>NC_089252.1:24501497-25157854 GCF_963930625.1 Muntiacus reevesi | reverse complement strand
GCTGGGGAATTTCACAGAGCATACAGCACAATCTCATCATTTATGTGGACAATCACAGCTTCCTTTTTTGTTTTTTTTGTCTTGTTTTTGTTTTTAATAATCTTGCTTTACTGATGTTTTGCTTAACTGAAAACATGGAGAGTCTGAGGCTCGTTAGCTATTGGTGATTAGGTCTTGAGACTTTGATTCAAAAAACCTTTCAAGATACACAGAAAAAGCCCAGGATTCCAAGAGAGAAGCATTCTTATTCTATTATCATGCTCACATCTCCAGCCTCTGTGAATTTAATCATTTCCTCGATCACTGCCTGTCTCACCTTAGAAATTAACATATATTTTACTTTTCTTTCTCTAACATTAAAAATGCATTTCAATGAATAATACAGCAGGGCCGTGTATAAAACTAAGACTTCTGCATCCTCTTTTAAATGTTTGTTCTTCAGCAGAGATCCTCTGAGGAAAACATATTGAAAGGATGAACAGTAATTTAATTTTTTATCATAAGCATTAGTGGCAAATAAAGGACAAAAGCACTTTGCCAGGCTAAAGAAAAAAGATGAGATATTCACCAAGGAAAATACTGCCTTCTTATTGACTGCCAGGTCATTCATATTCTTTTTCTTTTCAAACAAAAAAGCACAATATTAATATGAAGACCCTGGAAGTATTTTCTTTGTATGTCACAAGCAGCAAATATTGCAGACACTTGCTATATACATTGTTGTTGCTTTTAGAAAGATCTCTAAAAGCTTTTATGAAAAAAAGATGAGGCTACTAAACAACATTTTTATTAAAATATGAATCTAAAATTCAGAATTCTATTGTTTTCCAAAATCTCTGGAACCATGATCTTTTCTAAAAATCACTATGAGAAAAATCTGTTGTCAGGTCATATTGTTAGTTAGCTGTATAAAGTAAGAACAAAACAAAATCTCAGTTTTGACTGGTGCCCAAAGTTGTCAGGATATATTCTACTTCTACACCAATTTTGTTAATTTGACTAACAGAAAGCTTTAAAAGCCTACAGGTCAGATTCAGTGAAACAGTACTTCCAATCATTGCCTTAGAATTTTGCAGCAGTCTTACAAAGAAGGATAAAAATAAGGCATTATCTTATATTCCAAGGAAAAGTTTAGAAATTATTTTATATTTGCCTGTGATATTTCTAAGTTCTATAATATTTGATACATGAGTAATGAAAAGAAATTAATTGGGAAGGTTTTCTGGTCTGTGAGGAAATAAAACTGAGTCTCATGTAGCAATAACTCTATTAAACAATAATATAATTAAATTCTTCACCTAGACTTGAATTGAAGGTCTCTGTTTAATTATCTATCCTGACCTTCAGCTGTAGACCAGTATTCAGGAACTAAACTATAATACTGGCAATATCTCACCTTCAAAAATCTGAATCTTCTTATCCTACGCTCCGTCTCCAGTTTTCCATTTTTCACCCTTGAGCAAAGTTTCCCAAACATGGGATCTTTAGTGTCTCACCAATTTCTTAACAGTGCCCTTAAGCCAAAAGAAATACCTAAATGTTCCATTTGTTAAGTTGTGATATGCAACAAATTAAATATTTCTGTCCTTAACAGTTTAGTTGATTATTGAAAAGATAATACTCCTAAATGGAAAGAAAAAAGCAACGGTGTTGTTTCATCCTTAAATAACTGTAATTCCTTACTTACCTACTGGGCATGCACATCTTCCAACATTTGGGAACCAGACTGAACTTCTCAAGTAGCCATTTGTTCTTTATATGGCAAATATTGACCAACCCCAGCCACCCAGCCCCACTTTTCAAAGACATAATGTAACTGAAAGGAATATCATAAGATCTAATGTTCAGTTCCAAGTAAACAACCTTGAGCTAATAATTTCCCCAGCCTTCACAAATGGCAAATATTGATACCTTCTTCAAAAAATTACAATTCCTATAGCACCTCTAAATTCCTTGAAGTACCCAAAGAAACAGAAGAATATGGGACCCAAAAGCCCTCAAAGAAATTCTAGAGGGAAATCAGGCAAGCTACATGTATGCCTATCCTTCTCTCTAAAGCCTAGATGATAAGCTTTGGCTTCCAATTCCAAATTCATCTCCTTCTCTCTCTCTCTCTGTCTGCCATACACACACACATGCACACACACACTTTTGGCACCTTCTACTAACTAATCTATTCATTCATTCAAGAAATATTAGATATTATTTAATGCCTACTATAGATACCTAGATAAATTTATGGACATGGTGATGAGCAAGATTCAGTGCTTGCTCACAAACAGAGTGAAAATCTAAAGAGCAATTAATCAATTCTAATGCTATTCTCCTAAAGAGAAAAGAGTATAGAGCATTATGAGAATATGTAGACAAGTCAACTGGCCAATCTGAAGAATATGAGAAGTGTCATGTAAACCAAAAGTCTAACGTTATCCTTAGACAACATACACAAATATTGTTCTGTATAGGGCTCAGTGCTTACTTAAATGATGTACTCTAACATAAAGATACTTTTTACCATCCTTTAAAAATAAAGTCTCGAAAACTGGTAAGCATTTGAAAGAGCTGTACCTTTTAAATCATTAAAGGGAAAGAATAAAGCCTACATCACAATGCACCCCTAGAATTAAGTAGACAAAAGCAAAGTGTGTAAACCTAAGAGACTGCTCTTTGAAGATGGTATTTTGAGGAACTTTGGAAAATGACAATTGCTCCATGAGAATTCTGATGGAAGAGTATCATATTTGACAGCTCACTGAAAAGGATCCTTAGTATTCAGAGTATCTCCAAATGCATGCTTTTGTCTTTGCTTTTGTCAGTGTTTTTGTTTCTGGCCTGCTGCAGGGTCCTGGGCACGGAATACAGCCATGGCACCTTTGAAGGGAGTCACCATTGTCTTCATTACCTCCACCAAGGCTGGCCTCAGGTCAAACAACAGGGAGGGAACACAGCCCCACCAGTCAGTTCAGTCACTCAGTCGTGTCTGACTCTTTGCGACCCCATGAACCGCAGCACGCCAGGCCTCCCTGTCCATCACCAACTCCCAGAGTTCACCCAAACCCATGTCTATTAATTCGGTGATGCCAGCCAACCATCTCATCCTCTGTCATTCCCTCCTCCTCCTGCCCTCAATCTTTCCCACCATCAGGGTCTTTACAAATGAGTCAACTTTTCACATCAGGTGGCCAAATTATTGGAGTTTCAGCTTCAGCATATGTCCTTCCAAGGAATATTCAGGACTGATATCCTTTAGGACGGACAGGTTGGATCTCTTTGCAGTCCAAGGGACTCTCAAGAGTCTTCTCCAACACCACAGTTCAAAAGCATCAATTCTTTGGCTCTCAGCTTTCTTTATAGTCCAACTCTCACATCCATACATGATCACTGGAAAAATCATAGCCTTGACTAGACAGACCTTTGTTGACAAAGTAATGTCTCTACTTTTCAATATGATGTTTAGATTGGTCATAACTTTCCTTCCAAGGAGTAAGCGTCTTTTAATTTCATGGCTGCAATCACCATCTGCAGTGATTTTGGAGCCCAGAAAAATAGTCAGTCACTGTTTCCACTGTTTCCCCATCTATTTGACATGAAGTGATGGGACTGGATGCCATGATTTTAGTTTTCTGAATGTTGAGCTATAAGCCAACTTTTTCACTCTCCTCTTTCACTTTCATCAAGAAGCTCTTTAGTTCTTCTTTCCTTCCTGCCATAAGGGTGGTGTCATCTGCATATCTGAGGTTATTGATATTTCTCCTGGCAATCTTGATTCCAGCCTGTGCTTCCTCCAGCCCAGCTTTTCGCATAGTGTACTCTGCATATAAGTTAAATAAGCAGGGTGACAATATACAGCCTTGACATACTCCTTTTCCTATTTTGGAACCAGTCCATTGTTCCATGTCCAGTTCTAACTGTTGCTTCCTGATCTGCATATAGGTTTCTCAAGAGGCAGGTCAGGTGGTCTGGTATTCCCATCAGTTTCAGAATTTTCCACAGTTTGTTGTGGTCCACACACTTAATGGCTTTGGCATAGTCAATAAAGCAGAAATAGTTCTGCTTTATTTTTAAAGAGTTCTCTGGAACTCTCTTGCTTTTTCAATGATCCAGCAGATGTTGGCAATTTAATCTCTGGTTCCTCTGCCTTTTCTAAAACCAGCTTGAACATCTGGAAGTTCATGGTTCACGAATTGCTGAAGCCTGGCTTGGAGAATTTTGAGCATTACTTTGCTAGTGTGTAAGATGAATGCAATTGTGCGGTAGTTTGAGCATTCTTTGGGGTTGCCTTTCTTTGGAGTTGGAATGAAAACTGACCTTTTCCAGCCCTGTGGCCACTGCTGAGTTTTCCAAATTTGCTGGCATATTGAGTGTAGCACTTTCACAGCATCATTTTTTAGGATTTGAAATAGCTCAACTGGAATTCCATCACCTCCACTAGCTTTGTTCATAGTGATGCTTCCTAAGGCCCACTTGACTTCACATTCCAGGATGTCTGGCTCTAGGTGAGTGATCCCACCATCGTGATTAACCGGGTCATGAAGATCTTTTTTGTACAGTTCTTCTATGTATTGTTGCCACCTCTTCTTAATATCTTCTGCTTCTATTAGGTCCCTACCATTTCTCTCCTTTATTGAGCCCATCTTTGCATGAAATGTTCCCTTGGTATCTCTAATTTTTTTTGAAGAGATCTCTAGTCTTTCCCATTCTGTTGTTTTCCTCTATTTCCTTACATTGATTGCTGAGGAAGTATTTCTTATCTCTCCTTGCTATTCTTTGGAACTCTGCATTCAAATGGGTATATCTTTCCTTTTCTCCTTTGCTTTTTGCTTCTCTTCTTTTCACAGCTATTTGTAAGGCCTCCTCAGACAGCCATTTTGCTTTTTTGCATTTCTTTTTCTTGGGAATGGTCTTGATTCCTGTCTCCTGTACAACGTCACGAAACTCTGTCCATAGTTCATCAGGCACTCTGTCTATCAGATCTAGTCCCTTAAATCTATTTCTTACTTCCACTGTATAGTCATAAAGGATTTGATTTAGTTCATACCTGAAAGGTCTAGTGGTTTTCTCCACTTTCTTCAATTTCAGTCTGAATTTGGCAACAGAAAATTGGATTAAAGATTTACTGAGCATGGCCCCACCCATCAGAACAAGACACAGTTTTCCCCTCAGTCATCTCTCTGATCAGGAAGATTCCATAAGCCTCTTATCCTATATTAGAGGGCAGACAGAATGAAAATGACAATCACAGAAAACTAACCAAACTGATCACTTGGACCACAGCCTTGTCTCATCAATAAAACTATGAACCATGCCATGTAGGGCCAACCAAGATGGACAGGTCAATGGTGGAGAGTTCCAACAAAACGTGACCGACTGGAGAAGGGAATTGCAAACCACTTCAGTATTTTTTCCTTGAGAACCCCATGAACAGTATGTAAAAGCAAAAAGATAGGACACTGAAAGATGAACTCCCCAGGTCAGTAGGTGCCCAATATGTTACTGGAGAAATATGTCAGTGGAGAAATAACTCCAGGAAGAATGAAGAGACAGAGCCAAAACAAAAACAACACCCAGTTGTTGATGTGGCTGGTGATGGAAGTAAAGTCGTACTCTGTAAAGAGCAATATTGCATAGGAACCTTGAATCTTAGATCCATGAATCAAGACAAATTGGAAGTGGTCTAACAGGAGATGGCAAGAACAAATATTGACATTTTAGGAATCAGTGAACTAAAATGGACTGGAATGGGTGGATTTAACTCAGATGACCATTATATCTATCACTGTGGGCAAGAATCCCTTAGAAGAAATGTAGTAGCCCTCATAGTCAGCAAAACAGTCCAAAATGCAGTAGGTGGATACAATCTCAAAAACAACAGAATGATCTCTGTTTGTTTCCAAGACAAACCATTCAATATCACAGTAATCCAAGTCTATGCCTGACCAGTAATTCTGAAGAAGCTGAAGTTAAATGATTTTATGAAGACCTACAAGATCTTCTACTACTAAACTAAAAAGGGATGTCCTTTTCATTATAGGGGACTGGAATGCAAAAGTAGGAAGTCAAGAACTACCTGGAATAACAGGCAAATTTGGCCTTGGAGTACAACACAAAGCAGGTCAAAGGCTAACAGAGTTTTGCCAAGAGAACGCACTGGTCACAGCAAACACCCTCTTCCAGCGACACAAGAGAACACTCTACAACTTGAACATCACCAGATAATCAATATCAAAATCAGATTGATTACATTCTTTGCAGTCAAAGATGGAGAAGCTCTCTACAGTCAGCAAAAACAAGACTGGGAGCTGACTGTGGCTCAGATTATGAATTCCTTATTGCCAAATTCAGACTGAAATTAAAGAAAGTAGGGAAAACCACTAAACCATTCATGTATGAACTAAATCAAATCCCTTATGACTATACAGTGGAAGTGATAAATAAATTCAAGGGATTAGATCTGATAGATAGAGTGCCTGAAGAACTATGGATGGAGGTCTATGACATTGTACAAGAGGCAGTGATCAAGACCATCCCCAAGAAAATGAGTAGCAAAAAAGGCAAAATGGTTGCTTGAGGAGGCCTTACAAATAGCTGAGAAAAGAAGAGAAGTGAAAGGTAAAGGAAAAAAGGAAAGATATACCCATTTGAATGCAGAGTTCCAAAGAAAAACAAGGAGAGATAAGAAAGCCTTTCTCAGTGATCAATGCAAAGAAATAAAGGGAAATAATAGAATGGGAAAGATTAGAGATCTCTTCATGAAAATTAGATATAAAAGGGAATAGTTCATGCAAAGGCACACAATAAAGGACAAAAATGGTATGGACCTAACAGAAGCAGAAGATATTAAGAAGAGGTGGCAAGAATACACAGAAGAATTATACAAAAGAGATATTCATGACCCAGGTAACCAAGATGGTGTGATCACTCAACTAGAGCCAGATATCTGGAATGCAAAATCAAGTGGGCCTTAGGAAGCATCACTACAAACAAAGATAGTGGAGGTGATGGAATTCCAGCTGAGCTATTTCAAATCCTAAAAAATGATGCTGCGAAAGTGCTGCACTCAATATGTCAGCAAATTTGGAAAACTCAGCAATGGCCATAGGACTGGAAAAGGTCAGTTTTCATTCCAACTCCAAAGAAAGTCAATGCCAAAGAATGCTCAAACTACCGCACAATTGCACTCATCTTACACGCTAGCAAAGTAATGCTCAAAGTTCTCCATGCCAGGCTTCAATGGGACATGAACCATGAACTTCCAGATGTTCAAGGTGGATTTAGAAAAGGTAGAGGGACCAGAGATCAAATTGCCAATATCCGTTGGACCATCATAAAAGCTAGAGAGTTCCAGAATAACATGTATTTCTGCTTTATTGACTATGCCGACGCCTTTGACTGTGTGGATCACAACAAACTGTGGAAAATTCTGAAAGACATGGGCATACCAGACCACCTGACCTGCCTCTTGAGAAACCTATATGCAGGTTGGGAAGCAACAGTTAGAACTGGACATGGAACAGTGAACTGGTTCCAAAATGGGAATGGAGTATGCCTAGGTTTTATGGTCACTCTTTTTATTTAACTTATATGCAGAGTACATTATACGAAAAGCTGGGCTGGATGAAGCACAAGCTGGAATCAAGATTGCCAGGAGAAATATCAATAACCTCAGATATGCAGATGACACCACCTTAATGGCAGAAAGTGAAAAAGAATTAAAGAGCCTATTGATGAAAGTGGAAGAGGAGAGTGAAAAAGTTGGCTTAAAACTCAACATTCAGGAAACAAAGATCATGGCATCCAGTCCCATCACTTCATGGCAAATAGATGGGGAAACAATGGAAACAGTGGCTGACTTTATTTTCTTGGGCTCCAAAATCACTGCAGACGGTGATTGCAACCATGAAATTAAAAGACGCTTATTCCTTGGAAGGAAAGTTATGATCAACCTAGGCAGCATATTAAAAGGCAGAGACATTACTTTGCCAACAAAGGTCCATCTAGTCAAAGCTTTGATTTTTCCAGTAGTCATGTATGGATGTGAAAGTTGGACTATAAGGAAAGCTGAGTGCTGAAAAATTGATGCTCTTCCACTGTGTTGCTGGAGAATACTCTTGAGAGTCTGGTGCACTTATTACTCCTGTCTGTACATTTACACAGTGAAGCTTAAAGCACCTGTGATGCCAGAAGCCCCAGGGCATATTCCAGAAAGTGTTCATAACATGGCAAAGAGAACAGGTGTCATCTGAAAGAAAGCATGCTCACTGGTACGGTTTCTATTCTATGTATCCTTCCCAGCCTTCCCTAAGTGAACAAGAATAATAATAGCAAACTCTTATTCCATGCTTACCATGAACCAGATAATTTTCATCATGCTTTATCTACATAAACTGGTTGACTTCCATACAACCCCATGAATTAGGTACTCTCAGTATCCCAAATAAGAAACGGAGACCCAGAAAAGAAACCAGCAAATGGTGAAAAGTGATTTAAAATACAGACAACCTGGTTTCAGAGTCTGTTTTCAAACCATCATGTTATATTGCTTCCTGCCCCAGATTTTTACATTCCCACCAGAGAGGCGCACTACAACCCCTGCAGAAGTGAACTTAAGAAGAAATGTTGAGGATTTTTTAAAAAATGAGAACAGCCACATTCTCAAGTTCTGTGGAAAGATTCAAGTTCACCATTATTGCTAATTAAGATTCTCTTCTTATCTTCGGGTGTCCCCATATATCACAAGGCACAAACAGATTTTTCAAGTTCAACACAGTTCTCCCAAATTGATGTTAACTAAAATGTTATTAGAAGACGTCTGGACCTCTCTCTCTCTCTCTCTCTCTCTCTCTCTCTCTCTCTCTCTCTCTCTCAGTGACTATATATAAAATATGCCTTGCTGTCCTTCAGCTCTTGCTGGCTACATGTTTAGTCAGTCTATGAATCCCTAGATTTGACTTTTAGCTCTAATCCTTATTTTTAAACTCAAAGCTGCTTTGCAACATTGACCTATTTCCATGATATCACTGATGACTAGAGGTGACCTAAGCTCTATCTTTCTTCCCATTCCCTGGGTCTTTCCCAAGGACCTGAGCCTGTGTCGAAACCTGGTACTGTCATCCTTCCCCAATACCATGCCCAGGGACCTTAGGATATGATCACAATACATCTGGCACTTGCTGGGGAATGCAGGCTCCTTTCCTGCCTGCCCACCCCGCTCCACCCCCCGTCACCTCCAACCCTGAGCTGACTTAAATACCATGCCATGGAGGTCAGAAAATAGTCCTTCAGCAGTCTACATTTGCAAAACACTAATATTCATTAAATGCAACAGTATCACATTAGTTTTCAATGTCTGCCTCTCCGTTGTAACCCTTGAGTCATTTAGGCTTGCAGTCCTTGCAAATAACGTTCAATCTCACAACAGGGATGCAACACATACTATATTTTAGAACTTATTTTTTTCTCGCAGCTTGCAAGATTTGCATAAAATAGCAAGAGTAGCATGGTCAATGCATTCTTCAGGTTGATTTTCAGCAGAGAAGTAACTGGTCAAATGTCAAAATAAGTTCCAGTCGACTGTGATTTTTCTGTTCAGTAAAGGGGAACTTGATGGTGAGTTTGATAGAGAAGTGTGGGTTCTGTATTGTCCCTAATCAACAGCACCACCTTCTGTCTGCAGAGATGCCAAGTTCTGGTGAAAGCACAGCTTGCTTTGCCATGTGGGAGCCTAACTCGGGGCTTAAGCCAATGATGCAAATCCCATTTTCTCCTTACTTGACATCAGTGAAGTCAAAATCATTTTCAAATAGCCCAAACTGCATTTTAGGCCAAATAATCTAAAAACTGCAAAGAAGCACTTGGAAAGAAACATCACAGCTTCACTATCATTCTCCTAGACCTGATAAATCTTCCAGGTATATCCTTTTATCTATTCTCCCCACATGGAAATTTTCCAAAATAGGCTGCAAATTCCATGATTTCTACAAAAAAGGGAAGTGTGAGCTCTAGTAAATTTGTTACAACTGAAATGATTTAGAAAACTATGTCTCAAATCTCGTAGTTACTTCCATCTGATGTTACAGTATAGGGAAATAGGAGATCTAGGGGTTTGAGTAGAATCACCAACCTGTTGAAGTATGTGTGTCTTCCAAATAAAAAGCTGTGTGAAACACACGCTGTCACTCTTTTCTGCACTCTAGTTCGGATAAGTGAAACAACTGAAGCCTTAAGCAATTAAAGAAATTACAAAGCCAAAGTTAATTTGCTACTAAATCCGTAAAATTCCTGAAGTCATGTAATGAATAGCAATGTAGATAAATGTGGAGGAGGGCACAGCAGGAATCTAACTCATCCTTGGATATATTTGGGTAAGTCTATAAGATCCCCTGAAGAAGGGAATGGCAACCCACTCCAATATTCTTGCCTGGAGAGTCCCCACAGACAGAGAAGCCTGGTGGGGCTACAGTCCATGGGGTCGCAGAGTCAGGCACAACAGAGGGACTAACACTTTCACTTTCTCTTTCATAAAACAGGAACAGGTTTCCCAGGTGGCACTAGCGATAGAGAACCTGCCTGTCCATGCTGCAGACATTAGAGACACAAGTCCATTACTGAGTCAGAAAGATCCTCTGGAGGAGCGCATGGCAACCCACTTGAGTATTCTTCCCTGGAGAATCCCCATGGACAGAAGAGCCTCGTGGGTTATGGTCCATAGTGTTGCAGTGTCATTCACAACTGAAGTGACTTAGCACATATAAAACAAGGACACAGTTTCTCCAAGAGTCCGTCTTTAGGAGGGCTCTTGGAAGAACTCATCTTGAGATGAAATTAATTCAGGCGCCATGTTCTTAAACCCATCCTTCATCCTAAACCATTGACAGTAGGACAATTATGAAAACATGACTTCCATCCTCAGATTTCCTAGTTAAAAACTGAGAAAAGGTTTGACATTAAAACTGTTACACATTGGAACACAGGCAGTCCTAGCTCCATTACAAACATCACTTAAGAGGAGTGAAGGTTTTGATCCAAATTTGCCAGGCACCACTGTGAAATTTTGAAATTGTAGAAATCCTGTTCATTATTGATGATGGTGTCAGGTGAAGCATTTCTAGTGCTTGGAGAGAGAACTTTACAGAAGATACTTGGTGAATCCATTTGAAAAAATATCATAGTGGGACTTCTGAGAACAGGTGGCAACCAAAATGAGTAGGAGGGATTCATGAGGAGGAAGGATTTGCAGGAGATAGCCTCATTGTTAGAGACAGACAGGCAGACAGAAGGCAAGGGCAGTTAGCATTGTTTTTAAGTCCTCCATTTCCACTTATAAGATTATAGAATCCAAGTGTGAACACAGGAAGACTCAACTCTGGAAAAATTGCAGAAAACAATACATATTATGGTATGCTAGATTTCTCAAAGGACTATATCTACCCTTTTTGAATTACCTCTATATAGTCAAAGTATTACAGAAAGTTATGAGTTAATTTAAGTTGAATCCTTCAGGCAAATATGGAATTTTTCCCCTTAAAATATACCTATTATACATTGCTTATGAAGTCAACCAAAATTCACTGGCATATTACACAACTCTCCATTTAGTGTTGGTTAGATAGGTGGACTTTGACATTATTAAGAGTTATTTTTTCCACTGCGTGGAGACATAGAAGGAATAAATGATCTCTTGAAGTCCCTTATGTTCTGTGATTCTGTTTGTTACCTTGTTTAAAACTTTCTACAGATAAGAAGTTCCAGGTAGAGCCAAAAGTTTCATGGCAAAACCCCGCCCAAGACCCAAAGCCACTGATTCCCAAGGATTAAGCCATAGTGCCAGTATTCCTGTGTGTAATACAGAAACCAAAATTGTACCAAATGTAGAAATATAGGTGTCCCAAATGTCATCTCAATGGCAAACAAGTGACTTTTCTTCTTCCAGAACAGAACTGTTTCTATCACTGCAATTCAGTTTTTAAAAATCACTTGCTGCAGGAACCTATTGATCAATGCAAAAATACAAGTAGAATAATAGGTTGCTATAAAAAGTATATAAATTAACCATCAGGTAGAAATATTCTTTAGTTTTTCATAATTTATACTTCTCTTTAATCTTTCACAGTCTGCATTAAAACATCATTAAAAAGTTCTCAGAACCAAAACTCATGGTACTATATTTTGTTAGTTTCCTTCTTAGAAGAACCCTGAGTGTGTGTATGTGATAAGTCACTTCAGTTGTGTCTGACTCTTTGCAACTCCATGGACTGTAGCCCACCAGGCTCCTCAGTCCATGGCATTCTCCAGGCAAGAATACTGGAGTGGATAGCCATGCCCTCCTGCAGAGGATCTTCCTGACCCAGGGATCGAACCTGCTGCATATCTTACATCTCCTGCATGGGCAGGCGGATTCTTTTTGACTAGCACCACTAGGGAAGCCCCAAAAGAACCCTGTCACTGAGCAAGTTATCTACATTGTAAATAATACTTTAAAGATACTGGCTTTTCGAAGATGCTATTAACAAGAGATGAGAGTGTTATTTTAAGGGAATATTCCTTAAGATCTCTAAGAGTAGATCATTTTCAAGCTATAAGCAACATACATTGCAACTTGCATATCTTTTGTTTGTTTTTACAGCTGATCTCTGAATAAGTACCTTTCAACACAGTTGCCCGTGTTGCAGACTTAATATGAGTCTTTCAGCAAATCCAAAGTGACCATTTGAGACAGCACAGCCACAGCCATTCAGTCTATAAAAGCACCATCTGCTTTGTTACCCAGGCATTAGGCAGCTAGCTACCTCTAGTGTCTCCCCTTGCCCTGAGTTCCCTGCCAAAGTTAATCCAGAAAAAGCAAATCATTTCATATTGGGATTCAGCTTTTCATCCAAAGTTGCTGCCCCTTCTTCTCCCATGGATTCTAATCATATTCTTAACGTGAAATAGTATCCAGGGAAAATCGTCCAGGCTTCGTTCCTACTTTACTTACCATACTTTACTTTCCTACTTTACCGTACCAGTACCTTATTCAGTTATTACAAAATTTTTTATTAAATTATGTGAATTATTTCTCCTCAGAATAGGATCCTAAGGATTAAAAACACTAAAGTCAGTTCTGAATAATCTTATGCTAGGGAAGTTGGTGTTATAAAACCAGCCCTTCAGTACTTCCCTTCTAAAACTCGGCACTAATCAAGATGCTAATGAGAAAGCTCCAAGTGAACATCTTCAAGGAATCCATGAAAGGGAAGGACTCTTGTCCAAAAGAAACAAAAAATTGGCCTTCCCTTTCCCCCCTCATATCAGGGAATGTTGATATCCACTGACTCTTTTAATGTAATATTCTGTTTTATGCTTTGTAAATTCCTAGATCAAGAGAGGGTAAAAAGCTCAAGAGTAAAATCCTATCAAAATATATCCTGCACTGTGACTGTTCCAGAAATAAGCTGGTTTTGAAACCAAAGAGCCATAAATAAGAAGCTTTGCTATTACCTTATAAATAAATAAAAATAATATCACTGACTTGATTGAAACCAGTTCAGTTCAATTCAATCACTCAGTTGCATCCCACTCCTTGTGACCCCATGGATTGTAGCACGTCTGGCCTCCCTGTCCATCACCAACTCCCAGAGTTTACTCAAACTCACATCCATTGAGTCAATGATGCCATCCAACCATCTCATTCTCTGTCGTCCCCTTCTCCTCCCACCTTCAATCTTTCCCAACATCAGGGTCTTTTCAAATGAGTCAATTCTTCTCATCAGGTGGCCAAAGTATTGGAGTTTCAGTTTCCAACATCAGTCCTTCCAATGAACACCCAGGACTGATCTCCTTTAGGTTGGATCTCCTTGCAGTCCAAGGGATTCTCAAGAGTCTTCTCCAACACCACAATTCAAAAGCATCAATTCTTCGGGGCTCAGCTCTCTTTATAGTCCAACTCTCATCCATACATGACTACTGGAAAAACCATAGCCTTAACTAGACAGACCTTTGTTGGCAAAGTAATCTCTGCTTTTTAATATGATTTCTACGTTGGTCATAACTTTCCTCCCAAGGAATAATCATCTTTTAATTTCATGGCTGCAGTCATCATCTGCAGTGATTTTGGAGACCCAAAAAATAAAGTCTGCCACTGTTTCCACTGTTTCCCCATCTATATGCCATGAAGTGATGGGACCGGATGCCTAGATCTTACTTTCCTGAATGCTGAGCTTTAAGCCAACTTTTTCACTCTCCTCTTCCACTTTCATCAATAGGCTCTTTAATTCTTTTTCACTTTCTGCCATTAGGGTGGTGTCGTCTTCATATCTGAGGTTATTGATTCCAGCTTGTGCTTCATCCAGCCCAGCGTTTCTCATGATGTACTCTGCATATAAGTTAAATAAGCAGGGTGACAATATACAACCTTGATGTACTCCTTTTCCTATTTGGAACCAGCCTGTTGTTCCATGTCCAGTTCTAACTGTTGCTTCCTGACTTGCATATGGATTTCTCAAGAGGCAGGTCAGGTGGTCTGGTATTCCCATCTCTTTCAGAATTTTCCAGTTTATTGTAATACACACAGTCAAAGGCTTTGGCATAGTCAATAAAGCAGAAATAGATGTTTTCTGGAACCCTCTTGCTTTTTCAATGATCCAGCGGATGTTGACAATTTGATCTTTGGTTCCTCTGCCGTTTCTAAAACCACCTTGAACATCTGGAAGTTCACGGTTCACATATTGTTGAAGCCTTGCTTGGAGAATTTTGAGCATTATTTCCCAAATTTGATAGTTATTTAACTTTTATTTTTTAAAAGATAAACGTTTTATTTCATATTGGAGTATATCTGATTAACAACATTCAGGTAGACAGCAGAGGAACTCAGCAATACATATACATGTATCCATTGTCCCTCAAACTCCCCTCCCATCCAAGCTGCCACTTAACATTGAGCAAAGTGCCCTGTGCTATACAGTAGGTTTTTGTTGGTTACCCATTTTAAATACAGCAGTGTATACATGTTAATCCCAAATTCTCTAATTATCCTTTCCAGCCATCCTTCCTCCTGGATGAACCATAAATTCGTTCCCTATGTTTGTGAGTCTATTTCTGTTTTGTAAATATGTTCATTTGCATCATTTCATTTTAGAATCCACATATAAGGGATGTCATACAATATTTCTCCTTCTCTGTCTGACTTACTTCACTCAGTATGATACTCTCTAGGTCCACCCATGTTGTGATCAACTTTTAAAAACCTACAGTATTAACTTCTACCATTAGTAATAATCTTCTTTGTTTGTATAGCAAAAATATACATTTATACCAACATTGCAATAGCTCTAAAATCACCCTGCTATTTTTCCCACTTTGCATTAATTTCAACTACAGAAAAATAGAAAGAATTTACCTCCCTTTAGGCCAGCACCAGTCTACTCAAGTATTAGTTGTGAATGAGTAAACCATTCATAAAGGACAGAACTATGTATGTAATGTGGTGTGCAAAGCTTAATGTAAAAAAAGAAATTAGAATTTAGTGATATTAAAGAAACTAAAATTCAACTGTTCCTTTCTAAATTCTTAAATGAATACATGCCAAATCTTTACATATTACATACATTCCTTCCTACTTTACTAACCTTATGCTAAATTAAGCAAATACATGTTGAAAGTATTTTTCATATTTCTTTCTCAAATATATGAGGAATATATTTGCTGGAATATATGAGCTGCCACTTTGAAATTCTGAAGAATTCACCATTCAGAATATCTGCTAAGAAATTTTCCTTCTCTGTCATGAAGAAGGGCCTGAAACAAAGACAGACGTAAATCGTTTTAGAAGATAAATAAGGGATTATTCATATACAATTAGATTATAAAAAAAGACAAGTCATTTGAAGTAAATGGGAGCTCACTTTTTTTAAAAATGCAGGGGAGTTAAGAGCCCGAAAAAATCATTATAGCTTATTTTACATTGGAGAATTGGGAGGTCAAGCCATTAACTTTGTGAATTTGTAGAGGTTTCCCAGAAGCTTACTCAAATCCACTCTTAGGCCAATGTTAAACTTATTCAACTCATTAGCATAATAACATAAACGACCATTTGCAAAATGAAGACTGACAAGAGTTTCTAAACACGGCTAGTGAAAACTCAGGGTCACATTGAAAAATGGTAAAATGATAAACAAGAGTCTACACCAGCACCAAGCCAGGCAAAAGATAAGTCAGTCTGTTATCCTCCTGTAAAAAACAGCTAGCCTTATTTCTCTGTGTAAACTTGTTTTTATAATAATTAATAGAGTCTACAAGTAATAAAAAAAAAAGATGCATGTGATTTGAAAAGAAAATAAAAACACCAAGTATTTTTATTAAATATACTCAAAGTACTTAGTAAGTTTTAAATTGTTTAATGTTGCTTGGCAATTAACAGAAAAAAAATAATAGGGACTGATAGATTTTAAAACAGTACATTTCTTTACTTATTCCAAGCTAAATCATAGCAGTATTTAATTCAATGAATAAGACAAGATGAAAACACTTAACCATGACAACTCTTGACTTTCTTAACAATTTTGAAGCAAAATTCATAGTTTGTATGTATGCTCTGTCTATAATTTTTCCTCCAGCCAAACACCTGATATATAAGAAAAGATATTACTTTGCCAAGGCCTAAGAAATGCCCAAGGGAGAATATACATCAAAAGTTCTATATACCACTTGCCAAACCACAGAATCCAAGAAGACTGCGTTACCATAAAAAAGCAGAGCATTTATTCAAGATTTAAGATCAGAAATACTGACCGATAATCATTTAGGTTTGTATGGATTATGCAGAGAAGCCTAGACTCTGAATTTAATTCTACTATTTACTCACACAATTGTAGTCAGGATTAGATCAGGTAATGTAGGTGAAGTGCATGCATGCATGCTCAGTCGCTTTAGTCATGCTCCACTCTTACGTCACCCCATGAACCATAGCCCGCCAGGCTCCTCTGTCCCTGGAATTCTCCAGGCAAGAACACTGGAGTGGGTTGCCGTACCCTGCTCCAGAGGGTCTCCCTGACCCAGGGTTTGGACCGGTGTCTCAGATTCTTTACCCACTGAGCCACCTGGGAAGCCCAATAGGTGAGGTTCCTGCAGCCTATGCTGCAAGTAATAAGGCTATCTCATTTTCTATTCAATTTCTTGACAATCAATACAGAGTCACAGCATACTTTGTAAACACTGTGCTGGGTTCTATGGAGAACGTCACAAAACTGTATGACATAACTTCTGCCTACAAGGGGCTTACAGAAAAGATAGTTAAGAAACATACAGCTAAAGTGTGCTTTGAGCAGATAAAATCTGTAGTTCAGATTAAACAGTAATCAAAGAAACCAGGAAAAGAATCACAACATCAGAAAATGCTGTAATCAGAAGAAATCTTAGAAATATCCACCAGATTGGAGCCCTTTTAGGTCATCTCTTATTTCCTAATTGATAAAGATCTCTAGCTTTTTTTTTTTTAAGTCAAAAATCTTCCTTTCTGGTACTCCCAACACTAGAGTTAGTTTTGTCTTTCAGAGGGCTTCAAAATTTAGATATTTTGATATTCAGAGATTTTCCAATGAAGAAAACTTAAAACAAATAGGCTAACAAAAATGAATAGGAAAATTAAGAAAAGTAGTGCATTCTTTCTCTCAACAGATATGTTTCAAAATTATTGTATGTTGTGTTGTTAAGAAATGTATTCGCTACTTATTTGGATTGATGCCTTCCTAAGAAGCACTCACTAGGGACCTGTGACTAACACAGATCCATTCAACTGTTCATTTATACAACAAATATGTATGGAACACTTCTATGTGCTAAAAGCAATATTATTATTAATATTAACACTGGGGATGAAGCAGTGAATATAACAGGTAAAAATCCTTTTGTTGTCAATTTATCCCTCAGAAATCACGTTATCAAACATGAGAGTGATTTTATTTACCTTCTATTTGTTTGATTTTCTTCCCAATATGTGAGGAAGTACAGAAAAAAATTCATGCCTAAATAAACCAGGAGACCTCACAGAGTACACGTACAGACTGCCTCACTAATAGTGAATTCTTGAAGCCTATGGGGGAATAAAGTAATTTGTATTCTAATTCCAAATTCATGAAGAGTCTTAGAGTGTCAAGGAAAGTTGTTCTCTTTGAAGATGATCTAAGTAAAGATATACAGTTCAACCAAATGTGCTCAGATTACTTTTTAACTCTTTTCTCTTACCAGTTTCTAAAACTGAGGATATCATTTGCTTTACCACTTGCTTTTTATTACAGTGCTATATCTTAAAGAATTGATCTTGGCCAAGTAAGAAAAATGCTAAACCCTTTGTTGTTTGCTTATATCCACCATGGAAAGAATCCTCTCTGCTGTCATTAAAATTGCTGGGCTAATAGTAAAAACTGAAGAGTTTGACTATTTCAAACAGATCTGTATAAATAATTGAGAGGTCTGAATGCTTAGCCACTTTTCCAAATCACATGAAATCCTTGAAACTTTATAACTGATATACATCAAAAGAACCAAATCTGGAGCTTTTTATCAAGTCAGGCTGAGAATTTTGACATTTCTGCAATTTATTATTTTTTGGTTATTGGTGCAATTGAAAACTGCTCCTCGGGACATAACTTTGTCCCATATAATTCACAAGAAGTTCAAAGAAATACTATATGAACTAGTTTCTGCACTGAATCTAGATGAAATGACAATGTGCAAAGAGGAGGCAACTTGCTTGTCCTCGTGTGAAAATTCTGATACTGTTTTCTAAGTTTGGAGGAAGAAAAAAGATCTTTCATTTATTGACACTGTTCCTAACACAGCTTTGCCCTTTAGTTCTTTCCAATCCTTTTCATAATAATTTGGTCACCAATCAAATCGTTAGTTCAACCACTCAGCATATGAAAATACTATTTCACCACAGTGTGAAGAAGCAGCATATAAACTTCAAGTGGAGAGCCCAGAATTTATCTCTGCAGAATAGAGAAAAGGAATATAGATTATGTTCATATTTCTTCAAATTCCTTCCATTCTATTCCCCAATGACACTTCTTCCTAGTCTAGATCTGTGTCTGCTTAATTACTCATGTTACACTCTGGGTATAGGTTTAATCTACTCCTATTAGTAGTACTAAACATTTCCCTTTTCCTCCAGGAATCTATGTACATAATTTTTTTTCCCCGTTTCAATGTTATAAGTAGTCCCCTGGCTTCTCATTCATTAAAGCTTCTCTATAATCTTACAGGTATTTCTAGACAAGCAAATCACTCAAAGCTGTCTCTTCCTCTATAAATAGGAAAAACAATTCCTAGATCATAGAGTTGTTAGAAAAATCACATTGAATAGGATACATAAAATGCTAGCTAGCACTGCACTATGCTCAGCTGGCAGAAAAAAACAAAAGGAGCTCCTATGGTTATTCTGTTACTTACCTTCTCTTATTTACCTGCTGTCTACAACCCACATCATCCTTTCTTGTCTGTGACTTAAAAACTCATGTGCTGTTCTGTTTTTAATAGATATATTTTGATTCATTATTCTGCTGATCATTTATTGCTTTTAAATTTATAGTAATATCTGCCCATCATAATGAACATTTATTTGAGTTGTTTCTAAACAGTGATATCAATACAGAGATTCACAATGTAAATTTAATACTCTCATCAAAAAGTACGTACTCCTTTCTCTACGGTACCATAATCTCTTCTTGTAATTTTAAGTATCGTTCTTGCGAACATCTGCATCATATGTGTGTGTGCTTATGTGTATCTATTACATGTATATACTTAAACATGTGTGTGTGTCAATGTGTGCATATATAGAGAGAAAGAGACAGAGAGAGACATGCAGGTAAAAAGGGAGGGACAGAGTCTTCATTTTTGAAAACAAAAGTAAAACTAATATTACAGCAAGGTATATTATATGTGGCAGCATATATTTTTAAATGTTTACTGAGTTAAATTTAATAGGGCCAGGACTTACGAGTCACAAAAGGTTAGGGTGCCACCGAAAAGGTGAGTCACTGTGCTTCTTAGAAATATACAAACTTTGTAATATTTATCCAGCGGCAATTCCATTCTCCTTCCATGAATCTCATTGCAATCTACATAGAACGTGCGCGCATGCTTGCTAAGTCGCTTCAGTCCTGGGCAACTCTTTGTGACTCCATAGACTGTAGCCCGCCAGGCTCTTCTGTCCATGGGATTCTCTAGACAAGAATACTGGAGTGGGTTGCCATTTCCTCCTACAGGGGATCTTCCTGACCCAGGGTTCAAACCAGCATCTCTTTCCCTCTTGCTTTGGCAGGCAAGTTCTTCACCACTAGCATCACTGGTGCAAAACCCCTGTGCTTCATGGTCCCAATAGATGCCCTCTGTTTGTCTTGAGCGTTCATACAGCCCAAAAAGGCAAAAAGAGATCATTTGTTTCCTTCTGTCTCTTTTTAATTACCCACAGTGTCTAGGGTTCTGAACAGTTAGACACAATAAAAGTTATTAATTGTTGCAGTCACTTAAGGTCATTCATATTCCTAGGATCTTCAAGAGTTCTGCCTATGAAAACTCATAGGACCAATACCCATAGGATGTGACAGGGGTGTGGCTTGGCAGGGAGAGAGAACACAGCTCTACTTTGCCAGTGGCCAAGGACTGCTGTCAAATTTCCCAAGAGGAAAACATTTTGGTTATGTTAATAAAATCATATTAATTATGTGAATTCACTTAGAGATGCCTGTCCAAGTCAATTTTCTTGCTAGCACAGAAAATTGTTTATGACGTCACCTGACAAATATTTCCCTAAAATGAATTGAAAATATAAGGTTGTATTCTTTCCTTAGCCCCATAACATACATTCATGTTGCCAGAACGTCAAACTTCATAAGAACTTGTTTGCAATAATTCTGCCCATGCATAAGTTAGTGTTATATTTAACAACTCTCCGTGCTTTGAAGAGCCCCCTTCCTAACCACACTTGTCATTTCTTGGCAACTCTAGCTGTCTTTTGGCATCAAAGAGACTCAGCAGAGGTTTACCAGTCATCAATAATGAACTGAGAGCAAAGTAAAGAGCTTTGGTACTGTAGGGACTAAAGAATAGGTCCCCTGATGCACAGGAGAAAAAAAATCAATCGTGGACCACACACAGAAAGCAGAGCCTAATCTAGCCTTTAACACTGTTTGAATTGAGGTTTGTTTTTGAAAAAAGAAACACCCTAATTAAAACAAATAATATATGACTTAAAACTTTATTAAAAATTTAATAGTTTATTTAATTATTCAGTTACTGGAGAGTTACAAGTGAAAGTGAAAGTCGCTCAGTCATGTCAGACTCTTTGCGACCCCATGGAATTCTCCAGACCAGAATACTGGAGTGGGTAGCCTTTTCCTTCTCCAGGGGATCTTCCCAACCCAAGCATTGAACCCAGGTCTCTTACATTGCAGGCAGATTCTTTACCAGCTGAGCCACAAGGGAAGTCCAAGAATGCTGGAGTGGGTAGCCTATCCCTTCTCCAGCAGATCTTCCCGACCCAGGAATCAAACCATGATCTCCTGCATTGCGGGTGGATTCTTAACCAACTGAGCTATCAGGGAAGCCCTGATATCAGGAGAGTTACAAATCTCTGATATCAGAGTCTCCTGATATCAGGAGAGTTACAAAGAGACATAAATAAGACAAAAAATAAGAAAAAAATAAGAACAGTAAGGGGCATATGTAGGTTTTTTTCAAAGACATGGAAAAAAGAGAGACTCAGGAGGGTTGATACAAACAAAATATTTTCATGGGACATAAGAAGATTCTTCCCAAAGCTTTTAGAACTTTTTGTGTTCTTGAGATGTTAGGAAAAAAAGGAAGTTCCAACAATTGAAACAAGATTCATTGGTAGAAGAAACAATGAACCATACTCAGAAACTGAATGTTGAAAGGCAAACTGTTTTAGTATTTTAATAGGGCTAATTGCATTATTAAGTTATAATGGCAAATGTTAACACTTGATTAAAGCAGCAATAAGTTAATTATTGTGCTTATGATAATATATCAATCAGGACAAGGACTAGAATGAAGTTGGAGAGAGTACAAAATTGATTAAAAATGGTGTCAAGAGTTACTAAAAATTGAAAGCAAAGAAAATCCAATTAGATGAATAAGTAACAGTTGAAGCAAGCTTAACCATTAACATTTAATCTAAATCCTACAAGGTCCTACAACAAAGGAAAGTTAAAAATAGGATGCATAGTTGGGCAGAAATGATTCTTAAATATCTTTCAAAGAGTTTGCATCCTGGGAATAGGAAATGAGAATTATCAAGATGAAGGCAAGGCTAAAGCAGGAAAGTTTTAGACACATTGATCGTGTTTTGTATAAAAGGGTCACTCCATTGAAATCACTACTAAATAGGGGTCTGGCTTTTCCAGGACTCTAGCTGGCCACAAGGTGCTCCTCTGAGAAGATTCTTCAAAACAGACAATGAAAGTGAAAATGAAAATCGCTCAGTCGTGTCCAACTCTTTGCAATCCCATGGACTATACAGTCCATGGAATTCCCCAGGCCAGAATACTGGAGTGGGTAGCCTTTCCCTTCTCCAGAGGATCCTCCCAACCCAGAGATCGAACACAGGTCTCCCACATTGCAAAACTGACAATATATCAACCAAATTTTAAAGATAATGTATTGACATGATGGTTAGAACTGTGACAAAAAGTCATTAGAAGGAACAGTATGAGAACAAGACCATGAGAATCAGAGAAATTACAGGCAGAAGAAGCACATATCAGGTAAAACCTGCATCCACTTCTCCCAGATGGAGAGTTCTTCCCATTCACTTTTATTTCTCTGCACTAAGAAGCTTGTATGGGTTTCCCTGGTGGCTCAGATGTAAAGAATCTGTCTGCAATGAAGGAGATATGGATTTGATCCCTGAATTGGGAAGATCCCTTGGAGAAGGAAATGGCAACCCACTCCAGTGTTCTTGCCTGGAGAATTCCACGGACAGGGAAGCCTGGCGGGCTATAGTCCATGGGGTTGCAAAAGAGTCGGACAAGACTCAGCAACTAAACAACAACAAACAACCTCAGAGTCTATTCTTAAATTTAAAAGTCCAAAATACCTGATATAATTCTTTTGTTTTCTAATTGTAATCATTAACTGATCAAACAATAGCAGAGATTAAAGCAAAACCAAACAGAAAAGTATGTTTGTATAAATGTCAAGATTGTATGCTAATGCATTTAACTACACATTTCAAGCATTTTGCATTGCAGGGGTTTTTTTGTTGGTTTGTTTTTTTATAAGTGTTTCTACTTAAAATAATCTGATTTAAAATTGGGGGGGGGGAGTTCTGATCTAATTTTAATGCTATGGTTGGAAATCAACTGTCCCTA
The DNA here is from genome assembly GCF_963930625.1 of Muntiacus reevesi. Lineage (NCBI taxonomy): Eukaryota > Metazoa > Chordata > Mammalia > Artiodactyla > Cervidae > Muntiacus > Muntiacus reevesi. The sequence goes on along the minus strand of NC_089252.1, from coordinate 25,134,488 downwards.
CACATGAATTCAACCACTGCATCTCTCTGTTAGCTGGTTGAACACTCCAGAAGAGGTCATATCTTCTGAAATTATTAAGAAATTGCAAGATATGCCTTGTTTTTTCCTAAATATTTTCCAAAGTACTCTATCATACTTCATTATGTACACTTATGGTGATAAGAATGACCTTTTTACCACTGATATACATTTTATAATAATTTTACTTATAAATTTTAATGACTTTCTGTAAGAAATATAATTTATGCTCATTTAAAATATTCTAGAATGACCCTGAAAAAACTATATAAGTGCTTCCTAAGTGGCTTAGTGGTAAAGAATTTGCCTGCAAATGCAGGAGACATGGGTTCAGTTCCTGGGTGGGAAAGATCCCCTGGAGAAGGAAATGACAACCCACTCTAGTACTTGCCTGGGAAATCCCATAGAGAGAGGAGCCTGGGGGTGTTTAGTCCATGGGGTCACAAAAAAGTCTATACTAAACAATAACAATAATTTAAATACTACCTCATCCTTCCATTTGACTAAGATGGCCTAATGTTCTATTTCAACTAGATTAAATAGCAAGCAGGTTGTTTCTGACTGGCCCACTAGCCCCCCTTTGTTTAGAGCATTTACTTTAGAAAGCTTGCTATCCTAAATTCTTTCTCTCTCTTCGAGATATAGATATTCCCCCAGCTTCTTTGTCAGTTTTACAACCCCGGAACATCTTTCTCAAGGACCTGAGAGCCATTCCTTTGAAATATAATTGTTTAGAAAGACAGTGCCTTTATCTCCCAGACACTGACGGATAAGTGACACTTAGCAATCCCTTAAAGCATAATCATATTGACCAATCTCTCCTGTAACTTCCTCCAGTACTTTTCCACTAGCTTACACCAGTACTTAAAAATTCTTTCTGCTTTTTGTTTCAGCGAACTTGAGTTCAATCTCTCTCCCCATTACAGTGGCCTTGAATAAAGTCTTCCTTGTTTCAGCTACAAATTGGCATCTGCCAAGAGCATTGCCAGCAACTGAACAAGGGCATTTACCATCTGCCTCTGCAGTTCCAGGGAAGTTATGGGCTTCCCTAGTGACTCAGACGGCAAATAATCTGCCTGCAATGCAGGAGACCCAGGTTCGAAGTCTGGGTCAGGAAGATCCCCTGGACAAGGAACTGGCAACCCACTCCAATACCCTTACCTGGGAAATTCCATGGACAGAGGAGCCTGGTGGACTACAGCCCTTGGGGTCGCAAAGAGTTGGACACGACTGAGCGACTAACACGGAACACTCTGCAGTTACTGAACCCTGGGCTGCTGCAGTTATTGGCCTTCAACAGCCTCTGAGTTCAGGGTGGAGTGAGGCACTCTGTGCTCCAGGGAATCTGGTGGGGCAGGTCTTTAGACAGTTAGATATTTTCAGGAACTGATTTCATTATTCCAATCCTTGCATCTCTTCATCTCCAGAAAAGCACTGCATCCCTTCATGGTGACATCAACTCCTCAAGACTAACAGAAAACCTTTTGTAAAATAAGCAGTTTATTGCACAGAACTCCCTCTTCACCAAAATCTTATTTATTGACCTTTCCCGACTGCCTCTTTGGAGCAGTCTCGCAGAACTCTCTAAGGTGCTGTCTCCCAGGCTCCATCCCCCATTTTGCCCCAAATAAAACTTAACTCAAAACTCTCAAATAGTGCATCTTTTATAGTCGACACTTCCCTGATTAACTTGTCTAACTGAATGTCTCTTTGAGACATTATATCCTGTATCATCTCAGTGGAGAAAGGAACACTTTCACTACAAGAAGTAATATTTAACAGAATTTTTCAGAGTAATATATTATGCATCATTTTTTATGATGATGATGAAAGACAGCAGAAGAAACAATGTGGAAACAAGACTGTGATATATAAAGAAGGGCTTTATGTGCTCATTCACACACTTGCGCTAACCATAACCATAGCCCAGCCACAGCCTCACATGCTGACATTTCCTGATATTAGAGTTTGACTACACTTCTGGGAATCAATTACCAAGGAAGGGATACTATTTGCAGGCAGAATTGAGCTAGGAGGTATGTTTGCATATAAGTTTGAAAATCAAAGAGTCCACCATTGTTTCTGGTGAATTTGAGGTTTTCAATGTCTCTTCACAGAAAGAATCCAATGATAGATGAGGTGATTGGATGGTATCACCAGCTCAATGGACATGAGTCTGAGAAAACTCCAGGAGATAGTGAAGGACAGGGAAGCCTGGCATGCTGCAGTCCATGGGGTTGCAAAGAGTCAGATACAACTGAGCGACTAAACAACATGATACAAGTGGATTTATTTGGGCTTCCCTTGTGGCTCAGCTGGTAAAAAAAAAAAATCCACCTGCAATGTGGGAGAGCTAGGTTTAATCCCTGGGTTGGGAAGATTCCCTGGAGAAGGGAAAGGCTACCCACTCCAGTATTCTGGCCTGGAGAATCCCATGGACCAGTCCATGGGGTCGCAAAGAGTCAGACATGACTGAGCGATTTTCACTTTTACACTCCCCAAACAGAGTGTGAGCTTGCTCAGAAGGTGAGAGAGCCCTGAAACATGGCATGGTTAGTTTTTGTGGGTTGGGTAATTTCATAGGTTCATGAGTGGGAGTATTATTTCAATTATTTCAGGAAAGGGGTGGAGATTTCCAGGAATTGGGCCACCACCCAATTTTTGAACTTTTATGGTTGGCCTCAGAGCTGTCAAGGTGCTGGAGGATGTGATATTTAGCGTACTAGTGTGTTGCAATGAGCATATGAAGAGGTTCAAGTTCATTGGAATCCGAATAATCTGCCATCTCAGACCATGTTGGTTATAAGCAGTCTTTGTCATATCCTATGGCTCTGTTGCTTTTTAAAGGCTATGCCCTGCCTTCTTCCCTACTGCTTCATTATTACCCATGTATCTTACACAATTTGATTTGCTTACATTACCTTCTCGAGTTCACTTGATATATTAAGGTTTATATATATAGCACCTTTTTAACTGACTTTTGACAAAGGTGCAAAATCAATTCAATCAAGAAAGGATGGCCTTTTCAATAAAGTATGCTGGAGCAAATGGATATCTATAGACAACTGATGAACCCCAACCTAAACTCAAAATGAATAATAAACTTAGTATAAAATGTAAAAGTATAAAAATATTTTAAATAAGAAAATCTTTGAGATCTAGGACTAGACAAAGAATTCTTAGACTTGATAATGTTATAGCCATGCTTTCCGGGAAACAAACTCACTCAGAAGGACAATGCAGATAGTGGAGTGCAGTTTATTACACCGGCGGGCCCAAGGCAGAGTCTCCTCTTAGCCAAGGACCCCAACCAGCATTTGTGAAAATCTTTTATACCCCATGTGTACGTGTCCAAACCCACCAGCCCAAATCCCTTGAGGCTTACAAAAGAAGGGTAAATACAATCACAATAACCCCATCATTCATGTGTTATGTGTTCAAACAGTTAATAATCCTTAAGCCCGCGGTTATATTCCAACCAGTTAATAACTGATAAGCCTGTGGTTACATTCCGAGAGATACTGTCCAGAGGCAGGGGTGATTAGTGTCTGTTTTCTTATAGGCAATGAATAACCTGGATGTGATCTTCAAGATTCCCCTGCCCAAAGGGGGTCTTATCCTTCCATTGTCATCCCCACAGGCGCTAAGCACAGAGTTCAGAGTCCATTGGAGAGGCAGCCTAGCACGATCAGCACGGACAGGCCTGAGATGGAGTCCAGGCCCTATGAATTCTTTCTTCAATAATAAAAGCACAATCAATAAAAGGAAAATTTTTATTTTGTCAAAGTCCATATTAAATGAATAAAAAGACAAATTGCAGACTTAGAGAAAATATTTGCAAACCACGTATCTGACAAAGAACTAAGCCCTAGAATAAAGAATTCTCAAAACTCAACAGCAATAAAACAAACAATCCAACTGGAAAATATGCAAATATGTGAAAAGACATTTCAACAATAAAAATATACAAATGACAAATAAGCACAGAAAAAATGTTCTCATTAGTTATCTATTTTATACATGGTTATCAGTAGTGTATATGTGTCAATAAAAATTAACATAACATTGTAAAGCAACTATATTTCAATAAAAATTCATTTTTAAATAAAAATTTTTAAAAAAACTTCAAAAAATTATTCAACATTAGCCTTTAGGGAAATGTAAATTAAACCATAATGAAATATCACTAGTTACCTTCAGAATAGCTAACGTAAAAAATAGTGACATAAAAAACTGACAAGGATTCAGAGAAACTGAATCCCTAATATGTTACTGGTAGGAATGAAAAATGATATAGATGCTGTAAAATAGCTTGCCAATTTCTTGTAAAAGTAACCGTAGCATTACCACACGACCCAGCAAGTGCACTCTTTGGCATTTATATCAGATATTCAAGCTTATAATCACACAAAAATCGCTACAAGAATCTTCAGAGAAGCTTTAGTCATAATCAACAAAGCTAGGAAATGACAACCCACTCCAGCATTCTTGCCTGGGAAATGCCATGGACAGAGGAGCCTGACAGGCTATGGGGTTGCAAAGAGCTGGACATGACTGTGAGTGACAGAGAACGCAAAAACCACACAGATGTCCTTCAACAGGTGAATAGTTAGACTGTGGCCCATCCAAACAATGCACCACTGATACACTCAAACCACTGATACACAACATCATGAGGAATCTCCAGAGAATGATACTAAGTGAAAAAAAAAAAAAAATCCGAAAAAGATTACATGCTTTATGATTCCATTTACTATAACCTTCTTGAACTGAAAGAAGGAAATGGCAACCCACTCCAGTACTCTTGCCTAGAAAATCCCGTGGGTGGAGGAGCCTGGTAGGCTATAGTCCATGGGGTCGCAAAGAGTCGGACACGACTGAGTGACTTCACTTCACTTCTTGAACTGAAAAAATGATAGAAATGGAGATTAGCTGAGTGGTTCCCAGTTCAGGGGCAGAGGGAAGGTAGAAATGGCCACAAAAGGGTAAGAGGAAGGATCCTTGTGCTGATGAAAGAATTCTGTACCTTAACTGTATCAACATTGGCATCCTTGTTGTGATGTTATCCTATAGTTTCATAAGCTATTAGATAGTGAATGTGCTAGTCCCTCAGTCATGTCTGACTCTTTGCAGCCCCATGAACTGTTGCTTCCAGGCTCCTCCGTCTATGGAATTCTCCAGGCAAGAATACTGGAATAGGTAGCCATTCCCTTCTCCAGGGTATCTTCCCAACCCTGGGATCAAACCTGGGTGTCCTGCATTACAGGCAAATTCTTTATCCCATCAGGGATATTATAGGGAGTGAAAAGATGGCACACAGGCCATCTCTCTGTCTTAATTCTCACAAGTGCTTCTGAATCTATAATAATTCCAAAATATAAAGTTTAATTTTAAAAATAAAGAGAAAAAGCTTACAATCCACATATTTCACACTAAGCAAAACTATTTGCCACGTGTGAAAAAAACAAGAACAGAGTTATAAAAATACACTATTTTAAAAAATACTTAAAGATAGTATCAAACAAAAAAATGAAGCAAAATTAAACTCTCAAGAATAGGATATTCAGGGTGTTCAGGATTAGCTCTGAAACGAAGGAAGCAAAGACATAAGTCTGAAGAAATACTGCACATCTGGCTACAAAAATGATGTGCAAATATAATAAGTTACCTTTACAAGAGGGGAATGCAAATGAAAATAACATTTTAATAGAAGTAATCTATATTTAAATACCAAATGTTCTTTTAAAAACAAAATGCTAAGGATCAGGCACATTAATGGCTTCTGCTTTACATTTAATGCGAGAATAAGATAAATAGTTGCTTTACAAATTGTGATCCTAGGATAACAATTTTTGAATATAACATTTTTCTTTCATCACTTTCTCACAAATTTCTGTATTATTCACTACAGATTTTCTCAAAATGAAAGCAAGATCAGATAAAAATCACAATTACCTATTAAATTTTATGTTAAGTTACATATATCTGTGTTTACATCATTAAGTATAATACCTACTTAAAGTTAAGATACATGTTTGCAATATTAAGTTTAACTTCAGCATCCAGCTATTAATCACAGGTTCATCCAAATGAAGCTTGATAAAGATTCATCATCCATAAACAGTATTTATAGTTTGGCGCTGTGTGCCATTATTTGGATCTGTTGTTTGTTTATGGTTTTACATTAGGTGCTGTATAAAAAGTGATGCATATCCTAGATGGCAGAGTGCCATGATAAACATATAAAAACAGCCAACCGTTTCTCAGTTCATTTCAATGTTCATTTAAATTAAGGTGACTAAACATCTTATAATGACATAAAATTATGATGTGACTTTGGCACTTACTGTAAGTTCATAATGAATATCACCATAAGACTGCTTTGATCTTAGGCCCTAGGCATCTGAACACCACATCCAAAGCAAAACCGTAGAAATTGTCTTCATCCTGGAGGAAGAGATGGGGGGAAGGGGAGAGAGACAAACAGGGGAAATACTCTAAAATCTCAGTCTAATGTATTCTATTTGGATAGTAAGGACAGGTGGCGCCGTGGTAAAGAATCCACCTGCCAATGCAGGAGATGCAAGAGATGTGGGTTCTATCCTGGGTCAGGAAGCTCTCCTGGAGTAAGAAGTGGCAACCCACTCCAGTAGTCTTGCCTGGAAAATTCCATGGATAGAGGAGCCTGTCGGACTACGGTTCACAGGGCCACCAAGAGTCAGACATAACTGAGCGACTGAGCACGCACACACAAATTGAAAGTGAAAAGTGCTCAGTCATGTCCGACTCTTTGCAACCCCGTGGACTATACAAGCCATGAAATTCTCCAGGCCAGAACACTGGAATGGGGAGCCTTTCATTTCCCTTCTCCAGGGGATCTTCCTAAACCAGGGACTGAACCTAGGTCTCCCTCGTTGCAGGCGAATTCTTTACCAGCTGAGCCACAAGGGAAGCCCACACACACTCAAGGCAAACATTAAAAAGATGCTTTGAGATAAAGCTTAAAATCCACTGTTGTATAACCTGTGTTATCGATCTAATTGTCTCACCTATTCATCATGTTTTGGTGAGGGTACCTTAGTTTTTCATAACCTTTCTTTAGATTGTTAACATTCCCAGCCAGAATAATCTTTTCTTACAGCAAAGTTTCTATGATTAATTCTAAGAGCTGAAAGTAAGCCTGTGAACTGACCTAAACAAAATCTTGATCTTATCTATTTTCTGCTATACACTTTCTATACTACCTTTATTTTAAAAAGCTGTTCTTAGAGACATTGTACTAGATCCCACAGTGTTTCCTTAGCAACTTCTGCAATGCCCCTGAGCTACGGATTTTAATTCCACCACATGCTGTATTTTTTTTTTAAGTGTAACATGTCTTAAGCTTCAGCGTTAGTATACAGAAAATTCAACACATTTTCAGGTTTTCCTATGGGTACTTATAATAGCATCTGTTACTAGCTGTAGCTAGAAGTAAGAAAAGCTCAAAAAAAAAAAAAAAAGACAATGAATAGCATGATCTCATAAAAATAACTAAATTATGGTTCTTTTGGATTTAATATCTAAATCCTCTTATAAAGATCCACAATGCTAGATCCACATTTAAATCTTGTTTCTGTGTTTGGTCCAAATGAAGAATTACTGTCATCTGAATAGCTTGAAATGCATCTCTCTCATAGATAGCTCAAGGATATTACTTTCTGAGCCCCTTAATCCTGAACCACATGAATTTTTTTTGTATTTAAACTGAGTCCAAATGCTTTTAAGCTTTAATGTGTACAGTTGTATAACAATGATTTCACATTATTTTTTAATTTAATTTCTATTCATTGCTTTTCAAAAAGAAAACAGAAAAAATGCAAGAAATTTTCCCACTATATTATTAATTTACCATTCTATTTATATTAGTCTTATCACCCATTTTCTTCATAAGAACAAAAGAGCAGATGTTTGATCACATTAGGTGCTCAGAAGGAGTAACTAAGATAATAATAATGTGTGTATTTTGACTGCATCTATTTCTAATAGTAAGCCAATCTGTAAACACAAAAGCACCCTCAACTCTGAACAGGAGATGCAGGGTGGATGATATGGAATGAACAATGGACTGAACAGGTTGAAAAGATTGGTTCAACTTCCAATGTTGTTTTTCCAACCCTTCCTTTTGGTGAATTACTTACCCTCTTTGCTTACTATCTCATGTATGTTAAGTCACTTCAGTTGTATCCGACTCTGCAATCCCATGGAGCCCACCAGGCTCCTCTGTCCATAAGATTCTCCAGGCAAGAATACTGGAGTGGATTGCCATGCCCTCCTCCAGGGGGTCTTCCCGACAGAGATCAAACCTGCATCTCATGTCTTCTGCTTTGGCAGGCAGGTTCCTTACCACTAGCACCACATAAATAAAATACATCTACTTCAGAAGACTGAGGGGTTTATTTTCCTTTTAAATTGAAGATTTTTTTCACATGTTCTATCCAAAGAACATACATTGTCTAGGATTCAAGAAAGGTGGATCAGTCCAACCTAATGAAGCCTGTATCCTTTGTGGAGAAATTGATCCGGTTTTGGGAGCAATTGTTGAGGCTGTACCTCTAAGACTGGACCACATTATCTAAGCAGACTTGGAAAGAGTGGGAACTTGGCTGCATTTTCATAGGTGGTTCTGGGAGAGCTGATGGTGACCTGTCTTGATATCAGAGGCACAATGCAGAGAATAGAAGATTGCTTTGAGAATGAAATAAGACAATATAATTTTCATAAGCAGAGCTATTTATAACACATCATAGCCATTTGGAATAAATATTAATTATCCTTTGTTTTGTCTCTTTAATTCTCAAATAACACCTTTTGAAAAGCAATAGTGTAAATGTAAATAATAAATAATATGATGTAAATTTAGAAAATAGAGCATTTTCTAAGTGGTGCCATGTTGTGTACATATTTACATAGATGGAAATATAGATACAAAGTAGATAATCAGATACTATTAGTGGATATCATTTCCAAGCCCTGTGCAGAAAGTTTTAAGTCAATCCTCAAATATTTTTAGCCAACCCAATAGTTTTCTGAGATAGATACTATTATTAGTCTACTTTGCAAAGGAGTAAACTGATAGTTTTTGCAGAAAGAGTTACATGGCTAGGAAAGCGGACAGGAAGCAAACTAGACCATCCAACTCCAGAGCCCACTTCCAGCAGACATCAATAGTAAACCACAATAGTTGCACCAAATACATGTTTTAAAATGTAAATTTCATAAGGTAGTCACACGTCACTCTTTAACACGTAACTTTAAATTTGCTTCAGAATCCTCTGACTTACCATCTATTTTAAAGTTCAGGAAATAATTTTAATGAATGTTGCAAAACTCTAATTCAAAGTTCGTTTGTTCTTACAGATTTTTAACCAGGATTTTTAGACCTCTGTCAAGAACTATAATGACATAATCATATACTACAAATATGAGAAGAAAGTTTCCACTTAAAAAACATCTCCTAGAACTATAAAGTGCCTAATATAAATCCCACATCCAAATGTAAACACTGTCTTTTTAAAACTCTGTGCACTAGATTCTTAAAAAGATTAGACAGCTATTGGGAAACACAGCCTGTCTTAGAAGTCAACCCCAAACTATTTAACTCTGTAGGAGATAAATAGAGATTTGCCTGGAGAGGGAAGCAAAATATTGCCATGAATCACCTCCCTCACAGCAGTTCTGAAGCTTTTAATTTTCAGCATTGCTGGTCTCCAGGTACGAGCCCTTGATTAACAGTTAACAGAAATTGAACCAGCTCCACGCAGAGTTGTCAATGTTAGTGTGTAACACTATTTTCAACGTCTTCCTTCTTTCTCCCCTTTCCTCTTTCTCAGTTTGTACTCTTTTTTTCTTGCTTTCTTTTCTTTAAAAAATTAACATTAAAAAAAAAAATTAACACTATTTATGTATTGCATGGATATCCCAAACATATTCCAAACAACCTAAGAAATGCATATATGTTTGAGTTCTTTGTTTACTCTCTTTTTTCTTCTTCCACCATCACTTCCTAAACCTTATAAGTAAACTGACTAGATCTCTGGGAAGTGACTCAGCAAGGATAATACATACAAACTACTGCCAAGAATAATTTCTATTTTTCCATCCTCTCCTTTGTTTCATGTTAATTTTTTATTCATCTTCTAGTTTCTCTTACACCAATTTTCCCTTCCATTATCTCCTTGGGGTAGTTGGCTTTCATAACATTTAAATACTGATGCTCAGATTGTCTAAGATTCATGCTTACAAAGTCTCAAGAAATTTGGTGACCTTATTTGCATTTGCAGGTAGCATAAAATATATTAATTTTCTCTCTCTTTTATCTTAAGGCAATTATATGGATTTTGTGAGATATGTCACATATATTTGCAGATGACTGTGAAAATATGTTTAATTAATTCATTAGCAACCAAAAATAGAAGTAAGAAGGATTATCTTTTGGAATGTCACTCTAACCTCCACCCAAAAACTTAGATAATAAGTCTGCTGGGAAATCGGATACATCCCATGCTGCTAAATTTACACAGTGTGGAAGAAGATGTTACTCAAAGATAGGGTCAACATCAAATTAAGAAATAGCTGTTAGATGTAAAGAACACAAAGTGTCATGTAATAAGTATTTCTTGATATTAATGATAAGCTCCAGAGGAAAAAATCTATGTAACTAGAATAGGTTTCTTGACTTCTAAATCTCATTCTAAATGCAAGAATGAAATACCCTCAGCCCCAGCCTCCTATTGTAAACCCAGGGACTTGCTTCTGTGCCTTGATGCCTGCAGTTCTGCTTCCTGGAAGTTAAGGTAGGTGAAGTGGTGATTCCCAGAATCTTGTCACCTACTCACAAATATTCTCTGTCAACTTTGGAGTCTTTGTCTCCTTTTTGTCTCCAAGGCTGGTCCTAATCATTCCAAAGAAACCAGTGCTTCCTCATCTTTCCTCAGCAGGCAGTTCTGTTTTCAGCAACTGGTCCATCTGTCACCTGCAATAAAGTCCAGCTCTTAAAACAAATTATCAAAACCATCAAAAGGAGGGGGATTTATCCAGAAGAGATCCAGCCTGTATATAGCCCTTCTCCTTTGGGCTTACCCCATCCCCAATCCTAAGTACCTTACCCCTCTGTATCCCTGTACAAACATCTGTACCTTACCCCTCCTCCCAAGACATTGCCCCACATGGCCCTGCAATAAGTATAATGTGACCAGAATCATGAATCATGAGTCAAATAGTATGCATGTACTAGTCGTTCAATCATGTCTGACTCTTTGCGACCCCACAGACTGTAGCCCACCAGGCTTCTCTGTCCATGGGACTCTCCAGGCAAGAATACTGGAGTAGATTGCTGTTCCCTTCTCCAAAAGATCTTCCCAACCCAGGGATTGAACCCTGGTCTCCTGCAGTGCAAGCAGATTCTTTACGTAGTCAACTAGAGCTGATGCTCAAAGGTTGTTCTCTGGCTTATAGAGCTAGAAGAAAAATCATCTTCTTCCCAGAGTTCAAGCAACTTTACACTTGCATTCCAACATGCAAATTCTTAGGTAAATTCATATTAGCAGAATACGCAGTTGTGTATACATTGGCAATACATGTTTTAATGTTTAATGTGTATCACTAAGATTTTGGATAAATGTCAATTATATCTTTTACATGCCTAAACATTCCTTCTAAAATTAATCTCTCAGGGAAGTAATTTGGAGTTAATAGCATGGCAAATGAATTTTGGTGTTGCATACTTCAGAAACCTCAAGCCATTTTCTCCCTTGATCAATAGATATTTGACATATAATAGCTGCATTTTGTAATCTAATTAAAGGATTACTTGACATACTAATAGCTTTAGCACATTGAGTCAAGAGTTTCTGACAGAGAGCACTGATGTTGAATGTTTATTTTCTCTGGAAATCCTTACTTATACACTGAGGACTTGTCTCATAATGAAACACCTCATGTATAACATTAGCAATCATTTGTATCAAGAAGAGTACTAAATAATTTCTAGATTACTCAGTATCATCCATATGACATAGACTGATTGTATCATATAGAAAACCAGAAGAAACAATAATTTCAATTAAACTTCAAGGTTAAAAACCCTTCTGAGGGAAAAAATACCAAAAATATTACCTGGTGATTGCAATTTAAGTCACTTCCAATTCTTCGAGTTAGTACTTGATGTTGTATAGTGAAAGCATTAGTTACTCAGTCGAGTCCGACTTTCTGCAACCTCATGGACTGTAGCCCACCAGCTCCACTGTCCATGGGATTTCCCAGGCAATACTGGAATGGATTGCCATTTCCTTCTCCAGGGGACCTTTCCAACCCAGGGATCCAATTCAGGTCTCCTGTTTTGCAGGCAGATTCTTTAACCATCTGAGCCACTCATGACATACCGTGATCTTGTATAACTATATGTTATGTTCTTTTACTCATTTAAACATAATTATTCTGATGCAATTTACCTCTCCCACTTAGAATAATATTTATATTATCCCCAAGTTCATCATAATGATGAGTCTTTTATTTATATGTTAATATTTTTATAAAATACATATTTTCACAGTATACTTACCACTTGTGATATATAGATTATAGTGATCTAGTTTTATCAGTTAGTGAAATCAAGGTTCAAATGTCTTGCCTTAGGTCACATAGCTAGTAAGTATTAGAGTGGAAAAGGAATAAAATCTGTTTCCAAAGCACGTAGTCTCAAAATCACTTACACTTTTATTGTGCCCTGGAGGGAAGTTTAGCAGTTATATAGGGATGGAAGACCAACAGAAAATGTACTCATCTAGAGGGATCAGCACTTCCATAGGCTCCATTCTTTTGCATATTTTGAGATTGTTTTGGAAGTTTCTGAACTAAATCTTAAAGCCATTCACAGAGATCACATATAAATGAACATGACTTTAAAAATCTTGCTCTTCACTTTGAAAATATATTTTTCCTTGCCAACCATGTATTCCAACCTATCACCAAATTCCTTCATGTATAATAACAAATGAGAGCAATGAATACAGTTATACCTACTATCCATTCACTCATTTGTTCATTCACAACTGTTATTCATTGAGAACTTATCATGTGCCAGGACGTCAAGAACTTGAGGTGCAGCCCTGATAACAGCAGAGCCCAGCGGTGGCTGTTGTTCACTCAGTCGTGTCCAACTTTTTGCAACCCCGAGAAATACAGCATTCCACACTCTCCTGTCCGTCACTATCTCCTGGAGTTTGCTCAAACTCATATCCGTTGAATCGTTGATGCCATCAACCATCTTATCCTCTGTTGTCTCCTTCTCCTCCTACCATCAATCTTTCCCTACAGGGTCTTTTCCAATGAGTCGACTCTTCACATCAGGCGGCTGAAGTATTGGAGCTTCAGCATCAGTCTTTCCAATGAATATTCAGGGTTAATTTCCTTTAGGAATGGCTGGTTTGATCTCCTTGCAGACCAAGGGACTTTCAAGAGAGTTCTCCAGCCCCACAGTTCAAAAGCATCAATCCTTCTGCACTCAGCCTTCTTTATGGTCCAACTCTCACATCCATACATGACTACTGGAAAAACCATAGCTTTGACTACACGGACCTTTGTCGGCAAAGTGACGTCTCTGCTTTTTAATATGTTGTCTAGTTTGTCATAGCTTTTCTTCCAAGGAGTGCTTGTCTTTTAATTTCATGGCTGCAGTCACCATCTGCAGTGATTTTGGAGCCCAAGAAAATAAAGTTTGTCACTGTTTCCATTTTTTCTCTATCTATTTGCTGAGAAGTGACAGGACTGGATGCCATAATCTTTGTTTTCTGAATGTTGAGTTTTAACTCAGCTCTTTCACTCTCTTCTTTCATCCTCATTAAGAGGCTCTTTAATTCCTCTCTGCTTTCTGCCACGAGGGTGGCATCATCTGCATATCTGAGGTTGTTGATATTTCTCCTGGCCATCTTGATTCCCACTTGTGATTCATCCATCCTGACATTTTGTAAGATGTACTATGCATACAAGTTAAATAACCAGAGTGACAATATACAGCCTTGATGTACTCATTTCCTAATTTTGCACCAGTCCATTCCATGTCCAGTTCTAAATGTTGCTTCTTGACCTGCATATGGGTTTCTCAAGAGACAAGTTAGGTGATCTGGTATTCCCATTTCTTGAGGAATTTTCCAGTTTATTGTGATCCACACAGTCAAAGTCTTTAGTGTAGTCAATGAGGCAGAATAAATACTATTAATTTAGTTTATTAATATAGTAACTGTACTTAATATACTATTAAATAATATGTTTTTTATTAAAATCAACAACTAAAGACTGACTATAATTTGGACATGTTTTCTGTTCACATGTACAATTGTATTTGAAAAAATATGCTAGAACATCATCATTTTATCTATATCTTTAGCTTTTTTTTAATTCCCATTAACTTACCATGTATTTTCACAAATTTACCACATTTTTCATGTTTTCATTTACAATACCTTTTATACTGATTCTTCATTCTACATTTGCATAATTACCAGTCTAATATAGTCCCTCATCATTTTATTTCAGGATAATATTTGACTCTTTATGAAACAATAGTTTGACTCATTAACAAAAGAAAAAATGAATGCTAACAAAAGAAAGACTATCCAAAGTTCAAACAATTAAGAAATATGAAGACATAGTACTCCAATAGCTTACAATCTGTTTATTAAAAACAGGCAAATAAATAATTACAAAATAGGTATGACAAAGTATGTATTTAGACAAAACAACATAGAAAAATTAAATAGTGGGGGAAAATAGGTGGACAATGGAAAGAAAATGGAGAAATGCATTAGAAATGCTTTCCCAAGACAAGGTGCTCAGGCTGAGTCTGGAGGACTTACTAGATCAGCACTAGGAAGAATGTTATTGTCCATTCTTTAAGTCATATCCAACACTTTGTGATGCTATGGACTGCAGCACACCAGGCTCCTCTGTATTCCACTATCTCCCAGAGTTTGCTCAAATTCAAGTCTATAAAGTCAATGATGTTATCTTACCATCTCATCTTCTACCACTCCCTTCTCCATTTGTGTTAAACCTTTCCCAGCATCAGGTTCCCAGCTCTTTTCCAATGAGCTCTTCGCATCTGGTGGCCAAAGTATTAGAGCTTCAGCTTCAGCATCAGTCATTCCAATAAATATGCAGGGTTGATTTCCTTTAGGATTGACTGGCTTGATTGCCTTGCTGTCTAAGGGACTGTCAAGAGTGTTCTCCAGCACGACAATTCAAAAGCATCAATTCTTTGGTACTCAGCCTTCTTTATGGTCCAACTCTCACTACTCACTAGGAAGCTGTAATGAAGGCATCCTGAGCAGAAATAATAGTGAAAATATGCTTCCACTGTGTTTATATTAATACTTTTTTCCATAGAATACCCAAAATTGCACGGGTCATTACTAAGACTTTCAGGTACTTGGTGTAGACATAGCACACACACTCAAAGAGGGTAATTGACCATTGCAACATTATAGGCGGAATTAAGGAAAACTGACCATCAATGATGAGTACCAGGACTAGCAAAAGGGGGAGCTGCAACAACCCTTGGGTATAAAGGAACAATGAGAAGGAATAGTTACCTGAACCTGGGAAAAACTGGCTCTGAAAGGCTCTGAAAAGAGCCAGAGAGATGCCACCAACCTGTTACCCTCAAGCAGGGAAGGAGCCAGGGCAATAAAAATTTTAACCTTAACTTCTTCTCATCTTCTGATCTTCCAGTAGTGTCTCTCATGGATATAGACAAATGGAAAACAGCAAGTAAGTATCACTGTTCATAGTTCTGCTTCATGCAGCACAGAATAGAGAGGAAGAATGGAAAGGAAATCTGGAGGGATAAATAGAAAATACTCAGCACAGATCTTTAATTTCCCACAGCACCAAGTAAAGCAGATTATATTATTTTTAATATATTACAAAGAACTTGAGGAGAGCAGCAAAGAAAATTACCCTTAGAATCTTTTACAACTGGATGTTAGAAACGTTGTTGCCAGAGCTGAAGATTGTTGACAGTCCTCAAATGTTGTCTGTACCCGTGCTTCTCTGCCTCACACAGGTTCTCCTCCTATTGGCTTCCTTCTGCACTATCTTTCCTCTGCACCCAGGACATTCCAAGTTTATCTAGACCCTCTAGAATCAAGACCAAACAAAGGAAAATTTGTGGTTCCAAGGCTTACTTACTGTTATAGGACTTGCCTTTTTCCACCATGGTTGAAATTGAAATGGTACACTTCCCTGGTGGCTCAGACAGTTAAGAATCTGCCTACAAGTGGAAAACCTGGAGTCAATCCCTAGGTCAGGGAGAGCCCCTGGAGAAGGGAATGGCTACCCACCCCAGTATTCTTGCCTGGAGAATTCTATGGACAGAGGAGCCTGGCAGACTACAGTCCATGCGGTTGCAAAGAGTCGATCATGACTGAGCAACTAACAATTTTCATCCTCCACCTATGACTTTAATTTATGACCTTGGGAGAATAATATTATACAATTGAAAGAGCCCAGTATCTGTAAAGGGGAAGCAATAGCAGAGGGGTGATTTTATCACATTTCACCCTTCTGAAACATTAAAAGACAAATTTTTCCTCTTACATGTCTCAATATATGGATTATTTAACTTTAAATGACTACAGATGTCCTCATCAACACTACAGTCCTCCTAGAGTCTCACAGAGAGTTGGGGTTTCTCCCTAAAAATAAAGAACATAACTCATATCCTTCCTGCAGTTTGTAAATCTCACTCCCAAGCTCTTTCAAGCTGCATCTTAATATATATATATATATATATATATATATATATATATATATATATGTATGTATGTATGTATCTCCAAAAAAACAAGCAACAATTTGCAATCACACCATAATTAAAATCTATTTTGAAAAAGACACTTTTCTCAAGAGGAAACACAATATAGAGATGCAATTCTGCTTACAACACAAAAATGTTATGCATTGTTACCCAGGGTAATTTACTTAGAGTTGCAACTTCTCCCACATCTCAATTTCTGCTTATGATGGGGGACCCCAAGACCACCACTAGGTCTGATAACATGCTGGGCTTCACAGAACTCAAAAGCTGTTTTACTCAAGGTTAGAGTTCATTGCACCAAAAGATACAGATTAGAATCTTCAAAAGGAAAAGATACATAGTGGGATCCAGAAGCCAGACTCAAGATTCCAGTTGTCTTCTCTCAGGGTAATCACACAGGCAGAACTTAATTCTCCCAGTGCCATGTATGACAAGACATTCAAAGTGTTACATAACAGGGAAGCTCATCAAGCCTTGGGTGCATTTTTTTTTTTCCTAACTGAGGCTCAGTCACAGAGATGTGGAGCTTCTGCATGACTGACCTTGACTATTTAGTCTCCAGCATCCCCAGAAGTCAAACTGATATAGCACAACCTTGGATCACAGGTGAAGAAAACAGGCATTCACCATAAACCAATTATCATCATAAACTATCTGGTCCAAACTTTTATTAGACTGGATATTCCAAGCGCTCTAAAGTTATCTTCCAGGAACTAGACAAGGGCTAGCCTCAAAACCTTTGAAATGTTCAGAGTTTGGACAACCTAGGTCTGCTGAGTTAACCCTTTAATTCACATTGCTTATGGACTTTTAAATATATCTCTGTGGAGAAAGCAACGGCAACCCACTCCAGTACTCTTGCCTGGAAAATCCCATGAATGGAGGAACCTTGTAGACTGTAGTCCATGGGATCGCGAAGAGTCTGACACGACTGAGTGACTTCACTTTCACTTTTCACTTTCATGCATTGGAGAAGGAAATGGCAACCCACTCCAGTGTTCTTGCCTGGAGAACCCCAGGGACGGTGGAGCCTGGTGGGCTGCCGTCCATGGGGTCGCACAGAGTCGGACACGACTGTAGCAACTCAGCAGCAGCTACTGCTGAAAGATATAGTCCATTGCTTTGGTCTTTCCATTGCAAAAACCATTAGCAAGAAAGGTGTGTTTAGAGCACTGCTTCAAAGATAGAAAACTGCTAGTAGCTTTACAATAAGAATGTTTTGCGTATCTTTTAACCCAAAGTCCGACCTCTTATGGTTTCAAAACTCTCAAGGCCAGGTTTTAGTCACAGCTTTAACTCAAAGTATCTTGCACGTCCCTAAGATTTCCCTGGTGGCTCAGACGGTAAAGTGTCTGTCTACAATGCGGGAGACCTGGGTTCGGTCCCTGGGTCGGGGAGATTCCCTGGAGAAGGAAACGGCAACCCACTCCAGTATTTTTGCCTAGAAAATCCCATGGACGG
Organism: Muntiacus reevesi; assembly: GCF_963930625.1. Taxonomy (NCBI): domain Eukaryota; kingdom Metazoa; phylum Chordata; class Mammalia; order Artiodactyla; family Cervidae; genus Muntiacus; species Muntiacus reevesi. Next base: position 25,116,154 of record NC_089252.1, on the reverse strand, counting down.
AGGAGCTTGGTGCAGGCTACTGTCCATGGGGCTGCAAAGAGTTGGGCAGGACTGAGCGACTTCCCTTTCCCTTTCCTTTCCTCAGTAGTTGTGAAGGAAACATCTACCAACAATATGGCTGGAAATAAATGTTCAGATCTAGGGAAATGGCAGATTAAAGTGAATTCCCTTTTTGCTGGTAGCTTTACAGATTCCTGCCATTTTAGCTTTTAGAAACTGAACTGTCAAGTCTCAGCTTGAACCAGCAAGTCAAGTACATTCCCTTACAGAAATCAAGTAATAATGTCACACTAAAGTAATAGTGGTAACTCTATATGACACTCAAAAGAAACAGCAGTTGACAAAATGAAAATAAAAATCAGCACTATTAATTTTAAAAATAGATTATCTTATATTACTAGTAAGTAAACATATTAATTCCAGGATTCTTCAGGCAAGAATACTGGAGTGGGTTGCCATTTCCTTCTCCAGGGGATCTTCCTGACCTAGGAATCAAACTTGGGTCTCCTGCATTGCAGGCAGATTCTTTACCATATGAGCTACCAGGGAAGCCATTACTTCTTTACATTCTGCTTTGTAAGTATTCTTTTTGACAAATGCTATTTTCTTTCCTACACATTATATTTGACACACATTGATTTCTATTGAACTCTCTTTCTAAAATATTCATCTTTCAGACAAATCATGTTGAACTATATGGTCCTATGAAAAAGGCAGTATTTTTATAATGCAGTCTTGTGAATTGTGTTCTACTGCCCCTAATGGGTCTGATGAAAAAACGGAGGATAGAATATAATCAGAGTAAACGAAAGAGCCTTTAAAGAATGCCTATTCTTACATCTTTTATTTAATGGCACTGTGACAGAACATGCTGGTGTATTGTAGTTTAAAGAACAAAACTATAAAACCACATATAAGCCCTCAGATGAAGGTGACACATATAACAAGTGCTTCAACTACCAGTTTTGTCCATCCACTGCCAAAACTGGAAATTAGACAATAAAAGTATAAATTCAATTGCATTATTTTGAAGCAATTAAATTTGCTTGATCACTTTGACTGTGAAAGAAAAAGAGCATTTGCTGTCACAGGATTAGATCCCTGAGAGGAGAGATAGTACAGCATGAGGTAAAATACTGATTTAAATTTTGCCTCAAGGTCTGGAGGGACTTGCTTTCATTTACTAGAAATAAGCAAAACACAAGAAGGCTTAGTGTTGCATAGAAACAGTTATCAATCAAGATATCTACCTAATGCCAATAGACCTTAGGGGACAGTTAAATGACTTGCATGCAACACAAGGCTTCCTGAACATCAGAAGAAAACCACAGCATGATGGCAAAAATCATATTTCACTTTTATTGAGCCATTTATTGTAAATCAAAAAATAACAACAAAGATTAAGTGGGGAAAATGTCTGTTGTTTGAATTAAAGTATTTATCTTTTTCCTTTCAAGAATGCGTAAGATATATACATTTTTTTCTGCTATTCTGAACTCAAAAAAAAAAAAGCAGGTAGTCAAATATTTTGTGTTGGACTTCTTGGCCTAAGCCATGAAGAAATTAATTTGACATTTTTTTGATGATGCATTGCTCTCCTGAGTGTCTCTGTGCCTGGGTGATCAAAACATCCTGGCAGACTGAACACAGCATGATTTCTGTTTCAGAACTTCCTGTATAATAACTATTTGAAAAAGGGTTTTTAGCTCTCAATGCTTTAGCCAATATAACGTTTAGTAAAAATCAGTTGATTAGTTATTTGCCCACACATCATAGCTGCCTCCTCCTCTGTAAAACAATTTTATTCTGCAGGTGACTAATAACTTCATGATCTGAGTATTGACATGAAGCAAAATCGAGCCTCCTGAAATTTGTCTTTCCCTCTCTGAGTTTCTGGGTGACTATTTTTGTCAAGCATCTCCCCTTACCTAACAGATCCATTTTTACCTCTTATCCCACTTCTCTTTTTCCCAACATTCCATAACATGTGGTTCTCCCCAAATTCCAGTCCTCTACCTCCGTACTCTTTCTTTTCTTGAGATTATTTTTCTGGGTAATGTGATACTTTGCAGTATAGGGGAATGACCCTGAAACTGCGGTCTCTATCCGAACACCCTCCTCCAGTGTTCCATCTCCCAGTGCTTGATTGATACATGTCAACAGATGATCCACTGGAACTTCTAACTAGCCCCAAAAAAAAAAAAATTGTATTACCCTTTCTTGGTCCAGATCCCTCACCTTTTATTCCTTCATTCAACAAATAATCTTTGTTTGTTTGTTTTTAATTTATATTTTTTATTGAAGGATAATTGCTTTACAGAATTTTGCTGTTTTCTGTCAAATCTCAACATGAATCAGCCATAGGTATACATATATCCCCTCCCTTTTGAACCTCCCTCCCGTCTCCCTTCCCATCCCACCCCTCTAGGTTGATACAGCACCCCTGTTTGAGTTTCCTGAGCCATACAGCAAACTCCCATTGGCTATCTGTTTTACACACGGTAATGTAAGTTTCCATGTTACTCTTTCCATATATCTCACCCTCTCCTCCCCTCTCCCCATAAGTCTATTCTCTATGTCTGTTTCTCCATTGCTGCCCTGTAAATAAATTCTTCAGTACCATTTTTCTAGATTCTGTATATATGCTTTAGAATACAATATTTATCTTTCTCTTTCTAACTCACTTCACTTTGTATAATAGGTTCTAGGTTCATCCACTGTTGGTCCTTTAACGGACCGGAACCTGGTGGTCTGGAGTCGATGATAAGAAAGTAAGAGAGAGAAAGAGGCTGATATCCCTTGGTTTACACAGAAAGCCAATAGAGTCCTGTTCTTAGGGCTCGCGCTGCTGCACATAGGCACCGGGCACCCTCTCGAGTGGGTGAAGACACAGTGCACCTTTCAAGAGGGTCTTAGAAGCCCGGGCAAGAAAGTGAGCTCAGTGGGCCTCCGCGCTCCAAGGAATTAGCCAGAAATAGAGAGAAAGAGAAAGACAAAAAGAAGGAATAGAAAGAAAGACACGGGGACCAAAGCTCTGATGGAGCAAAGGTGTTTTAATCAACATGGCGTGGGCATATATACTGTCTTACAAGGTGGTTATTCTCAGCAAAGACAAAGATTAAAATTCCAGACTTACAAAACATAAGATGATCCCTATCAAAGAGAGAGAGTTGCAAACAATCACCTTTTACCATTTGGCTCATAAAAAGGAAGAGGGTACTTATCACTGTAGTGAGAAATGCCTGGATTCCTCAGCCCCGGGAAAGGTGTGCCTCTCCTCTTAATTCCTGAATATTCAGGAATCAATAAGGGCCAGAGGGTTCCTGACAGATCCAAAACAGCACACAGGAAGCCGTTTGTTAAGTACTTCCTGACAATCCACCTCATCAAAACTGACTCAAATGTGATCTTTTTATGGCTGAGTAATATTCCATTGTGTATATGTACAACAACTTCTTTATCCATTCATCCACCAATGGACATCTAGGTTGCTTCCATGTTCTAGGTATTATAAATAGTGCTTTGATGAACAATGGGATACATGTGTCTTTTTCTATTTGGTTTCCTAAGGGTATATGCCTAGGAGTGGGATTGTTGGGTCATATGGTAGTTTTATTCCTAGTTTTTTAAGGACTTTCCATACCATCTTTCATAGTGGCTGTATCAATTTACATTCCCACAAACAGTGCAAGAGTGTTCCCTTTTCTTCACACTCTCTGCAGCATTTATTCTTTGTAGACTCTTTGATGATGGCCATGCTGGCCAGTGTGAGGTGATATCTCATTGTGGTTTTGATTTGCGTTTCTCTAATAATGAGCAATGTTGAGCATATTTTCTTGTGTTTGTTAGCCATCAGTATGGCCTCCTTGGAGAAATGTCTGTTTACGTCTTTTCCCTACTTTTTGATTGGGTTGTTTGTTTTTCTGGCATTGAGTTGTATGAGCTGCTTGTATATTTTGGAAATTAATCCTTTGTCAGTTGTTTCACTTGCTATTATTTTCTCCCATTCTGAGGGTCGTCTTTTCACCTTGTTTATAGTTTCCTTTGCTGTGCAAAAGCTCTTAAGTTTAATCAGGTTCCACTTGTTTATTCTTGTTTTTATTCCTGTTACTCTAGGAGATGAGTCATAAAGGATCTTGCTTTGATTTATGTCATTGACTGTTCTGCCTATGTATTCCTCTAAGAGTTTTACAGTTTCTGGTCTTACCTTGAAGTCTTTAATCCATTTTGGGTTTATCTTTGTGTATGGTGTTAGGAAATGTTCTAATTTCATTCTTTTACTTGTAGTTGTCCAATTTTCCCAGCACCATTTATTGAAGAGGCTGTCTTTGCCCCACTGTATATTCTTGCCTCCTTTGTCCAAAATAAGTACCCAAGGTGCATAGGTTTATGTCTGGGCTTTCTATCTTGTTCCATTGGTCTATATTTGTTTTTGTGCCAGTACCACACTTTTGATGACTGTAGCTTTGTAGTGTAATCTGAAGTCAGGAAGGTTAATTCCTCCAGCTCCATTCTTCTTTCACAATACTGCTTTGGCTAATCTGGATCTTTTGTGTTTCCATATGAATTATGGAGACCTGGATTTGATCATTGGGTTGGGAATATCCCCTGGAGAAGGGGAAGGATACCCACTCCAGTATTCTGGCCTAGAGAATTCCATGGACTATATAGTCTATGGGGTCACAAAGAGTTGAATATGACTGACTTTATATATATATATGTACATATATATATGAATTATGAAATTTTTTGTTCTAATTCTGTGAAAATTGCCATTGGTAATTTGATAGGGATCACATTGAATCTGTTGATTGCATTTGGTAGCATAGTCATTTTCACAATATTGATTCTTCCTACTTAGGAGCATGGAATATCTCTCCATCTGTTTATGCTGTCTTTGATTTGTTTCATTAGTGCCTTACAATTTTCTGTGTACAGTTCTTTTGTCTCCTTTGGTAAGTTTATTCCAAGATATTTAATTCTTTTTGTTGCAGTGGTGAATGGGATTGATTCCTTAATTTCTCTTTCTGATTTTTCATTGTTAGTATATAGAAATGTGTGTGATTTCTGTGTATTGATTTTGTATCCTGCAACTTTGCTAAATTCACTGATTAGCTCTAGTAATTTTCTGATACTCTCTTTAGGGTTTTCTATGTACAGTATCATGTCATCTACAAACAGTGAGAGCTTAACTTCTTCTTTTCTGATCAGGATTCCTTTTATTTTTCTTCTCTGATTGCTGTAGCTAGGACTTCCAGAACTATGTGGTGAAAGTGGACACCCTTGTCTTGTTCCTGATCTTAGGGGGAGTGCTTTCAGTTTTCCACCATTGAGGATAATGTTTGCTGTAGGCTTATCATGTATGGCCTTTACTATGTTCAGGTAGGTTTCTTCTATGCCAATTTTTTAAAGAATTTTAATCATAAATGGGTGCTGAATTTTGTCAAAGGCTTTTTCTGCATCCATTGAGATTATCATATGGTTTTTATCTTTCAATTTGTTAATATGGTGTATCACATTGATTGATTTGCATATATTGAAGAATCCTTGCATCCCTGGAATAAACCCAAATTGATCATAGTGTATGAACTTTTTGATGTGTTGCTGAATTCTGTTTGCTAAAATTTTGTTGAGGATTTTTGCATGTATGTTCATCAGTGATATTGGCCTGCTGTTTTCTTTTTTGTGTGTTGTCTTTGTCTGGTTTTGGTATCAGGGTGAAGGTGGCCTCATAGAATGAGTTTGGAAGTGTTCCTTCCTCTGCAATTTTTTGAAAAAGTTTTAGAATAGGCATTAGCTCTTCTCTAAATGTTTCATAGAATTCTTCTGTGAAGCCATCTGGTCCTGGGTCTTTGATTTTTGGGAGATTTTTTTTTATCATAACTTCAATTTCAGTGCTTGTAATTGGGTTGTTCATAATTTCTATTTCCTCCTGGTTCAGTCTTGGAAGATTGAACTTTTCTAAGAATCTGTCCATTTCTTCTAAGTTATCCATTTTATTGCCATACAGTTGTTCATAATAGTCTCTTATAATCTTTTGTATTTCTGCATTGTCTGTTGTAACCTCTCCTTTTTCATTTCTAATTTTGTTGGTTTGATTCTTCTTTTTCTGATTGACCCAGCAAGCAAAGAAAATAAAAAATTATATTTACCAGTTAAGAATAAAACTAACTAAGGCACAAACTGGAAAACAAAACTAAAGCAAGGTGCCAAGTGGGGAATAAAGCAATGAAAACAAAGCTAACAAATATGTTGAGTGAAAAGGAGAGAAAGAAAAGAAAGAATAGATATGTAAAGTTAAATAGAGTTAGATGAAGATTTATATACATTAAAGTTTAACTGCAAAGGGAAAAGAACAGTAGGAAAGACAAACAAAAGAATAAATGTAGAAAAAATATAATAAGTTTAAAATATTAAATTATATAAAAGAGAAAAGAAAAATAAAAAATGGAAGAAGAAAGAAAAAAGGGGGAAAAAGGAAAACTCCACAAAACTGCTAAAATCCAACATAGAGGCAGAGGTTTATAACAACAATAAAAAGTGTGACTGAATATACACATAAACACCCATAGGCAAAATCAAAATAGTCCAACAAAATTAAAGTACAATAGATTGACCTAGCAAACAAAGGAAACCAAAAATTATATCTACCAGGACAAAACTAACTAAAGTACAAACTGGAAAACAAAATTAAAGCAAGGTGCCAATTGGAGAATAAAGCAACGAAAATAAAACTAAAAAATATGTTGAGAGGAAAAGAAAGAAATAATAGATGTGCAATAAAGGTAGATAAAGATTTATATACATTAAAGATTAACTGCAAGGGGAAAACAACAGTAGGAAAAGCAAACAAGGGAATAAATGTAGAAAAAATAATAGTTGGTTTTAAAGAGAGATAGAAAAGAAAAAGGAAAACTCCACAGAACTACAAAAGCCCAATATACAGGCAGTGGTTTATAACAGCAATAAAAAATGTGACTGAGAAAGAAAAAAAGGGGGGGGGGTGGTTCAAAATCTTAAATAGATTTCATTGTGCCAATAAAATCGACAAGTACAACCGGGGTTGGGGTGGGTGGTGGAGAGAAGAAAAAAGAAAGAAAGAAATCCAAAAGAATATACAGAACAAGTCAAGCATAAGTATAATAAGTGTTTTCCTTGAGTCACTGCTATCAGAGTCCTTTCCCTCGCTGGGAGTCACAGTCCACCTCACCTCCCCAGGATGCCCTCTGACACTATGCTGATCTCTGGACCTGCTGTGAGGGCAGCTCAGATTCTAATTTGGTCCTTCTCCTGTGTGTTCCTTCCTCCAATGTCCACAGCTATCAGAACTAGTGCATTTTCTTTTGTGGGAGCTCTCAATGACCTTTTATATATTCCATAGACACAGAGTCTGCCTAATTGATCATGTGGATTTAATCTGCAGCTTGGACAGCTGGGTGGGAGGTTTTGAGTCTTCTTCCTTAGCCACACTGCCCCTGTGCTTCAATTATGGTTCTATTTCCACCTCTGCATGTGGGTGGTCCACTGGGGTTTGCTCCTGAGGCTGCCCTGGAGGACTTGGGTTTGCCTCTATGAGGGCCAGGTGTGGAGCTGTTGCAGCTGCTTGGGTTGCAGGGATTCTGGCAGCACCAGGTACTCAGGGGAGTTGGCGTCTAGGGCAGCAGGAACTATAGGGCTCTAGAAGGGTATGGCAGCCAGTACTGGTCAATACATTCTAGTATTCTTGCCTGGAGCACCCCCCTCCCTCCCTGACAGAGAAGCCTGGCAGGTCCACAGTCTACAGGATTGCAAAGAGTCAGATGCTACCAAAGTAACCCTGCACACATAGAAGCAAGGATTTTTTTGCCTGTGGCAGCTCTGCCCTAGAGAGAGTTGAGCATGAAGGTGGCATAGCTTTGTCTTGTGGGGTCCCTGGTGGCGCCAAGTGTGCAGGGACACGGACTGCTTCTGCCACAGGAGTTACGGTCCTATCAGAGTTTTTTTCAAGCCTCTTGTAGCTGGTGATCAGAAGGCCTCTTTTTCCAGTCTTTCTCCATGTCTCCACCTGTTCAGGCACTTAGAGGGCGCCCTTGCCTGGGGGGGCTGGGGTCCTACTCTGTACGTCGGCGCATCAGGCACTTAAAGGAGCACCCTGGATGGGGTCCTACGCTGCAGTTCAGTGCATCAGGTGAGCCAGCCTCTTTATTGTTCAGCAACTGATGCTGGCCTGTGGTGAGAGAGAGGCTATGGTGATGGCTCTACCCGCTCCGTGTGACTCAGCAGTATCCCCTTGCTTCCTTGGCTGCTGGCTTTCCTCCACAGGCATTTCCCACCACAGTCTCCTCCATCACACCACCTCCTCTGTCTCTCCTCAGTCAACAGCAGCCCTTGCCCTGGGATTTCTTCACAATCCCTAAACTCCAGCTCCCAGTCACTGCACTTCCAGGAAACCTGTGTCCCTGTCCTGGCTAAGCATGGCTGTGGCAAGGACTGTCTGATTTTTAATCTGTTTAGGCTGGCACAGATCAGTTGTTTCACTCTCTCTCAACCTTAAATGTTTTCTCCTCTGACTCAGACAATTGCCCCAATGTGGGGATTGGACTCCTGCTTCAATTTCCCCACCCACCGAGGGCAGGTCCAGTCCTACTAACACTCCTGTTTTTCCCCCTAGTTCCTTCATCCCACCAAGTTTTGCATGCTTCCATATATTATTTTCTGCTAGCCAGGTACTCCTGTCTGCTCTCAGCTGAGGTTCTGCACACACTCCTGTGTCCAAAGGTGTATTCCTGATGCATCTGTGGAGAGAGATGTACTCCACGTCCACCAACACCTCCGCCATCTTGTTCTTTCCCAACAAATGATCTATGAATACCGAGTATGTGTTAACTTTCTTTTAGATCAGGTATCAACATGCTTTCCCCCTTGCCCTCAATAATCTAAAATTTTAGAACTTCTCCTATGTCTGCTGATAGTGACATTCTCTGTTTACACAGCAACCTGTGTCAAGTTTATTCCCTATTACTTCCTATAATCCACTCAGTCAACAGTCACTTTGGTCCTTCTTTATCCCAGGTCTTCACATCATCGAACAAAACAGCTTATATTGGGGAAAAAATCTTATAGATGTTAATTTCAGGTTTATATCATTTCAAGTTCTCTCAATATCCATATATAAATGGTTATATTTATAAATAGTTGAAATATTTTGTATTTCCAAATTTAATCTTTTTTTTAACTAGGCATCTCCTATATTGACTTTATTTTTAAAGGCTTTTCAAACAGTTTTATTGAGATAAAATAGATATATAATAAGTTACATATATTTAAAGTGTACAATATATTTTTACTTATATATTCAAAATTTTAAATAACAACTTTCCTGAGACACAATTCACATATCATAGGAGTCACCTTTTTAAAGCAAACAATTCAGTGATGTATATTCAGAATTCTGCAACTATCACCACTATCTAATGTTACAATTAGATCACCACAAGAAGAAAGTGTATATCCTTAGCTAATCTCCATTCCTCATTCCTCCCAGCCCCTAGCAAACACCAGTTTCCTTTCTGTCTCTATGAATTTGCCTATTGTGAGCATTTCATACAAATGAAATCATACAATATATGCCATTTTGTGTTTGGTTTTTATCACTTAGGACAGTGTTTTCAAAGTTCATTCTCACTGTAGCAGGTATCAGTATTTCATTCCTTTTCATGCTGAACAATATTCCATTGTACGATATACCACATTTTGTTTTGCTATTCAACAGTGATGGATTTCTGTGCTGTTTCTACTTTTTGGCTATTATGAATAGTGCTTTTATACACATTCACGTATGTGATATTTACATGTGGATGTATGTTTCACTTCTCTTAGACCTACTCCTAGGAGTGGAATTGCTGAATCATGTGGTAACTCAGTATTTAACATTTTCAGAAATACAGCTGCACTATTTTACATTCTCAGCAGCAATGTATGACGGGCCCAATTTTTCCTCATCATATGTATAACTTTTGTCTTTTCTGACAGATTGGGTACTGGTTCAAATCTTTCTCACATTATTCTTAGACTATTGAAATAGCCTCACTATTTACTATTCTGTCCTCAGTCTTTCATCTATTTCAATTCATCCCACAATACTATCAGTATCAGTTTCATCCTAAACAATACTAAGGAAACATCACTATCCTACACCACAAAAGTCTCAGCAGTTACTTACCATTTGAAGACAAACTGCTAAAGGCTTATTCTGAAAATCCCTAAAGACTAGTTCAACCAAAACTGTTTATGCCTAGCCTGGTTACCTCTTCTGCAGGCAGGGCTGGCTTCATCAACCTGCCACTGTGTAGTCACACAGGGACGCACATGTAAGACACCCTTGCACTTACTTCTGGGTTATCTTGTCACCACCTTGAAATTTTAATAATATTTTAACAAGAGGCTCCACATTTTCAATTTGCAGTAGACCCTGCAAATTTTACAGCTAGTCCCCAGTGGCTCAGACAGTAAAGAATCTGCCTGCAATGCAGGAGATTTGGGTTGGATCCCTGGGTTGGAAAAATGCCCTGGAGAAGGGAATGGCAATCCACCCTAGTATTCTTGCTTGGAGATTTCCAGGGACAGAGGAGCCTGGCAGGCTACAGTCCTTGGGATCACAAAAAGTCAGATATGACTGAGGACCAATACTTTCACTTTTCACTTTCTGTCTGTGAAAGTTGAGTTTTAGTGTCTAACTCCATCCAATCTAACAGCACACACTTTTGCATCTCATCTGCTTTTGTTAAGATCGCAAAACACTTGCCTTCCATGTTTCAGACTACCTAGTTTCTTTATATCCTTTTTATGATATTAATGCTTACCAAATTTTCTTTCTGAGTTCAGTTTCCATCTTTATTCTTCCAGAGAAGTCATGATACCCATCATTATTTTATTTTTAATTCACAGCCCAAGATGACATATAACCTTAAATAGTTTAGCAACTTTATTTTTGACTTTGAGATACAGAGGCTTTGGGCATTTGCTTTTAAAAAGTACTCTAGCTTAGAACAAAGGCTCTCACAGTAGAGTTTTTGATCAAATATATACCTTGATGATGCTAAGGCCCCTCAGGCAAAAAAAAGGGGAAAAAGGGGGGCGGGGGAGGAGGGAAGCATACATTCTCTAAGTGGGAAAAATGTCTTACCTATAAGTTTCTTTTCTGTTCTAAAAAGCAGATAATACCTTTTAGCTTTAGCCCTCAATTTTGGCCCAGTTGTAGAGATGTACTTCACTTTCTGAGAAGTGTCACACTCCAAAGCAAGTGTATGTGAATTGAAGTTTTATAAATTTAGATACATCCTTTCATTGCTATAAATTGAAATCTCAATGCTAAGAGGTAGAACTCCACAAGAAATTGCAGGCTTTAGACCTGCATTTTAAGGTCTAATATATTTCATTTGACTACTCAGTTTGCTCACAATGTTAGAGCAAACAGTGGAGTAAGCCCATTTTTAAAACTAGTTACATTGTTTGCATTTGGGGAGATTTTAGATACATGAAAATTAAAATCCAGTTTTTCTTGTCTAAAACAAAACAGTGTGCATGCATGTCTTGTGCGCATGCTAAGTCACTTCAGTCGTGTCCAACTCTGGGACAAAATGGATTGTAGCCCACCAGGCTCCTCTGTCTATGAGATTCTCCAGGCGAGAATACTGGAGTAGGTTGTCATTCTCTTCTGCAGGGGATCTTCCCAGCCAGGGATTGAACCTGGATCTGTTACATCTACCTGCATTGGCAAGAGGGTTCTTTACCACTAGTGCCACCTGGGAAGCCCAAAACAAGACAGTTCTTATCAAGAACTTGAAGAAATATCAGGAGTTAGCAGCCTTAGTTCCTATTCACCATTAGCAAAGACTGGGTTTTGTTTTTTTTTAAGATTATTTTTTAGAGTAGTTTTAGATTCACAACCAATTTGAGAGAAAGGTACAGAGATTTCTCCTTTACCCATTACCCCCACACATGCATTATCCGTTATCATCATTCACCAGAATGATACATTTGTCACCAAAAAGGAACCTACATTGAGATATCATAAGTACCCAGAACCTATAGTTGACCTTAGAATTTGGTCTTGGTACAGTACGTTCTCTGAGTTTGGACAAATGTATAATGATATATGGGCTTCCCTGATAGTTCAGATGGTAAAGAATCTGCCTGCAATGCAGGAGACCTGATATCAATCCCTGGGTCAGTAAGATCCTCTGGAGAAAGGAATAGCTACCCACTCCAGTATTCTTGCTTGCAGAATTCTATGAACAAAGGAGCCTGGCTGGCTACAGTCCATGGGGTCACAAAGAGTCAAATATGACTGAGCAATTAATACAACAAAATAATAATATCATTATAATATTATACAGAATATTTCAGTCTTAAAAATCCTTTGTACTCTACCTAGTCATCCTTTTCCTCCCCTTCCCCTGGAAACCACTGAATTTTTTTTTCTTATCATTTCCATAGTTTTGCCTTTTTCGGAATGTCATATGGTTGGAATCATACTGTATATGGCCTTTTCAGATTGGCTTCTTTCAATTATTAATGTGCATTTAAGTTTCCTTTATGTCTTTTCATGGCTTGATAGCTCAATTCCTTTTAGAAGTGAATAATAATCCATTGTCTGAATCTATCACCACTTATTTATTCTTTCACTTACTAAAGGATATCTTGATTGCTTTTAAATTGGGGCGATAATGAATAAAGCTGTTATAACATCTGTACTTGGGTTTTTGTGTGGACATAAGATTTCATGAGAAATGCTGGGGACTTCCCTGGTGGTCCAGTGGTTAAGAATCTGCCTGCCAATGCACAGGACATGGGTTCAATTCCTGGTCTGGGAAGATTCCATATGCTGCAGTGCAACTAAGCCTGTGTGCCACAACTATGGACCCCGAGCGCTACTGAAGCCTGCAAGCTCAAAAGCCTGTGCTCTGCAACAAGAGAAGCCACCACAAACAGAAGCCCTTGCATCACAACTAAAGAGAAGTCCCCACTTGCCACAATTTGAGAAAAAGCCCTCGTAAAGCAAAGACCCCACACAACCAAAAATAAATAAATGAATAAAATTAAAATGAAAAAAAAAAAGAAAGAAAGAAATGCCAGACTGGATGAGTTAAAAGCTGGAATCAAGGAGAAACATAGGCAGGAGAAACATCAACAACCTTAGACATGCAGATGATACCACTCTAATGGTAGAAAGTGAAGAGGAAATAAACAGCCTCTTAATGAGGGTAAAGAAGTAGAGTGAAAGAGCCAGCTTAAACTAAATATTAAAAAAAAAACTAGGATCATGGCATCTGGCCCCATTACTTCATGGCAAATAGAAGGGGAAAGGTGGAAGTACTGACAGATTTCTTCCTCCTGGGCTCTAAAATCACTGTGGATGGTGACTGCAGCCATGAAATGAGAAGACTATTGTTTCTTTGCAGGAAAGCTATGACAAACCTAGGTATAGGCAGGAGAAGAATTTGTGGCCATTTTTAGAATCTACCACAAATGTGTTGCTAATATTAACATTGACAACAGTGTGTTGAAAAGCAGAGACATTACTCTGCTGAAAAAGGTCTGTGTAATCCAGACTATAGTCTTCCCAGTGGTCACATATGGTTGTGAGAACTGGACCATAAAGAAGGCAGAATGACAAAGAATTGATACCTTAGAACTGTGGTGCTGGAGAGACTCCTGAAAGTCTCCTGGACAAGATCAAACCAGTCAAGCTTAAGAGAAATCAACCCTGAATACTCATTGGAAGGACTGATGATGAAGCTGAAGCTCCCATATTTTGGTCATCTGATGCAAACAGTCCACTCACTGGAAAAGACCCTTATGCTGGCAAAGACTGAGGGCAGAGGGAGAAGGGGGCATCAGAGAATGAGATGGTTGGTTGGCATCACCGTTGCAATGGATATGAACTTAGGCATACTTCAGGAGATGGTGAGGGACAGGGAAGCCTGGTGTGCTGCAGTCCATGGGGTTGCGAAGAGTTGGACATGACTGTGTGACTGAACAACAACATGTTTTCAACTGTTTTAGGTTAATACCAAGGAGAACAATTGTTGGATCGTACGATAAAGAGCAAGTTTAGGTTTATAGGAAACCACCGAACTGTCTTACAATGTGTCTGTACTGTTTTGTGTTCCCACCAGCAATGCATGAGAGTTCCTGTTGCTCCACAGCCTTGTCAACATTTGGTGCCACCAGTGTTCCAGATTATGGCCATTCTAGTGGGTATATAGTGATATCTCACTGCTGTTTTTATTTGCATTTTCCATTGGAAAAGACCCTGATGCTGGGAGAGACTGGGGGCAGGAGGAGAAGGGGACGACAGAGGATGAGATGGCTGGATGGCATCACCGACTCGATGGGCATGAGTCTGAGTAAACTCCAGGAGTTGGTGATGGACAGGGAGGCCTGGTGTGCTTTGATTCATGGGGTCACAAAGAGTTGGACATGACTGAGCAACTGAACTGAACTGAACTGAATGATGTATATACTTACATGCAGAGTACATCATGAGCAATGATGGGCTGGAAGAAGCACAAGCTGGAATCAAGATTGCCGGGAGAAATATCAATAACCTCAGATGTGCAGATGACACCACCCTTATGGCAGAAAGTGAAGAGGAAGTAAAAAGCCTCTTGATGAAAGTGAAAGAGGGAAAAAGAAAATTAAAAAAAAAAAGTGAAAGAGGAGAGTGAAAAAGTTGGCTTAAAGCTTAACAATCAGAAAACTAAGATCGTGGCATCTGGTCCCATCACTTCACGGGAAATAGATGGGAAAACAGTGGAAACAGTGTCAGACTTTATTTTTGGGGGCTCCAAAATCACTGCAGGTGGTGATTGCAGCCATGAAATTAAAAGACGCTTACTCCTTGGAAGGAAAGTTATGACCAACCCAGATAGCATATTAAAAAGCAGAGACATTACTTTGCCAACAAAGGTCCATCTAGTCAAGGCTATGGTTTTTCCAGTAGTCATGTATGGATGTGCGAGTTGGACTGTGAAGAAAGCTGAGCACCGAAGAATTGATGCTTTTGAACTGTGGTGTTGGAGCAGACTCTTGAGAGTCCCTTGGACTGCAAGGAGATCCAACCAGTCCATCCTAAAGGAGATCAGTCCTGGGTGTTCATTGGAAGGACTGATGCTAAAGCTGAAACTCCAATACTTTGGCCACCTCATGCGAAGAGTTGACTCATTGGAAAAGACCCTGATGCTGGGAAGGATTGGGGGCAGGAGGAGAAGGGGACAACAGAAGATGAGATGGTTGGATGGCATCACTGACTCAATGGGCATGAGTTTGAGTAAACTCTGGGAGTTGGCGATGGACAGGGAGGCCTGGAGTGCTGCGATTCATAGGGTCGCAAAGAGTCAGACACACTGAGTGACTGAACTGAACTGAATGATATATATGAGTGAAAGTTGCTCAGTCTGACTCCTTGTGACCCCATGGACTATACAGTCCATGGAATTCTCTAGGCCAGAATACTGGAGTGAGTAGCCTTTGCCTTCTCCAGGTGATCTTCCCAACCCAGGAACCGAACCCAGGTCTTCCACATTGCGGGTGGATTCTTTACCAGCTGAGCCACAAGAGAAGCCCAAGAATACTGGAGTGGGTAGCCTAACCTTTCTCCAGCAGATCTTCCTGACCCAGGAATCGAACCAGGGTCTCCTGCATTGCAGACAGATTCTTAACCAACTGAGCTAAATGATATGTGAGGTGTTAAATGTTTTCATGTGCCTATTTGCCCTCTGTACCTCATCTTTTGTGAAGCAGAAATTTTCTTTAAGATGTGACCTTCCACTCTTCATAACAGTCACTGGCTATATTTAGTCAAAATTTAGTATAATCATTCTCTGTTTATTAGACAACAAATTTTGGTACAGTTTCTCTGGATCTGAAATAAGTAAGTGAAAATTGGGGTTTTAAACATACTTTATTATTTGTCATCAAGACTTAAGAAAAAATGGAATTCTTGGTGATTGACTTCCAAATTGGATCTTTGAGTAGTTGTAAATTACCACCTTCTAATCTATTTGCTAAGTAACTTCTACTGGCTTATTTTAAAGTAGAGTAGACCTGTAGAAATACCACATCAATCACTGTACTGAAAATATGAAAGGAATTTCTCTGTCCAAATAATTCTCTTCAGTCAGAACAATTAAGTACAACTTTCAGGAGTTTCTTGTACCAACACAAATATAAAAATAAAAAGGTTCTGAAATTTCAGCTAATAGTGCTTAAATTCTGCAGCTCTAGGTTGTTTAGATCTTGAAATCAACTGGATAGTTTGCCTTCACTAACTATTCCACATGAGAATGATTACTAATTAATGACTCATCATCAAAACTATCCCAAATGAGAACATGCATAGAAAATACACAGTTATATTATTACCTCAAATACAGAGACAGTATAACTCAGTGGCTTTCAGTATGGTAGCGTATTTTTAGAATCACTTGCATAGACAGCAGAGATGGAGAGGAGAACAGAGATAAAAAAAAAATGCACTAAGAATTTCGATTTATTTGGTTCTGATGGAGCTGAAGAATGGACTTTTAAGTACTCCAGGTATTTCTAATGTGCAGTTGTAGTGGTTAGAATTTTTTTTTTTTTACTTATCAAAATAAAAATGGATCAAAATCAAGCCTGTTTCAAGACAGGCTCAGACTTATGGGTCACGGATTAGTTGCGGTCACACTAAAGACGCATGAAATCTCAGTATCAGTGTTCCATGTGAAATAAGTTGTTCTGGCTCATGTTAAATGCAGGCACATTCCTTCAAGCAGAACCCCAAACTGCGGTGGTGTAGTTTCTGTTTGCTTTGTCTCACTTTGTGTTTCATCTCTGGGTAGGATAATTACAGCTGAGGCCCAACAGCATATGGTAGTGGGTTGGGGAGAAGAAGCCAAATAAGGACAAGAGCACAAATACAAAAATAAAAACATAAGTCAAGTTGGTGCTGCTGAGCAGTTTTCTTTCATCTTTCCGTGAGGTTAATTAACTGCATGATATGTCTTTGCCACTCTGATGCATTGGAAGCTTCCCAGAAGACTCCTCCTCCACAATCTAAATTAGAATGATGTCTGATGACAGTAGAATTTTCAGTTTAACTGGAGGGAAATGAGTCTGAGCAGCCTAGAGGCACACCTTCACCATTGAAAGTGAAAGTGTTAGTCACTCAATTGTGTCCAATTCTTTGGGACCCAATGGACTGTTGCCCGCCAGGCTCCTCTGTCCATGGGGTTCTCCTGGAAAGGATACTGGAGAGGGTAGCCGTTTCCCTCTCCAGGGGCTCTTCCTCACCCAGGGATCAAACCCAGGTCTCCTACATTGCAGGCAGATTCTTTACCTTCTGAGCCACCAGGGAAGCCCTACTTTTACCATTATCCTTATGATAAACTGAACCCCCACTGCAAAGTCTCATGGAGGCCAAGAGATGGCGCTGGTGGGTTTCCCCACATACACTCTGGCCTCACCCTTCATCATATTAAGCCCACCAGATGCCCCTATGAACCACATTAAGTTCTCTTTAAAAGTTTTTACAAAGTGTTACAAATTTGCTTTCAAAATTGTTTGCCTAAAAAAGAAAAATTGCCTGAGGCTATCATTTAATTATAATTGACTACAATTTTGTGTGCAATTGTCGCCAATAGAGAAAAATTTAACCCTCCAATTCTCATTTTGTAGACACTTACACATTATTTTATTTGTTTAGATTCTCTCTTTGTGTTTTGCACCCACCATTTTCTTTGTAATCCAAGATATTTTCAGTGGCTCCTGAGTTCTCTGAGGCTTAAGATTTGTGCCCAAGTATCTGATGGATAAATGGATCTTTGTTGTCCCAACTCTAAGACTCCAGTGAGGAACAATATACAAAAGGACAATGGCAGACCAAATTCTGAGCCGCAACTTCTATGGCAACCAGCTCAGAACAGTGAGGACTTGGTCATTGCCAGCTTTTCTATTCTCTTTTCTGTCTAATCAGAACATTTGCCTGAAGCCTTCATTTATTCCTCTATAAAGCTTTCCCACTTCTCTACCTGCCTTTGAGTTTCCGCCAACCACAGGTGATGCTGGCTGATTCTCTTTCCATAGCAAGCCCTCAATAAATAGCTCTTGCATGTTCTCATTCAAGTGGCCTTCACTGGTTTTCAGCCAGCATGGAAACAGCGGGAAGGGGCTGGTGAGTGAATCTAGATCTGATTTCTCCATAGTGTCTCTCATTCCTGCTTGCATTTATGTATGCAAAAGAATTCTGGAGACTAATATATTCTCTAGATACATAGACAACAGATGAATGAGGAAGGAAGCAGTTGTTTATATTGTACAGACTAAAGAATTTGTTAATTATGTCACAGGGTTACTATTTTAATCAATAAAATATTAAATATATTTTTAAATAATAAGGTTCTGAGTAATAACATTTGGAAATAGATTAAATCTACCCAGTGGCCCTTATACAAAAGGTCAGATATGCCCTGCCCAATGGTAAAAAGTCATTTAAGATCATTCAAATCTCTGGTGGCTCAATGATAAAGAACCTGCCTGCAACACAGGAGACACGGGTTTGATCCCTGGGTCAGGAAGATCCCCTGGAGAAGGAAATGGCAACCCACTCCAGTTTCTTGTCTGGGAAATCCCATGGCCAGAGGAGTCTGGTGGGCTACAATCCATGGGGTTGCAAAAGAGTCGGACATGACTGAGCAACTAAAAAACAGCAACAAAAAAACAACAAATCCAACCAGAAGTGTCAAGGAGAAGTGGCTGTTAGTCACCTGAACTTCAAAAAAATTTTTTGGTAATAAGAAAAAAAATCTTTAAGGCTAGAATAGTTTATATTCATGGACATAATTAAATGAAACAAAGTCTGATGTTAATCCATTTATTGCCTTACCTTCATTTTCTGCTTTTCTGTGTATTGTTTTCATTTTCTTACTTGCTCTAACAGCATAATACAGGAAGTCAGCAATTTAGAATAGTCCATTTTATTATAGTTGCAAAAGCAAACCAGTGAAGAGGAAAAAATAGATCTTAGCTTCAAGTTTGGAAAACCATCTAATTAAAACTCAAGGTTATATTCCCCACTGTGTAAGTGGTGCCCTAAATTTGGGACAGCTTTATTTCACTGTAGCAACTTTCATTGTTCTCATTCGATGACTGATACAAACAGGAGAAATTAGCCTGCGTGTGTGTATCTCCCAAAGAGCCTTACTCCCCTTGTTTCCACATACCCTTGAAAATATTTGTAATTTTATTCATTATAAATATATGGAAGTAAAGTATTTCAAAATGCATATACTTTATTATAAAATATGCATTTTAACATTTAACCATTGATAAAACATCAAGAGAGAATAAAGTTAAGAACAATACTGAAAGAAGTACATTCTATGAAATGTAATGTTCATTATCTTACCATAAAATTTTCAGGTGAAGTTTCTATCAGTTATTTTCAGATCTTTTGCCAGTTACGGTACAGTAGCCAGCTTCCCAGATGACCCTTCAAGATTCCCATCTTCCAGTATTCACTTCCTTTTGCAGTCCCCTCACACACTGTTATCAGAGTTGTTTGCTGTTTCTGTTTAGTCATTAAGTCATGTCCAACTCTTTGTGACCCCATGGAATACGGAAATCCAGGCTTCCCTGTTCACAATCTCCCAGAGTCTGCTCAAACTCATGTCCATTGAATCAGTGATGCCATCCAGCCGTCTCAATCCTCTGTCATCCCCTTCTCCTTCTGCCCCCAATCTTTCCCAGCATCAGGGTCTTTTCCAATGAGTTGGCTCTTCGTATCAGGTGGCCAGAGTATTGGAGCTTCAGCTTCAGACCTTCCAGTGAGTATTCAGCCTTGATTTCCTTTAAGATTGACTGGTTTGATCTCCTTGCTGTCTGAAGAATCAGTGCTTTCCAACCAGCATTGGTACATACAGACAATAGAACATGGCAGAAATAATGATAGATCACTTCCAAGACTAAGGTGTGAAAGTCACTGTGGCTTCTGTCTTGGTCCTTCTGTGTGTGTGTGTGTTTCCCCAAATCCTTCTTTCTAAAACTCTCACGTTACTTGCTCTAGGAAAAGCCAGCTGCCACAACGTGGGCAGTACAAAGGACAAGTCCATTTATCAAGGAACTGAGGCCATGTGAGTGAGTGACCTTGGAGGCAGATACCTCCAGCCCCAGCCATGATGACTATAGCCCCAGCTGACATTTAACTGCAACCTCAGGAGAGACCCTGAGCTAGAATCACAGTTAAGCCACTCCTAGATGCTTGACTCTCAAAAACTGTGTGAGATAAAAATTTTTGTTACCTTAAGCTGCTGTTTTATAGTAATGTTGTGCAGCCATAGATAACCAGTTAGTATACATTAGTATACATAGATAACCAGTTAGTATACATTAATTGAAAAGATAGCAATAACCTGTTGTGCAAACTTACTCACCTGTAAATAATTTTATTTTTCTAAGTGTAGTTTCATTTTAAATGACTAGCAAAGGAATGAATACATATAAAGCATTTACAACAATGGCTGACACAAAGCAAATGCTATGTAAATAGCAAATATGATAATGATGTTGATTTAACACCAAAGGAAAAAATACTACTTAATGGGAAAATGTTTAAGGCCGTAAAATAGAAATTCTTACAATGTGAGAACAAGTAAATTTGTATATTATTTTGTGGCTAGATGTTAACACTCATCCCTTCCAGTTAGAAGAGGGATTTGGAATCAGAAAGATTCTCACTGGAGCCTAATGCTGTGCATCCTAAATGGCTAAAACAAAACTATTCACTGTTAGTCATGACTTAAGCCAGGCTTCTGAAGGAATTAACATCTTGGAAAGATCCTCTGGAGAAGGGAAAGGCTACCCACTCCACTATTCTGGCCTGGAGAGGTCCATGGACTGTAGAGTCCATGGGATCGCAGAGTCGGACACGACTGAGTGACTTTCACTTTCACTTTAACCCAGCAGTGGCAAGATTGATGATGTACAAGTTGTAGGTTAATATCATGTTAACAAACAAATTATACTTTTCTCATATGCGACTAAGTGTGCTTTCAGCTGTAATAGCCTCCTTAGTAACTAGGGAGAAACTTAACCCTTATTTATCTTCTCATCAACTCGGAGGCCATGTATATCTCATTAGCATTTAGCAGAGGACCAGAAATTTTTTCTACTTTTAAAACTAGTCTTTCAATGAAATACCTCCCCCCACATTTTGTTGGTGATGTTAAGTAGCTTTTATTTTAAAATATCTTTTTTTTTTAATTTTCAGAAAACCTAGAATTTCAGACATAAGAGCTTCAAAAACGCCCATTTCAGAAACAGGAGCTATGAAAATGGGCCATTTCAAGCTGCAACAGCTTCAAATGATTCGCCTTTTGAGACAGCAGGTGTTAGATTCAGCAGGGTCCTAACGCCAGGAACACATTTACATTCAAATTAAACTGAATATAATTCGAAGCTATTACTTCAAAATAGGAACCCCTTTGTGTAAGAAAATAATTGCATGTATGCAAAATTTGAAATAAATTTTTATACTTAAAACACCCATCTTGGCCATACTAAAAATGACACTGAAAATCGGCTCAGTATTTCCCCCTTTTGATACTAAATGCTACTACATACTTATCCTTCCATTAACTGAGCCATCATTTACTTTGAATTCTAACTTGAAAAATTATAAGTGTATGCCCATATTCAAAATAAACCTAACAGAAAATCAAATTTCCATTATAATTGCCAAAGTTATTTAAAACACTTTAAATGAAGAGACGGATTTCTATAACTAAAGCAAACCCCCTTTGCCCAACCCACCTCCCTGCCATCTGCTACTCTCAGTATCTCTACTGAAACAGGTAAACTTTCCTTCATGTAAAGTCTGATTGTGGTTTATCTGATCTGATCCCCTTACAACAATGACACCATGACCATGCCTTAGAAAACATTTTCTCCTTCAGTGAATATCAGTGATGCTACAGAAATATCAAGAGGATACCAGGGAAAAAAAATGTTTCTCAGTGACATTATGAGACTCTGACTTTGAAAAGGCACATCTCCCAAGATCATCTGCAATGGCTTCGGGAAGAAGGAAAATATACTGGCTTCTGGTTTTTATTGTGGTTACGAGGTAAGGACAGGTTGAGGGATCCCACATGTAGGTAGGAGCTTGTGTGGTTTGAATATTCCACCAAAATAGGGAGAATCCAGGCTTTCTTAGCTTGCACAAATGTAGAGAGGAAAGGGGAGGGATGGATCTTAAAAGCTGTCATCAGCCAAGCATCAAAGACATGGAGTCAGATTATTTATTGCAAAGGAATTTGTATGATTTGAGGAAGTTTACCAATGTGTAACGCAAGGAATTTGCATAGATATGATAAAGACATATATCTGAATTATTACGTGCACCATATCTAGGTTTGCATTATCCACTCAACTCCCAAGAGCACCCAGAAACACAAATAATTGTGGATTTAATGTCCCTATTTATTAGCACTAGACTTTGAATAACCTGAGGACAAGAAATATATTTTATAGGCCTTGGTATTTCCAGATTCTACTATGGCATCTGGCACATAGTGAATGATCAATAAATGTTTACTGAATAAATGAATCCATTAACTCTACTATACTATAAAATTCATTTTAGAACACTTGAGCATAAATGATGTAATAGCTGACATAATAGTTTGCCCTCGGGGCAATTAGATAAAATGTGCAATACTTTCATCAGGATTATACCCTCCAAAGTGGTTGGTTAACATTTTAAAGACTCTTATCAGAAGTCCTCATGCTAGAGGAAGCTTCTAGGAAAGCTCTAATTATCTTTATGTATCATAAACATTTATAGGGTATGAATTGGCAAAACGGATCAGAAAGTGGTATTTTGCTGGTAGAATGTGTTTTGTTCACCATATGTGGATTGACTAGAAACACATCATAGGTCCCTCAGCCCTGGCAGGAACATAATCTAAGAATCTAACAAACCTTGTAGCCCGTAACGTTTATAATTTGGGGCTCTGTTCAGCCTCCTCCTCGGAAAAGTTCAGAGGAGTCTGAGCATCAGGGCTCTGGTGTACAGCCCTGTGTAGCAAAATGTGACTTGGATTGACCTCGTTCTTTCCCCACAGTTGTATCAGAGGCCAATAACATCCTGATATAGAAAAGGCTGGGGACTTCCCTGGTGGTCCAGTGGTTAAGAATATGCCTTCTAATGCAGAAGACGTGAGTTCGATCCCTGGTCGGGAAACTAAGATGCCACATGGCGTATGCCACAACTCCTGAGACTGTGCACTTTACAGCCCGCCCTCTGCAACAAGAGAAGCCCTTGTACCACAACTAGAGAAAGCCTGCACGCCTCCACAAAGAGCCCACACAGCCAAAAATAAAACAAATAAAAAGTCCATATAAGAAAAGAAAGAAAAGTTTGGAAGGAGCTGCTCTAGATTATTGTTGCATCTGCCTCAAGGGAACATTTTAGAGGTGATGCTAACTGGAGTGCCTAAGAAGACAGAGGGCTGGGACCACATGGGGCTTACAAGCACGGCATGAATGATTGTTCTGTGCTTCTTGTCTAGTATCTGCTCTGAAGTATGCAGAATTTGGTTTGCAACTTGCTTTCTTTTAAGATCCAGAGGAATCGGGTGGAGAGGGAGGTGGGATGGGAGACCGGGATGGGGAATTCGTGTAACTCTATGGCTGATTCATGTCAATGTATGACAAAACCCACTGAAAAATAAAAATTTTTTTAAAAAATAAATAAATAAAATAAAATACAGCCATGTGGCTGATTCATATCAATGTATGGCAGAAACCACTACAGTATTGTAAAGTAATTAGCCTCCAATTAAAATAAATAAATTAATTTTAAAAGATGAATTTGAAAACTATGCACATTTGAAATAAATATTTCTGGAATTTCAAATCCTGTAAATTTCTTTTGCATATTTGAAACTTCTAGTATTTTTGTTAACTATTAATTTGGGCTTGAATGATAACTAAACTAACTTTCTTTATATTAAAAATTATCCCTTGATGATAAAAAAAAATAAGATTAAAAAAGAAAATACAGCCATGTACAGAGGTTGTGTGGGAAGCCTATAGCCATCACCTACTCCCACTAATTAAAAACAGCAATACCATCAGAAGAAAATATAATAAGTGAAAGGCACCCAAGTGGCTTAGGTAAGTCCACAGCATCTCATCTGTAAAATAAACTACTTTAATATAATATAAAGGCACATTCCTTAAGACTTGCAGACTTTTAATTAAGAAATATTTCATGAGGAAGGTCTGAGTTATTTTCCTAGGGCTGTTGTACAACAACCTGGATGGCTTAAAAAATAGAACTTGACCGTCCCATGGGTCTGGGAGCGAGAAGTCCAGAAACAAGATGTTGACTCTCTTAAACCTGTTGGGAATCCCTCCAGGCCTCTCCCTGCCTTCTCGTGGCCTGTGGGCAATCCTTGACTTGCAGACGCACCACTCAAGTCCTCTGTCACACCACGACTTCTCCCTGGGTGTCTTTCTCTCCACGTAACTGTCTTCCTGCAAAAACACCAGTCACACTGAAGTAAGAGCTCACCCTCGTTCAACATAACCTCATCCGAACTTAGCCAATGACATCTATGATGACCTTATTTCTTTGAAAAAGAAGAAAACTCACAACCTGAGGTACTGGGACCCAGGATTTCATGTCTTTGTTGGGGGATGGAGGGGCAGAGAAGGGAGACAATGCAACCCATAACCAAGTCTATTTTTGATCTTGCCTATTTGAAAATTCCAGATCCCAAAAGATAGCTGATTTTTTTAAAAGCCTTTCATTGCATTTGTTAAAATATTGCTTTGTTTTTTCTGTTTTGGTTTTTTGGCCACGAGGCATTTGTGATCTTAGCTTCTCCACAGGGATTGAACCTCCACATTGGAAGAAGTCTTACCCACTGGATTGCCAGAAGAGTTCTTGATTTTTAATTTATTGATTAAAGGATAGTTTTTTGAGTTTTTTTATGTAACAGAACTAAAATCTCAGTCCTTGTTCTCAATGAGCTGTTAGTCTAATGACAAGGCAAACATATTAACAAGTAAATACTGTGAAGCTGCTGAGCTAATGGAAGCATGTGCCTCATTATGGTGAAGCATAAAATTTGAGAGATGAAAATAATTATAACAGACTGTGTTACTATTTTATTGAAAATTAAAGATAAAAAAATTCCACACATTGCCCTGAATTCTAAAATGCTCTAAGCTCTCATTAAGAACTTTTATTTCTCCTGAAGAGAAAGCAAAGCTTTTTAATGTCTTATCTCAGAGAAAGTAAGACTAATAGCAGAGTAAGATGATTCAGCAATTTTGAAAGTAATTTTGGAAGCAAAAAAAAAAAAAAAGCTAACATCCATTTTTTTTTTTCCAGCTCCCACATATCTTGTGTTCTAGGAAGCAATCAGTATTGTCAGCCTCACAGAAGAACATATGAGAATAGCATTCTCATTTTCACTAACAGATCAAATCATATCCCAAGCCCATCACCAAGAAAGCATTTTCCTTTGAAATATAATTTCTAATACATTTAATGCTTGTGTAACTCTTTTTTCCTATGCACTTAACATCAAAAAGGGCAGCACATACATTTCCTATAAAGAAAAACAAGAAACAAGAGCAATAATAAATAATAATATAATAATTATATTATATTTATAAATATATTGTATTATATATAATAAATAATAATAAATAATAAAATTTAATATTGCTCCTAAGAGCACAGATGAGCAAGGTCCAGAAAGGTTCTCAGAAAAGCTCTAAAATTCAGGCTGGGCCCTTGGGTTTGCAATGTACAGAGCCCTTCACAGACAGAATCTTTCCAAGTCACTCACTTGCCCTCAATTAGTGAACTTCCCAGTTTTCATCTTTTAGGGAATCTAGACTCTCTCCCATACCCTCCGTGCTAATCTCTGAGACTCTTAGATCATTTATCTCTGCTTCCCATTGCCCCCTCCCCCACCTAAAGTTCCCTTCTGCTCAGCTTCCAACAGGGATTGGACGTCAGGGGCCCCATTGCTTCTTTCCAGCAATCTTAACTTCACTATGCTGAAGACTTCAAAACCATGCACCTAGAAGCATTTATTTTGTGCATTAAGCTAAAAATACCCATCTCTTTCTTTGTCTTACATTGCATTGAGGTGGGAAAGCAATGTGCAGGGGGAAATCCTCTCATTCTGTAACCTGGGGAGTATCTGGTTCCAAAATTGAAATTGGCCAAGGGTGTGCTCCAGCTACAGGGGAAATTAAAAGATGCTTGCTCCTTGGAAGGAAAGTTATGATAAACCTAGACAGCGTATTCAAAAGTAGAGATATCACTTTGCTGACAAGGTCTGTACAGTCAAAGCTATGGTTTTTCCAGTAGTCATGTACGGATGTGAAAGTTTGACCATGAAGAAGGCTGAGCGCCAAAGAATTGATGCTTTCAAATTGTAGTGCTAGAGAAGACTCTTGAGAGTCCCCTGGACTGCAAGGAGTTTAAGCCAATCAATCCTAAAGAATATCAATCCTGAATATTCATTGAAAGGGCTAACCTTTGAAGCTGTTCCAATACCACCTGATGTGAAGAGCCACCTCATTGGAAAAGATCCTGATGTTGGGAAAGATTGAGGTCGGGAGTAGAAGCAAGTGGCAGAGGAGGCCATGGTAAGCTAACATCACCAACTCAATGGACATGAGTTTGAGCAAACTCCCAGAGATAGTGGAGGACAGGGAAGCCTGGCACACTGCAGTCCATGGGGTCAGAGAGTCGGCCGTGACTCAGTGACCGAACGACAAGGACAGGCTCCAGCTACAGGGAGAGAGGGAGGAAAAAAATTCAGATATTTCATCTTGAGGAAAAATTTAATCTTAAATAAAACTTGGGCCAGAAGACATGAAGTTCTAACCAAGTCCTTTTATGATATAATCATCTCTTATATGTGTCACAGGAAGAATTACTGTGAAAGAAGGAAAGGAAGTAAACAAGAGAGGAGAAAAGAGAGTGAGAAAGAAAGAAAGAGAAAGAAAGGCAGGAGGGAGAGAGAAGAAAGTACAGAAAACAAGAGCTATTCTCTCAGAATGTAACAAAAGAGTGTTCCTTATATGTGTTGACATTTTGAAGGCTGAAATGAAGGACAGAAATTTC
The DNA here is from genome assembly GCF_963930625.1 of Muntiacus reevesi. Taxonomy (NCBI): domain Eukaryota; kingdom Metazoa; phylum Chordata; class Mammalia; order Artiodactyla; family Cervidae; genus Muntiacus; species Muntiacus reevesi. Next base: position 25,088,976 of record NC_089252.1, on the reverse strand, counting down.
TACCATGACATTAAGAGTTGTAACTAACACAGATAATTTTTCTTCTCTGAGTCATTCATGGAAAAGTTTATATGTTTCACTTTCAACACTAATATAGGATATATTAGAATTATTTTTAGGTAAGAAAAAACCCTTAAATTAACAATTTTTTCAATCCCATAAAATCTTCTAATACCCTAAATGGCTTCATAATATCATAAATTGTTGTCACTAAGTAGTTCCAACTCTTTGTGACCCCATGAACTGCAACACGCCAGGCTTCCCTGTGCTTCACTATCTCATAAATAGTTTCTAATTATAAGAAATGCTTTTTAAAAATAGATATTGTCTAAATTCTCTCTTACCCTGTTATCTTAAATATATTTTTTCTAATTCACTATAATTCAGTATAGAAGTAAATGATCTCTACAACAGGAATATTTTATGTAGAAATTTGTAAATAACATGATATAATTATCACATATGATTACAAAACAAATTCTCCAAGCTGGTTAATATGAATACTAACTGATAAAGAGATGCCCTCTGCAGATGGTGCTTACATTAAAGAATTTATCTCCTAGCAGGAGCCTTGCATAGTAATTTTTGACATTCCCACTGACCAAAATTTGCAACCTATAGATGCAAAATGAATCTGGTTGATCAACTTTATTGAATTGTATCACTCTATTAATAAGATGCTCTATGGCAATACATAGAGTTTACAGCCATTTTCCAAGACATGTTCTAAAAAGTATTTTTTATTTCAATATGAATGTGGCAGGTAAGACAATGATCTCCTGATCCTCACAACCTGTGAACATGGTACTTTACATGGTAAAAGGGATTTTGCAGGTGAGATAAAATTAATGGTCTCGAGATGGAGAGATTTACTAGATTATCCAGGAGAGTCCACTGTACCCTTGGGATCCTTATAAGATGGAGGCAGGAGGGTTAGAGAAGGAGAAAGGACACGAAAGCAAGAAGCCTCTAGAAGCTGGAAAAGCCAAGAACTGAGCTCTCTCCTCCAGCCCCGAGCAGGAACTCAGCCTTTGATTTTAATCCTGTAGACCCATTTCAGACTTAGGACTTTCAGACTATAAAATAATGAGTTTGTATTGCTTTAACCTACTAAATTTGCAACAGCTTGCTGTTGTAGCAATAGGAGACTAATACAATGTGTTATATTATTTGATGTAAGAGAGTAAATCAAATATAATACTGAGAGCTCAGGCTCTGAATTCAGACAGATGGAGTTAGAATTTGTTTCTCTGCCTTTTGTCATGTAAAGAATCTTTCAACAATGCAGGAGACCAGGTTCCTTCTCTGGGTTGGGAAGATCCCCTGGAGAAGGGAATGGCTACCCACTACAGTGTTCTTGGGCTTCCCAACTGGCTCAGCAATAAAGAATCCACTGAGGAGGATTGCAAGAGCCACAGGAGACATGAGTTCAATCCCTGGACTGGGAAGATCCCCTGGAGAAGGGCGTGGCAACCCACTCCAGTATTTTGGCAGGGAGAATCCCATGGACAGAGGAGCCTGGAGGGCTACAGTCCATAAAGTCACAAAGAGCTGGACACAACTGAAGCAACTTAGCACACACACTCACACACCCTGGGCTAGGCAATTAACATCGTCCAGCCTAAATGTTCCTTGTTTATAAAATGGATATTAAAGCAGGGCTTTTGTAAAGATTACAGGAGGTATTTATAAAGCACTTAAAATAGTGTCTAAGTCTTTAGCAAGGCCTTGCTTCTAGCATTAGCCACTGTGATCATGTATTATAAATATATTAGCACAAAATTTTTACCAGGCATTCAAGAGAGGTTTTGGTTTTTTTGTTTTTTGTTTTTTTTTTACTATTTTCAAGTGAGTATTGGAACCACCTTGTCCGGGTAACTACTATTATCCCTTCATTGCTGTGAAGGAAATGAGACTTCAGAAGTTGAATTGAACCAAGTTATACTGAGTCGTTCTCACAATTTTATGGTTAAATATGAAACAGAAGATAGAAGAGCTGATTCTGAGAAATATGATCCATCTATAACATCGCAAAATGGAGGGAAGAACAGATTAAATTGTGACTTGGATCACATTTTTTTAAAATATTCCTTTCCAGAAACAAAAGCATAATCAGGCAATTTGTAGTCAGCTTTCTATTATAGATACCAAATCATAGTCTTGGAAAGCTTGAAGGTAATTGACTTTTTATTCATTTTTAAATACCTGAAGTCATAACTTTAACCTACCTTATAAAACAAATGTGGCTTTTTATTTTCACATCAGGATATTTTTAAAAGGTTAGTGTGAAGTGCCTATAAATATGCAAAGATTTCAACAGCTAAGACAAACATCTCAGTAAATAACTTAATTGAGCTGTGAATATTTAGTGATTGAAATCCGATTACTTTGTGGCTTAATTTGTGTACTGCTTGACTGCTCTGCAGTTTCAGGCAATTTAACAATGTAGACAGTATATGAAGATGGAATGTTAAATAGTGAGTGAAACATTCAAGGCAAAAATGTCTGAGTGAGTTGTGTTCATTTTTTAAAGCATCTCGCTGAGTGAGATGCAGGCTCGATTTAAAGGATCCAAGTAGGCAGAATATATAAAAGTCATGGAAGGCACAGTTTCTTTTCCCCCACATCTCTGGATAATTACTTTTACCTCTTGTTGAATTTTGGTAGCTATTAGGCTCATAAAGATTAATAACATAGTTCACAAAATCACCTTCCCTCCTGTAAACTGCATTTCTCTCTATGACTGCAAATAAGAAGAATCAGTGAGGCTTTGTGATGATCTAATGCTATCAGAAGACACATAGAGTACAGGCCCTTCTGAGAGATCCTTTGTTATCCCAAAACCCAACTAAATGGGATTCTGATATTTTATAGAGCTCTATTTCCAGAGACACGGAATTTTAAGAGATTGATAAGTTAGGTTAATAAAGAGAACAAATTTAGACATTGTGTGCCAAACACTGGAGTTTCTCTTCCATATGTCTTTTTACAAGCACATTCCAGAATACTGCTTCTGTTATCTGTTTACTTAATTCTACCTTCAAAATAAGGCCATCAGTCTGTCCCTCTCCACCCTCTGCACTCAGACCTAAACCACTTGGATTAATACAAGAATCCCAATATTTCTACATCAATCTCATTCCCCCACCCCAATTCCATTCTTCACACAGAAGTCAAATGAGCTCTTCAAAAGCTAGTTGTGTTACTGTCATCTCAAAACCTGTTGATGTCTTCTTGGGCAGTTACTGCTCACATCTTTATTTACATCAACATATCCACACATAATGATTTCAATATGTAGCCAATATGACCATAAGCTATTTCATACATCTTTGGTCATATTAAATTATCAAAACCTGAATCAGCACTTCTCCATTCACATCGGTCACATGTCTAGCCATCAACAACACATGTAATGCTTATGCGGAAGTCATAATTCTAGAAAATTAATCCATTAATATCGATGAAAGTATCAAATGATGAGAAACATAGGTCACTAAATAAATAGTTTCCTTCACAAACTAGAAAATATTTTTCTAGAATCAGAAAAAAAAATCAAGTAAAATCTTTCCTCCAAATTGTTACATATTCATTTCTAAGTTAAATATTTTATGTTAATATAAATTATTCTTAGCATATTAATAAATTCTAGTATCTTAGATTTAATAGCTGTTCCTTTGATGAGTATTGTCTTTTTGCTTTATAATGATTACATAATAATGTAACAAATTATGAAGTTTCAATACAAGTATCACATACTGAATGTGTCTTTACCAAGAAATATTTCATGAAAACCATTTTTGGCATTTATAATCAAATTAATGCAACAGTAAACACAGCAGCAAGTTCATAATTACTGTGATAAATGTGGAATAATTGTAGGCGCTAACAACATCTATTCTTTAAATAGTATAACTTAGCTATTAAAGGGATTTTAAATGGATTTAAACATTTTCTAATTTTTATTGTCAATAATTTAAAAAGACAGAAAGCTACAAAAATTGATTGCAATGTGAGCAAAACTACACACAATTAATTCTGCCCTAAATTATCTTGTTGTTTGGTTGATTATACCTTTTAGGCTTTTATATTACTGAGAACCAGGCCATTGTTCAGTCATGGAAGACCATTTAAATTCAATGCTTTTAAATAGTCATTTGGACTTACTAAATAAAATCCTGAATGCCAAGGTCTAAATTGCCATAATCATGTAGCAACTGACTGATGGGTTATCTATTCTCATAGCAGAAACATCTCTTCAAATTAATCAGTGGTCACAGGCACAGCCAGAAAGAGGACTTTAAGTATAACTCCACTTACACTATATCTCAAATGCAGAATTAACACAAATCATTGTTTTCTGAAATAAGGAGCTGTTGTTGGCAAGTTACTAAAAAAAAAAGCCAGGTTTTAAAAGTTTGGTAAACCTTGCTTTCTCATCGCTTAACATGTTTTAGCTCCAGCCTGGTTCAGCTGTGTCTTGAGTTCTCGATTAAACAAGGTTATCTTTGTCTGTAATTCAGATGTAACTTCACATTTCAAGTAGAGACTGTTTTCCTAAAAGCCACCTGACACTCCAGGCTGCTAGTGCTCTTTCCCTTCATTATAAATACACAATCTGATGAAGTTATCTTTCCCTTGTGGTCTTGTCCTAGATACAGTTTCATTGTCACTCTTCTAGGTATTTCTGGTTTGATTCTAATATCTTGTCAAGCTTTTGTTCACCCTTTTAGATCTTCAAATTATATTTCTAGATCCTTCTCCATTTCTGTCTCCTATCTTAATTCCTACTTCCTTCAATCCTAAATTTCTGCCTATGATCATTCTTTCTCCTTTCAATAGGTTTTTGTGACATTATAAAATAACATTCCCAAGATCAATATGTTCATCCAGATACACATGAATACACTTGTTAACTTGTTAAAACAGGTATCTTGGTTTTCTTCACATTGTGAGGAAGAAATAAAAATTCCAGTGTCTACAAAGCAGTACTTCTCAACCCCATTTGCACAGAAGAATCACATGGAGGGACTCGGGTCAGACCTCAGAGATTCTGATTTAAATGGTCTCAGAGGAGACCCAAGCATCTGTATTTCTAAAAGTAATTCTAATGTACATTCAAGCATAAAAATCCACCCTCAAGTGTCCGAGAAGACTTGCGTAAGGAAATTACTACCAGCTCAGGCACCATGGATAGGAAGTGCTGAGAAGAGATGTTGTGAAGTGGTCTTGCCCAGGAGGAAGGACCTGAGAATTGTCAGGCAGGCTGGGAACCAGAGAATGGGGAAGGCTGTCTATGTTAGAGCTCAAAGGCCCTTTGCTAGCAATTTATACTAAGGATTTAAAAGAGAATTAGAAACATAAAGACACAAAGTGGGTATTTAGTGACAAGCCAGCAGTGGGACTTCCCTGGTGGTGCAGTGGATAAGAATCTGCCTGCCAATGCAGGGGATGAGGTTTCCATCCCTGGTCCAGGAAGATTCCACGTACCGAAGAGCGACCCGTGTGCCACAACTACTGAACCCGTACTCCGGAGCCCATGAGCCACAACGACTGAAGCCTGTGGGCCTAGAGCGCGTGCTCTGCAACAAGAAAAGCCACTGCAATGAGAAACCTGAGCAAACAAAGAGCAGCCCCCCGCTCACCGCAGCTAGGGAACGGCCTCACGCAGTAACAGAGGCCCAGCACGGCCAAAATAAATAAGGCCCAGCACGGCCAAAATAAATTTTTTTTTTTTAAGAAACTAGCAGCAAAGTATAAATCAAAATACTGGATCAGGCCAAAATCAGTCAAAATGCACTTTTTATACATTAAACAGAGGTAATAAACCAACTCTTAAAAAGACACATGGTCAGAATTAACATGCAAACAAGTTAATGTTTTAAAAGCTCTTCTCTGAACTCAAAGAAGAAGGGATATATGTATATGTATGGCTAACTCACTGTGCTATGCAGCAGAAACTAGAACGGTATTGTAGAGCAACTGTACTCTAATAAAAATTAATAAAATAAATAACCCCTTCTCTGGACCCTGTAACTACATCTATCTGAATAGGTAGGTGTAGTCTCTTCCGCTCACTGGCACTCTGAAGCCACCTTCAACCCAATCAATAGTGACTCTTTATTGGTAAATCCCATGGGCTGCCTTCAGTCATCTTGTAGGGACTCAAGCAGGTTTTGACAGAGTTAACCATTCTCTGAATATTCACTGGAAGGACTGATGCTGAAGCTGAAGCTCCAATACTCTGACCACCTAATGCAAAGAGGCGACTCACTGGAAGAGGCCATGAGGGTGGGAAAGACTGAAGGCAAGAGGAGAAGGGGACTACAGAGGATGAGATGGTTGGATGGCATCACTGACTTGATGGACATGAATTTGAGCAAGCTCCAGGACATGGTGAAGGACAGGGAAACCTGGCATGCTGCAGTCCATGGGGTCGCAAAGAGTCAGACACGACTGAGCAACTGAACAACAACGACAAACCATTCTCTCAAAGTCCTCTTTCCTTGGTTTTTGTGACACTGTTTTACATGGACTAGCCTCCCATATCTTAGAACATCTTACTATTATTTTCCTTTAGTGGTTAACCTGTCCCTCACCATCCCATTCTTACAGCACTCAGACTCCATCTTTGGCTACAACCACAAATCACACTTTACCCAGGTATTTCTGTCAACTTATGGTTTCAGCTACTCTCAAGAGGCTAATGATGTAAACATCTTTGTCTCCTGCCCAGATAGCTAGTTCAAGCTCTAAAACCTGCGTGTTCTTTCATAGTTTTCCCAGGTACATTATATGCAATATGCTCAAAACTGAATTCATGATCTTTATCTCAACTTTCAAACTTCTATTACCAGATTCCTTTAGATACTGTAGTCAGAAATAAGAACCCATCCTTCACTTTTTTCCTCTTGTGCCCATAAAACACACCATTTTATTCCACAAAATATGGTCTGCAGACATCTGAGAGCTTGTTAGAGGTGCAGAATTTCAGTCCTCACCCTAGACCTACCAAAACAGAATCTGAAGTTTTTGCCAGATCCTCTGTTTATTCTTATGTAAAGTTTTAGTAGCACTGCTCTGCAATTCACACCTTAAAAACTCTAACCCAGCTCCTGCTCTTCACCTCTACCCCCACAGTCATACTCCAGGACCTAAATAAAAGTAGCTGCATATCACAACACTTTGGAAATTTGTTTTTAAATACCCATACCAATTTCTACTCCTGGAGATTCTGATATAATTCACTAGAGTGAAATCCAGGAATCAGTAATTTTGAAAAACTCCCCAAGTTGTTTTACTAAATGGTCAATACTGACAGCTACTTATTTAAACTATCATCTCCCTTCAAACAGACTTTTTAAAGCGAAAGCATTAGTGTGTTAGTCACTCAGTTTTGTCTGACTCTTTGGGACCCCATGGGCTATAACCCACCAGGCTCCTCTGTCCATGGAATTCTCCAGGCCAGAATACTGGAGTGGATTGCCACTCCCTTCTCCAGGGGCTCTTCCCAACCCAGAGATCAAACCCAGGTCTCCTGCACTGCAAGCAGATTCTTTACCTTCTGGGTGACCAGGGAAGCCCTTTAAACAGATTATTAGAACATGATAATCTCCTGATTCGTCTCTCAGTCTTCTGTTTTTCCAATTCTCCTTATTCACAATAAAGTCATCTTTCTTAGAAGCTGTGTTTCAATGGTTAATGTTGACTCCAGCGCTAAGCCCATACCCTGAAGCATGACAGATACACCCTGCAGGATCTGTTCCCAACTCATTCAGCCAAAGTCAGTCTCACTAGGGCCTCCCTGGTGGCTAAGCTGGTAAAGAATCCACCTATAATGCGGGAGACCTGGGTTTGATCCCTGGATTGGGAAGATCCTCTGGAGAAGGGAAAGGCTACCCAACTCCAGTATTCTGGCCTGGAGAATTTCATGGGCTATATAGTCCCTGGGGTTACAAAGAGTTGGACACAACTGAGTGACTTTCACTTCCACCTTTCATGTCTCACTATAACCTCTCTTCCCCTTGGGCTCTTCTGCCTCACAGTCAGGCTGAATTGTCTGCAGTTCACCAAACGAACCATGGTGTTTGTAATTGTTTCTGCTCTTTTAATAGCTATATTGAGATATAGTTGATATACAAAGGACTGTAAGTATTTAATCTGCACAATTTGATGATTTTGGACATATCAAACACTCATGACAGGCTTCCCAGGTGGTGCAGAGGAAAAGAATCTGCCCGCTGGTGCAAGAGACACGAGAGATGTGGGTTCGATCCCTGAGTCGGGAAGATCCCCTGGAGAAAGAAATGGCAACCCATTCCAGTATTCTTGCCTGGAAAATCTCATAATTATAATGTTAATAATTCTTCACAATCAAAGGTTTGATCTTCTTGCTTTCTCACGATCCAACAAATGTTGGCAATTTGATCTCCGGTTCCTCTGACTTTTCTAGACCTAACTTGTACATCTGGAAGTTCTCAGTTCGTGTACTGCTGAAGCTTAGCTTGAAGGATTTTGAACATAACCTTACTTGCATGTGAAATGAGTGTAACTGAATGGTAGTATGAACATTCTTTGGCATCGCCCTTCTTTAGGACTGGAATGAAAACCGACCTTTTCCAGCCTGTGGCCACAGGCTGTTTTTCAAATTTCCTGACATATTGAATACAGCACTTTAACAGCATCCTGTTTTAGGATTTTCAATAGCTCAGCAGGAATTCCATTACCTCCACAAGCTTTGCTCACTGTAATATTTCCTAAGGCCCACTTGATTTCACACTCCAGGATGTCTGGCTGTAGGTGAATGATCACACCATCAGGGTTATCTGGGTCATTAAGACTTTTTCTGCATAGTTCTGTGTATTCTTGCCACCTCTTCTTAATCTCTGCTGCCTCTGTTAGGTCCTTACTATTTCTGTCCTTTATCATGCCCATCCTTGCATGAAATGTTCCCTTGATATCTCCAATTTTCTTCAAGAGATCTCTAGTCTTTCCCATTCTATTGTTTTACTCTATTTCTTTGCATTGTTTACTGAAAAAGGTCTTCTTGTCTGTCCGTGCTATTCTCTGAAACTCTGAATTCAGTTGAATATATGTTTCCCTTTCTCCCTTGCTTTTTGCTTCTCTTTTTTCCTCAGCTATTTGTAAAATCTCTTCAGACAAGAACTTTGCCTTCTTGCATTTCTTTTTCTTCAGGCCAGTTTTGGTCACTACGTCCTATACAATATTACAAACCTCTGTCCATAGTTCTGCAGGCACTCTGTCTACTGGATTTAATCCCATGAATCTCTTCATCACCTCCACCATATAATCATAAAGGATTTGATTTAGGTCATACCTGAATGGCCTAGGGATTTTCTCTACTTTCTTCAATTTCAGCCTGAATTTTGCAGTAAGGAGTTGAGGATCTGAGTTGTAGTCAGCTCCAGGTCTTGTTTTTGTGACTGTATAGAGCTTCTCTATTTTCAGCTGCAAAGAATATAATCAATCTAATTTTGATATTGACCATTTGGTGATGTCCACGTGTAGAGTCATCTCTTGTGTTGGAAAAGAGTGTTTGCTATGACCAGTGCATTTCCTTGGCAAAATTCTGTGAGCTAGCCTATCCTCAAGGAAATCAACCCTGAATGTTCATTGGAAGGACTGATGCTAAAGCTGAAGCTCTAATACTTTAGCCACCTGATTCGAAGAGCCAACTCATTGGGAAAGCCCCTAATGCTGGGAAAGACTGAAGGCAAAAGGAGAAAAGGGCAGCAGAGAATGAGATGGTTAGATAGCATCACTGACTCAATGGACATGAACTTGAGCAAACTTCAGGAGATAGAGGAGGACAGGGAAGCCTGGCATGTTGAAGTTTGTGGGATCACAAAGAGTCAGACATGACTTAGAGACTAAACAACAACAACAACAATAGAGGGATACTGGCCAAACGGCATCTGATTGATGCTCTCCACCAGTGGCATTGATAATCTTCCATCTTGCAGACAAGCAAGAAAGCTAATTATTGTAAGATTAAAAATTCACTCAGTCTTTTGATGCTGAAAATTTAGGTACTTGGACACATCTGGTTAATTCACAGAACTTTTTCTTTTCATCCAGATGGCTTGTCATTATGAATGTTACAACATAAACACAGCAAAACTTGAACGACTCGAGCTTGTCTAAATGGACCTCGAAGCACTCATCACTCTTTCAGAAGTGTAACGGTGACTTTGATACACTACCATCTTTTGTGTGATGTCCTATAATTAAATGAAAATGGTCTCATTACAAAGATATGAAATGAGGAAATAGAAAGTTGAGATGAGATGTCTAAAGTTTATTGCTTTCTGAAGAATCTAGAAAATGGAGAAATACTACTGGTGTTGCAGTTCCCACTGGGGACTGAGGAACTGATGGACAATACAAGCACCTGAATGTTTTAATGTTTTAATGCTTTAGTGTCTTAGTGTTTCTATTCAGATATTCCCCCAATTATACAAGGGTTTAGGGTCCAGCTCTCTCCCAGCAGTGAGACCATAGGTTACGATGTCATTATCAGATAGTAGCCAATAATTTTTTTTGTTTTCATATGCTGCTGCTGCTGCTAAGTCGCTTCAGTCGTGTCCGACTCTGTGCGACCCCATAGACAACAGCCCACCAGGCTCCGCCATCCCTGGGATTCTCCAGGCAAGAACACTGGAGTGGGCTTGTTTTCATATAAACAGCATGAAATGTAAACGAGATGAACTTTATTGCTCTTCAGACACATTTAGTATTTATGGGCCACATCTCACATGAAAATGGAATAATAATACCTGCCCATGTCGACACCCTTAAAGAGCTACCATCAGCAGAAAAAAATCTATTCTCTTACTTCTTTGGAGTAGGAACTTTCATTTTAGCTAATAAGCATTCATTTTATACTGATTAAGATTTTAGTCACATGCATCATCATTGTGCTGCGCTTACTCACTCAGTCGGGTCTGACTTTTTGTGACCCCATGGACTGTAGCCCGCCAGGCCCCTCTGTCCGTGGGATTCTCCAGGCAAGAATACTGGAGCGGGTCGCCATACCCTCCTCCAGGGGATCTTCCCAACCCAGGATCAAACCGGCATCTCTTACATCTCCTGCATAGGCAGCCAGGTTCTTTATCACTAATGCACCTGGGAAACCCTCATCAATAGGATGAGATAATAGAGTTCTTTGTGAAGCACCAATAGGTCCTTTAGAAAATCAAACAGATTGTAATTAGGAATTGTTGAGATATTTGGCAGAACCATGGAACCTTCTGGGTCACCTTCTGCTTGTTCTTTGGAATGAGCCTTTCACATGAAGCAGCTGGAACTTCAAAAGGATATTTGACTGGTAAATTGACTTGATTGATTCAAATTTGATTACATACTGGAAACACATTTAGTTCAAGTTAAGCACATTAATATATATCAGTGAGAATAAAGACCCAATTGCTCCTTTGTTATTCATTAATGAAACTTAATGACTTCAACAAAACATTAATGAAGAAAATATATTGGCTTGCATAATTCACTTGGAAAAATTAATTAATTGTTGTATTAAGGGCAGCCTGTTCCAAAAAGTAATTACTGAGGCTTTGATGGAGAATTGTTTTATGTTATTTATTTAGCAAGCTGTTGTTTACCTTTTTCATTTTACATTGATTTGTTATGCACATAGTTTTTTTCTCCTACAGAAGGAAATTAATTTGAATGGATGACTGTAAGTATGTACTTATAATTGATAAGGTAGCTACATTTTAATATGATGTTTACTAAATTCAACATGCAATACAAAGATAAAAGGATTATTTGGTGGTAATATCCTACACAATTAGATTTTTAGCACAATATGTGACAGATAATGTTCTTATTTAGTAGGTAACTAGAAGGCAGAAATGGGATAAAATAAACTTCAGCAAGTTAGCATCTTGGCTTTCTTTTTCACTAGGCAAAGTCATGATTTCTAACTGTTTTAACACAGAGGTGCCAGATATAAATATTTAATAAGAAAATTTAATATTTTCTAAAATGCAGTATCAATGGCTATATGAATGAATAATTCAACATAAACCTGAATCAATAGTTTAGAATTCTCATTTTCTTTCAACTTCTGTTTTCTCCTGTGACTTTGATCTACATACTAAACCTCATCATATCTATTTATGTAAAACAGAAACATTAACAGAAAAATTCTTGATTAGGGTTTACTGGCTAATGACTTTAATTGGTTTGACAATTAATACAGTGGTAAGATGATTATTAAGATGATCCTTAATAGAATGTTCATTAAATTATCTTTTCATTAGCTGCAACTCTGAAAGAGCAAGTAATTTGTTTTAAATTTATAAACAAGTGATCAAAAGCTACCCTTCTTTTAGAAGATAACTCATTATCCGCTGTGAATAAATGAAAGTGTTTCTACATTGAATTGCTTCAGACAGACTTTCATTCCATTACAGGGTAGATTATTTTGCAGGTAATGGCCAGGCCACTTGCATAATAGCACCATGTTTCATTAAGATAAAAAAAGATAAAACCTGCAGGATTCACGTTCCAAAATAAATCAGCCCAGCTCTCAGCTGATGGGCTTCAGCTTTTTCATTACCATATGGATATGATGGATATTTTTCAAAACCTAGTTTAGACAAACTGCTCAAAAAGAAATGAGTTCTCCTGATCAAACCAAAATTAAGGTGAAAATTGATGTCCCTTTTCCCTCCCCCTCCCCTTGGAAATATTTAAGAAGAAGAGACAATTATTTCTCAGAACTGTTAAGTCCTCTCAGGATTTGTCTCCTTCATACATTATGCAGTGACTATTTTAAACTCAGCCTATCTCTGAGGGGTGAAAGATAGAGAAAATAAATGAAGGAATGCCACCAATATCATTCTTCCTGGAGACAGAAAGCACATGCGTGCTTGCAGCTCTTATTTCTCTTATTTCACAGAAGCAGATAACTCAAATCATTTATTTAAACATTAGATTTCTCCACTTTATTCATTTCTCAAGTAACCACCGGATGGCAGCATAGGACGATAAATCAAAACTGATTCCTAATTCAGAAGCACCCACCAGAGGTTATTAATCAGGCGTGACTTCTTTCGTGCCTAACACATGGAACTGGTAACAAATTTATTCGAGGTGAAAATGTGTGTGATATTTAGTCCCACCGTGTGTGGTTGCAGTCACACTTTACCAAGTAATTTCTCAATTTAGTCCAGCAGAAACCATAGCTGAATCTGTCTTTCATACCGTAGTCTCGTAGGGTGTTACCAACTGGAACATGAATTTGTAGTGAGAAATAGGAGAGATTCGCAGTAAAATGTGAAAAGTCTATAACGGCCTGAGAATTTGCCTTTTAAAAACCCATTCCAGGTTTCCTGTTTGCAGCTCCATGTCTCTCGCTCATGAAGAGGGAAGTAAAAAGTTCAAAAATCCTTTTGAAGTATATCAAGTGATTTGGGCTCGTTAACACAGGCTTTTTAATAGTCCCATTATCTTCTGCAGAACTGGATATAATTTATCTTCAGACCGGATGAACCAGCCAGTGAGTTTTAGGGACTGGTTTTTTTTCCCCCTAAGTCTCAGGATGCCTCAGAGGGTGAGTTCCTCATTCCTCGCTAATTCTATTTCTCTTCTGTTTGGGAGCCATTTTCCTCATTATCTAGGCTCTTCTCCCTCCATTTGGATGCCTTTGTTTATCAAAGATGCTTTGGGTCAGCTCTCCCAGGGTCCTACCTCTGAGTGCGCGCCGCTCCACCCCCACCCCCAGGAGTTGGACCACTTGAGACGGTCTTGACTGGCCATATTTTTCTTGCTGCCAAGCTGTTCTTTGTGAGTTTACACCTTATTTTTTTTTTAATGGAGATATAACTGACATATAGCATTATAACAGCTTCAGATAGACAACAAAATGATTCAAAATTTGTGTATATAGCAAAATGCTCTCCACAGAAAGTCAACATCCATCAACACACAGAGTTTCTTTTTTTTTTTTTTTTTTTTTTTCTGGTGATGAGAACTTTTAAGGTACTCTTAGGTAATTCTTTAAAGCTTAAAAATTGCAATATTTTAAAAAATTAAATTTAGAATCCCCACATTCTATATTTCCTTGCTTTACAAGTTATTTCCTATTTTCTCACATGCCTACATAAGAGCATTTTCATTGGAATATTGTGGAGTACTACTTCCTAAGGAAATGTTTCTCAAAAGGAAGTCTATTTGAGGCATAATGTATAAGATTTCTTTTGAAAAGAAAGAATACATTTTAACACATGAAGTATCTGAAAAGCCACGCAAAAAATAATTATTTCACCATTTATAAATCCAGCTTTTTAAACCCTGCTATTAACCTGCATTAAGAAAAGCTGACTTAGAGCATATGAACAAAAACATTAAGATTACATTTCAAGATCCATAATATCTTTTAGATGCAAAACTGGCATTTGACCCCACAAATACTGAGATTCCAATTCAATTAGTTATCAATACAGAATATTTGTTAACATTGAAAATACCATCAAATTCCTGAAACAACAGTTTTGGCTTATTTTATAAGTTTCTCGTGTATCTTAAATGATGTAAATCACTCAGTTAGCTTAAAATAAACTTTCTGTATGAAAATTGTGCCCTGTGGAACTCTGACGTGACCTGTGAAAATCATCTAATTTAGCGATATATATTGCCATCTAGTGGCCATGTGTTAAATCACAGTTTGAACTCAGAAAGAAGTGGCCATTTGGCTGGAAGCTGTCATACACAGTAATTATATTCAGAAATAGATTATCACTAAACTTCCCTGGTGACTCAGACTGTGAAGAATCCGCCTGCAGTGAGGGAGACCTGGGTTCGATCCCTGGGTTTGGAAGATCCCCTGGAGGAGGGCATGGCAACCCACTCCAGTATTCTTGCCTGGAGAATCCCCTCGGACAGAGGAGCCTGGAAAAAGGCTACATTCCATGGGGTTGCAAAGAGTCCAACACGACTCCAAATAGAAGAAAAAAGTATATTTAAAAGCCTCAGTGCAGAAAGGAACTTAACCTCTTAAGAATCACTAATATCTGTATGTCATCATTCCTTCACAGTCTTTTATAACTTCTTGGACCCAAATGTTTTTAGGGTATGTATTTCTTCCAGTGAATGCTGTTAACATGTTATATCTCTTTATGTTAATGAAACTCAGGCTTGGTTATATTCCAGTGATATCTGCGCCTCATTTTCCCCAGACTGAGCACACTAAACTAGCCAGTTCAACCCCAAACGTACAGAAATGTAAGTCCACTCCCAGCCACATGCCCACTACAATATGCGTGCAGGAGTCGGCTTGGAGACTCAGGTGTTGGGGAATTATGGAACAGAGATTTTCATGAGACAATGATTGTGGTATGGCCTTAAGACATGGATTGGTTGTTGATCCCACTCTCATTTGAATGTGGAATGCAAGTTGTTTGGGGCATTTTCATGGGGACAAAATAGTTTTCAGTTTGAGTAAGCGAGTGTTAGTCACTCACTCATGTCTGTCTCTTTGCAACCCCATGGACTGTAGCCCACCAGGCTCCTCTGTCCATGGGATTTTCCCAGGCAAGAATATTGGAGTGGGTTGCCATTTCCTTCTCCAGGGGGTCTTCCCAACCCAGAGGTCGAACCCCGGATCTCCCTCATTGCAGGCAGATTCTTTACCTTCTGAGCTACCAGGAAAGCCCTGTATTTTATTTTTTCAGTTGAGGGCTCTGGATATAATTGTGTGATCTTCTGCTCAAACTACTCACAACTAGCCCCTGGGAGCCTCCCCACACAAATAGCAAAGGGCTGAGGTCCGCTCTTGAGTGACAGTGGTAACACTCCAAATGATGCCGACCAAGTACAGATAACTTTATTTACTGTATCCAAGGGTATTACCCTCCCCTCAAAGACAGACTGAAGATCTTCCTTCATTGCAGCCAGAGTAGTAGGCAGTGGAGAGAGAAAGAGATTTCTGTAGAGTTTTACCGCTGGTTCACTTGGAAAGAAGTTCAGAAGTACCTTGGGAAATAGACGCATCGAACATCAAATGAGAGGGAGGAAAATTGCGTGTGGGCTAAGTCCCTTCAGTCGGGTCCAGCTATTTGTGACCCTGTGGACTGCAGCCTGCCAGGCTCCTCTGTCCACGGGATTCTCCATGCAAGATCGCTGGAGTGGGTTGCCGTCTCCTTCTCCCGGGGATCTTCCTGACCCAGGGATTGAACCCACATCTCTTGTGTCTCCTGAACTGCAGGCACATTCTTTACCTGCCGAGCTGTTGGGGAAGCCCGAATATTCCTACTAAAAGCCTTCAATTCTGATATATAGGGGCTGATAATTTGAGTGAGCAGACCTGGAAATTAGAAATGAAAAGCCACTGTGAGTAGAAGTTCTTGGGGTTCACCTTGAGACCTCAGCTTTGATAGAAAGATCAAACGCAGCTTTTATCTTTTGGGACACGAAGCTGAGTGGATGATGAAATTTTGTTATCATAAGAACAGGAGCAACATCTAACTGTGATAGTTCAGAATGATATAATTTGGGGATGATATGTATTTTGTTATTTGTACTTTCGTGTCAATGTTTATATTCTTGAATAATGAGTTTGCATCATTTTTATTATTCAATACTTATTTTTTTAAGAAGCCATAAATATAAAATGTATAATGGAATAATCAAAAATATTCACAAAACACAAGCACTAGAAGATTTATCATGATATTAGCAGTTATCATCTCATGTGGTTGTTACTATTTTGGCAAGATTTTTTCATTTTTATTTTATATTGGAGTATAGTTGATTAACAATGGTGTGTTAGTCACAGGTATATAGCAGAGGGCTACTGTTATCACCATACTAGTATCCATTCTTTTCCAAATTATTTTCTTATTTAGGTTATTGCAGAATATTAAGCCAAGTTCCCTGTGCTATACTGTATGTCCTTGTTGATTATCTATTTTAAATATAGCTATTGGCATGTTCTTATAGGTTGTCAGAAACTTAAAGCACCTTATCTCTTGAATGTTTACTCTTTCTTCCTTAAAAGTGCTTGGCTGGTCATTCTCTCAAAATGACCTCTTTATTCTCAAAGGTCTTATTTGAACAAATTTTCAGCCGTGAAGCACTTCTTAGTTAATTGAAAAGGTAATTGAAGGTAAAAACCAACTTTGAAACCTACTTGGGAGGATATCTCATAATTACAATGTTAATTGGGTTGATTAAATCAACACGGTTTTGAAAATTACCTTCACAAAGACAATTCCTGTGCCCACATATTACGTTTTATCAGAAGAGGAAGATCATTCTTTGATGATGAAAACCATAAGAAATTTCCAAAAAAGGATTTTAAACATGAAAGCAATGATACTAGATATTTTAAATTGTACTTTAAAAAGCAGAAACCACTATTCCTTGTTTTAAATTGATAGCAAACAATTTTATGACTTGAAATCAAATGTGATACTTGAAGTATATAAAAATATAAAGATATTTACCCACTGTACAGGAAAATCAAACATAGCACCATAAGATATTCTATATAAGCATTACCCAAGTCAGAAAAATTTTATAAATATTTTTATGTGCAAGCTCTCTCACTGAGCCTGAACTATTAGGATTGAGTATGTTACTTATAACACAATGGGGAATAAAGCTCAACTTTCACACAATAAACAATGCATCGTTTAATTTTTTCTCATTCCTTAGCCTGTCTGGCAAATGAAATGCCAGAAAGTGGGGAGAAACATGGGGAAAATTGGCATCATTTGGGTAGTTACAAACTCTATAGAATCTAACATCAGAGACAGACTAAGAAGATCCCAACTCTCCTTCCTACCTAAAAACATCGAGAAAACAACCAGAAGCTATCTGCACCAGCTTTGTAAGTTCTGGAAACATAGGTTTGTGATATGGCAAACACCCAACCATGAAAACGCCATCTCCAAAGTGGCAGGAAAGTTTCTGGGGTTTTTTTGCGGGGGTGGGGGGGAGTGGGCAGGGGCTGGTCATTTAAAATTTTCCATTTTATTTCAAGTGTATTTATAATTATTCAAATAATATACACAGATGGTGTTCTAGTAAAAAAAAAAAGTCAAACCTTCTAAATAAAGTGAAAGTTCTGTTGAATCCTCATATAGTCATATTCTTCTTCTCAGAAATAACCACTAATACAGCCTACTTTCTGCATGTCTTGACTTTAGCATATTAATTTACAAGCATACACATATCCCCCTTTTTTTTTAGAGTAGCTTTATAGTAACTATGGAAATCAAGCTGTGTACATCCTCCGAACTTGTTTTCCTTTTTCAAAGTTGCTTGAACTATTCAATTTTCTTTTCACTTCCACACGAATTTTAAAATCAGATATAATTTTTCAAGTGTCCATTGGGATGTGGATTATGATTACATTTAGTTTATAGATCCGTTTGGGGATAATTGACATCTAAACAATATTTAGCCTTCTGACCCATTAACACAATAGATCTGTCCTTTCATTTTTCTTTAAAATTTTTGTGCAGTGTTTTTCAGTTATCCGTGTACAGGACATTCATGTACTTAGTCAACTTTATCCTTAATTTTTTTTTTTTTTTTTTTTTAGTGCTATTGTCAATGACTTTGGATTTCTACCACTAACAATTGTGGTAGCAAAGATCTATTGGTAGCAAATTCTTTCAGCTTTTGTATATCTGGGAAAGTTTTTATTTTGCCTTGAACTTCAAAATGTATTTTTACTGAGCATAGGATGAGAATTGACCTATTTTTTTTTTTCTTCATCACGGTAATCTTCTCTGTATCATTCCAATGTTTTAGTACACGTGCTGCTGAAGCGAGCAGTGTGGTGTTTTCCATCTACCCTCACCTCCTGCCTGGCTCAGGGGCAGACTTGGTCTTAAGCAGCAGCAGTCCGGTTCCCACATCTTTGGACTGGAGGGAGCAAAACAGACTTTATTTGTAAGTTACTATGTAAATGCTGCTCAGTCGCTCAAGTCGTGTCTGACTCTTTGCAACCCCATGGACTGCAGCCAGCCAGGCTTCTCTGTCCATGGGATTTTCCTGGTGAGAATACTGGAGTGAACTATCACTTCTTCCTCCATGGCATCTTCCTGGCCCAGGGATCAAACCGTGTCTCCTGCAGCCCCTGCATTGGTAGATGGATTCTTTACTGCTGGGAAGTCCCAAGTTATTGTATATGTCTGTTCTGAGCTGGTCAGAGGATATTTGAACGGCAGAATCACTAGCCTCTGTCTCACAGAACTTGGAATTCAGGCAGGGTCAAGTACCAGACTCCTCAAAAGAGCTACAAGGGGGCTTTAGCAGCTGAGATACCAGGGAAGCCCCACAAGGCGCTGCAAGCTTGCAGACACCTGGAGTTCAGAGGTTACAGACAGACATGCAATAGACCCTCGAAGGCCTAGAGGAGAATCTGGAGTGAGGCTCTGGGAAGTCAGGACGCTCAGAAGCAGCTGCTTATAGGGGAGATTCCAGCACATCATGTACATGCCAGATGGCAAGGAGCAGGCTCAGAAGAGCCATGAGGAGAGCTTATGCTTTCACTTTGTGCTGATCCATGAAGGACTATCTCAACAAAAAAGCTAGTCTGAAAAAAAGGAGAGATAGTTGTTGGGTTTTCTTCATTTTTTCTTTTTGGTGTATTTTTGTTTGTCATTGAGATATGACTACATCTGCTGAAATGGCTACAGTCAAAAAGCATAAGATAATAAGTATTGGCAAAGATGTGATGAAAGCAGAACCTTCATACACCATTTGTGGTCATGTAAAATGGTACAGCTGCTTTGAAAAACACTTTAACCATTCCTCAAACACTTAGACATAGAATTACCACGTGATCTGGCAATTTCACTCCTAGCTATATAACCAAACAAAATGAAAGCATATGTCCACTCGAAAATGTGTACATGAATGTTCATAGAAGCATTGTTCATAATAGCTAAAAAGTGAAAGCAACGCAAATGTTCATCAGTGATAAAATGTGTATAGCCATACAATGGAGTATTTTTCAGCTGTAAAATGAATGAAATAATACACATGCTACAATATTGCTAAACCTTGAAAATATGATCTTAGGTGAAAGAAACCAGTTTCACAAAAGACCACATATTATATGGTTCTATTGAAATAAAACATCCAGAACACACAAATCTGTAGAAACATAAAGTAGTGGTTACATATGGTTGAGGGTACAAGGGGATTGTAACTAATGAGTATAGGATTTCCTCTGGGGAGTGATGAAAATGTACTTAAATTGATTGTGGTGGTGGTTGCACAACTTTGACTATAATGAAAACCATTCAATTAATTATACATTTAAAGTAGATGAATTGTATGGTATGGGAATTACATCTCAATAAAACTGTTAAAATAAGTAAGCTAATTGATTAGCAGATCAATAAATAAGTAAATGCAGAAAACTGGTTCAGTTCAGTTCAGTCACTCAGTCATGTCCAACTCTTTGCGACCCCATGGACTGCAGCACGCCAGGCCTCCCTGTCCATCACCAACTCCTAGAGCTTGCCCAAACTCATGTCCATTGAGTCGGTGATGCCATCCAACCATCTCATCCTCTGTCGTCTCCTTCTCCTCCCGCCTTCAATCTTTCCCAGCATCAGGGTCTTTTCCAATGAGTCAGTTCTTCGCATCAGCCGGCCAAAGTATTGGAATTTCAGCTTCATCATTAGTCCTTCCAATGAATATTCAGGACTGATTTCCTTTAGAATGGACTGGTTTGTTCTCCTTGCAGTCCAAAGGACTCTCAAGAGTCTTCTCCAAAATCACAGTTCAAAAGCATCAATTCTTCCGTGCTCAGCTTTCTTTACAGTAGATCTCTCACATTCATAGTAGAGATATAATTAATTTTTTTTAACTGAATTGATGCAAATATAGCACAAAAGAGGAATAAAGTAACAAAAACCAGATGATACCAAAAGAAAACCAGGCTCCTCTGTCTATGGGATTCTCCAGGTAAGAACAGTAGAGTGGGTTGCCATTTCCTTCTCCAGGGAATTTCCCCACCCAGGGACTGAACCAAGGTCTTCTTCATTGCAGGCAGATCCTTCACCATCTGAACCACCAGGGAAGCCCATGATATACTCTTGGCAAACTATCTAGCAAAAGAAAGCTTGTATAGCTGTATCACTATTAAACAAATCAGAATTTAAGGCTAAAAATATTGTAAGTGATACAAAGAAACACTTCATAATGATAAATCAATTAAACAGAAAGATATGAAAATTCCAAATATATATAAAATTGTCAAAAAATTTAAAAGGCAAATAATCATAGTTGAAAGTTTTAACATACCTCTCTCAGTAAAGATGTGTGATAGCATGAGCAAACCAAATTTATAGTAAAAATAATAATAATAATAATAATAATATTTGAAGAGCCTAATCAACCAAATTGACCTAGTTCAGTTCAGTCACTCAGTCATGTCTGACTCTTTGCGACCCCATGGACTGCAGTATGCCAGGCTTTCCTGTGCATCACCAACTCCCAGAGCCTGCTCAAACTCATGTCCATCAAATCGGTGATGCCATCCAACTATCTCATTCTCTGTCAACTCCTTCTCTTCCTGCCTTCAGTCTTTCCCAGAATCAGGATCTTTTCCAATTTTTTCCCCCATTGGAAAAATGGAAAATGATTGACCTAACCAACATATATAAAACATTACCTGCAGCAACTTCAAAAAACATATTCTTTTACATTTTGAAAAGCAGTGAAGTAGAATACCCCATTTTTTAGACCAATTTCAAGTAACAAAATGTATTGTGCGTTGACTTAAGAAGTTTTCTATGTGATTTTAAGCTTTATAACTACTTAGGAACAAAAAAATAGTAGAAACTGAATAAGCATTCTAAAGGAAACAAATTGATATATGAATTTAAGCTTCTCCATCTCTTTGCTCCCTCATATCTCTACAGCTCTGTGCCAGTTCCTGAATTTCTGACCTTGGGCTACTGAATCTACAAAATAAAAATAATAACATGTCAGAAGAGAATTCTAAACCATCCAACATGTATTCAATAATGTTGGTTTTCTTTCTTCCTTTCTTCTTCCCAATCATCTAAAACAATACAGATTCCAGTTATAATCTTTAATTTCATCTAGGTAGTTACAGCAGGAAATGTGATGTGTTTCCCATACAGATGTAAGATGTTACATATGAAAAAGTACATATAGATGAAAAAAGAAAGAGATGTTGTTGTTTAGTCGCTGAGTCACGTCTGACTCTTTTGCAACCCTTATGGACTATAGCCCACAAGCCTCCTCTGTCCGTGGGATTCTCCAGGCAAGAAAACTGGAGTGAGTTGCCATCTTCTTCTTCAGGGGATCTTCCTGACCCAGGGATCGAACCTACGTCTCCTGCATTGGCAGGTGGATTCTTTACCATTGAGCCATTAGGGAAGCCCTGAAAGAAATGGATCCCTCAGTAAATCATGATGTAATGAAGTCTGCCAACAACACAAAAGAGCGTGGAGGTGATGCTTCCCGATCAAGCTTCCAGAAGAGAGCACAGCCCAGCTGACATCCTGAAGCGCAAACTTGTGAGACCCCAAGCAGATAACCTCTCTAAGCTGTGCACACACTCCTGCCCCATGCAACTGAGATGACAGAGGTGGGTTGTTTTAAGCCTCTAAGTTTGTAGTAACTTGTTATACAGTGATAGAAAGTGAATCCACAGATCTAATTCTCAGGCAACAAAATACATGCCACAGTTACTAAAGAGCAGCAGAAGTCAAGCAGAAACATCCCAAGGAAGAAAGAAGCAGCGAATTGAAAGTGTCAGTAAGGGAAAATCTAAGAATATACCAGCAACAGCACATTCCTTGAAAGTTCATCCTAAAGTACAAAAGCTTTAGAACTTGTTTAAAAATTTGTATAGGCTCTGGGGTCAACAGTTACCTTCAAGGAACCAGGTTAGTTCACAGATGCAAGGAAGACAGGATTATCTAAGGCCCAGCATGGCTGCACTGTAGGAAGAAGCTGAAGGGCATCTTCAGTTGTGAAGGTGATTGTTTTCTCCCTCCCATCCTCAGGGACCTCCGCATCTAGCTGACTTAATACATTCCCTTTTGTTTAATGCTAATGGAATGTATTCTTCTCAAAGAACAGAAACATCATTAGCTGCATGGAAAGAGTCAGGGATATTTTAGCCTAATAAAAGAAAACTAATCATCTGTCACTTTAGGGCATAAACTATACATGACATTCCTTAAAACAGAGCATCTTCACCCAGGTGCTGTGCCACTCAAGTGATTAATCATGAAATAGTTTTTTTGTTTGTTTAGATCCTGGGACAGCTAGGGATAAGATGCCAAATTGTCAGGTAAAGATTCTTCCTGACAATGCAGGAGATACAAGAGACATGGGTTCAACCCCTGGATCAGGAAGATCCCCTGGAGTAGGAAAAGGCAAACTTCTCCACTGTTCTTGCCTGAAAAATTCCATGGTCCAAAGAACCTGGCAGGCTACAATCTATGGGATTGCAAAAGAGCCAGATACAACCAAGCCACTGAGCACACACACACAGTGATAAAAGTTAGGGATCCAAAGGGAACGTGCTAATCGATGCCCCTTGATGTACTGGTCAGAGTCCGGATACTAAGGTCACTCAATTCACTGTCAGGGCCTCTCCAGTATCATAAGTTGAGGGATTCTAGAAAGTGATGAAGCTGGGAATTCAAACAGAAATCTCACTCCAGATGTGGTCATATTAAATAATCAGACAAATACTGACATTCACTGAACACTCTCTCGGTTCAAGCTCAGAGCAGTCCAGTGAGGTAGGCATGTCTCAAATGTCTCCCCTGATTAAAAGCCACCAATGGGTTCTCACTTCCTTCAGAGTAAAATCTCGCACAAGAAATTTACAAGAACTTCGGAAAGAACACTTTGCAAAATTCATCTGAAAAATTTCCAGATCAAGAAATTATACCAACTTGCCATGTAATGTTATTGTTAAGGAATAGAAAAGAAAGCTTCCCATTAAAATTGCCTCAAAAAATGTAACATATTTGGTATCACTAATAACTGTCCATTATTTCTGCCTCAAATGTCATTGTGAAATACACCACTTTACTTGGAAAAAAATTCCCACTGTCCAAAATGCAGGGATGCTGAAACTGCCTAAATTTGAAGGGGAAGGGAAAAAGTCACCTCATCAACAGAGGTATGAAATGAATGTGGTCAATATCTACATGTTTAGCTAATCTTATTTTAGAAAGAAGGGCTTCCCCAGTGACTCAGCAGTAGAGAGTCCACCTGCAAGACAGGAGCCGCAGAAAGATGTGGATTTGATCCTTGGGTCGTGAAGATCCCCTGGAGGAGGGCATGGCAGCTCACTCCAGCATTCTTGCCTGGAGAATCCCACAGAGGAGCCTGGCAGGCTACAGTCCAGAGGGTCACAAAGAGTCAGACACGACTGAAGCGACTTAGCACTCATGCATGCAAAGTTTAAGTAGAAAATAAAGGAACAGGGCAAAGCACCGCTTATGTTGGTCTCTATTCTGAAATCTTAACCTTGTTAATTTTAAAATAGAATTTTATAAATATAGACCAGAGCCCAGAACTGGTATTTTCACCTAATGTTGACAAGGTATGAAAAATAAATTAATTTTCTCATAGAAATCATCTCCAGTACATTTATTTGATTCATGTTTGTTATAAGCAGCAGCAGCAGTAGGAAGAAGGCACTTATAAATAGCTATCTACCACACATGAACTGCTCTGAGTTTTTATGGTGTGTGAAATAAAGCATTTGGTTTTAAACAGAGAAGAGGAAAGGGAGGGAAAAAAGAAAACAGTAAGTTAACTGCGAGTTCAGGTAGAGCTGACGTAATTAAGAATAAAGTGGATTAATAATCACTCTATTATACACTAGTCATGTTGGATGCCTTTCTAAAATTATCTAAACACTATTTGGGCACATAATAAATTCAAAGATAAAATTAGCTCTGTAGTAAAGCAACTGGATGAATGCCTGATCTCTTTTTATAGTGAGTATCAGTAAACACAATTAAGGTGATTTTTAATTTGTAATAAAAGTTAGATAAATTGCCAAATCTAATCTCTTTGAGATCCTGGCTTTAACCTGCTGAATCATCAAGAAGATGGTTCTGTATGTTTGTTTATCTGATAGGCTCCTTGGATCATACAGATATACATCCTTTACCTTTCTTACTAGCGTGGAAACTTGTAGGACTGTTGATGTATAGATAAATAGAAAACCTACTGTGGAATATGGAGAGCCCAAATCATGACATCAGATTAGGAAGGACACATGGGCTCTGTTTAAGAGGAATATTTTTCAAGCATTGTAGCAAAAATGGATCCACTTGGGGAGGAGACAAAACATTCAAAGGTGAAGTAAACAGGCTGGAGGGCAAACATCAAACTTGAAATCAAACCAGGCTCATGGCTGTAAAGACATGTTAGAAGACAAGATTTAGATTTCCATTGTTAGAAGAGAAGCAAGATGCCAAATGCTGACACTGGCAACTTCAGCTCCCCAAACCACTTGCCAGGTCACGCCTTTTTGTATATTCCTTGTGATATTCCAAAGTCACTCACGTGGGTGCCTCCATGGTGACATGTGAAGGAGGGTGTCTGGCAAAGCTAGGAGGCCACTCAAGTCTAACTTGGGAAGACTTTAAAGACAAGAAGGAGAAAGAGGAGCTGGCAGGAGAGGAGGGGGCAGGGAGGAGAGGAAGAAATGAGAAAGAGGGAAGAGCTGAGAAGAGAACTTTAAAAAAGAGAAGGAAGAGGAAGAGGAGAAGGAAGAAAAGAGGAAGAAGAAAACCCTTTCTATGAGTTCATCTCACCGGCGGAGTAGGAACTGTTGTTCTAATTCACATCTCCCCTCTTCTGGGAGCCCCACAATGGACTCTTCCCTTCTTCAAAGGAAGACCCCAAACCATCCTCAGAGCCCAAAGTGACACCCGCTCTTCAACCTTCCCACCCTTCCTCTCTTGCACTCAATCTCAGCAGCACCAGCTGTATGGAGCACATCATCAAGCAAAATCCTGCCTCAGAGCATCTGTGCTAGCTGTCTCCTTTCTCCAAAACATTCTCTGCCCTCCCCTGCCCTCTCAACAGGGCTTTCCTCATTCACTTCCTCCAGGTTGTTGCTCTAATATCACCTAACCATAAAGGCCATATCTTACCACTGTTTAATGAAATAAAAATCTCCCATATTTCTGTATGCCTTTTTCCCGCTTTTCTTTTTTCTTTACATCATTTATTGCTGTGTGGCATATATTTCTACACATATTCTTTATCTATCTCCACTCTCTTCTTGGGATTTGTCATAAGAGCACAGACTGGCCATGTTATTCACTGCTGTATCTTTTAGTGCCTAGAATTGTGCTTGGCATGCAGTAGTTGATCAGGAAATCATTGTGAGTGATTTAGTGATTGACAAGGAAGGAAGGGAGGGAGGGAAGTGGGGAAAGAAGGAAGGGACTTACTTTAGACAATAAACTGAAGCACAGTGAAATTAAATAGTTTATTTGGGTTACATGGCAAGTTAAATAATTTTCCTATAATGAGCCAATAAATCTTTGTAGAAATTTAGAACATACATTGCATCAAATTTAAAGTTGATGTTTTCCTTGTGTATACACGTGTGTTCCTGTTTTATTTTCTTGTGCTTCCCTTTGGCTTATCTATCAAGACAGTAATCTTATTCCATCACTACATCTTTGGTGTTAGTGTTGGTATGTAGATGGGAGATAGAAAATTAGTCTAATCAAAGGCCTGAAATAATTTGCTTTATTAAATTACCTATAAATCTGGGCTTCCCAGGTGGCTCAGACTAATAAAGTGTAGGCCTGCAATGTGGGAGACCCTGGTTCAATCCATGGGTCGGAAAGATCCCCTGGAGAAAGGAAAGGCAACACACTCCAGTATTCTTGCCTGCAGAATCCCATGGACAGAGGAGCCTGCACTCCATGGGACTGCAAAGAATTGGGCACGACTGAACAAGTAACACTTTCATTTTTTCACTTTCACAAATCTGGTCAGAAAACAGGCTAGAGGCACTTACAACTTTTTCCAGGATGAGCGAAATAGCTTGTAAAAATTAGGGTGTATCCTAGGTCTGATGATCTCAGGAAGAGAAACCCTTCCTTCTGATCCTTAACTGCTGGAAACAGCATAAACTCTCTGAAACTCGAACACAATCCATGAACAGATAAGTGAAAGAGAATCCTCACTTTAGTCTGAAAAAAAAGTACATTTTAATTTTAATAGAGTCAACCAGCTAACTAAACTATGTGGAAAGTGTCAAGATAAAGACAAATTATTAATTAGTTATGAAAGAAGTTGACATTCTCTACATCTGGATTTGTGATCATGCATATTAGTTGTATCCTAGGTTTATACATATACAACATTGAATTCCTTCAAAATCATGTAGGATTTTTCTGAATCAAGGGGGTGAGGGGAATAACGCTTTCTTTTGAAGAGTACAGTGTTTTGAGAATTGGATGAGGAAAGTATTCATGTTTAATTCTGAAGACTATTCCCATAGCGATAAAGATACTTCCAGTATCATCAAGTTAAAAGTACAGACCAACAAATGTGACTAAACCAATGTGCTTCTTTTTTTTTTTTTTTTTTTTAAATATTATTTTATTAGTTGGAGGCCAATCACTTTACAACATTTCAGTGGGTTTTGTCATACATTGACATGAATCAGCCATATAGTTACACGTATTCCCCATCCCGATCTCCCCTCCCACCTCCCTCCCCACCCGACTCCTCAGGGTCCTCCCAGTGCACCAGGCCCGAGCACCTGACTCATGTATCCCACCTGGGCTGGTGGTCCGTTTCACCATAGATAGTATACATGCTGTTCTTTCAAAACATCCCACCCTCACGTTCTCCCCCAGAGTTCAAAAGTCTGTTCTGTACTTCTGTGTCTCTTTTTCTGTTTTGCATATAGGGTTATCGCCACCATCTATCTAAATTCCGTATATATGTGTTAGTATACTGTACTGTTCTTTATCTTTCTGGCTTACTTCACTCTGTATAATGGGCTCCAGTTTCATCCATCTCATTAGAACTGGTTCAAATGAATTCTTTTTAACGGCTGAGTAATATTCCATGGTGTATATGTACCACAGCTTCCTTATCCATTCATCTGTTGATGGGCATCTGGGTTGCTTCCATGTCCTGGCTATTATAAACAGTGCTGCGATGAACATTGGGGTGCACGTGTCTCTTTCAGATCTGGATTCCTCAGTGTGTATGCCCAGAAGTGGTATTGCTGGGTCATATGGCAGTTCTATTTCCAGGTTTTTAAGAAATCTCCACACTGTTTTCCATAGTGGCTGTACTAGTTTGCATTCCCACCAACAGTGTAAGAGGGTTCCCTTTTCTCCACACCCTCTCCAGCATTTATTGCTTGTAGACTTTTGGATAGCAGCCATCCTGACTGGCGTGTAATGGTACCTCATTGTGGTTTTGATTTGCATTTCTCTGATGATGAGTGATGTTAAGCATCTTTTGATGTGTTTGTTAGCCATCTGTATGTCTTCTTTGGAGAAATGTCTGTTTAGTTCTTTGGCCCATTTTTTGATTGGGTCATTTATTTTTCTGGAATTGAGCTTCAGGAGTTGCTTGTATATTTTTGAGATTAATCCTTTGTCTGTTTCCTCATTTGTTATTATTTTCTCCCAATCTGAGGGCTGTCTTTTCACCTTACTTATAGTTTCCTTTGTTGTGCAAAAGCTTTTAATTTTCATTAGGTCCCATTTGTTTATTTTTGCTTTTATTTCCAATATTCTGGGAGGTGGGTCATAGAAGATCTTGCTGTGATTTATGTCGGAGAGTGTTTTGCCTATGTTCTCCTCTAGGAGTTTTATAGTTTCTGGTCTTACATTTAGATCTTTAATCCATTTTGAGTTTATTTTTGTGTATGGTGTTAGAAAGTGTTCTAGTTTCATTCTTTTACAAGTGGTTGACCAGTTTTCCCAGCACCACTTGTTAAAGAGATTGTCTTTTTTCCATTGTATATCCTTGCCTCCTTTGTCAAAGATGAGGTGTCCATAGGTTCGTGGATTTATCTCTGGGCTTTCTAGTCTGTTCCATTGATCTATATTTCTGTCTTTGTGCCAGTACCATACTGTCTTGATGACTGTGGCTTTGTAGTAGAGTCTGAAGTCAGGCAGGTTGATTCCTCCAGTTCCATTCTTCTTTCTCAAGATTACTTTGGCTATTCGAGGTTTTTTGTATTTCCATACAAATTGTGAAATTATTTGTTCTAGTTCTGTGAAAATTACCGTTGGTAGCTTGATAGGGATTGCATTGAATCTATAGATTGCTTTGGGTAGAATAGCCATTTTGACAATATTGATTCTTCCAATCCATGAACACGGTATGTTTCTCCATCTGTTTGTGTCCTCTTTGATTTCTTTCATCAGTGTTTTATAGTTTTCTATGTATAGGTCTTTTGTTTCTTTAGGTAGATATACTCCTAAGTATTTTATTCTTTTTGTTGCAATGGTGAATGGTATTGTTTCCTTAATTTCTCTTTCTGTTTTTTCATTGTTAGTGTATAGGAATGCAAGGGATTTCTGTGTGTTAATTTTATATCCTGCAACTTTACTATATTCATTGATTAGCTCTAGTAATTTTCTGGAAGAGTCTTTAGGGTTTTCTATGTAGAGGATCATGTCATCTGCAAACAGCGAGAGTTTCACTTCTTCTTTTCCTATCTGGATTCCTTTTATGTCTTTTTCTGCTCTGATTGCTGTGGCCAAAACTTCCAACACTATGTTGAATAGTAGTGGTGAGAGTGGGCATCCTTGTCTTGTTCCTGATTTCAGAGGAAATGCTTTCAATTTTTCACCATTGAGGGTGATGCTTGCTGTGGGTTTGTCATATATAGCTTTTATTATGTTGAGGTATGTTCCTTCTATTCCTGCTTTCTGGTATGTATAGAAATAAATGAAAATGAAAACACAACAACCCAAAACCTATGGGACACTGTAAAAGCAGTGCTAAGGGGAAGGTTCATAGCATTACAGGCACACATCAAGAAACAAGAAAAAAGCCAAATAAATAACCTAACTCTACACCTAAAGCAATTAGAGAAGGAAGAAATGAAGAACCCCAGGGTTAGCAGAAGGAAAGAAATCTTAAAAATTAGGGCAGAAATAAATGCAAAAGAAACTAAAGAGACCATAGCAAAAATCAACAAAGCTAAAAGCTGGTTTTTTGAAAAAATAAACAAAATTGACAAACCATTAGCAAGACTCATTAAGAAACAAAGAGAGAAGAACCAAATTAACAAAATAAGAAATGAAAAGGGTGAGATCACAACAGACAACATTGAAATACAAAGGATCATAAGAGACTACTACCAGCAGCTCTATGCCAATAAAATGGACAACTTGGATGAAATGGACAAATTCTTAGAAAAGTATAACTTTCCAAAACTGAACCAGGAAGAAATAGAAGATCTTAACAGAGTCATCACAAGCAAGGAAATCGAAACTGTAATCAGAAATCTTCCAGCAAACAAAAGCCCAGGACCGGATGGCTTCACAGCTGAATTCTACCAAAAATTTAGAGAAGAGCTAACACCTATCTTACTCAAACTCTTCCAGAAAATTGCAGAAGAAGGTAAACTTCCAAACTCATTCTATGAGGCCACCATCACCCTAATTCCAAAACCAGACAAAGATGCCACAAAAAAAGAAAACTACAGGCCAATATCACTGATGAACATAGATGCAAAAATCCTTAACAAAATTCTAGCAAACAGAATCCAACAACATATTAAAAAAATTATACACCATGACCAAGTGGGCTTTATCCCAGGAATGCAAGGATTCTTTAATATCCGCAAATCAATCAACGTAATACACCACATTAACAAATTGAAAGATAAAAACCATATGATTATCTCAATAGATGCAGAGAAAGCCTTTGACAAAAAACCAATGTGCTTCTAATAAAATTCAGATCACCTTTTTTTTCCTATCTGTTTTGTTTTTTTCTGTCTATGCCTAATATATTTAAGCAGTTTTCTTGCATTTCCCCCAAATAAGCTACTATTATTCTCTATCCACTTTAATTTACTATGATGATTAAGAAAAAAAATTTCAATGTATCAGGAATCTTTGTGAAATTGCACTTTTGCTTGAAACCTGTCACATCACATCAGAGAAAGTCGCATAGTGTATAAGCCAGAATGCTGGGCTGCAACCGGTTATACAATTCACCATCACAGGCAATTTATCTCTATACAGGAAGTGAATCTAGTAAGGTAACATGAAAATCTGTCTTTTATTAATAATTTTAAAAATGTGTGGACACTACTTGTGGTAGACATATTCTAGATAGCTTTTTCAGATGAGGTTTTTTAAAAAGCAATCTTGAAAAGGAATGCATTAACTAAATGGGCCAAAAGGTTCTTTTTCTTTGATGAGAGCTAAGCCCTTCCTAAAAAAGTTTGTTATGCTCTAATAAATTAAATGTAGAATATTCTCATCACTCTTGCTGCTAATCAAGACATTAGCCATATAATACAGAATTATGCAGTTCCTTCATAACTAAAACTTTTATACTACACTTTTTAACAGCATTTATTTTGAGGAAACAAAAGGGACATTTGTCTGAATATGGATTCAAAATTGTGTATATTTCCTGTCATTCTACAAAGTGACTTTGTGAAGCAAAATTTTGCTAAATGTTAAACTTGAAAGTTTAGTATACCAGATTTAAATACTGTCCACTAGCTAGTTCATAGATTTTAAAAATAAAATATGTACAACTATTAAAACAACATGAAGAAAATTTCATTTTTGTCTAATTGCAGTTAAAAGAAAATGTTAAAATATTAAAATGAAAATAAAACTAATACTTTCCAACCCCAAAAAAATTTGTGTAGACACATGTCACACAGCTTGTATTTACTTTATGTGTTTTAAAAAGATAACAATAAAATCAATTTTAAAATATGTGGGAACTTAGTAACAAATATTCAGGTTTCTTCTCAAATATTACATCTATTATCTTTCCGTTACATAAAATACTAGCTTATAATATTGCACATGTATATGTTTCCCTCCTATTATGGTTCTGTTGTGCACAGGAGAGAGACGATTATATAAGACATAGGTTGCAGGTATTTCTGCCAATGTTTATCTTGTTTCTAATGGGCTCCAAAGAGCCTTCTGCTTTTGAAGTTACATGTTAGAACAACAGTGCGTTTCTCTGGCACAGCACATGTGTTTGTGCAGCCCCAGGTGTCTTCAGGTTTTGCTCAAACACAGCAGATGTCTGAGTAACTGAAGGGTGTGCCCTCCATTTTATAGACACTTGAAAGAGGCCCTGGATTCTGGGAAGCAAAGGCAAGGGCAGAACATCAAGCCTCTCCTACCTTGAAGACTCATGGAAATTATACCTGAAACCAGTTTTTCTTGAAGAGAAGTATGCGGGGTGTTTTTTCCAATGTGGTGGGAAACAGATGACTTGAGATGTACCGTCTACCTGTGTTTGGGTGTGCAGTGTGGTATGGTTAAGTGTGAGCAGTGTTGTTCAGCAGACCTCTAGAACATTCTTCCTCCATGATGGAAACTCTACATCCATCGAACAGCAAGGGCCCCTTTCCCCCTCTGCCCCAGCCCCCAGCAAATACCATTCTACTTCCTGCTTTCATAATTGTGGCTACTTTTCATACATTGACTTCCCTGTGACTCAGACACTAAAAGCATCTGCCTACAATGCGGGAGACCTGGGTTCAATCCCTGGGTGGGGAAGATCCCCTGGAGAAGGAAAAGGCAACCCACTCCAGTGTTCTTGCCTGGAAAATCCCATGGACAGAGGAGCCTGGTGGGCTACAGTCGGTGGGGTCACAAAGAGTCGGACGTGACTGAGTGACTTCAGTTTCACTTTCATACATTACATACGTATGATTGTGCAGTACTTGTCCTGCTGTGTCTGGCTTATTTCACTTAGCGTGATGTTTTCAAGGTTCATCCATGTTGTAGCACATGGCACGGTTTCCTTCTTTTTTAAGGCTGAATGGTGTAGCTGCTGTGAGAAACATATGGTGGTTCCTCAGAAATTAAAAACAGAACTACTATATGAGCCCAAAAAATACCTAAAATCATGATCTTGAAGAGATACCTCAATTGTCATGTTCACTGCAGCACTATTCACAAGAGCCAAGAGGTGGAAGCACCTGAAGTCCATGGATGGAATGGATAAAGAGAATATGGTGTATACTTAACTTCCCTGTCTTTCAACAATGACCAGCTCCTTGTTCAAATAGTACCCCAAAACCTCACAATGTCTCCAGAAGTTCCAGAAAAACATCTGCTACTTTTCTATTTTCAATTTCTTTTTCGAGTCATTATTGAGTCAAGGTGGCAGAAAATAAGCCTCAGTCATTTGGGACTTTACCTTCAGCTCTCTTTTCTGGGGTTAAGTCTCATCACTCCTGTAGAGTATTAAGTGGCGCTGAGAAGGAAGAGTGTCTGGTGGTTGGTCATCAACTCACTCCAGTGGTCACTAAGATAACGCCTACTCTGATCATGGTCACCTGGGTGCCTTAGACTGGAATCTTTAGGTGTTAGTGTTCTGATAACGTTCTGTTAATGTTAGATAATGAGTATCTAATAAACACAGAAGGACTTAGTTCCTTACATGGGACGGTGGTTGGGGAATAAAAAATACTATCAGAAACAAAAGCATTCTGTAGAATTGTTTGTGTATTATGAGCACAAATTACAGAGCGGAAATAAGTGTCTTTTCCCCCATTCTCCTTTTCTCCTATATAACCATGAACTTTTGTATTGTATTAAATTCAACTGCATAATTTTACTTCCTGTATACCTAACATTCACAAATTTTTTACTAGGTACAGTGTTCTGGAGAAGGGCATGGAAACCCATCACGTAGTATTCTTGCCTGGAGAATCCCATGGACAGAAGAGCCTGGTGGGCGATATAGTCCGTGCGGTCACAAAGAGTCGGACACGACTGAACTGATGTAGCATACACATTGTTCTACATGCTTTAAATATATTAACTCATTTAATCATCCCCATGACTCCATAAAGTTGGTATTGCTTTTATTCTATTTTAGAGATAAGAAAAGTAAGGCTTCGAGAGGAGATAAGTAGCTTTCCTAAAGTCACACAGCTAGCAAGTGGCAGAGCCAGGATTCAGATTCAAACAATCTACCTTCTGACTCTAGATTCCATGCTTCTCAGCCACTGTGACCCAAAATCTAACCAAACCAAGTCTGCCGAACACTTGGAATTTATCCAATATTTTGCTATCACAAATAAAATTCAAGGAACCTTGTTAAAGTTAAATATTTACGCACAAAAATAATGATCACAATAAAAGTTCTTAAAATTGAAATCACTCAAATTAGATTAAAATTGAAAGATTTTGCTACAATCCACACATTTTTTAAATGGGCAGTCTTATATTTGTGGGGAAGCATAAGTGTGTGCGCATGCATACACACACACACACACACACACACACACACACACACACTCACCAGGGGAAAGATTTGCCATGAAGTGCACATAACCACATAATCCAGTTGTGGTTAAAGCTGGGAGGGTATGCACCCTATAAGTGACAGACCAAAAAAGAAATATCACGTTTTTTTAACTCATTTTTCCTTGAATACACTGCTCCTCCAAGTAAGAATACTGTATCACTGTATTAACTCTGGAACATTCTGCAATCACAACCTTATAATACTTTACTCAGTCAAAATCAGATGATAGATAGATACATAGACAGTGAGCAGACAGCTAGATATTTGGAAAGCTGTTCCCTAAATAGCAATCTCCTCCCAAATAGTATAACAATGCTGACAAGTTGGTAATGATCCCTTCTCTAAAGTATTTCCCTGTAACTAAAATGAAGCTATTACTGAGGATCTATTTCCATGCTGGTCTAAAGTACAATTTTGCAACATGACCACCTTGGAATAATTTAATCTCTAAAAACAGCAAAGACAAGAAATCAAGTTAACATTACTTTATTACACACCTCATTTCTGTAAATATTGCTTTATACATTAAATGTTTGCTTATTTTAACCTGCTATGCTTCTCTAAAAGCAAAGTAACTCTTTTAAGAACAAAATTAAAGCTCTGTTAAAAAAGGTTGCAAAACCTCACTGCATTTTCAGACAGATAGTTAGCTGCTTCCTTACAAAAATAAGAAAAAATGATCTGTACATTGCCATAAAAACTCAAGAACTTTCACTGGAAGAAAAGTAAAAGCTTCAAAAAGATATTTCCTTTCACACTAAAGTAGCCTAATTTTCACCTTACATATAAAAGGAAAGAAGAATACTCTTTGTTAAAAATGTTTACATTAAAAATAAAGCTTTAAAAGGAAATTTTCTCTTTAGCAAGTCTAAGTCTAAGAAGCTAGATTTCAGGAGCAAATTAGAAAACAGAAAAGGGAGCATCAAATTCACAGACACCCGTTTAATGGAAGACCTGCTACCTTAGAGAGAACTGCCCAGGGAGCCGTAAGAAATCCCGCAGCCCCCATGAAGGCTGCGTTTGCCCTGCACAACCAGTTCGGCCATCTTGAAAATGCCTTCAGACTCAGCGGGCAGTCAGCTCTCTCTTGTTTCCACACTCTATATAAGGTGAGGCTCAGAGAAAGGGTTGATGACACTTCAGTGACACTTCACCAAAACCAAATGGCAGCTGCCACTGGCCTGAGGAAAAAAGGGGGAAACGGGGCCTGGCCTAGGACAATTTAAGAAGCAAACAATGTTGCTTTTACTCCCACTCACATCCTTTTCTTGGCCTCTCTCCTTGCCCTTGAAGGCCTGGGTTTTCATGTTCCTCTATGTGCAAATACCCACTCAGGCATGCTCTCTCCTGGACTTCCCTGCGTTCCTAAATGACCATGTGATCTTTTTCTTTCATGAATTCAAAATTCTTAATTCTATTATTTTAAATTTTTTAATAAGAAAGCAAACTCATAAAAAAAATGTAATTCATACTAAAGGGTGATTGACAGCCTGAAATATTTGCTAGGTAAGTGTTACTGACAAGGTTGGGAGAGAGATGAAAGAAAGTGGGCCTGGTGGCTGATTTCCTTGAATCACATCTATGTCTCTTTAAAACATGGCAGTGAGGGACTTCCCTGGCGATTCAGTGGTTAAGACTTTACCTTCCAACGCAGCGGGGTGCAGGTTCAAAGCCTGGTAGGGGAACTAGGATCTCATATGCCTTGTGGCCAAACAAATTAAAACATAAAACTGAAGTGATATTGTAACAAATTCAATAAAGACTTTAAAAGTGATCCACATCAAAAAAAATTCTTTAAAAAAGTTTTAAAAATAAATAAAACAACGTAGTGATTGGGAAAATGACATAGTTTCCAGATTAGAACCCACTGCAAAAGTGACAGATTTGGTATCTTAGGACAGTCACGACTCACTTATGTAAAATTTTCATGCCCTACTCCCAACCCCTAGCTCCCTTTATCTGTTAAAATCTGACTGAGAGAACATGGTTATTTGGCTCTATATTTTTCAAAGCATTGATCGGTGGAAGAGAGAAAGAAAATGGTGGTAGAAGATTTATTTTTACCAGAATTAGGTTAAAAGAAGTTTTTAACATTAGCACCACAAAAAAACATTTCATCTCTGGAAACCTGCCACCGCAAGTCAGAGAGCCTTAGCTGGATAGCCAGTCACATGTTTGTTCCCAATTCGTGGATAAGAAAAGAGACCAAAAAGCAAATCTATAGTTCTACCTAATCCCCTCTTTCCACTGAAACCAAAAAAGTTTAATTAGCTGTATACGATTTTAAACATTACATAAATGTACATGAACTATCTCCTGATATGCTTAGTTATCATGCAGCACCTAAGAACCAAACATAAGTTCTATTTTTTAAACCCTGTATTCCTATCAGAGGACACACCACACCCCAGCCACACTTAAAAGTAATATCTCCTCCTTTGCTTTTTCACTTTGTTTTAAATGTTGCATTGATTAATGGTTATACAACTATTAATCAATAAATGATATATACGTGCAGAACAGTGCCACCATAGAACATTGCTTCCTCTTGGGAAAACTCAACAAATTCTGCCTCCAAAGTCAAATAAAGAATTTTTTCTTTTTTTTGGCAAGAGTCAAGGGTGGGGAGTAGGTCCTAGTTCTTCATAGTTGCAAAATTTTTAAAGTAATTTAACCTTAAGTATTTTCTTTCAAAATTTTTTCAACTAGTGATACCTATTATTTGTTGCTTATTTTTTTTTTATCATTTGAAGTATACAATAATGTGATAATAAGTTTATCATAAGAGTAGATGCTAATTATTTTAAGTTTAAACATCCTTGCCTTGGGAAATTTTAAAAGGCTTTCCAGAGGTTCTAGCACATGAACCAACTTGAAAAACACTAAATTTAACCAACATCTTGGAAGATGTTAAATTGCACCTAAGATTTAAGTTTCCTTCCCTCTATTTGTTTGATTCTTTCTAGCACGGTGTAGAAAGGTATTAAAGGAGAGGTATTAAAGCAGGTATTTGCCTGCTTTAATAAGAAACAATGTATTTTATTTGAAAATGGTAGTGAATAGAAATGCATGTTAATACTCATCGCTACCATAACTATGAAGGGAGTCTGTTTCTTCAGAATGACTCTATGGCATAATCACAGTCCGTCTAAAAATAAGATGTTCTAATTGCAAATGACTACAGTCAGTAGAAAAATAAAGAAGAGCCACACGTGCTAAACATGCAAATGAAAATAGGAAAGTACAATTGTTGAGAGGAGAAAAGCAACTTTTCCGCAGTAATTTTCATTACTGACAAGTTACCAAGAGTAGTCCTGAATCTCAGGGAAAGGTCTTATAATTACAATCTCAATAGAAGATCTTTAATTTTTTTTCATTAAAATACTGGCAATAACTCTCTGTGTGGTGAGTATAGTTTTGCTCAAAAGGAAACAGATACATTCCTCATAACAATCCTTTCGTCAACCATGAAACACATAGGGCTTCCCTGGTGGTTCAGCGGTAAAGAATCCACCTGTCAAGCAGGAAACCGGTTCAATCCCTGGATCGGAAGATCCCCTGGAGAAAATCATGGCAACCCACTCCAGTATTCTTGCCTGCAGAATCCCATGGACAGAGGATCCTGGCTGCCTATAGTCCATGGGGTTGCAAAGAGTTGGACACGACTTAACCACTAAACATAAAAGTATAAAAACAACACTTTTCTTTCTTTCTTTCTTTCTTTTTTTTTGCAATTTCCTAGTGTAGTTTTCACATTGTGACTCTGTATTTTTGAGACCTCATTGGGGCAACCGGGTGGCTAGAACTGCTCTTCATGACCTAAATGCTACCTAAAAGGAAAACAAAATTCTAGTTGCCTTCAGGGCAAATGATCAGGTGCTACAGATTTTTTTAGAGCTAAAAAAAATCCAACGCAAGTTACTATACTGCTTAATATTCCACTTTTAACTAACTGTGGAGTAAGAATGGAATTTCTAGTCCAGAAAGCTGTTCTACTATATTCAACCAAGTACAAGTTTCTAATATTTAGCCAATGCATTTACTGAAAACATATTTGTAAATGAGAGATGGTCATAAGGTCCTTTATAGACCTTAAATCCAACGCTATAGCATGAGATTTCCTGGTTGACTATTTACTCAGTAATAAAAGAGAAAATCTGTTCTAACATTTTTAACTTCCTAAAAAAATAAGTAGCAAATTGCTTGAAAGTACAAATTGGTAGATAGCATAATTTTAAAAATTTAGAAAAATTCATACATATTCATAATATCTATATATTGCCAGATATATAGAAATAAATTGAATTGTACAATATCTCTTTTAGAAAGATGAGTCTGACAAAGACATGTCTAATTGTAGCACTGTAACATTATCTCTTTGCGCATGTTTCTGCTAAGGCAGTAAATTTGGCTTCCAAATTATTTAAAAAGTCAAGGCCATCTTCTTCCTGCTTTTCACTGCAGCAACCCACAGAACCGGCTGGAGACCCTCTTCCTTCATAGTTGTACATAAGGACGTAATCTTGTGATGGCATATGCTCTTCATCCTGATTACACAGATGCAATTTCTGTAAAACAAACAGAAACAGGGGTAGTATTATTGTTTTAAACACACTGAAACCGATAAACATAAAATTTATTTTTATTTACCTTTTATGTTTAATTTTTAACCAGTGTGTCCTCTAATGGATTCCTACATACAAAAAATGCACATGGTTGGTCTATATCACAGCCATACCACAAAGTCAGTACATTTTAAACTTCCAGTAACCCATACAAATAAAAAAAATACACATTATATTTAAGTACATTTAAATTATTAAATGTAATATTTTAAATATTAATATTTCATTCAATTAGTAAGTACAATTAAATTATTATTAAATTAAGGTTTAATTTGACAAATTTTAAATCTTAAAAGTATAAGATTAAATTCTTATCCCTAAATTTTCTATCACCACAAAATGGTGATAATGTGCACAGTTATTTGGAATTTGAGCTTGGATAGTTAAACAGTCTTGATCTGGAGTCATAACTTAGTTTGTCAACTAGCTATATGAATTTGAGCAAGTTACTGAACATCTTTAAGTCTCAGTTTCCTGATTTCCAAAATAAAAATCAGACAATGACTATCTCACTGGATCATAATTAAATGACAAAATAATAATGCATGAAAAGCACTCTTATTAAACAGCCAGCACACAGTAAATGTTCAATCAACATCAACTAAAATTACTATTATATGCAGAAATAATGTGGGTAAGGATTACCACATTGTCTTCAGAATCAAGTTTCCAAGAGAGCCAAAACACAGCAAGATAGAAAGATGCACAAACTTTCAGTGAAATTTAAAGATAATCTAGATAACCTACAGTGAAAAAACTAGGCCAGAATAGAGGCCGAGTGATCAGCCACATTCACCCTGGCTGGCTGTCACTGGCCTGTCTGTGAATTTGTCAGACTCCTGAGCTCCCTCCCTTTCTAGCCTATCCCTTCTCAAACCCATCGCATACTTCCTTGGCTTATGTTAGCAAGTGTCTCTCTTCATGACCATTTTAGCACCACACCCCATTACTAGACATATACATTGGAGAACACCCCAAGAGTGCTTCTTAAGCTTTGCTCCTCCTCAATTCATCTGATCTCATAGACAGCTACTGGCTGTCTAGAAGCAGAAACGAGATTAACTTAGTACCAGAAAGAATATATAATCCAGAGGCGAGCTCAGGTTGCACATTTGAATCATAGAGGAGATTAAAAAAAAGAAAAGGAAAGCCAAACCAATTAAATCAGAATCAGTCAAGGTGAAGCACAGCATTAGCAGTTTAAAAGCTCCCAGTGAATTCTGAGGTGCTGCCATGACTGAAAATCCCTTACTGAACACCTCACATCTTTTACATCCTTGCTTTCCTCTGATTAGCAGCCACTATACTTTTGTATGGTGCATAGCTCATTATGGCTTCCCTGGTGGCTCAGATGGTAAAGAATCTGCCTGCAATGTAGGAGACCAGGGTTTGATCCCTGGGCCGGGAAGATACTCTGGAGAAGGGAATGGCAACCCACTCCAATATTCTTGCCTAGGGAATCCCATGGACAGAGGATCCTGGCTAATTTGCATGGTGCTTTTACATGAAAAAAAAACAGTTCATACAGATCATATTATCTCATGTTCATTCTATAATTCTGTACAGATGCTTCATTTTCACAGAGAGATGCAGATTTGACTTGGGGATTTTTGTAATTGTGAAGAATGAGATTTTCCCCTCTATTTTTCTATATTAAAAGAGTTTATGAGATAAACACACACCTAAAAGTGAAATGTAACTTTAGTGAGGAAGAGTAGACTCCTCCAATTTTCATGAGATTTTAGAAATTAAGAGAAATGTGACAGATGAAATAAAATCTTTTAACTTAAGTAATGGAACAAAATCAAAGAGCAGGGGCAAAAATAGCCAGAGAGTGAGAGAAAGGATACATTGGAGAATATGAAAAAGAAGTTTCTGAAAATAGATGTTAATCTCAATTTCCTAAAGTTCTCCACTGGGACATTTAAATTGTAGACACAGAATGCTCAGGGAAACTCACTTCACCAAGACGGGGTTGAGTGAAATTTTGCCACTCGGAGTAAGTGTATCTGGAGTTCTCCATCTCAACAGCACCTCCTCTGCAGGAGCCCAGGGTGTGATGATGCCCGGCCCCACGGCAGGACTCCAAGGTCTGGTGTCCTCCTTTTACCATTTCAATGGTTTCCTGCCCTCCATTTTTGACTCCAGATCCCATAGTACCACAAAAGCCCTGGTTAGCGTTGTTGACTGTCTGGGTCATAAACCCATTGGCAGAACACTGAAATGAAATAAAAGAAGACAATTCATGTCAGTTGGAAATGGAATCAAAGTAAAGTCACAAGAAGGCAAAGGAGAGAACTCGTTTACTCCTAAATTTTTTATTCATTCATTCATTCAACAGACATTCATCATTTTCAATTGTGTGCCCAGTCTAGGGCACACAATGCAAAAATAGACAAGGTCACTCAGGGGCCCCAATGAGCTCTTACTCCAATGACTCAGAAAAACAGACAATTACTCTAGGAATATGATTACCATGATGTATAGGTGAACACACCAGAGGGTTTCCCTAGTGGCTCGGTTGGTAAAGAATCTGAGTGCAATCAAGAGGCCACCTACAATGCAGGAGACCCAGGTTCCAACCCTCGGCTGAGGATATTCCTTGGAGAAGGAAATGGCAACCCACAACAGTATTCCTGCCTGGGAAATCTCATGGACAGAGGAGCCTGGTGGGCTACAGTCCATGGGGTCACAAGAGTCGGACACGATTTAGTGACTACACCACCACATAGGTGAACACAGAATGCTAGAGGGACACAGGGGAAGAGTATGAAAATTCAAACTCAGAGAAACTAAGTGGGACATACTGGGGAAACTCCAGGCTGAGGGACTCCTACTTGAAATGGGAGAAAAATACATTATCTACAAAGAGATCTAGATGCAAAGGCAAACAGAGTTCCTTCAGGGTTCTCAATTATAGCCTGTTGAGAATGGCTACCACTGATGATTCAGAGAGAGAGAGAAGCTGGACAGGTCATAAAAGGCTACGCTAAAATTTTTCAGAAAATCTTGAAGACTATCAGTTCAGTTCAATTCAGTTCAATCACTCAGTCATGTCTGACTCTTTGTGACCCAATGGACTGCAGCATACCAGACCTCCCTGTCCATCACCAACTCCCAGAGTTTACTCGAACTCATATCCATTGAGTCCATGATGTCATCCAACCATCTCATCCTCTGTCATCCCCTTCTTCTGCCCTCAGTCTTTCCCAGCATCAGGGTCTTTTCAAATGAGTCAGTTCTTCTCATCAGGTGGCCAAAGTATTGGAGTTTCAGCTTCAACATCAATCCTTATAATGAATATTCAGGAGTGATTTCTTTTAGGATGGACTGGTTGGATCTCCTTGCAGTCCAAGGGACTCTCAAGAGTCTTCTCCAACACCACAGTTCAAAAGTATCCATTCTTCCGTACTCAAATTTCCTTATAGTTCAACTCTCACATCCATACATGACTACTGGAAAAACCATAGCTTTGACTAGACAGACCTTTGTTGGCAAAGTAATGTCTCTGCTTTTTCATAAACTTTCTAGGTTGGACATAACTTTTCTGCAAAGGAGCAAGCATCTTTTAATTGCATGACTGCAGTCACCATCTGCAGTGATTTTGGAGCCCAAAAAAATAGTCTGTCACTGTTTCCAATGTTTCCCCATCTATTTGCAATGAAGCGATGGATCCAGATGCCATGATCTTAGTTTTCTGAATGTTCAATTTTAAGTCAATTTTTTCACTCTCCTCTTTCACTTTCATCAAGTGGCTTTTTAGTTCTTCACTTTCTGCCATAAGGGTGGTATCATCTGCATATCTGAGGTTATTGATATTTCTCCTGGCAATCTTGATTCCAGATTGGGCTTGATCCAGTCCAGCATTTCTCATGATGTACTCTGCATAGAAGTTAAATAAGCAGGGTGACAATATGCAGCCTTGACGTACTCCTTTTCCTATTTGGAATCAGTCTGTTGTTTCATGTCCAGTTCTAACAATTGCTTCCTGACCTGCATACAGATTTCTCAGGAGGCAGGTCAGGTGGTATGTTATTCCCATCTCTTTAAGAATTTTCCACAGTTTGTTGTGATCCACACAGTCAAAGGCTTTGGCATAGTCAATAAAGGAGAGGTAGATGTTTTTCTGGAACTCTCTTGCTTTTTTGAAGATCCAGTGGATATTGGCAATTTGATCTGTGGTTCCTCTGCCTTTTCTAAATCCAGTTTGAACATCTGGAGGTTCATGGTTCACATATTATTGAAGCCTGGCTTGGAGAATTTTGAGCATTACTTTGCTAGAGATGAGTGCAATTGTGCAGTAGTTTGAGCATTCTTTGGCATTGCCTTTCTCTGGAATTGGAATGAAAACGGACCTTTTCCAGTCCTGTGGCCACTGCTGAGTTTTCCAAATTTGCTGACATATCGAGTGCAGCACTTTCACAGTATCATGTTTTAGGATTTGAAATAGCTCAATTGGAATTCCATCACCTCCACTTGTTTTGTTTACAGTGATGCTTCCTAAGGCCCACTTGACTTTGCATTCCAGAATGTCTGACTCTAGGTGAGTGATCACACCATCGTGATTATTTGGGTCGTGAAGATCTTTCTTGTACAGTTCTTCTGTGTATTCTTGCCACCTCTTCTTAATATCTTCTGCTTCTGTTAGGACCATACCCATTTCTGTTCTTTATTGTGCCCATCTTTGCATAAAATGTTCCCTTGGTATCTTTAATTTTCTTGAAGTGATCTCTAATCTTTCCT
The DNA here is from genome assembly GCF_963930625.1 of Muntiacus reevesi. Classification (NCBI taxonomy): domain Eukaryota; kingdom Metazoa; phylum Chordata; class Mammalia; order Artiodactyla; family Cervidae; genus Muntiacus; species Muntiacus reevesi. The sequence goes on along the minus strand of NC_089252.1, from coordinate 25,045,066 downwards.
ATTCTATTGTTTTCCTCTATTTCTTTGCATTGATCACTGAGGAAGACTTTCTTATCTCTCCTTGCTATTCCTTGGAACTCTGCATTCAAATGGGTATCTTTCCTTTTCTCCTTAGCCTTTTGAGTCTCTTCTTTTCACAGCTGTTTGTAAAGCCTCCTCAGACAACCATTTTGCCTTTTTGCAGTTCTTTTTCTTGGGGATGGTCTTGATCACTGCCTCTTGTACAATGTCATGAACCTCCATTCATAGTTCTTCAGGCAGTCTGTCTATCAGATCTAATCCCTTGAATTTATTTGTCACTCCCACTGTATAGTTGTAAGGGATTTGATTTAGGTCATACCTGTATGGTCTAGTGGTTTTCCCTACTTTCTTCAATTTAAGTCTGAATTTGGCAATAAAGAGTTCATGATCTGAACCATAGTCAGCTCCCGGTCTTGTTTTTGCTGACTGTATAGAGCTTCTCCATCTTTGGCTGCAAAGAATATAATCAGTCTGATTTTGGTATTGACCATCTGGTGATGTCCATGTGTAGAGTCTTCTCTTGTGTTGTTGGAAGAGGGTGTTTGCTATGACCAGTGCATTCTCTTGGCAAGAATCTATTAGCCTTTGCCCTGCTTCATTCTGGACTTCAAAGCCAAATTTGCCCATTACTCCAAGTGTTTCGGAGAAGGCAATGGCAACCCACTCCAGTATTCTTGCCTGGAGAATCCCATGGATGGAGGAGCCTGGTGGGCTGCCGTCTATGGGGACGCACAGAGTCAGACACGACTGAAGCGACTTAGCAGCAGCAGCAGCCAGGTGTTTCTTGACTTCCTACTTTTGCATTCCAGACCCCTATGATGAAAAGGACATCTTTTGGGGGTGTTAGTTCTGGAAGGTCTTGTAAATCTTCATAGAACCATTCAACTTCAGCTTCTTCAGCATTACTGGTCAGGGCATAGACTTGCATTACTGTGATATTGAATGATTTGCCTTAAAAACGAAGAGAGATAGTTCTGTCGTTTTTGAGATTGCATCCAAGTACTGCATTTCATATTCTTTTGTTGACTATGATGGCTACTCCATTTCTTCAAAGGGATTCCTGCCCACAGTAGTAGATATAATGGTCATCTGAGTTAAATTCACCCATTCCAGTCCATTTTAGTTCACTGATTCCTAAAATGTCGATGTTCACTCTTGCCATCTCCTGTTTGACCACTTCCAATTTGCCTTGATTCATGGACCTAATATTCCAGGTTCCTATGCAATACTGCTCTTTACAGCATCAGACTTTACGTTCATCACCAGTCATATCCACAACTGGGTGTTGCTTTTGCTTTGGCCCTGTTTCTTCATTCTTTCTGGAGTTAGCTCTCCACTGATCTCCAGTAGCATATTGGGTACCTACCAACATGGGGAGTTCATCTTTCAGTGTCCTGTATTTTTGCCTTTTCATACTGTTCATGGGGTTCTCAAGGCAAGAATACTCAAGTGGCTTGCCATTCCCTTCCCAGTGGACCACGTTTTGTCAGAACTTGAAGACTATGGGAACTCAAAATAGGGTTTTAATAACAGGCAGGGGCCTTTTTTGTTTTTGTTTTGCAGCACTAGGTCTTAGTTGTGGCAAGAGGAATCTTTGTTTTGGCATGCAGGAACTTTAGTTGCAGCATGTGAACTCCCTGCAGCATGCAGGATCTAGCTACCTAACCAGGGATCTAACCTGGACTCCCTGCATTGGGAGTGTGGAGTCGTAGCCACTAAACCACTTGGAAGTCCCAAGTGACATATTTTTTCTAAATAATATTAGACAACAATGTGAAAGACAAAACAAAGGAGACAAGTTTAGTGTCATGGATATCAGAGAAGTCACGAATAATTCTAGGTGAAAAATAACAAGGATATAAATCAAAGTAGAAACAGTGATGATTAAAAGAAGAGGATGGACACCACAGAGAGCTTACTGGTGGTTGGATGGATGAGGCAGCACAGGGAAGGGTCAGGAGTTACTCTTATGTGTCCTGCTTGTGCAACTAGATAGATGGCATAATTCACAGAAATGAAGGATGCACTTGTGGGTGAGAGGAGGGTGAGCAAGTCAGTTTTGGACATGGTAAACTTGAGAAACCTGTGGCTATCCAAGATGAGTATATGAGAATGTGGTCTGGAGCTCAGGTGAGAGACCTGAGCTGAAGTGTAATTCTGGGAGTCACTTCCATGTAGTGGGGAGCTGAAACCATGGGAGTAAATGATCTCATCCAGAGAAAACTGAAGACTGAAAGAAAACAAGCTAAGAATAGAACAGGAAAAATCATGTTTTAGGGGGTGGATAAAGGAATTAGAGCTGTAACAGAATTGATCTGGAATAGCCACTGAGATAATACAGAACCAAAAAGGCGTGACTCTGAAGCTAAGAGAGGATTAGGGTAAGGTCAGTGGTGCAGAAAAAATCCATGTAGGGTAAGAACTGGCTCAAATAAAGTAAGCACCCATGAGAGTCAAGTAAAAAGGTGGTCAGTGGTGATCCTTGGCAGGAAAATTTCCGCAGAGTGCTGAGTGAACAGGGCTACAGCCAGAGAAAGTAAGTAAAAATCTTTCTTTCAAAAAAATCAGTTTCAAAGAAAAAGAAATACGGAGAGATCTAGGGGAGGACAGAGTCAAGAGAATGTTTAAAAATGGAAAAGATTTAATTAAACATTAACTTAATGGTGAAACTGCACATCAACCCTCCAGGCCATAGAGGAGAACCTGAGTTACAGCAAATTACAAACTTGGTGTATCCATTCAAATTGTAAACCTTCACTTTCATGACAACACCCCCAGTATAAATGGGCACCGTTATGTCATCTTCTTACCAATTTATTTTTTATATTGAATAGGCAGGGTCTCTATCAAAGCAAAAATTTTCAAGTTCAGATGATTTACTGAATCTGAAACATATCAATAAAAGTCATATATACTATTTCACTGCCTTGGGAAAAAAAATGCAAGTAAAGAGAACTGAAAAGTAGCCATTTGGTGGCACTGCTACCCTACATTTTTCGTTTAGGTTGTTGCTACAGTAAAATTCTATTACCAAAAAAAAAAAAATTCTTATTATCAAATCCTCTTGATGGCATGAGTTAGTCATTATAAGTACATGCTCAGAGATCCTATTTTGAAGCTAATGAAAGGGGAATTGGAAATAAACTAAAATCAAACCTGAACCCACACTGCCATTTCACATGCTCTCTAATCTCGGCTCCTTCCTACCCACCTCCAAGGACCTCCCTCAAGTTTATTCTCGTGGGGTATCAACAACTCCTTCTCCACATCAAGGATTTTCAGATTTACCTTTCCAGTTTTGATATTTTACCCAGCTTGTAACCCCATGTGAATGCGTTTGACTTAAACTCAGATCTAAAGTTACCACCTTTACTCATTGCATTAAAATAAGTTTACAGATAAACTGTGAAATATTGTTGCATTTTGTAAAAATATGCCTAAAATTATATACTGGTATAAAATTAATAATTTCAAGTCCTTTTGAGAAGTGCTGGTAACAGAGATCAGGTAAATAAGTGTGAGCATGTTACAGCGAAGCGGCTGATCAAAGTCACTGATTCCAGCATCAAATGGCAAAGAAAAAACAGTGAGTACAACTCAGTCATTCCATTCCTAGACATAAAATAAGAAGTTACTATGAGTAAAATAGGGATAAGAAATATTTTAAATATATAAATAAGATTGTTTACCACCAACCATGGGGCAGTGGTAAAAGAATCCATAGGCCAACGCAGGAGATGCAGGAGATGTGGGTTTGATCCCTGGGTCGGGAAGATACCTAGAGAAGGAAATGGCAACCCACTCCAGTATTCTTGGACAGAATATCATGGCAGGAAAATCCCATGGACAGAATAGCATGGCAGGCTAGAGTTGACAGGGTCACAAGGAGTCGGACATGACTGAGCACTCAAGATGGTTTACTTTTAAATAACCAAATAAAAAGTAGAGTCAGTGTGACAGAAGCTATAAGCCAGGGACAATGACTTTATATCAGGCCTTTTCTACATCTCAGGGTGAATATAGATATTTCTTATCAACTGTGTTTCTTTCACTTCCTTCCCACTATCAGACAAAATCATAACTCATCTGTTTGACTGGCCTGCATGAGGAACCCTGTAATTATTTCTCCATTCATAAAATAGATTTAGTCCCTAGTCCTCGACTCATACTCTCTGGGCTTCCCTGGTAGCTCAGCTGGTAAAGAATCTGCCTGCAATGCAGGAGACCCCAGTTCAATTTGATCCCTGGGTTTGATCCCTGGGTTGGGAAGATCCCCTGGAGAAGAGATAGGCTACCCACTCCAGTATTCTTGGGCTTCCTTGGTGGCTCAGTTGGTAAAGAATCTGCCTGCAATGGGGGAGACCTGGGTTCGATCCCTGGGTTGGAAAGATTCCCTGGAGAAGGGAAAGGCTACCCATTCCAATATCCTGACCTGGAGAATTTCAAGGACTGTAAAGTCGATGGGGTCACAAGAGTCAGACACAACTAATTAATTGCAACCCCATCGACTCTAGCCTGCCAGGCTCCTCTGTCCATGAGATTTTCCAGGAAAGAATACTGGTATGGATTGCCATTTTCCTCCTCTAGGAATCATCCTGACCCAGGGATCAAACCCGCGTCTCCTGCATCTCCTGCTTTGGCAGGTGGATTTTTTTACCACTGCACCATGGTTGGTGGTCAACAATCTTATTCATACATTTAAAATATTTCTTATTCATCCATATTTTAATTTTCCCATAATCATTATTCTAGAAGAGTTATCTAGCTCATGCTGAAACTACCAAAAGATCCCAATTATTTATCCTCCCCAGTCCTATGTCTTCCCGATCTTGTTGGTCAGCATACCAGTTCAGCATCACACTGCTTACATTATGCCACTTTCATGCAGAAAAGTCGTGACTAGCTCTCCCTTATCAAGAGAATAAGTCCAAAACCCTTAGTGTTGGGCATATAAAAGTCTCATATCCCACTGCTTTTTTATTACATCTTCTTCCTCCAGAACCTAATTCAAGTGTCAAATCTCTATTCCAGAACATCACTTCTTCCATTTTAAAGCAATTTATGTCCTATTTGTTGAACAATCCCTAAACTTTGCCATTTCCTTTTTTCATTCATTAGGCTGTTGTTCATATCTTCACTTTCAAGCCCTTGCTATTCTTTAAGTTACAGACTAATCTGTGAATCTTCCACCAGACCTTTCTGTTTGATCCAGACATCATGAATATACTTACGCAGCATCCGTATCTTTGAACTCCACCTGTACCCTAACAAATTGGTGCTGTTTATTGTCCTGTTCCTACTTATTTTTCCCACACGAGTAGATTCAATTTTTCATAAAGTGCAATCTTTTTGAGGGGAGAATATGCCTTATAAGAACTCTTTCATATATTTCCCCCAAGAGAGAAGCGTAGCGCCAAGCACCGCAGAGATATGTAAGAAAAAATAGTGGCAGTTATCTTCTGATCTAAACCCATCCCCACACACATATATTTATTAAAACACATGTATCTTTTTTGTATTTTCTTAGTTTATCTTGAGTTCTCAGCAAGCTTTTCCTATTATAAATGGTCGAAGAGTGAGATAAACAGATAATATCTGAAAATATACATTGTAGAGAGCAGTCCAAAAGATTGCTCTTATAGCAAATTTACAACATCAAAGAAGTCGTAGTAAATCATAACACGAGAGGGTGGAAAAAAGATAACTAAAACAATATATCTGGTGTAAGATGTTTAATAAATGCCACTACATAAGTATTAGAATATTGGCAGATAAAATATTTATGCCTAACAAATCCGACCAAATTAAGAATATAAATTAACTCCTAAATTTTGTAATAACTTCACAAGGATGAGTTAAAGAAATTATGCAAAATACTCAGATATAAATATTCATTTTTTAAAAAAATTACTTACCACCTTATCATCTCCAGGTGCTTCTGTGTTTGATATAATTAGATTTTGCTGGGCCAAATCTTCAGGAAAACCTTTTTTATTTCTGGCACTAACAACTCCACATACTAAAGTTAGCAATATAGCTGAGTTAAAAACAAAAACAAAAACAAAAGTTTAGCATGCGTAGAATAAAATGCTCATCTTTTATTTCTTATTAGCTAAGATACACAAGAAAATAAGACACTGAACATGGTGTCCCACAGATGACCTTGGCCTTTCTAAAGAAATAGGCCATGATTTAGCTTACTTTTAAAATTTAAAGTAATTATATTTATATTTTGATTACAGCCCTCTTTAAGAGTTTGAATTCCACCCACCATTTAAGTATTTCAAATCATGAATTTTTTAAAAATTAATGACTTTTATTTAGACAAAGACCTTTAGAAAGATTTACTAACTCACAAAAGAATGGTTTGCCAATGTGAAAATATAACAAAACAGACTTCTCCTCCCACCACCACCTGCCCCAAAATAGAGTTATCTCCCCAGGTAACTTAATTAAACTTACTTTGTAATTTGCCTATTCAGAATTCTCATTCTACCTCATAATTGTACGAAGCTGGAATATGTGATAATAAAACTAATAGCAACAGCAACAACAATTCTTTACAAGATTCAATAAGCCCAAGGACTGCCAACCTACAGCTCTGAATCCAGTCCACCATGTTGTGTATCACTCATGAGCTGTGGTTTTTATATATTTAAATGACTGAAAAAATTCAAAAGAATAATAGTTTACTACATGTAAACACTATATGAAATTCAAATTTTAATGTCCATAAATCAAGTTCTAATGGAACACAGTTATGCCAGTGGTTTAAATATTTTCTATGGCTGCTCTCTTGCTACAAGAGCAGATGTGATTGGTTACACCTGAAACCATACGATCTGGCCCTTTACAGGGGCTTCCCCTGGTGGCTTAGATGGTAAAGAATCCACCTGAAATGCAGGAGACCCAGGTTCAATCCCTGGGTCTGGAAGATCCTCTGGAGAAGGAAACGGGAAATGGACCAACTCCAGTTACCTGTGGCCCCTTGTTACTTTTCCGGCTCCATTTCTTACTCCTCTTCCCTCATCCCCTACTCTCAAGCCACTTCAAGCTCCTTGCTTTCCTTGATTTCTCCAAGCATTCCCTCACCTTAGGGCCTCTGAACTGACTTTACCCTCTGACCCAAAGCTCTTGGCTGATTCTTTCACCTCTTTCAAAAATCATCAAGAATAACCTTCTCACTTAGGCTGGGCCAACCATCTACTGAAAATGACCATCACTAACATCCAACCCCACCCTCACCCATACACACTCTACCGCACTATAGGCCCTAATTATTTGGCTCTATTTTTCCCTCCAGGGTGTTTAATTTATTTATCACCTTACTGTCACAAGGAAGACTTTGTTTTGGTCTGTTAGTTTTCATCTGCTTTGTTCACTGATGAAACCCAAGCACCTAGACACTTCCAATATATAATAGGTGCTCAACATATATTGGGCTTCCCTGATAGCTCAGTTGGTAAAGAATCCACCTGCAATGCAGGAGACCCCGGTTTGATTCCTGGGTCAGGAAGATCCTCTGGAGAAGGGATAGGCTACACACTCCAGTATTCTTGGGCTTCCCTGGTGGCTCAGTTGGTAAGAAGGGAAAGGCTACCCACTCCAGCATTCTGGCCTGGAGAATTCCATGGACTGTATAATCCATGGAATCACAAAGAGTTGGACACAGCTGAGTGACTTTCATTTTCTCTTTTTCAACATATTAATATATGTTGGACATATTAATATTTGTTCATATTAATACATGTTCAACATGTTAATATTTATTTTGTTGAGTTGATGAAAAACAATGAACACGTTAAAAATGTACCATGCATTGCTTTAAGCTCTTCATGTGCATTAACTCAGTGAATCTTCAGTGTTACCCCATAAAATAGCTATGATAGGGCTTTCCTGGTGGCTCAGTGGTAAAGAATCCACCTGCCAATGCAGGAGACATGGGTTCAAACCCTGGTTCAGGAAGATCCCACATGCTGTGGGACAACTAAGCCCATGAGCCACAATTACTGAACCCATGTTCTACAGCCCGTGAGTGGCAACTACTGAGCCCACATGCCACAATTACTGAAGCCCATGCCCTAGAGCCCATGCTCCACAACAAGAGAATACACGCAATGAGAAACCTGGGCAGTGAACCCCCACTCACTGCAACTAGAGAAAACCCCCAGGCATGCAGCAACGAACACCCAGCACAGCCATAAATAAAGAGATAAATAAAATTTTTAAAAAATGAATAAGAAAATAAGCTACTACAATCATCCCCTTTACAGAGAAGGAAACTGAAGCACAGTAAAAAGGAACTTGCCTCACATAACATGGCTTAAAAATAATACAGCCGGGGTCCAAAACCAGACAGTCTGGTTCCAGACTCTTACTCTTAACCACTAGTCCTATTACAGAATAAAGGAACAACAGCTAAAATAGACTAAAGGACTGAATGGAAATGAAGAGACAAGAAAAAACATCGCACCATTGGGAACTACACAACTGGTGAGAAGGATGTTAACAGAATTTAATAAATCTGGCAGGGTACACCTAAGAAGAAATACTGCTGTGCTTTGAACATCTCCCACAGATCTGCAACTGAAATGAAATGATGTAAAATGCAAGTGGCTTTTGGTGGACTTGCATGTGGCAGAAGTTTTCAGACTGTTTGATTTGACCTTAAAAGGGGTAGTACAAGGACCAAGAAATAAAAGCTACACAATGACGGGTATGGCACGATCTAAGGAATTTTCAACGGTTCTGTCCCAATAGTAAGTCTCTGATCTCAAACAGGATCTTGCTACCTCTCACAGAAAAGAGGCGATCAGAACTCAGAAAATAACACAAAAAGAATTTGTAAAGGGGACTCATGTCTGATGAATGGTTGGACAAGATTTCTTTTTAAAGACCTTTTCTTGCACTCATATTTATCTTTTATGTTAACACTGGGTAAATAAAGGGACTTACAGAAAAGGAGTGCTATGCCCAGAAGTATGGCAAGGATCGCCCATTTGCCAAGTATCACGTCCGCACTCCGCGCAGCAGCCCGGCATTGAACTGGGTTAGTACAATCACAGAGGTTCACTCTCAAGGTTTTTGTTGCAGATAGCCCTGCTCTGTCTTTTACGGCAACAGGAATGAAATATTCTTGAAATTGGGCATTTTTCTGATATGCAAGACGGGCAGCTGTATCTGAAAGAAAATAAAGGAATTAGGAATTATATTTTTAATGAACATGGGTTCCTCCTTTAAAATCTGTTCTACCACCTCTATTTTTTAAAGATATCATTCTCGGGGAACCACCTGCCACGTGAAAATGGATTAAAAAAAGATGACGATCTTCAACCTTTTCAAGCACTAATATCACCCTATATATGTCACCCACTGTAACTTTTTAGAAGAGAGGCTTAAAGAAATAACTTGGCACTGCAGTGACCCAGTAGCATTTCAGCAATATTTAATATCCCCTTATCTCTTCCCTAATCAATAAGCTAATGACACTAGATTGGCTCTTGACATACACTCTAAGCATTTCTCTAAAGTAGCAGGTTACGGTACTCATAAAAATTTTACACCAATAGGTACACATAACAGATGCCCTACGTTCATATTCTCTTATTCATTTACCTCCTGGTACCTGTCCACTGTCTTTGCGTATAACACAATTTTTTCAAAACACAACAGACCCTTCATTAAGATCGCCTTCCCTCTGGAAGTAATCTCAATACCAGAAAGCTAATGAACATCCCCCAGACTAGGTATAAGGCTCACATCAGCATGGATATAGTCATATCCTAACAACATAAATTTCTATCAACTGTGATATTTCCCCCATGATCTTGTTACCTTATTTCAATGATCCATATTATCAACTGACCAAAAGCTCCACACACTTTCAATGGCAATGACAATCTTTTGGCGTTTGTAATAAATGAAATGACAAAATACTGCAATGTACCTCTTGGAAGTGATCTGTAATGTTTAAGCGTTTCTTAAATGCACTGTTAGAGCTATTAAGAACTTCAAAGATTTCTGGCTGTACCTCAGACCCAAAGCTCCCCAGAGGAATGTGAATTACCACTGAGGGTTATTTGGAACTTTTTGCAGGATTATATTGTGCCGTAAGTAAAACCTTTCAAATCCCTCTTGTCCCTCAAGACCACAAGCTGAGCCATATCCATGTCTCATTCATTCATATTAGTGCAGTAGCCTCTGACTTTCCTTGCCATCCAACTCTGTCCTCTTCAGATTACCCTCCTAATTGTTATCCCTGTCACTTCTTTAAAGACATAAATCCAATACAGCACTGCCTTGCACGCATACTCTCAATGCATACCTGCTGTCACCAGCCATACAAAAGTCAGTCTGGCTGGTACAGAGGCCCTTCACCACCAGATTCCATCCTTCTTCCTGCCAAGCTCTCAGCATTCCTACTAAAACCTTCTAAACTCTGACAATGCAATGCTTACTTATTGTCCTGGTATTTCCTTCTTTTATGCATATTTATCGATTATTGATTAAACAAATATTTAGTAAGCAGTTAGTATCTACTAAGCACAGGATTAGGTGCTGGAAATACACAGATGGGTTATGAATGTTCTGAGGAAGTCATGTATTAGAGCAGAAAGGTAAACAGATAATAATACAACATGAAGATTATATGTAGACAGAATAGGTGAATAGTAGGTTCTTCATAAATATTATGAATTAATACCAAGCTAAGAAGTGGGAGGGCTTCCCTGATGGCTCAGTGGTAAAGAATCCACCTGCCAAAGCAGCAGATGCAGATTCAAACCTTCCTTCTCAGGGATCCTTCACAGATCCCCTGGAGAAGGAAATGGCAACCACACCAGTATTCTTGCTTGGGAAATTCCATGGACAGAGGATCCTGGCGAGCTGCAGTCCATGGGGTCACAAAAGAATCAGACATGACTCGGTGACTAATCAACAACAACAACAAAGAAGTGGGAAGGAGGTATTCTAGGCAGAAGGAACAGCATATGCAACAGTCAAATTGCATGAAAGAGCATAGCATAGTAACAAAACAGTAGCGACCTATGGCTGTAACATAGAAAACCGCACCCTCTAGAAACTACCATTGTACGAGGTTGCACTACAGGCTTCAATGGCTGACCTCTGTCCATAGCCTACTGTGTTTCCTTCCAGAACATCACAGAGTGCTTATCCCACATGCCCAGATAGCTCATTTCCAGAGTTTGCTTACACTAAAGTTTAAGGTGCCCATCTTCTGTTTTTTTCTTCATCTTACTGCAGTTACTTCAAAAACACAGCAAAAGCAATTTGTTTTATTTTTTTTTTAAGCAATTTGTTTTAATAATAAGTTGCCCCAAAGTTTAACAAGGATTTTTATCTTTGCTGTAAATGCAAATTTTGCCTTCATAAAAATTATGAGTTTTTTTCATTTTATGTATTAATACAATATATAACACAGGCCCCATAAAATATTTGCAAAAATTAAAGTTAGCCTTCTAAAATCTGCTCATGAGAACCCATTTTACATTATGCTTCATGTGAATAAAACAGTAAATCCATCCTCAGTTATTTCAGAGCACACAAATCATTATTTTTCATAAAATACCATTAACTCTGGTGATCGTCCATAGTCTGTTGATTTCTGGAGAAGTGTTTGCCAAGCTGAAGTAAAATGGAGCACCGTTGCTGGAATCGTCATGATCAATGGCCGAAATGTCAACATACTCCATGTTTGTTTTGCAAATGACTAGATAATCTTGAAGTATTTCTGGTGGATTATCATTCACATCTTCAATGCTCACTGCGAGGGTTCCAGTACATGATCTACCGTCTAGGAAGAAAGAAAGTTGAGTGTAGTTCACAGTTTTTTAAGAAAAAAAAATAATAAGCTAGATTCTAAATATGTGTGGGTTTTTTAATTTTTTTAATTTTATTTATTTATTTACGGCCTTGCTGGGTCTTCACTGCTTGCACATGGGCTTTCTCTAGTTGTGACAAGCCAAGGCCACTCTCTAATTACAGTGCTTCTCATTGCAGTGGATTCTCTGGCTGCAGAGCATGGACTCTGGGGTACATGGGCTCATTAGTTGTGGCACACAGACTTAGTTGTCCCACAACATGTGGGATCTTCCCAGACCAGTCCCCTGCATTGGCAGGCAGATTGTTTTTTTGACTACTGAGCCACCAGGGAAGCCTCTGGGTTTTTTTTAATAAATAAACTGATAATTAGAGAAAATGGCAAGTAGGAAGGTAAATGGATAAATGAAACCTGTAGAGCATCTAAAATGACTACTGTGCTGTTGATAGTATCAGATGTAACTGCCCATAAACTTTGGGATACAAAGATAAAGAAGGCATCGTTTCATGTCACCAAGCAGTTTCACCTTGTTTTATGGTTAAGATAAATAGAAACAATCTTTAAAGTAATTTCTAAGAACTCTATATACTTGGTGGCTCCGATGGTAAAGAATCTGCTTGCAATGCAAGAGACCTGGGTTTGATACCTGGGTTGAGAGAACCCCTGGAGAAAGAAATGGCTACCCCCTCCAGTATTCTTGCCTGGAGAATCCCATGAATAGAGGAGCCTAGCAGGCTACAGTCCATGGGGTCACAAAGAGTAGGACATGACTGAGCGACTAAGACTTCACTTTCAGCACAAGAATATGGGCTTCTCAGGTGGTGCAGAGGTAAAGAATCCACTTGCCAGTGCAGGAGACACAAGAGACTCGGGTTTGATCCCTGGGTCAGGAAGATCCCCTGCAGAAGGAAATGGCAACCCACTCCAGTATTCTTGCCTGGAAAATCCCATGGACAGAGGAGCCTGGTGAGCTACCGTCCATGGGGTTCCAAGAGTAGGATAAAACAGCACACACACACACATAGAGCACAAAAGTGATTCTGCTCAAAAATAACTGCAGTTTATTCTCTAACTCTTCTATAATATCCCAGATGTTATAAACTCATGTTTTACCTTGATCTAGTGCCATGATTGTAATATTATACAACTCATTTCTGGGAGTTATAACCTCCCTGTCCAAGATTTTGGAAGTCTCCACTGAGCCTGAACGTTCATTAATGGTGATCCACTCTTTAGGATCATGCAATATTTTGTACCTGTTAATAAAAAATAAAAATGATTTTAGCACTACAAAATGTATTGATATATTAGTGCCCAATTATTACAAATACATTGTAAGTATGTGGTTATAGATTTCTTTGTACCTTAAACCACTGGCACTTTTAGTTTCAGGGTCATATGCCTTATAGCCATTGATCTTTGAACCCACTGCGGAGTTTTCTTTAATCCGTATATACTGGACTTCAGGGCTGCATTCAGGCCCTTCATCCTGATCCTTCACATGAACTGTGACCATGGCTCTGTTCATGGTTGTCATCCTGAGTGCAACATCTCTAGTAAATGGAGCTTCATTGGTCACTCCAATTTCCAGGACCATTTGATGGTTTTCTTCATAATTCAGTGGCTTTCAAAAAAAAAAGGAAAAGTATATCAACATCAGTGGAAAATACATTTGGTATTTCAAATAACAAGTGAACTTTTGTCACCATAAACAGTGCTGCATAAATTCTGTGCTCCTATTTAGCCAATATTGACTTTCATCCTTCACTAAAGAGAGAGGTGATTTTTCACTACACTTTTAGCAAAAGAGGCCTGAAAAGTGTGGAATCCAATTCCTAAAATATTTCTATAGCTCATTCTTACTAAGGGAAAATACAAAACCAGGACAGAATTCTGGCCTTGTTTAGAAGATGAACTTAAGGGTCATCTGACTCGTGGACAATGTTCAACTTACTATTAATATTTTCCACTGACAAGGGCTCTTATAAAATTAGACGTTGACTTGCAACTGAGATGGTGCAGTGATTTTATCTCTAATATAAACCATATTTCAAATGCATGTTTGAATTGTCCTATAAGGTATGTAACTGAGCAATATTTATTTCAGCTTTTTCTTGTGACAAAATCCACACAGGTTCTCATTTCTTCTTAGAAATCTGCTTTGGCTTTTTGCCAATTCCCTCTTTGTTGAGTAAGATTTTTACCCCTGTTCATCATCTATTTGCATGAAAATTTTATTTTTGACAATTTGAGAATTATACTTTGGTATCACCTGTAGTTTATCCAAAGAAATTATCACAGTGAAAATGCGCAGGAGGTGGTGCTAGCAGTAAAGAACTAAACTAAAAGTTTGATCCCTGTGTTGGAAAGATCCCCTGGAAGAAGGCATGGCAACCCACTTTAGTATTCTTGCGTGGAGAATCACAAGGACAGAGGAGTCTGGCGGGCTATGTTCCAAAGAGTGGCAAACAGTCAGATGCAACTGAAGCAACTTAGTACGCACACACCCAAGAAAAATATATGTGCTAACTGGTACTATTATTATCATCATCCCCATTTTACAAAGCAGGAAAATGGAGAAGAGGAGATAAATTGGTTTTCCCACGGCCAAAAGAAACTCATTTGCACTAGAGTTTGAAGTCATGTAGTCTGGTTTGAGTCCATATTCCTAACCACCCCACTATAATTCTGTTTTTTTGTTTTTTTTTTAATATCTATGTCTTTATTTATTTTTTTTTTTTTGCATTTTTTTTTCATTTATTTTTATTAGTTGGAGGCTAATTACTTTACAATATTGTAGTGGTTTTTGTCATACATTGACATGAATCAGCCACGGATTTACATGTATTCCCCATCCCGATCCCCCCTCCCACCTCCCTCTCCACCCGATCCCTCTGGGTCTTCCCAGTGCACCAGGTCTGAGCACTTGTCTCATGCATCCAACCTGGGCTGGTGATCTGTTTCACCCTAGATAATATACATGTTTCGATGCTGTTCTCTCGAAACATCCCACCCTTGCCTTCTCCCACAGAATCCAAAATTCTGTTCTGTATAATTCTGTTTAATTGATTCGCCAGCCTGTGAAATCTTTTGAGCCAATTCTTTCATTACAACTGATTTATATACAGAAAATCAAGCTAAATCTAGAAAACACTATTTTACTGTACTGTAAAAATAAAGCATTTCTTTTTTTTTAAATTGAAGTATAGCTGATTTATAGTGTTGTATTAATTTCTGCTATACAGCAAAGTGATTCAGTTATATATACACATGGTTTTTTATATTCTTTTCCATAGTAGTTTATCTCAGAATGTTGACTATTATTCCCTGTTTTATACAGTAAGACCTTGTTGTTTATCCATTCTCTATGTAATAGTTTGCATCTACTAAACTCAAACTCCGAGTCCATCCTTCCTCCTCTCCTCCTCCCCCTTGCAATTGCGTTTGTTTGTTCTCTATGTTAGAACAATTTTTCTTTGATTCTTTTTCTGCTTATTAAATAATCACTGGCTAAACATTAAACAAAATCAAAACTGAAGAGCAAAATTTTTGGTTTAAACCTTTCTCCACATCTCCACACTTGAATATTATCAAGTTGAGATACTAATGTGCTGTGCTTCAGTCATGTCCAACTTTTTGCGACCCTATGGACCATAGTCCACCAGGCTTCTCTGTCTTTTACATCTCCTGGATTGGCAGGCAGGTTCTTTACCCCTAGCACCAGCTGGGAAGCATACTAATACTATTCCAATAAGAAGTCAAAAAAATTTCTGAATCTTAGAATCTGCAAAATGCATGTGAAACTCTTTTGACTCTCTTATTAAAAGCCCAGAAAATGTATCACCAAGAGAGAAAAAGGACTGATATCTGTTTATTTGTTGCTAGTGAACGCTATCTCACAAATTGCATGCATTGCTATGGTCATGCTGAGAGTTAGAGCATCTGCTGGCAATGAGAAATGGATAGAAATTTAGAAAACAGCTGCTGCCCTGGAGGAGGTGCAGTTGTTTGATCTAGAGTTACTTGCTATAAGCCCTAGAGTTTCTTTACGTAATTTTTTTTTCTTTATGTAATTTTTAAGGCCCAAGCTAGATATTGCCTAAGTAGCTTAAAGTCTCTAAAATTAGAAATCTGGTGAGATGAAACAATGATTAATGAAGAATTATGAGTTCTCCTCAACCACAGGGTATCTTCTTGTTTCATCAACTGAAAAAATTTGTCCAAAAATATTCCATAATATCCCTTACCTGCACTAAGATGCTAACAACTCCCTAGAAAATATAATGTTGTGAAGATGGAACTAAAGATGTTCTGTGCTAAAATGACCAAGGGAAAAAAAGTCACAAAGTTGAAAAAATAACAGTGAATATTAGTATTAAATATATTATTAAAACAACTATAATTCAGCTAGGAAAAATATGACCAAGCAGTAGAAGGGGGTGACAGAGGATGAGATGGTTGGATGGCATCACTGACTCAATGGGCATGAGTTTGAGTCAACTCCAGGAGACAGTGAAACATAGGGAAGCCTGGAATGCAGTTCATGGTGTCACAAAGAGTCAGACATGACTTCGCCAATGAACAACAACAAGTTGGAGTCAAAGAAACATAGACTCAGATTCTGTCTCTACAACACCCAAGCAGTGTCACTTTGTGTAGGTGTCTTAATGTATCTGAGACTAAGTTTTTTCTTCTGTACAGTTCTCAGAATGACATTTAACATTAGTGCACACAGTAAGTGCTTTGCACTACAAGACAATTTTCTTTCTTGTTCTGGGTTACGAACACAAAACAAAAGGTCTTTCCCGAAAGACCCTTTTCTGCCCTAATAACATGGATCCTAGAATGTAGTAGTGCAACCAACAGTACAATATATAGAACAAAGAATATGTTTATTCAGTGCTGTTTGAGGTAACACTATATCTCATCCTCAATATCACCTTTTAAAAAGGCCAACTACACCCAGGCTTATATTCAAAAAAGAAAGAGTGAGAACAGTATGAGCTGCTAGATTATATCATTTAACTGTTGGTAACGGAATTGGAAATATTTATCCCAGACAAGGTAAGTGTCAAAGGACATAAAAGCCTTTTCAAAACGTTATACCTGTTCTGTAAAGCATTAGATATAAAACCTGGTCCAAGACATGTGTTACAGAGAGAATAATTTAGACAGTATAAATAAGACCTTCTGAGGATCAGAGCTCTCCAGACACGAAGTAAGCTGTCAATGGAGATATGGAGATCCTTAATAATTGAGAATGTTCAAGCATAAGTAGGTGACTAATAACTGGCAACAAAATTATAGAAGAAAGACAGCATTAAAGCAGAACTGCTGGACTAAATAGATTAAATTATCTTACAACTTGTAAAGTGTATAATCTGAAACCATTTAATTGATTAAACCATTAATTGATTAAAATTTAACTTGCCTCTTCAATATTCACAAATCAATCAATGTGATATATCACATTAACAAATTGAAAGATAAAAACCATATGATTACCTCAATAGATGCAGAGAAAACCTTTGACAAAATTCAACATCCATTTATGATTTTTAAAAAAACCCTCAGAAAGCAGGCATAGAAGGAACATACCTCAACATAATAAAAGCCATATATGATAAACCCATAGCAAACATTATCCTCAATGGTGAAAAATTGAAAGCATTTCCCCTAAAGTCAGGAACAAGACAAGGATGCCCACTCTCACCACTACTATTCAACAGCTTTAGAAGTTTTAGACACAGCAATCAAGAAGAAAAAGAAATAAAAGGAATCCAGACTGAAAAAGAAGAAGTAAAGCTCTCACTGTTTGCAGATGACATGATCCTCTACATAGAAAACTCTAGGTCAAGACTCCACCAGAAAATTACTAGAGCTAATCAATGAATATAGTAAAGTTGCAGGATATAAAATTAACACACAGAAATCCCTTGCATTCCTATACACTAGCAATGGGAAAATAGAAAGAGAAATTAAAGAAACAATTCCATTCACCATTGCAATGAAAAGAATAAAATGCTTAGGAATAAAGCTACCTAAAGAAACAGAAGACCTATATATAGAAAACTATAAAACACTGATGAAAAAAATCAAAGATAACACAAATAGATGGAGAAATATACTATGTTCATGGATCAGAAGAATCAATATAATGAAAATGAGCATACTATTCAAAGCAATCTATAGATTCAATGCAATCCCTATCAAGCTACCAATGGTATTTTTCACAGAACTAGAACAAATAATTTCACAATTTGTATGCAAATACAAAAAACTTCGAATAGCCAAAGCAATCTTGAGAAAGAAGAATGGAACTGGAGGAATCAACCTGCCTGACTTCAGGTTATACTACAAAGCTACAGTCATCAAGACTGTATGGTACTGGCACAAAGACAGAAATATAGATCAGTGGAACAAAACTGAAAGCCCAGAGATAAAACCACATACATATGGACACCTTATCTTTGACAAAGGAGGCAAAAATATACAGTGGAGAAAAGACAATCTCTTTAACAAGTGGTGCTGGAAAAACTGGTCAACCACTTGTAAAAGAATGAAACTAGAACACTTTCTAGCACCATACACAAAAATAAACTCAAAATGGATCAAAGATCTAAATGTAAGACCAGAAACTATAAAACTGCTAGAGGAAAACATAGGCAATACACTCTCTGACGTAAATCATAGCAGGATCCTCTATGACCCACCTCCCAGAGTAATGGAATTAAAAGCAAAAATAAACAAATGGGCCCTAACTAAACTTAAAAGTTTTTGCACAACAAAGGAAACTATAAACAAGGTGAAAAGACAGCCTTCAGAATGGGAGAAAATAATAGCAAATGAAGCAACTGAGAAAGAATTAATCTCAAAAATACACAAGCAACTCCTGCAGCTCAATTCCAGAAAAATAAGCAACCCAATCCAAAAAATGGGCCAAAGGACTAAACAGACACTTCTCCAAAGAAGACATACAGATGACTAACAACACATGAAAAGATGCACAACATCACTCATTATCAGAGAAATGCAAATCAAAACCACAATGAGGTACCATCTCATGCCACTCAGAATGGCTGCTATCAAAAAGTCTACAAACAATAAATGCTGGAGAGGGTGTGGAGAAAAAGGAACCCTCTTATACTGTTGGTGGGAATGCAAACTAGTACAGCCACTATGGAGAAGAGTGTGGAGATTCCTTAAAAAACTGGAAATAGAACTACTATACAACCCAGCAATCCCACTGCTGGGCATACACACTAAGGAAACCAGAATTGAAAGAGACATGTGTACCCCAATGTTCATCACAGCACTGTTTACAATAGCCAAGACATGGAAGCAACCTAAATGTCCATCAGCAGACGAATGGATAAGAAAGCTGTGGTACATATACAAAGCGGAACATTACTCAGCCATTAAAAAGAATGCATTTGAATCAGCTATAATGAGATGGATGAAACTGGAGCTTATTATATAGAGCGAAGTAAGTCAGAAAGAAAAATACCAATGCAGTATATTAATGTATATATATGGAATTTAGAAAGATGGTAACAATGACCCTATATTCGAGACAGCAAAAGAGACACAGATGTAAAGAACAGACTTTTGGACTCTGTGGGAGAAGGCGAGGGTGGGATGATTTGAGAGAATAGCATTGAAACATGTATATTATCATATGTGAAATAAATTGCCAGTCCAGGTTTGATGCATGAGACTGGTGCTCAGGGCTGGTGCACTGGGATGACCCTGAGGGATGGGATGGGGAGGGAGGTGAGAGGGGGGTTCAGGATGGGGAACACATGTGCACCCATGGCTGATTCATGTGAATGTATGGCAAAAACCACCACAATATTGTAAGGTAATTAACCTCCAATTAAAATAAATTTTAAAAAATAAAATAAAAGAAAAAAAAAAAAAAAAACTTAACTCGCCAAACTATCAATCACTCATTATTTACTGTACCTTTATGACAGACAAAACACCTTCATTAGTTGCTTTGTCTGTACTGATTTTGAAATGTCCATTTTCATTGCCCTTTAAAATAGTAAAATTGGCTCTCCAATTGGCACTGTTAATCAAATCCTTATCTTCTATAGGTATTCTTAGGATTTCCACATTGACTCTGTTTTCCTCGACTGATGCTTCATACTGAAACAGAGAGAACTCATTAAAACCTTATTTTATAAGGGAAACTTCTACAAAGAAAGTAAAATATGTCTCTCACTCCAAAAGTACTTGTTCTTAAAGCTTTTGCCTAGATTATTTCAAAACATGAATCACAAAAGCATTGTTTTATTAAGGGTTATCTTTTAAATGAACAAAGAACTTTGATAGAAATGAAGACTAATACTATAGCCTTTAACAAAAGAAAGATAATCTAAATACCAATACGAATACATAAAAGAGATTTATATGCCATATGTTTCATTTTATTGATAAAATAAGCATAGATACTTCAAAGTATGATAAATACTTTGTTAATTCAGATTAAATTAAAAACAGCAATAGAGATCAATTTTTATATTATCTACTTACAGCATTTTGTTTGAAAGTGGGCAAATTGTCATTTGAATCTTTTACTGTTATGATGCAAGTTGCGGTACTCATCAATCCAAAAAATTGGCCATCCATATCTTGCACTTTCATTATCAATAAGTATTTGTCTACAACCTGAAAACAAAGGAAATATGTAATTAGTTTTGAAAACCACAGTGGCACACACTTCTATTAATGTATATCCATGCTTTTATTTGATTTCCCTATTTGAATATACCCAAAAGTATGGTAGACAGGAAGAAAGCTGAAAGTAGGCAAAGCTTCAATGACAAAGATCCATAGTAAGAAAGTAGACTTATGTTTTAAGTTGCAGGTAACAGAAGAAGGTTTTATGGGAGTCATATGGGGAGTACAAAATAGGAACATTTGAGTTTTAGAAAGAATGTTTTTAAAGAAGGTTGAGCATAATTGGGAGTGAACTGAGCTGGGATTCAAAGGAACCTGTTGAAGCCTCCTGCAAAGCTGGGGCATTAGCAATGAGGACAAAAAGCAAGGGTGATAGGAAAGTTATTTATAAGTCAAAATGCAGTTTGACTTGAGAATAGATTGTATGAATAGTTACAAAAGAAAGAGGGGTTGAGGATGCTGCTCGGGGGTCCTATTTAGATAGATGGGCAGACAGAGAGTTATCACCAACCAATACAGGAAGACAGTGGTTCCTTGAGGAGGAAAGTACTGGCAAGGCTTGCAAGGAGGAGTGAAAAAAAATGAGTTTTCCCTGGTGTATACTGAATTCTATATTCCTGTGGTAAATCTAGTGGAAGCAGAGTGGCTTCCCTGATGACTCAGTGGTAAAAAATACAGGCGTATTGCCTGTAATGCAAGAGACTCGGAAGATGCAGTTTTGATCCCTGGGTCTGGAAGATCCCCTAGAGGAAATGGCAACCCACTCCAGTATTCTTGCCTGGAGAATCCCATAGACAGAGGAGTCTGGTGTGCAACAGTCCAAAGGATCACAAAGAGTCTGACATGACTGAGCACACACACACACACACACACGGGAAATCTAAGGAGAAAGGTTCAGAAGACAGCTGAATAGACAGACCTATACTTAAGGGCAGCTCAAGGACCGAAATACCAATCTAGGGGTCAGCAGTAGCTGGACAGTGGTTGAAATTATGGCAAGAATCAAATTTCCAGGGAGAAAGTGAGTGAAAATCGCTCGGTTGTGTCAGACTCATTGCAACCCCATGGGCTGTACAGTCTGTGGAATTCTCCAGGCCAGAATACTGGAGTGGGTAGCCTTTCCCTTCTCCAGGGGATCTTCCCAACCCAGGGGTCAAACCCAGGTCTCCCACATTGCAGGTGGATTCTTTACCAGCTGAGCCACAAGGGAAGCCCAAGAATACTGAAGTGGGTAACCTTTCTCTTCTCCAGAGGATCTTCCCGCCCTAGGAATTGAACCAGGGTCTCCTACATTGCAGGCAGATTCTTTACCAACTGAGTTATCAGGGGAGAGAATAAAGGATGAGAAAAGCAGAGGATGTAAGGAACACTAGAATTTCATGCTTAGAAGTAAGAAGACTAAGCAAAGGACAGATGCTCAAAACAAAAGATTAGGGAAGCAGGAGGAGAACCAGAAATCCAAGAGAAGAGAGAGTTTTCATAATTGCCAGCAATAGAGCTTTAATAATTAACCACTGGATTAGGCAGTTAGGTGATCGTAGTTGACCTTTGAGAGTGGAGTTTTCAGATAGTATGCTGATGCTGAAATGGACTCACTGGTTTGTGGCATAATCACCTCTGTTGCCTTCTCTTCATTTTACTCTTCTTTAGCCACTCCTTTTATCCTTTTATTTTTCATCACTTTCTATTTCCCTCTATGCCTTCCTTGGTCTTCATTTTATTCATCCTTCTTTTACAGTGGAAACTAACATTCCCATCCCAAAATATTCCTCCCAAAGGCTCTGGCACTCTCTGAGATCCTCCTCTAAATGAAGTCTCTTCATCTCCCTTTTTCATTTCTTTACTTCCTGCATTGTCCCCTACAACACATTTCATGGTTGTTACCCACAAAATTCCATTCGACTTTTTTTATCAACTGAGCAAATCTGGGGTTTGATCCCAAATCTGTATCTTACAAGCTGTGTAACCCTAATTTATTTAATTTCTCTAAGTCTCATTTGTCAATATTGAAAAATTAGGAAAAATCCTTGTTTTCACTTGATTACCACATCACACAGATACAGAAATATATTTATATAATTCCCTTCAAACTTTCCCATTTGTTATGACCACTGTGTGTTTTATCACATAGAATGCCACGATCCCACAAAAATAAAGTAATAATAAATAAAACCTTTGTATTTTGTTTATTCTTTTTGATAGGTTCTCACCATCCCTCCCTTTTGCTCTGGGGTCAAATACCATTGATTTCTTCTTTAATATCTCTCCCAGTCATATCGATCCTTCCATTTATGTTATTCTAGTTTTAGTAGGCACCACTGAAGTGTTCTAATAAAGCTACTTTTTACATGTGAAACTGATTGATCTGCTTCAGTCAATAATGTAAGACTCTGGATTAAATATGGGCTGATGAAATCTATAAGAGCTACAATGAAAGATCAGAAAATACAGTGCAGTAATTTGACCAGGGCAAGTCAATCAATCCTTCTGACTGTCACCTTTCTCCTCCATAGTGTGGATTTAATCCCTATCTAATCCAACAAGGAAATTATCAAGATGAATTAAAATTATGCATAAAGAATTTGAGCATCAAATGCTATACACATAACAGTATGCTAATATCATCCAAATAGTGCTGCAAATTTTTAACAATCCACCTACTTTATCTTAACTAATCCTTTCCTGATTAAAAGTTGTTTTTTTTCTGTTGTTGTTTAGTCATTAAGTCGTGTCTGACTCTTTGCAACCCCACGGACTATAGCTTGCCAGGCTACTCTGTTCAGGAAGAACAATGGAGTGGGTTGCCATTTCCTTCTCCAAGTATATATCTATAATAACAGGATAGGGATCAGGGTATAATCTATACTCATGGAATAAGCAAAACCAATTGTCCTACATGAGAACTGAGCTGGAACACTGAGCTAGAACCAACTAGTCATACACAAGAACTAAAATAATATTCAATAATATCAACTTTCACAAGTAATATCTTTTTTCTCACCCTTTCTGAATACCAATTGATTTTTACTTCTATCTCTCATGGTTTCTCTTATATAAGGAAATAGAAATCATATTATAACAAGTCTTAATAACATAGCCAAAAATTCTTATTGTCATATGCCTAAGTAAAATAAAATGAGAAACTCTTAATCCACCAGCTTCTCAGGTGGCTCAGTGGTAAAGAATCCACCTGCCAATACAGGAGACACAGGGAATGTAGGTTTGATCCCTGGGTTGGGAAGACCCCCTGGAGTAGGAAATGGCAACCCACTCCAGTATTCTTGCCTAGAAAATCCCACGGACTGAGGAGCCTGGTGGGCTACAGTCCATGGGGTCACAAAGAGTCAGACACAACTGAGCATGCACACATGACTAATCCATAGGATAGCAAATTATAGTAAATTGGAGGTGGTGGGTTCAACCCTCAGTAAAATAATAAATCTGTAGATTGTGGAAGTTACCTCTCTGTCCAAATAATGAGAGACTGTGGTGATCACACCTGTGCTGGGATGCACAGAAAACAGCCCAGGTGATCTTGGTGTCTGCTCCAAAATGCTGTACTTCAGGCGTGTGTGCATCGTGTCTGGTTCATCTCTGTCCGTGGCACAAACCACTCCCACTGTAGTACCTACATGTTTGGGTTTTTTTTTTAAAAAAAAAAAGGAGTCTTTACTTTCCAGAACTGCAAAATATGTTTAGGCATATCTACACTTCTCAAAATTTAACATTAATGGTGGAAAACTCATTTAAGTTGTATTTCTTTTCAGCAATATTCCATCTTCACATATTACTGGTGAAGATGACTTCAAATTTATAAAATGAAATACTTTAATGCTGAGAATCAAGATTTACTTTGTCTATAAACTATTTGAAAGTAAATTTACTAAAAATACATATAAATAGCATCCAAGAATAATAATTTCAACACATATTCCCACATATTGAAATATGGAGAGATAAACCATATCTCTAAAGTATATCAGGTTTTTCAAAATCAAAGTTTTGATTAATAATTATTCAAGGCTGACCTGGAATATAATTGGATAGATGATCATGCTGACATTTCACATCTCAGTCTCTCCTTTCTATGATTTTTTTTTTTGCTAATTCTTGACTTTGACTCATTCTTTCACCAGATTAGTATCCAAATCCCACTGCTGCCAGCCCTACTTAATCTTATTTCATGTTATTTACCATTCAGGGAGAATTTAAGTCAACTGTTGCTTCAGTTGGAGCTACCTGTATTTTTCATCAGTATGGAATGTAAGAATATTGCTCTGGTAAAGGATTTCAGGTATCAAAGAGGACATACATGTGGCATTTTAAAATGTAAGAAGAGTGTTTCCATGAAATTATAATGCATAGATCCACTCTGCCTATAGCCCTGTATGTGAGGCTGGCCTGAGGAAAAATATATAGACACATACAATCATATACACATATACATATATTCATTGAAACTTTATATTTGAGGAAATAAAAGCCAAGTAAAAGTATTAGTGCAAGGAAGTATTAATTTTAAATAATTTTTTCATTATATTTTTAAACCTTATATATGTGTATGTATGTGTGCTTAAATATACATATGTGTATACATTTATATGTAGCCTGCCAGGCTCCTCTGTTCATGGAATTCTCCAGGCAAGAATACTGAAGTGGGTTGACATTTCCTTCTCCAGTATGTATATACATATAGATATAAATTTGTAGAGAAGGTTCAAATACATACTTATAACTAACAAAAAGATTTTTGCAGTGGATCAATATGAAGACATGAAGTAATAATCTTATTATAAGAAAATAAATTATCTCCTCATAGAAAACTATTTATAAGCTTTATAAAACATACATTTTCTTTCTGCAATTTCACTGACAGGAAGACATAAACACTATTTTAATTCTCTGGATATAGAACACTTTTACTTATTATATAAAATCATCCTAAAATCTTGACTTGGAAATTCTTTTCCACAAGTGCTATACTTCACTATTATGGAGCATCCTTTGCCCAAAGCAACTGTATGTGAGCTAAATTCAAGGAACACCTTCAGACTATCACAGTTTTAACAAGTCTGAACCTACTGGTGTGAGATACTTAAAGCATCCTGGGTTAATCTGGGCATCAAAGTGTTTGTCCTTGATTTTTCTCTGTTACTATCAAAGAGAGAGAATGTCCAAGGAAGAATCTAAAACCAATCATCCCTCTTTGAAAATAGAAAAATGTAACAAAATCATAGACTTACGAGGTTAAAAACATTTTAAGTCATCTAACATAATTAAACTCACTTTATAGATCAGAAAACTCAAAGGAACTTCAATGAGTTCTCACAGTGAAACAATAACTGACCCTGATTCAAAAACTAGGCTTCCTAAACTCCAAACCAACTATTTTTATTTTTTTAATTGTACCATGTGAGTACTAAGGAGGTTAACATCTATAACACCAAATTATCAAAGCAAAATATAAAAAGAAAGAGCAGCTATAAGAAGCCAGTGAAGATGTAAATAACTATAGTAGAAACTTTAATAAGCAAGTTAGCAAAGTCATCCTTTATGGTTCAGCTCACTTCCTTTCAACTTTATTGCAAGAGGTAATTCTCTGCTGGCTCAGCAAAAAGGAATCTGCCTGCAATGCAGGAGACACAGGAGATGTGGGTTCAATCCCTGAGTCGGGAAGATCCCCAGGAGGAGGAAATGGCAACCCATTCCAGTATTTTTGCCTGAGGAACCCCATGAACAGAGGAACCTTGCAGGCTACAGTCCAAAGAATTGCAGAATCAAACACAACCAAGCAACAACAAATACACAAACAACAATTTTCCATATTTCAAGTCTAGAAGACATCAAGAATGCCACATTTAAGGGCCAACTAAAGTGAAACACTATGGTTTTTCCTCAAGTGAGAGCAAGTGTTTAGGATGGAGAACATGTAATGCAAGTTTCTTTAAAGTTATTTCAGTATTCACTCTAAATTGGGAGTAGTAAAATGGTACTTTAAAGAGAAGAGATAAATAAGAGGTTAAAAAATTGTATACTCAGTGGATGTCATTCAACACCTTCCTACATAAAACCTAATAAAAATATCTATACTGATTTTAGTTTTATTATAGTCTACACTGCATATCTTCCTTTGGAGCTGGGGATAATTATAAACCCACATAATAATAAAATGAAATAAAGTATAAAAGCAAAATATGGTACAAAGCTTGAATAACTGTTATCTGCCTTTATAATTCATTGGTATACCAGCAACCCCACAAACTCCTATGTTGTTGTTGTTGTTTAGTCCCTAAGTCATTTCCGACTCTTTTGCAATCCCATGGCTCTCTGTCAATGAGAATTTCCTGGCAAGAATCTTGGAATGGGGTGCCATTTCCTTCTCTAGGGCATCTTCCTGACCCAGGGATCGAATTCATATCTTCTGCTTGGCAGGTGAATTCGTTACCACTGAGCCACCTAGGAAGCCTATAATGTCAAACTCCTATAATACCTTGTAAATTACACATTGATTGAATCTGATGGGATTTTATGTACCCAACTAAGTAGATATGAGCCCAATGATCTGGCATTGAGTAAAAACTCAATCTCTCAAATGATGTATATAAACATTTAATAGAGCATATTGTGCTCTTCAATGTCATCTTACCAATTCTACTGCTTTCTGGAACTTCAAAATTATAAATTGCTTCTGTGAAAATAGGATGATTGTCATTTTCATCCTCCACCCTGATGGGCAGTGGAAGAGGAAAGTCTGCTGAATATCCGTCTGCAGTTGATGCATAAGCAATCAGCTATAAAACAGTGGAAAACAAACTCAACAGTCCATTTGGAAAGATTCCAGCAAGAATACTATGCTTTATCCACTACCTTCTCTGGAAATCTTTTCAGTAATAAATCATTCCAAAAATTTCTATTCAATACTTCTTTAGTTATCAAAGCATTGAAGGTAGAAAGACTTTAACTATTAATAATATAGTTCAAAGTATTCCGTGTTTGGTAGAAGTGGCTACACTTCAAATAAAACCTAGGTCAGAATACAGCGTGTCAGAGAATACTCAGGCCATTAGACTAAGGAATTAAATGTGAATGTAGCAGGGTGGATTATAGTCCTTATTCTCTCCATAATCATAAAATCATATACGGAGAAACAAGCCACTTCACTGCAGTGGGAAAAATCCCAACTACATAATCTAAATAAAGCAAAGATTACCAAATTTTGTCACTACTAAGCCCCTTTATTATTTTACCTCATAGATCACATATTTCTAAGAGATTTTCTCACAAAACCTCTAATTTACTTCTGCGTTCCTGGTTAACCAAAAGCAGTGTAAAGTCAAATAGAATATATTTCTCTTCAGCGTGTGATTACAACACTGAATTGAAAAATTTCCAACCAAAAGCAAAGTGTCCCGTGGGGACCATCAGTTGTGTTTTACTTACCCAGCATCTCTTCCTTTTTCTTTTAGGAAGAGAAGCCCTCTTTTCTATGGAGAATCAGCTCCCCTGAACCACAGGAATAATTACATAACCCCAGAGCATTTATCATATCATGCTGAAAATTGTCTGAATTATTACACTGAAAATTAAGTGACTTATTCCCCATTGATATAAGCGCATCCTTATCAGTATACTGACTTATTGTGCCTTATTTGGGCGTGGTCTCCCACTTTTGCTACATTATGTATTTCTCAGATATCATCAGATAATCATACATGCTGAAGAAAGACCAAGAAAGGAAAAAAAAAAAAAAGGAGCAAAAGAGGGACATTGGAAGAAGACTCTTCCAATCAACTGTGGCCATGTCCTAGAGAGAGGAGAAAGGACCATGACCAGAGAGATAAGGAAAACCTCAGAAGCAAAACTAACTTCTGGAAATTTGCTGGAAATTACATCCAAATGCAATTAAATTTCTTGGCTTCATTTTAGGCTTACCTAACAGAAGTTGAGATAAAGAGCAGACCAAGCATTCCAAAATATTATACAATCTATTTCCTTTGTCTTTAAGATGCCCTCTAAAAAGAGAGTGCAGAAGACAGGAAAGAGTAGATGGAGTAACAGAAGAAACATAGTTTAATCACTTAAAAGTCATGTGTATCAGTAAAGCTCCTACATCAAAAACATCATATTCTTCACGATCCACAGGCCGGGTACAATACAGATTTCCAGTGTCTCTTTCTATGAAAAACAAATTTAAAGGCTCTTTGTCAACTCCACGCCCACTTATGGAGTAGAAGATGGTATAGTTCTGTGCAGCATCAGATTGAACCTAAAAGGAAAAAGCGTATGTAAAAAAATTTTCATTAAAATGCTGTTTTTCTAAATACAACTTATATGTTTACATTTTTTATTTTAAAAAGATTATTTTAAGAAAAATCACCTTTGTCACTTCATCAACATGCAAAGTGGTAACAAACTATGATAATTTGACAAAAGATTTTTTAAAAGCTCCCAAATTTAATGACGACAATGTTCAACATAAATAGTAACCAAAGAAAACCTAATTGAAAACAAAAAGGCATAGTTTCCTATCTAGTGATTTGGCAAAAGTAGAAAAAAAACAATACTACCCATTGTAGGCAGGGATGAGGCAAACAGGGATTCTCATATCCTGATGAAAGGAATGTCAATTGGAATGTTTCTTAGGCAGATGAATTAACAAAACTGAAAAGAATGACAATAAACAGAGAAGACTCTTCCTGGCAGAGGAAACAGGAAATGCAAAGTGATCAGGCCAGGGTTATGTCTGGAGTGTTCAAGGAGGGCATTGTGATTGAAGTAAAGAGGATTAAGGGAAAAGAAAGTCATAGATGAAGATGAATGCGGTAACAGGGCCATGGCATTTAAGAGAGTCCAAGGATGTTGGCTTTTTCTTGGAGTCAGACTGAGAGCCATTGGAGAATTTAGATAAAAGTAATATTCAATTTATGGAGTTCTGGTGGCTCAGTGGTAAAGAAACCCCCTGCCAATGCAGGAGATGCAAGTTCCACCCCTGGGTCAGGAAGATTCCCTGGAGAAGAAAACAGGAACCCACTCCAGTATTCTTGCCTGGGAAATCTCATGGACAGAGGAGCCTGGAGGGTGATAGTCCACAGCATCTCACAGAGTCAGTTGGACACGACTGAGCGACTGAACAATATCCAATTTATATTTTAGAAAGCTAATTCTTGCTCTTCTGTTAAGATTAGACTTGGGTGAGAAGAAAGAGAAGAAAGAGGAAGGCCATTTAAAAGTTACTTCTAAAACAAAAAGTTACTCTAAGAATTCAGGAGAGAGAATTGCTAGCATGGCAGCAGCAGCAGTTGTGAAAAGCAGCTAGATTCTGGATAGAATTTGAAGATACAGCCGGTAGGTTTTGGAAATGGATTGGCTGTGTGATGTGAAGACTGGAGTCTTCACATTATTATCCTATAATAATAAAGGAATTAAATAATAAATGAATAATAATTAAGTAATAAATTTAATAGTTAGATTTTTAATTGCGAAGAATGGTTGGATATGGTAAATTGGGGCTCAAAATCTATTTCATTTGGAGAAGGAAATGGCAACCCACTCCAGTATTCTTGCCTGGAGAATCCCATGGACAGAGGATCCTGACAGGCTATAGTCCATTAGGTCACACAGAGTCGGACACAACTGAAGCGACTTGGCATGAATGCAGTAAATTCCTATGTATTAGTTCCTTAAAGAGAAGTATGCTCTCCACAATAAAACCGTACCAAACAGACTCTACTGTGGTAACAACTGAAAGGATGGAGCTGCCATTAATTGAGATGGGAGGACATTTTTTATAAGAAAATCCAAATGTTTGATTTTTATATGTGAAGTTTGACATGTCTACTTAACATCCAGGTGGAAATCTTAATTAGGCATTTTGGGCTGGAGATACGACGTTTTAAGTTTCCAGTGTATAAAAAGTACTTAAAGCAATGAAGCTAGAGCAATGAGAAGCTTAAAGCAATGAGATCACTGAGAACATGAATATAAATAAACATGAGACAAGGTTCATAGGTGAGATCTCCAAAGTTTAAGACTGAGGGATTGGGCTGGTGTGGGATAGGGGGAAGTGGGAGTGAGGATGAACCAGCAAGATATACTAAGAGGAAGTGGCCAGCAAAGTAAATGGAAAACTGGGTGAATGTTGTCCTGAATGAGGAAAGGGAGAGGTCAGCTAAGTCAAATGGACAAACACATCAAGGAAATGAGGGCTGAGAGGTGGTGACTGGTTTAACAGTACTGAAGCCATGATTACCTCTGATCAGTATAACTTTGGTAATCAGAAATCAATTTCTTAATAGGCCTCATCAGTGCTTAAAGTACAATTACCTAAAAGAAGAAACAAAGGGATAGCAGTGGACAGAGTTTTCTACAAGCAGGAAAGACACCGGAAGCATAGTTAAAAACGTAAATAAGTAGGACACAGGTGGCACCATTAGCATTCAACATTGACCAGAGTAGTAGAAATTTAAAGGAAAAAGGTAAGCTCCATGCCATAGCTCTGCCTCAGTCATTATTTTCATTGCATATTTATTATTTATTTTCATGTATGTAAAGTAAATCTGAACCTGCTTTAAAAAGACTTGTTTTTAGGGAAAAGTTAAACTACCCAGCAGAGCACACATGGCCCATTCCGGTTGGACCCTACCTGCCTTTCTGCCCCATCTCCCTGGTCCACTCCCATCATACACAGGAAGACTAAGGTCTTGAGAGCTCATATGAGGAACCATGCTTGCTTTCACCTCTGTCCCTCTTTCTTCTGCAAGAATTTACCTGCATGACACTCTCCCATCTTTCAGCACTGAGCTTAGTTGCTTCCCTTCTAAGTCTTTTTTTGTTTTTTACCACATGTCATCTCAGGACATGGTGCGCACCTCATGAATTCTCAGATCACCCCAATCCATTCCCATCTCAGCACTCATCACTCAATGTTACAATCATCTGCCCACTTCTATCTTCCCCACTAGACTAATATACTACATGAGAGCAAGTGTTAGTCACTTGGTCATATACAACTCTTTGCAACCCCATGAACTGTAGCCCTCCAAGTTCCTCTGTCCATGGGATTCTCCAGGCAAGGATACTGGAGTAGGTAGCCATTCCATTCTCCAATTCATCTCCCTGACCCATGGATCAAACCCACGTCTCCTACATTGCAGACAGATTCTTTACTGCCTGAGCCACCAGGAAAGGTCATGAGAGCAAAGGCCATGCCATGCTAGGTCACTTCAGTCATGTCCAACTCTGTGCGACCCTATGGACTATAGCCCACCAGGCTCCTCTGTCCATGGGACTCTCCAGGCAAGAATACTGGAATGGGTTGCCATGCCCTTCTCCAGGAGATCTTCCCAACCCAAGGATCAAACCCACATCTCTTAACTCTCCTGCACTGGCAGGCAGTTTCTTTACCACTAGCAATACCTAAGAAGCCCAAATGACTAAACGTATTTCTAGCTTCAGTACTTAGAGCAGTGTCTTCCACAGGACAGAGTACGTGCTCAATAGCCAGCTACTAAATGAAAGAATAAACTAATAAAGATCATTTAATGGCTATAGGGTCTTTATCATATTATAATTATCAATTTTTAGTGATTTTCTAGTTTTTCTTATTATTAGCTTTTTAGTGATTTTACTCTTCATGAATATCTTCAAATCTGTTGATTTTTAAGCATTTCAAGAGTTATTAAAACCTGAACAAAACAGACTCTTGGAGCCAAAGCAATCCCAGTCAGAAGGAATGGAAAACCTACCTGTTGAAGGAACAAGGGGAAAGGTCCCAGGGAATTCTCCTGCATTGAGCAGGGAATAGGCGCCCATCTCCTTTTGGAACGCCTGAGAACAATTTCTTTAGTGTGTCTTTTCCTCAATACCTGAATCGAGAGAAAGACAATTAACAATTTTAAACAAAAAGCATCACAGCCTACTTCATTGTAAAACAGTAGATGGACCAGTCTCCAAAATGTCCATGCTGAACCTAAAGATTAGATAATACAGTCTTCTCTGAATTAGGTTAAAAAAATGTAACGTAACCAGACTTGAAAGTTTTCATGAACCAAAGAATTTCACTTTGCATACATTTCTATATTAATCCTGACCAAACTTTCAAATTAGGAAAATCATCACTGTACTTTCAGTTCTTTCTGTTCTGTCCCAAAATGAAACAGAGAATGCATCCTCTTTCTAACAATCTATAGACAGCTCTTACTTGTTCTTTCTGCTAAAACCTCATACTCTCAGGTGAACCAGAGTGAGATCATACATTTTCTTCACTGCCTGAACACTAACTGCACTGTCCAATATGGAAGCTACAAGCCACGTGTGACCATTTTAAGTTAATTAGAATTGAGTAAAATATATATTCCATCCTTCAGTTGCACTAGTCACATGATAATTGTCAGTAGTCATTAATTAATTAATGCTGGGTGACCATATCACACAGTGCAGATTACAGAACATTTCCATCATTGTTGAAAGTTCTATTGGAGTTTTTAGTGATTTCCATTTCATTTCATGGTATAGTAAGGATGATGCGGTATTTCCTGAGAATTAATTAATAATACATTAGGCAATTATTAAAGTGCTAAGCAGGCATTTAATAACTTAAATGACTTTTTTATTAATATAATACACTTCACACTGATTAGTTGTAATTCACTATGGCCTTCCTCTTGATGTAGAATCCAGAACTATAGTGACTAATCACTGGGTGATGGCTGATACCATTCAGACACATACATACTACAGGATTTCTATCCTATTTTAACATCAGAATGACGATGGCACTTGAAATCAACTCCTTGTTCACTGGGAACTACTGCACTTACTCTTAATTTAACATGCACCTATTGACTCGGTCAGGGGTAACTGAGCAGTAACAGAGGTAACAAAAGGAATTGACTCATGCCCTTAAGTAACCTTGGATAGGTTGTTTGCACTAATAAAAAATTACCAATGCAACAATAGAGGATTACCAAACTGACACAGGCAGGTAAAAGCAAGTAGACTTTGGAGGTGAAAGAAGCCTTCACAGAGAGGTGCCATTAGATTTAATACAGCCAGATCCAAAGTCAATGTCTAACCAATGTCTTTAAATTTTTTTTCCCATTTATTTTTATTAGTTGGAGGCTAATTACTTTACAATATTGTAGTGGTTTTTGCCATACATTGACATGAATCAGCCATGGATTTACATGTGTTCCCCATCCCGATCCCCCCTCCCACCTCCCTCTCCATCCCATCCCTCTGGGTCTTCCCAGTGCACCAGCCCTGAGCACTCTAACCAATGTCAAGAAGAGAAGAAGAGAGAGAAAAGGCAAGCAGGAGGAAAGAAAAGCAAACAGGGGAAGAAAAGAAGAGGAAAATAAATCTTATTTATCCTTTGTCTTCTTTGCAATTTTTAATGAGAGCATTTAAATGAGAAGAAAAACACGCCTGAAAATATCAATGGACTTTGAGTACCTTCTTCTGATATTCCAGGAGCACAAGAATCTCTTTCTGTGTCTGTTTCTTTGTGTCAGAGAGCTGTATGGTGAAAGATCTCTTCTCATCTGACAATACAACGGCGTGGGCTGTGTATACTGACCCATCTTCTAGAATTCTGAAATCAGTATCACTGGACTGGATGTGGTCTACAGACCTGAGGCACTCTTTCAAATTAACTGCAAGTTAAGAATTTTCAAATTGTAAAGTATGAAACACATGCAGAAAAGGGGGGAAAATGTTCTACTAATGTATACAATCTTCTCAAAACCCGGAAGTGGAATGAAATGAACCAATCAGTCTGCATTTAGCAAATATCTTAACCAGCCTCTTTACACGTATTTTTTTTTAAGTCATCATTCTTTTTCTATTAAAAATTATAATTCTTGATTGCATATTTGTTTAAATAAGATACTTAAAACTTTTATATTCTTCTAAAAGGCTTATGAAAATGATCTTCCTATTGAAGACACATGCATGTTGCAAACATGACAAAGCTGAACTACACACTCCCACACACACCTGGATAAACAAACAGAAGAGTTTTTCTTAACAATATAGTAAGTCTTCTAAGATACACCTCTCTCCAGCCAGAAATTATACACATGAACCCAAAGAATGACACAGTATATGAGTTTGGCAAATAGTCAAATAAGAAAAATCTTTAAATTCTTCCTGCCCCACCCCAACCTCACCAACTCCCCTGGGGACCACGGTTCTCTTCGTGTTGTTGTTCTTTGCTTTCTGGGGCTTCCTACTGAAACTCTGAAATTCTTCTCTCATGGGAATTTTCCCAAGTGCAAAGTTATAAAATACAAGTCTCGTACCAGTGTTTCAATAGTATATCTAAAAGTATCAAACGCATCCCATTCTTCCACTATCTGCCTTAACAGAAACCACACTGATGGGCTAATACCCACTTAAGTAACATCCTCTCAAAGAATTCATATGTTACCCATGTGCAGTGTTTTCACTTTAATTCAAATTTGTCACAGATGGAAACGTTACGTCAAAAAAAAAGAAAACTAAATATCTTTAGACGTGATGACATATTTCCCTTCTGTTCGCATTTTTACCAGAGTGATAACCTCTGGTCCATTTCCCTAGAGGAACACCCCTGACATTTTTTTACATTTTTTCTTTACTTCCTTCCCAGGAATGGGACACTTTTTGAAAAAGTAAATTTGGTATCTCTGGGACAAGTTTTATCTCTCAACAAAATCATGATATTTTCCTCCAATATTCCCGGTACCATGGAGAAATTCCACCTGAACAGAGCTGCCTGGCTGTTGGGAAAGTTTGAGGTTCCCCAACTTCTCAGTGGACAAATGACTGATCAAACCCAATTTTGAAAGGAACAGCTCACCATGTAATATTTCCCACTGCAGTCATAGCATTGATACAAATTCTGCTCCTACTCTCTGAGCTCCTTACATATGTCTCTCAAATGCTTGGGATCCTGGAGTAATGAAAGGGCTACATTCTACATATAATTATTTACATAATTTTTACTGTTAAAACATAAATGACTACAAAAGCGTGGATTAGAACATTTGCCTTAGAATCTATGACAGAATTCTATAGAGTTATAAAGAACAGAACATATATTTTAACATATCTTGAATTATATCTAATTACATACACATTCAGGCTAATTCCAAAGGCAAAGATTGGATAATATGCCCTTTCCAGCATAAGCAAATTGCATTTCTCTTTTTAAAACATTGTTTGGAAAGTGCTCACCTCTGCCAATCAATTTGTCTGCCTCTAGTTTGGAAGGTATATTAAATATCTCCTTTTTGCAGGCTTCACAAGCAAAACTGAAAACCTAAGGGAAAAAATGGTCACATTAATACAGTATAGAATAAAGAACAAAGTTTTAGATATGCAAAATAAGTCCTAGAGATCTACTGTATAGCATAGTGCCTACAGTTAATAATACTGTATTGCATACTAAAATTTTTGCTAAGAGGATAAAATGTAAGTGTTCTTACCAAAATAAAATAATAACAATAAGTGAAGAAGGCAAGAGAAAACTTGGAGGTAATGGATATGCTTATGGCATAGAGCGTGATGATCTTGCAACTACATACTTATCTCCAAGCTCATCAAGTGGTGTGCTTTGAATATGCACAGCTTTTTGTGTGTCCATTTCACCTCAGTAAAGAATTTTTTTTTAAAGAATTAAGAACAAAGCCATATGATCATCTCTATAGGTGCAAGCAATTGACAAAATCCAACACTGATTTACAATTAAAAATTTTCAACAAACTAGGAATAGAAAAGAAGTGGCTCGACATGATAAAGAGCATCTAAGAAAAGCATCATGATTAACAGAAAAAGACTGAATGCTTTCCTCTGACTTAAGGAACAAGACAATGATGCCTGCTCTCACCACTTCTATTCAACATTGTACTGAAGCTTCTAGCTTCTTGCCAGGGCAGTTACGCACACCACACACACACACACACACACACACACACACACACACACACACACACACACACACACACACACACACTAAAAAGCATCCAGATTGGGAAAGAAGAAGCAAAACATTTTCTATTTTCAAATAATATGATCTTGTATTACACATAGAAAATCCTAAGGAATCCACTAAAAGACTATCAGAAATAATGGTTTCAGCAAGGTTGCAGAATACAAGGTTAACATACAAAAACTGATTGCATTCCTGCCCACTAGCAATGAAAAGAATCTGAAACAAAAGTAAGCAAACAATTTCATTTACAATAGAAAATCCATCTTCATAGATCAAAACACATATTCCTAAAATTCATCTGGCAGATTCAAGGCACTCTCTGTCAAAATCCCAGATAGTTTTTTTGCAGAAATTGAAAATCAATCCTTGAGAAAATGCAGGGCACTGAAATACCCAAGTTTACTTGAAAAAGAACAAAGTCGAAAATTTTCCCAATTTCAAAACTTATTACAAAAATACAATAATCAAGGCCAAGTGGTACTAGCATAAGGATAAACATACAGATGAATGGAATAGAACTGAAATTCCATAAACAGGTCTTTATGTTTTTAAAAATACATTACTGGTCTGGTTTGCTGCCATTTATTTTAATATTTAAAATACATGACCATAAGAGAAATCAGGCTTCTACTTTTTCTTCATACTAGCTTCCTAAAATGAGTTAGGGAGAGTTCAAGTTTTTTTTTTCCTATTCTTTGAAACAATTTATAAAAGGTAGAGATTATCTGTTCCATATATTTATGGAAGAATTCACCTATCACACAGGTCTAGGCTTGATGGATATGAGGGTGTCTGTAAGTGGAGACATTTGGCTTCTAATTCAGTGTCTTTATAAGTCTATTTGGAATTTATACACTTTCTCAAGTCAAAGTTGGCAATTTGTACCTTGTAGAAAATTGCCTATTTTGTCTCTTTTCAGATTAACTGGAATAATATATAAATATTATTATCTATTTTTAAAAACATCTGTCCTTTCCATAAATATGTCTGTTTTTATTCCTAATATTGTTTTATCTATACCTTTTCTATTTTTCACTTGTGCAATTGTAGCAGGTTGGTCTGTACTTTCAAATAATAGTGTTTGGTTTTCTTAATCCTCTATATTGTTTCATTTTTTAAAAAACTGTTCCTCTTAAGACATATTCTAACTACACATATATTTTAATAAAAAATAAAAGGAACACTGGGGCACTTGCCTTAAAGTTATAGTTTGCCTTAAAGTAATAAAGTTTTAGAAATAAAATATTACTATTATTTTCAAAGTTCCTATTTAACTCTCCTCAATTGCATTTTCTTCCCTGATGGAGGGACCTCTCCAAATTCAAGTAAACTCCAATGGATGACTTTTTTCTTGGTAAATCATTTACTTCCCCATTTCTACTTAATTGTATCCCACGTGTATGTACCCCTAAAGAAGACTGGTTGATTTTATCAGTTTTAAGCTTTACATATATATAGTCATAGATAATTGTAAGCAACTTGATTTCTTTGCATGAATTATGTTGTGTAATTTATCCATGCTGAATATATAGTAGCAGGTCATTCATCTTTGTCTCTGTGTAATAAACACCACTGGAAATGATGTACAATTAATTCAAAGGGAAAAGTATGCTATAAAGGAAAATGCTATTTTAATTCCTTTTGATGAGTCCTTTTAGCAAATTATAGATTAACCATGTCCAAGTACATACCATTTATAATACAGAATAGATAAAGTAGGTGGGCAGACAGAGATATCACCAACCAATACCACCGAGAGCAGTTCCTTAAGGAGCAGAATACTGACTGGCAAGGTTGGCAAGAGAGGTGAAAAAATGAGTTTTGCCTGGCATATATTGAATTTTATAATCCTGTGGGAAATCTAGTGGAAGCAGAGTGGCTTCCCTGATGGTTCAGTGGTAAAGAATTCACCTGTAATGCTGGAGACTGAGGAGATGCAGGTTCAATCCTTGGGTCAGGAAGATTCCCCCTAGAAGAAATGGCAACCCACTCAAGTATTCTCGCCTGGAGAATCCCACGGACACAGGAGTATGGTGGGCTACAGCCCAAAGGATCACAAAGAGTCTGGTATGACTTAAGCGCACACACGCATACAGGAAATCTAAGGGGAAAGGTCCAGAAGACAGCTGGATAGATAAACTTATACTTAAGGGCAACTCAAGGCCAGAAATACAAATCTGGGAGTCAGCAGTAGCTGGACAGTGGTTGAAATTATGGTACAAATCGGACTTACAGGGAGAGAGTGAGTGAAAGTGGCTCAGCCGTGTCTGACTCTGTGACCCCCCTTGGAATCCTCCAGGCCAGAATACTGGAGTGGGCAGCCTTTCCCTTCTCCAGGGGATCTTCCGACCCAGGAATCCAACCAGGGTTTCCTGTATTGCAGGCAGATTCTTTTTACCATCTGACCAATCAGGGATGCCCTAATATAAGGGAGGGATGTTGCACAGGATGATATTCACATATAAATTTCAGTTATGCCATTTTTCCTGAAATATAAAGAAATGTAATGCTATGTTAGTGAGACTTGGATATATTACTGAAAATAAAGTTGAAAAAAAAAATAAAACCACCATTAGATGACAAAATTTTAGAGGTATTTTAGGAATAACTGATGACTGCCCAATGAAAAATACAAGATACAAATTTTTTTTTAATATTAATGAATTCTGGATTGACTGAGTTATAAAAGAATTTCTCTCAATGAGGAACCCTCTAGAACAACTTTAAATATCTGACTGATAGAACCTAGAGTTGTAAGCAACTTTTAATTAAAATGTAACAAATTATGTTTTTTTAAAAAAATGATAATATAAAGTATTGTCTGTGCTAGTTTGGGAAAAATAAATTGCTTTGTTTCATTTCACAGTACTGTCCAAATTTAATTAATCATATCATAGAAAGCTTATCATACAAATCATCAGGTCTTCACGGAACTGTCTAATGCCAAGAGAGAATGAAAACTAAAGGTATACCTGCCAGTGTTTCACTTCTGTACTATTGCTCAATTTTAGCGTGAATGCACAAGGCAGGTTTTCTAAAATGACATCTTTCTCAACAGAGGAAAAAGAAGCCAAAGAACAGGAGTTTACAGAATATCTGAAAATAAAGGATATCTTCTTGAGCATAAAGACCACAGAATTTTCAATTCATCATTTCTCCTGTGGACACTGGCTGTCTCCAAAAGAGAAATCTTAACTTTCAAACTCTTATCACCTTGAATTGTAAGATTTACCTTTCTATATTCTCAATGGTTTGATGAGTCTACTAAATTTCTTTCTATCCAAACTCCGTAAGATGGGATCCTAGTTAAATGGGAAGTATAATTAGCCACAGGTCACCAGAGATACCATATATGGCATGGTAACTGTCACAAGGATTACAACAGGACCAAAAAATGTGCACGGTTTACACATATTTAGTGACTCAGAAAGTGCAGTAGAATATAGCTGTATCTCAGTATGAACACCAATAACAATAACCTTCTTTGATAAGGTAAATAAAGATGCACTGATGTAAATAAATACAACTCTGACTTCCTAAGCACACAGTTTAGAAATAAGCTAGTTCTCCTCCTTTTTTTGTCCTAAGCTTTTTTTTCTCACCAATGCAAAAGATAATAGAAAGGATTATACTCACTTTTATCTTAAAAAGGTGAATATGTCAAATGTTATCAAGAACAACAATAACCAAAAACTCTGGGAAAGGAGTCATATTATTCTCATAATTTAATGCTATGAATTCTGGGAAAAGACACAACACACATAGGTTGTCAACATCAGTTGCAGGTAGAATTCCACACACTTCAAGGGGAAAAGTATGTTATAAAGGAAAATGCTATTTTTAATTCCTTCTGAAGAGCCCTTTTAGCAAATGATAGATTAACCATGTCCAAGTACATACCGTTTATAATGTAGAATATATAAAGTAATTCCCAAAGTGGATTTGATATGGCAAACAACATTAAATACACACTTAAAAGGATCTCATTATTTATAATAGAGGAGAAGACATGTGAGCAACTGAGCTAATATGAATTAGTTTTCACCATTCCTAACAATTTGTGTTACATTAAAAGGAGAAACATTTTAAGAGACACTCAGTGCTTTCAGTAGTAATAAGAAGATCTGACATTGTTCTTTTCTAGATTCTCCCTCTCCTTTCTTCCCTTCCCCACTCCCGCACACCCCATCCGTCCCTTTCTTTGTATATGTGTAAGGAAACATGATTAGAATTTGCAGTTAATTGTAGCAGTTTAGGGGCTTCCCTGGTGGCTCAGAAGGTAAAGAATCTGTCTGCAATGCAGGGGACCTGGGTTCCATCCCTGGGTTGGGAAGATCCCCTGGAGAAGGGCAAAGCAACCTACTCCAGTATTCTTGCCTGGAGAATCCCCATGGACAGAGAAGCCTGGTGGGTGGCAGAGACGGACACGACTGAGCGACTGAGCACATTAAATAGCACTTTGGAGTACACACAAACTATACTGAGGCTAGAAGGGTGGGACAGCGATGCAGATTCAGAAGCAGAAAAGTGAAAAAGGGTAGATCCCACAAACTATGGGGTGGTTGCCTGGGAAAGTGAGCACGTCAAAAGTTTCAGTTCTGTATTAAAGACCTGCTTTGAAGGGTTCTCACTTCAAACAAGGGATTGTCTTTGAAAGCTCCATTAAGGGTTCCATAAAATGAAAATTGCGTTTCCAAAATGCTATGCCCTTAATATTAAACTGGAAAGTGGAGAGGTCCTAGGAGTCAAAAGGAAATACAGACATAAGATGGTCAACAAGAAGTCTTGGGACTTCCCTGGGGATCCAGTGGTTAAGACTCCTCTTCCACTACAGCCAGTGTGGGCTTCATCCCTGGTCAGGGGAGCCAAGATACCATTTAATCTAATCTTTAGAAAATTCTTTTAAAAAATAATCCTAAACAAGAAAATCGTTTGCTAAAGCTGGTGTTATCTCTATTTTAGATATACAGGCACCTTCTTGTCTTGCCACACCCGACACCCCCTGCCACCCAGACAGTTTCTCCAATTCCACGCCCTCCTCTCCAGCGAATACACGGGAAATCTTGGGAACCCAGCACCTCCACAATTTCTTCTCTCCGTTCCGGAACTCCTTTCTCAGAGAAAGAACAGAAGACTAAATTCACGCTTTTAAGCCGATTAGCTGGAAACGCTTTGAAATATATCAGAACACACTCTGAGAGCAGTTCTCATGTGTAAAGAGTCCTGTCATCAGCTAATTTTTTTTTTTTCCAATAGCTGCCAGGCAGATCGACGTGCCCATTTATACAATGCTTTGTCCATAAATACATCTTAGATCATAGCTACTAATTCTTTATTCACAACTCGATGATTCAAACAGAGGACAAAGCTTGCACCCACTCGCCCTGCTTGGGGGCAGATGAGCACCAAGAATCCACCTAGCCAGAGTCGACCTGCTCCCGAGCCAGGTTGGTCCCTCTGGCCACCCGACCGCCAGCGCGGGGAAGTCGAGGGTCCGAGGCTCCTTTCCAGAGCATGTCTAGAACGCAGCTCAGCGGGATGGCAACATCAGAGTTCCCCACTTTTTGCTTTGTGTCTCCCGAGTTCGAGAATCGTCCCAAACTTCCTCTCCGGGTGAATCTCATCTCGGGTCTCAGGTATCCCGGGCACAAAAGACCCCAGGCTGGGATCTAGGCTTGTGCAGTCATCCCTGGACCCGGACCAGGTACGACCCAACCCCACACTCCTAGCCCGACACTCCTCTCAGCCTGATTCTATCCGCTCAGCCTCACCCTACCCCACTCCCCCATCACAGCACCGAACCCCAACATCCAACCCTAATTCAGTCGTCCACCCCATGGCGCCCCAGGTACACTCTGCCCCCGGCCTGGTGGCTCGCGGAGATAGACCGCTCCCGGGAGTTGCTGAATAGCCATTAAACGAGGCAAAACCTGGAAGCCGCTTTTCAAGGGTAACTCATCCCGGGGAACCAGGGACACCGCTCCAACCCCTCCACCCACCAATGTCCCCATCCCGGGGATCCCGGAGTGAGGGGCAACCCCTGTAACTCACTCCGTGTCCTATTCTTTGCAACAAACACCACGGACTGTAGCGCACAAGGCTCCTCTGTCCATGGAATTCTCCAGGCAAGAATCCTGGAGTGGGTTGCCATTGCCTTCTCCAGGGGATTTTCCCGACCCCGGGACTGATTCCGGGTCTCCTGCATTGCTGGAGAAGGAAGTGGCAACCCACTCCAGTACTCTTGCCTTGAAAATCCCATGGACCGACGGGGTCGCAAGGAGTCGGACACGACTGAGCGACTTCACTTCACTTCCCGCATTGTAGGCAGATTCTTTACCCGTCTGAGCCACCAGTAACGCCCTGTAACTCGTCAGGTATCCTCAGAAACCTAACCAAACACTCTTCTTCCCTCTCTACCCAAACCCACCCCCACCACCATCACTAGGAGTCCAGAAAGGAGCGCGAACCCCAACCCCGGACCACTCGCGGCGGCGCAAAAGGGAGCTCAGCGAAGCCAGAGCCCAACCCGTGTTGAAACAATAGAACAAGTCCCAAACAAAAACCTCGGTCCGGGTGCGTCCCGCTAGGACGCGTTTCCTCCACTCATCCCTCCGAGCCCCAATTTGGCTCACATTGCCCTGCAAGATTGAGCAGAGACGCGGACGTCCCCCTTCGGTCGGCTTCGCCTGCATCGGTCCCCCCGCAGGACCACGGCCCATCCACCACCACCCCCTGCTCCATCCCGACTCTGGGTAGGTCCCACCCCACCCAGGCTCCACTCACCACAAGGAGCAGGAGCAGCTGCCTGCAGAGGGCTCCGCGCAGGGAGCCCCGGGGCCCGGGCGCAGCCATCGGGGCGCGGGGCCGGGGACGGGAGGATGCGGATACCCGGCGCGATGCAGGAGGCCAGAGGCCGCCGAGATGCAGGGGCGCCGCGGGTGCGCTGCTCTCGGCTGCTCGTTAAGTCGCCCGGGCCTCTTTCAGGCTTGTCTTGCCCGAGAGTGTGTTCGCTCCTGAGACGGGATTGGACTCTGGAGGCGTCGAGCCGCCCCTCCTTGTTATTTCTCCAGTTTTATCACCGCGAGAGCCGCCGGGGGAGCTGCCCGAGCCTGCCCTTCGGCTTCTCAGCGGCCCGGCTGGGTGCTCGCTCTCTGGAAAGCGGTCCAGGCCACCCCCTCTCGGCCTGCTCTCCCACGCCCCGCACCCCGCGGCTGCCCCGCCTTCCGCCCCGACTCCTGGGGCGTCCTCCTCGCAGACGCCGCTCGGCGCACTCCCACTGCAGAACCCCAAACCGCCTTCAGGGATCCCTGCCCCAACACGGGCGCTCCTGGGTGCCAGGAACACCGATGTCACTGGAACGGCGAATCCTCCCTCCAGCTTCTCATCAAACGCTGAGCAAAGGCTTCTAGTTAATGCAAAATATATGTATTCTTCCCAAACTTGACTCCCTCGATAAGATAAAGGACGGAGGAGAAATTATCTCCAGTGGCAAGAATAAGCTGACACTGGGTCTATCAGAAAATGAAAGCAAATAAAAGAAATGCTGACATCTCACCATTTTCACGCACCCCAAATGTGAGGGATTAAGCTCAGCGCGTTCATGTCCGGCCTATGGTGTGGCCTTATTTGAACCTTGTAAGAAAAAATTTGTTCTTCTTATATGAAACTGTTGATTTGAGGACTTACCTGGTAATTGTACTAAGATGCAGTTTTTCAGTTCGTGGTCAAAGAAAAATTCACCACACAGAAGCTTCTAGTCTAAAATGAGGCTTCCAGATTCAGTATCATTTAAGAAACGTTCATCAGGGCCAAGAGTTGCACAGGCACCGGAGGAAAGGAAATAACCCAGATCCTGCCCAAAGCAATGCAAAGTCTAAAAGGGATTAAAGGTAATGATCATTGCTAAACCTTTAAATAAAGAGGTAGCTTATAACATTAGGGTGTGCCTGCCAAGTCGCTTCAGTCGTATCCAATTCTTTTCAACCCTATGGACTGTGGTCTGCCAGACTTCTCAATCCATGGAATTCTCCAGGCAAGAATACTGGAGTAGGGAGCCATTCCCTTCTCCCTTCTTGGGGATCTTCCCAACCCAGGGATTGTACTGAGTCTCTTCTGTCTCCTGCATTGGCAATCAGGTTCTTTACCACTAATGCCACCTGAGAAGCCCCCTAACATTAGGGCATGTTCCTTTATTTCTCTCTAGACTGAGTATTGTGTTCTCTAAGCCTCCATCTACTAGACTCAGTATGAATTCCCTCTTGGACAT
The DNA here is from genome assembly GCF_963930625.1 of Muntiacus reevesi. Taxonomy (NCBI): domain Eukaryota; kingdom Metazoa; phylum Chordata; class Mammalia; order Artiodactyla; family Cervidae; genus Muntiacus; species Muntiacus reevesi. The sequence goes on along the minus strand of NC_089252.1, from coordinate 25,000,282 downwards.
GTGTTATTGCTTCTCAAAGTCTGTGCACAAAGTCCAAGGTCAGGATTCTCAGGCAGTGCAGATTAATGAGAGAAGGCATTTTGACCTTCATTCATCCCATGCTGGGCACCCCCAATAGGCTACTTGTGTAAGTTGTGGGTTTTCCTAAAGTCTCGGGTTTTCCTGAACTACTAGGCCTAAGCTCTCAGGATGCAGACAGTAAGCACAGTTTCCTAGTCCTGTCTCTGAGGCATTCAAGGCTCCCATGCACTCAACAGAGACTTTATCTCACCTCTGGAGGCCTCTGTATGGAGGAGCTCTTCCAGTCTCAGAGAAAATTCTCCACACTTCACTCCAACAATTTTCATCCCCATCCTCCGGACCTTCACCCTGACCATGACCTCAAGAGCGAGGCTCTCAAAGTGCTTTCTGGCCTCAGGTAAACTTTAAAACATAAGCCAGGACCATAGCTCTCATCACAAAGGAAATCTACTAGCCCCTTGATTTTTAACCCTCAGCCTCCAGGGCTGAATAATGCTTGAGATAAGAACCAATAGAGAAAAGGGGGAGGGTAGGAGCATGTTTGGGGTTAAGGCTGTAGAAATAACCCTAGCGGAACTCTGGAGAACCTTATGAGGGCTTCCCACATCAAGGAAACAGAAAGAAGTCTCTTCAGAACCATGATGGAAGAACTCCTGAGCTGGGAATTAGGTTAAAAGATAGTCTCCTAACAAACCAAGCTGAGGAGTTGAATTTCATCCTGTAAGAGGAGAGCCAGCCACTCAGTCTGTAAAATGATCACTTTGGGTGAGTTAAATGAGCTCACTAACTTCATTAATGAACCTCTTTCTGCCATTATATGGGTTTTCCTTGTTGTTGTAGTTGTTCGGTTGCTAAGTCATGTCCAGGTCTTTGTGACTCCATGGACTGCAGTGCCCCAGGCTTCCCTGTCCTTCACCATCTCCTGGAGCTTGCTCAAACTCATGTCCATTGAGTCAGTGATGCCATCCAACCATCTCATCCTCTGTCACCCACTTCTCCTTCTGCCCTCCATCTTTCCCAGCATCAGGGTCTTTCAGTGCTTTCAGGTTTGTCCACTAGAGTCTGACCTGATTCCCCCTTTCTTCTATGTGACTAAAACCATAAGATAACTAACATATACTGTATAATTAAGCCGATTGTTAAACCTACTGATTATATGACAGCTACTCTGAGCTTCCATGCCTAGCTTCTACAAAATAAAAGTTATAGAGATTTATTCTAGAGATGCTGAAAGAAAGCATATGGGTGATATTTTCTATTTGTATTATAAAATTCTAGGTGCAATATGCAATATGATTACTGAATAATTTCTATATGGAATATTAGTAACTATCTTGGAATTTTCTGTTTTGCTAAGGCATATATTTGTCCATCATGTGTATATTAGCCTAGTCCCAATAAAAAGCAATGCATTTTTATAATTTAGAAGTGAATCTTCATGGGCAGTTATGATTATAACATAACTATGACTTGAAGATAAATTGAAACTGCTTTTATTGTTCCTATGAAAAATAATTGTAAATGAGATTATTGAAAATGTATTTCAAATATGAGCTTTGGTTTGAGTATCATTAGAACCAGTAACTTAAAATCATCACGAGACATTGTAAACCATAAAGAGTTATTCTGAGACATCTTTATTTCAATATCCTACCCCAAATTGCAAAGTCAGTTGGAAGTCACTACTAAAAGAATAATGTGCAAAAAAATGGAAAAGAAGTATTAGTTTTCCTTGTTATCTTCTTAGTTTGAAGAGGGAGAGCAATAATTAAATAAATCAAAAATGGAAGGTGAGCTTATACTAATGTGTAAAACGTCAGAGATCCAGGTGAACTGTCAAATTTTCAGTAGAAAGCAAATTTAAGATCATTAGGAAGAGTTCTCCATAGCTAAGGGAACTCTCTGGCCACAGAAAGGATAATGACCCTAGAAGCTGGGAGCTGACACCTGGCCCACTGAGAAGGCTGCCTTGCACAACCCCATGCCCACACGTGCTGGTTTCACACACCCACTCATCTCAGGGGTTTAAACAGGCAGTGACACCCCAAATGTGGGTCTCCTCACATATCCCTGTAAAACACAACCAGAACAGCTGTACGATGATTGGCACAAATTTGCTGGTAAGGGAAGAAACATTCATGAAAAGCAGACATTAAAACTGAGCGAAAGTTTCACATTGCATAGTCCTGCTAGTGACACAAATGAGCTCTGCCCTGAAACATTAGTTCTGAGGCATTTGTAGAATATTGTTTAGGATAAATAGTCACCATGATAAACAATATCCAAACAAATTGCTTATTGGAGCAACAGTGAAGAATACTGTACAAATATGTATTCAAATGCCAGGAGCCTTTCCAGACTTTATTTTTAGAAATCAGCTCCCCAGGATTATCTCCCATTAATGTGGCCTTCCCAAGTGGTTCAGTGGTAAAGAACCCATCTGCCAATATAGGACACATAGGAGACGTGGGTTCGATCCCTGTGTCAGACAGATCCTCTGGAGGAGGGCATGGCAACCCACTCTAGTATTCTTGCCTGGAGAATCCCATGGATGGAGGAGCCTGGCAGGCTATGGTCCATGGGGTTGCAAAGAGTCAGACATGACTGAGCACGCAGGAATGCATCCCTTAATGTGTACACTTGATGTTTTGGAGAAGGCTTCTCCCTGGTGCTTGGGAGCTGGACAGTCGGATTCTCTCATCCCTGCTACCCCTTTCCTCCAAGAGTAATAAACTCTGCCACTGCCATGCCAGCCTCCAGGAGAGGACTCTGCTTTCCTGTTACCACATTTCCCAAAGTGTGAAGTTCCTCCACTAAATTCCCAGAACATCACTAAGAAGAGCTTGATTCTGGCGGTCTTTTAAAAAGACTACTGGAGACAGTTGAGGTCAAGAGTAAGCTATAATATTTCACTGCTGCTCAGGACAAGAGCCATCCCAGGGTCTCCATCTGCCTCCTTCCCCTTTCTGTCTTCCCCATGTCCAGCCACCCCTCCAAGCTCTCCTTTCACCCCTACGGAAATGCTCCAGGAAGCAAAGAGAACCTCCAAACAAGACCACAATGAGCCCTGGCCTTCCAGGGAATAGCAGTTTACCCTTTCTCATCTTTCATGCTTGGTTCTTAATCCTGAGGATTAATCTTTACAGAGAGTGATTGACAGGACTATCCATTTCTTCTCAGAGAAAACACTCCCCTCCACAAAGGTGTGACCTTTTGCTCAAACTTTGCATCATACACACACAGTTTGAACATTGGTTACATCTTTCAAATTCAGAAATATTCCATTTAAGTAACAACCTTGTCAATAGTTCCATCCAGATAGGGCGTGCCAGGTTCAGAAATGCTCCCTTTCAGTCTCTCCTTACTTAAGATATGATTCAAGCCACTGTGACAATGGTTTTACTCTTCCTCCACGGAACTCTTCAGAGGCCTTGACCAACAGCCTGTCTTCTACAAACAGGCCTTTCAAGGAGAGAGGAGGACTGGTCTCCTGATGACTTCACACCAGGCTGGAAGGAATAGGAATTTCCACACAGACAGCAACTCCATTGTGTGAGTGATGACTTCTTACAGTAGCTGGAGGAACCCAGTGTAACAAAGCCGTTACAGGGTGAACTTAGATCCTCTCAGCTTAGAGCCTTCCCATGATCCTTTGCTTCACTCAGCGTGAAGGTCTCCTCCCGCTGGGTGAGGCTGTTTCTCCCGTATGTTCTCAAGATGCCGGGAGCTCCCTGTGTGCTTCCGTTGTTCAGAGGGCGTTACTTGAGCTCCAAGGCTACAGGTGTGAGCAGGCCACTTTCCAGATCCCATGTGTCATTCATCTGATTCATTGCCCCGTCAGCCTTCTTTCTTCCCAGAAGTTTAGGAGGACCATCCCTCAAAATCAGCTGGGGGAAGGGGCGGACCCGCAGCTTCGGAAGCTCACTCAGGAAGGGAGAAGCAGCTTTTCCCACCAATTCTCTATGGGCAGTCAATGATTTACTTCAGCAATTATTATTTATTGCTATTAGTCATTTATTTTATTGATTATTCATTATCTGCTCTTTAATGTCATTTACCCAACATTTATTCTTTTTGATTTTTTCTTTCTCTTTTCAGGCTGCTCAGTTTCCCAAGCCCTTTTGTATCTTGATGAGCAGTAGCTTTCCACCTATTAGCTACTTAGTGTTCACTGAACAGGCCAAAGCCAAGGTTCTTTTCTTGCATTGCTTTCAAGGATCATACTTGAATTTGCCTTTCAGTGTTATAATAAGCTATATATTTTCCTAATTGACAAGTTCTAGTTTTAACTTTCATGGCTTCCCAGATGGCTTAGCAGGAGACAAGGTTTGATCCTTGGGCCAGGAAGATCCCCTGGAGAAGAAAATGGTTACCCACTCTACTATTCTTGCCTGAGAAATATCATGGACAGAGGAGCCTGGCAGGCTACAGTTCGTGGGGTCACAAAAGAGCTGAACAAGACTTATTGAATAAACAACAATATTCCCAAGATATCTGACACTAATGTCATCCGATATCAACTTTTCCTTTTCATTTGGCACACTGGGAATAAGGTTTTCTGTCTCCAGGGAGATATTGGAAAGTGATAAGTACACACATGTTCTTATGACATAATGTAAGATAAAGACATCTTATTTTCAGCCACATTCCTTTATCATAATATACAAAGTGTTCCCTGGGAACAGATGGTTTGAGCCTTGCTCTACTAGACTCTCTCAGAAAGAATTTTCCAAACTTTTCTATTCAAAGAAGTAGGAGATACTGTGTAATGGCAATTGGCCAGGAATATGCCAGGTTTTTTTTTTTTCTCTTCCCTAAGTTTGTCCATGGTCCTCTAGCTTATTCTTCCCCCTGATCCTTTCTTTTGGAGAAGAAAATGGCAACCCACTCCAGTATTCTTGCCTGGAGAATCCCAGGGACAGAGGAGCCTGGCAGGCTGCCATCTGTGGGGACACCAGTGAAGCAACTTAGCAGCAGCAGCAGCAATCCTTTCTTTTAATTTTGAACAAGTGGGATCAATGTTCTTTAGTTCATAGTGAACCTTTGTGCTTGGCCATTGTTGAGGCAAAATCAAAGAGATCTTTTTAGCAACAGCATAGTATTAGTAAAATGAAGAAATTCCCTCCAAAAATAACAGGGATTCAAGTCAGCCTGATCTGGGTACTCTAACCCCATCTGTTTAGAGATTTAAAGTTTTAAATTGCTTGTTAATTTGTTTGACATAATTGCCCTGGGGTAGATAGTTCTTAAGGCTCTGATCTCTGCATCTTGTAAACGTGTAAATTTTTAGAAAAGACTTTTCCTTTTACATCTGAGTTACATAGGATAAAATTCATAGACCTTAAGCATTCACTTCAGTAAGTTTTGACAAATGTAAGTGTACAAGTTTTGACCGGGTATGCTGTGCCTAGTCACTCAGTCATGTTGACTCTGTGACCCCATGGACTGTAGCCTGCCAGGCTTCTCTGTCCATGGGGGTTCTCCAAGGCAAGAAACTGGAGTGGGTTGCCATGCCCGCCTCTAGAAGATCTTCCCAAACCAGGGATAGAAACTTGACCATGTATATATGTGTGTAAATGTATTATTAATACTATCATTTATGAATAAAGCTGCTGTGGACATGTGCAAGTCTTTTTGTAGGCATAGAGTTTCATTTCTTTCCCTTATGTCCCCAGTAGTAGATTACCTAGGACAAAAGGCATCATGATGTTACCAAATTTGTACATGCCAAAAGTCATGTACATGAACTTAAATCCAGCGGAGCCTCAAGTAGACTACCTACAAATTTAGGAACGTCATCACCAGGATCAGTAGTTCTTGGCGTGGCTTCTCCTGTTTCTGAGCACAGGCTCACGAGTACAAGGACTTCAGCAGTGGCAGCAAGTGGGCTCAGTAGTTGTGGCATGTGGGATCTTCCCCGACCAGGGATCAAACCCTTGTCCCCTGCAACGGCAGGCAGATTCTTTACCACTGGACCACTGGGGAAGTCGGGAATGTAGAAGCTTTTGACTCACTCTGAAATATGATGACAGATACAAAACCTAGGAAATGATGAGACTGATGTTGCAAGAATTCAGGTCTTTGGTTTTCCTAAGATACAAATTCCTAACCTCTTTTCATCTACAAGTAAATCATTTCCCAATTTTTTAGCCCTCTTTTTTAGGACTTATATATTCTATTTAATCAGTACTTTACAAGAAAGACTTAGGTCTGCTTTTGTATATTTCATCAAGTTTTTTCATGGTGAGCATGGTGAAATATATTGTGGTTTCTGGTTCATTTATTACCTAGACTATTGTTATCTATATTTTTTAATTCTTATTTCAAAGCCTCTCCCTGGATTGCAGTCACTTATGGAAGAAATCTATATCAAGGACTATTGTTACCTATATTTTTTAATTCTTATTTTCAAAGTCTCTCCCTGGATTGCAGTCACTTATGGAAGAAATCTATATCAAGGAAGTATTTCCTACACAGACTCATTTAAGTCTAGATTTTCCTATCTGATGAAATATTCATGGCTAGAAAGGTTCTAATGTCTCCATTTTCCTATTTCAAGGCAAGAATATTTATTCTAACTCTTGGGGCTTGGTGTTTTAAATGATTTCCAGTTTATTCAGTTTATTAAGACTTTGCTTGCAATTGACACACTTCTCACCATTTACTTTGATGCCCACAGCAACTGGGGAAAAGAACAAAACAGATCAGGTATTGTTTTGATATTCATTCCACTTAGACAACCAAAGCTATCATGTAAGACTTTTTAACACTGTAACACAGTAAACACAGGACAAAGATCAGTGTTTCCATTGCCTTCCCACTAAGTACTGCAAGGCAGTATCAGGATATAACTTTCAAACCTGTGGTTTGAAAAAAATCACAGGTCCCTTTGACATATGTCTGCTCATTTCTACCTGGATGTTGGGGTTTTGGTTTTTTGTTTGTTTGTTTTAATATTTATGTGTTTACCTATTTATATTTGGCTTTATCTAGTCTCAGTGGTGACCAGCAGGCTCAGCAGTTGTGGTGTGTAGACTTAGTTGCCCTGTGGCATGTGGGATCTTAACCCCTGACCAGGGATCAAACTGGCATCCCATGCATTGGAAGACTGATTCATAACCACTGAACCACCAGGAAAGTCCTTTTGGTTGTTTTTTCTTTTTTTAACATTTTGGGATTATTTTTCTTTTTTATTAATTATGTTTATTTTTAATTGATTGATAATTTTTTATGATATTGGTTTGATTTCTGTCATACATCAGCATGAATTAGCCATAGGTGTATATAGCCATAGATGTACAAAACCCTCCTCTTGAGTTTTGTATTTTAAAAAATCTCTCACTTTGGCTCATGGCTTGCCTACCTTTTTGCTTTTCCATTCCACAGTTTCAAGTGGGACAATAAAAATAAAATGTTCTCAAGGCACAGGTAACTGACAGCAGTGAAGGCATGCTTCCTGAAACCATAAGCTTTCTGCCACTCCTCTTTTAGCAAGACCAAACAGCCCTGATACCCAAGCTAGTTTAAATATCCTGGGAAATGGGTATTTTATACAGTATGGCCATTTAGAGAGATTTACCGAGATGTGAGCTTGGAGATCTGAATGATAGAGGGGACCAGTAATCTGGAAGAAAATCATCCTAGTCTGAGAGAATAGCGAGTGCAAAAGCTCTGGATATCAAGAACAAGCTTGTCTGTTCCGAGAACACAGAGACGCCTACAGGTGCTGGGGTGGAATGAAGGCTGCTAGCACATAACGTGGTAAAAAAGAAGCAACAAAGGGGGAAGAAAAAAACCTCATAGGCCCTGTTAAAGAGTTTAGGCTTTATTTTAAATCTCATCTGCTCATAAAAATGTACAGAAACCTCTTGGGGAAAAAAAAGGTATAGAAAGATTTTTGGGTAGTGGTGAGGGAGGGAGGCATGATCTGATTTATATATTTTATAAATCAATTATGGCTGCTGTAAGAAACTGGTGATGAAATTTAGATTTGTGATGTAACTTGAAATTAGAACTCATAGGAGTCATCTATAGATTGGAGATGGGATGTGAGAGAAAGAGAAGATTCAAGAGTGTCAGACAAGGGCTTTGACTAAGCAGCAGTATGAACACAATGAATAAACAAGTGAAGGAAATGGGACAGAATTTGGCTTAAGATACGGAGGGTTTTATTTGGATGTATAAAGTTTGAGGCAAGTATGTGGAGCTGTCAGCCTAAGCAATTTGAAACTGGGTTCTAAAATGTTCTATGGGACTCAAAGTCTTCTCCAACAACATCATTCAGGTCTCTGTTATGTAGGTTTTTCAATGGAGGGGGACAGAAAAAATGAGACAATAGCTGAAGAGCAACTTGAGGTAAATAAGTTGTATTCACAAAGATGCAAATTGCAGAGTGGTTAAAAACGTAGATTCTGGAGTCAGATTGCTATCACATGGAGTCAGGTTCTATCACATCCTAGTACCACTATCCTGAGTAGTCATTTAACATTTCTGTCTCACTTTTCTCATCCATAAAATGGGGATAATAATAGTTCCTAATTAGAATGGGCATAAAAATAATTAACATATGTAAAGCCTTTACAGTATAGCACATAAAAACTACTATATCCATGCTAACTGTTACTTCCATTAAGCATTTTTATTTATGATCCAGGAAAGAAAATGATCCAGGAAATGATCCAGGCCAGAACAGATTATAGATAATGTAGGAGAGGTTTGGGCTTCCCCAGTGACTCAACAGGTCAATCCTCTTGCAATGCAGGAGACACAGGAGACTCGGGTTCTATCCTTGGGTCAGGAAGATCCCCTGGAGGAGGAAATAGCAAGCCACTCCAGTATTCTTGCTGGGAAATCCCATGGACAGAGGAGCCTGGCAGGCTACAGTCTGTGGGGTCCCGAAGAGTCGGAAATGACTTAGCGACTAAGCGCACACACACAGTGGAGAGGTTTAATTTCTTGAACAAAGATCTTGAGGAAGCAAAAGGCCATAGGAACCAGTGTGTTATTGAAAAGGTTGCCTTAAAGGGAAGGAGAGAAATTCAACTATTATAAAGGATGGAGGTCAAATTACATGGTATAGTTGGAGTCTGGTACAGTTGGTGGTAGAAAGATAAGGGAGTTCTCTTCTGTTTTTGCCATTACAAGCAGATATAAAGTTATCTGCCAAGTGAAGAAGGTCAATTGAGACTTATGCAGAGTAGGTGTAAAATAGCAAGTTGACCAGACCAGTCTTTTGAATTATTGACTCTACTAGACAAGAAGTATTTTTGATGTTGTGAAACTGGTACACATTCCATACATGTAATTTGGAATCTAAATTTCATAAATAATACCTAATATCCCCATGTGTAACACAGTGACCATTTCTGTTCATAGCCTTCTAATTCATTAATAATGCAGGTGATCATTTCTCAAGTTAACTGGCTGTGTTTCAGCCAGTTGTCTGTGTCTCACTGTTTGAAAAACCCTGAACTTGGGTAACAGGGCAGAATTGTGAGAGTCAGCATGGTTAACTTTTTTTTTTTCTTCTTGAGCCGTGTTCAAGTAAAATTCATTAAATAGTTGGCAAATGGGGTTTATCCAGTGATGGGGTTTTACTGAGTAATTACAAAGACCGAAAAGGAAAGTTGAGGTTATAATGGAATATAGTAACGAATAAGTAAACTGAAGTAGAGAAAGGAAGGAAATGGTGAGAACAAAATAAGAATGAAAAAGTAGAAGAGTTTTGCAAGAGACTGAAAATTGCCAAAATGTTATTGGAAGAATTCCTAAAGGAATTCAGGCCCAAAAAAAGACAAAAGAGAACTTTTTAAGTAATTGAGTTTTAGGCACATATCCAGACAACTATATAAATCTAAGCATCAGTAGAGTTTTTGTATAGACTTGTGCATTTTGTCTGTTAAAAACATTTTATCAGGGACACTTACCAGCTTCATGTTATCCTGGAACCAACACCAGACTAATCCAACTACCCTTCCCAGTCCTTGACGTACATTCCCCACACCACAGATACTGCAGTGCAACCTCTTTGACTTGGAGAACGTTTGGAAATCAGTGATAAACCAAGACTGAATTACCACTTCACTCATATTTAATTAACAGGATAATAGAAAATTATAACAAAGCGACTAGAATTTAATCTGGTCTAGCATGTTAAGTCGGGGAAGGCAATGGCAACCCACTCCAGTACCCTTGCCTGGAAAATCCCATGGGCAGAGGAGCCTGGTGGGCTGCAGTCCATGGGGTCGCTAAGAGTCAGACACGACTGAGCGACTTCACTTTCACTTTTCACTTTCATGCATTGGAGAAGGAAATGGCAACCCACTCCAGTGTTCTTGCCTAGAGAATCCCAGGGACAAGGGAACCTGGTGGGCTGCCATCTATGGGGTCGCAGTCGGACACGACTGAAGCGACTTAGCAGCAGCAGCAACAGTGTGTTAAGTCACTCAGTCATGTTCGACTCTTTGCAACCCCATGGACTGTAGCCTGCCAGTCTCCTTTGTCCATGGGATTTCCCAGGCAAGAATATTGGAGTGGGTAAGCCATTCCCTTCTCCAGAGGATCTTCCTGACCTAGGGATAGAACCTGGGTCTCCTGCATTGCAGGCAGATTCTTAACCATCTGAGCTACCAAGAAGTTAATCTAGTCTAACTTCTAATTTTACTGAAGAAACATACACCCAAAGAAGAAATTCTGTGATTTAGCTAAAGATGCAGATGAGTTCCAAAAGGGTGGAGATAAAAATTCAGAATTTGAACCCATATTCCTTTTTCTTAAAAATAAAATTTATGGAGATAATCTGTTAAAAACAAAAATGGTTGAAGCTCATTGTGTTGCTTTTTTTCTTTTCCGCTTAAATGTAAAGATGCACTGGCAGGTTTTAAATTATTATTATTCTTGTTAGAAACAGCACCCAATTATAACCATTAAAAAATTAAACTGTATCTGCAAGTTAAGTCCTGTTCTAGGAAACTATCCAAATTCTTTTATTGTGAACAGTCAATGAACCATATGAAGAGTTTTGGAAATAATTTTATTAATTAGAAGTTTTAAAATGATATTTATACTCTAAAACATTTCTATATGCGTCATGCAGAAAGAAGGAATTTAAATTACTGAAGCTTATATGGAAATGTTGTGTAAAGGAGATATTAAAATAATTAGAAAATGACTTTTTCAGCAGTCTTCAGAAAGTCTTTTTTTTTTTTTTTAAAGTCTTAACTTTGTGTCTGTGGTAGGAAGAAGTGGTAAAGCTTGGCTTACTACAAATGAACAATTTACTTGGTTCACAATTGCACTCATGCAAATATTTGAAATAGTTCATTTGTCATGTCTAGAAAATTGACTACTTTTTCTTGGTCTAGCCAGCATGTGAAAATTTAATGATAATAAAATTTGCGTGTTAAAGGACTTCACATGTGGCACAGTGGTAAAGAATCAGCCTGCAATGCAAGAGTCTCGGGAGACAAGAGTTGGATCCTCTGGAGGAAATGGCAACACATGCCAGTATTCTTGCCTGAATAAATTCATGGACAGAGGAGCCTGGTGGGCTACAGTTCATGGGGTTGCAAGTAATTGGACTTAACTGAGTACACACACACACAAAATAAAAATTTTAGACCAAAAACATGAGTGCACTCAATTATTATGAAATGATAAAATTTTTTTTGCTTCAACTCAATTATTTACTATGAATGTAGTATGTTCACTGTAGCCTTGGTGTTGTAAGGCTAAAATTTAAAGTTATTTTTTTCTTTTTCTCAAAGGTCTATAAATCTCCAAAAGCCTAAAGTCCATGAACTTTTGTTATTTATTAATTTCCCCCGATTTTACAATAAAGACTCACTGTAAAATGGAAACACAGAAACATATGGAAGAAATATTTCATCTGAGATTACCACTCAATATTTTAGTATATTACATAGTTTTACATTTATGAATTTGGAATTACACTAATCTAGAGAATAGTTCTACTTTTTCATGAAAACTATATTTTATACCTTTTCTTATTTAAATAACCTTCAAAATAAAATTTTGCTGTTGCTGTTTAGCTGCCAAGTCATGTCCAACTCTTTGGCGACTCCATGAACTATAGTCTTCTATTCCATTATTGTCATCACAACTATAATAGCTACATTTATTAATACATTAATGAGTCAAGCACTAAGAAAGAATCTTCACATGTATTACTTCATTTCTTCCTATTTTGTCCCCATGTTATACATAAGAATTCTGAGGCTCCCATTACTTACCAAGATTCCTCAGTTAGTGAAAACAAAGTTGGTATCTGGATTCATGTCTTTCAGACTACACAGTTAGGATGCATGGTCACCACATTCATTATCCTCAATTATAGTACCTTGTATCACAATAATGTATTACAAATCATTTATTTTCCCATTGTGGGACATTGAGCTTACTTCCAATTATCCACATATCTCACGCCAGTGAGCTAAACATCCTTGCGTGTGTGTAGAGTCTTTGCACCATTATCTCACCTTGTCAGGATAAATTCTTTTTACCTGATTTGACTGGTAATTTTGCACCAAAGTTCTGTAGGTTGACCCCATCACTCTCCTTTCAACTCCACCTTTCACAACATCTCATTCCCCATAGCTTCACCTCATGTCCTTGGTTCTCAGCAATTTTCCAGCTGGCCCACTTCCCACGGGAAACATTCTTTAAGCCAAAGTCTTAACTCTTCCCCAAGTTCCTATCCTATTTCATAAGGCCCTCTGAAGCTCCTAGCCATCATGGTTATCCAGTGATCAGTGCCTGTCACCCTACCTGTCATAGCATCCACGTGACAGTCAAGTATCTGCCACTTCATAGACAGAGTCACCTGTGGCACCTGATGCTGACCTCCTTATCCCATTTGTCTCTGGAGATCTCAAAACCCTGGTTTGTTCTGGTAATATATACAACATAATTTGGCATGTATTTTATTGGCTAGCAGCATTTATGCAGCAAAATTAGCTCATTGTTATTGAGTGTTTTTACTTAGTACCTTCATCCCACGATCCTACCATAAGACTTTGCCTCTAGTTCCCCTCCATGTGGTTGGCAGGAATCACAGAGCAGAAAATTCATTCAGAAATGGCTAGTTAGCCAAAATTATGGGATTTTACAAACTCACGTGTGTGAACTTTGATACATTTTCCAGCATTTTGCACAAAGCAGCTGATCTGAAGATGCAAACTTAAAATACTTGTTTCATAAGCTTCCAAATAATTACTTAAATCCAGTTACCAATCCCTCTTCATGGTTCTCAGACTTTAGAGGTTGTAAAAGTGACCTAGGAAATTTATGAAAAAGCGCAGCCTTCCATGCTTCTTCTCAATAGCCTGTCAACCCTGTGACTGATTCAATGCAAGATCTTTAACAAACACCATGGGTGATTCTAAAGCAAATGATCTATGAACCCACATTCTAAAAGACAGTGCCAGCAAATATTTCAGCAATTTGCTGAAATTTGCTACTCTTTGTCAAGTGTGACAGAATCAGCATTTTGCTCCATCCTCATTCCTGCATTCTAACATAACTAAGAGTAGGCAGGCAACCAGCAGAAACTCGAAAGCTCTAACCTCTTAGCTTTGCACAGATTTTCCGCAGGAGCACAAGGGACCATGCCTTGTCCCATACCGATGTGGACACCGAGCATAGCCGATTCAGCTTGCTCCTTCTGACATGTGAGCACAGTCTGTACCAGGAAGGCCTTCCATGGCGGTACTGGGAAGACATTAAATAACTGTATGCAAAAAAATGAACAAATGAAACTGTGATTAAAATTCTCAGAAAGTTTGGCAGTTTGGGGCAACAAAAGGATGTGCCATGCAGGCATAAAAGAGAAACTGAGAATTCTCGAGTTTCATGTAATTTACAAGGAGACAACACAGGAAACTCAGGAAGGCCTGACTGGATGTGGTAACATACAGTTTGTCTTTACTCATAATGAGTTAAAAGTTACCAGAGTAACATGGGTCTCACAGAAGAACGGGAATGAGAGGTGTAGACCTTCACAGATATCATGTAACCTCTTAGAGCTTCGTTATACATGGAGGTAGAAAAAATGATGGTTCTAAGTCCATAGAAGGAAGTGTTTTGTCCTCAGGACATTACTGCCTAAGGGGATGACCAGGGCAAAATCTGGGCTTGAGATTTCCATCAGGAGCCCAGGAAAAGACTGGAGATGGAGATTAAAGGAAAGCTTGTTGTCAAAGTCAGAATTTCCACTAAAAAAAAAAGAAAATGGGAACCAAGATAAAGCCAGTATCAAAATGGGGGATCCCTAAAAGCAGAAAATTATTACACGGAGACCCCCAAATGCAGACTGCACTGAACTAATGGCAATTTCCTGTATGTTTCTCCTGTTGAACCAGTATTTTATAAGGAAATCTCTAAAATTTTGCTTCCTTTTTTGCTTCCCACACCAGTGTATAGCTTATGAGGAATTTTATCTGCTTTTCATTTAAATCTGAAAATTGATCACACAGATTTGTGGGCTATGGATATGATTTAGCTTCTTGACTACCAAGAATGAGACCTGGACACTATTACTAGCCATGAAGTTCTCAAAGACTATCACAGGTAGAACACTGATCAAGCTTCTGGGGAAAACAAATGGGAACATCATGGCAAGATGTCAGTTAAAGAGAAAGTGGAGCCTGGATCTATGATTATTCCCAACTATAGCACCTTCCTTTCCTATGATAACAGCAGCAGGTAACATACATGTCTGCTTAGTCGCTCAGTCATGTCCAACTCTTTGCGATCCCATGGACTGTAGCCTGCCAGGCTCCTCTGTCTATGGGGATTCTCCAGGCAAGAATACTGGAATGGGTTGCCATTTCCTCCTCTACGGGATCTTCCCAACCCAGGGATCAAAACCCAGGCCTCCAGCACTGCAGGTGGATTCTTAACCATCTGAGCCACCAGGGAAGCCCAATACATATATTGAGGGCTAACTCGGTGACAAGTCTTTTCATGAATTAACTCTTGTATTTCTGACAACTATGAAGCAGACTCTTCCAGTCCCTGGAGGAGGGGAGGGCCTGGCAACCCACTTCAGTATTCTTGCCTGGACAATCCCACAGACAGAGGAGCCTGGCAGGCTACAGTCCATGGCGTCGCAAAGAGTCAGACACAACTGAAGCAACTTAGCATGCATGCAGACTCTTCCAACATCCTCAGTATAGGTCATACAAGTGAGGAAATTAGACTCAAAGTCTGAGTGACTTCTCCAATCCCACAGCCAATAAGGGCGGGGCTCGGCCTTTGCATCAAGGTGGTCTTTCTCAAGTGTTTGCATTTAAGTTATACCACAGTGAATGCCAAACAGTCTTAAACTCCCAGGCAAGCAATTGCTTGCCTCTGAGGAAAACCTTCCTTAGCAGAAGAAGCTAAAAGAACAGCTAAGAATAAGTTTGAAGGAGTCGTGTTAAGCACATGTAATTTTCATAGGGGTCCAGAATTAGTGTCCATTTTAAGAAGTGGATGTTCTTCTTTCCATCCAATTTGAACAAAGTAGTTTCATATTACTTGCAACAAAGCAATCCTTTGCAGATACTCAGCAATCTTTGCAATGTATGTTCTGAAACACTGGAAATAGAAGACTCTGTCACTGGATGATCATTGCAAAGAAACATACGTTCAACTGACAGATATTCAAAAGTCAAAAACAAAACAACAACAAAGACAATCCTTCCATTATCTTATTGATTTTTGTTAACATGAAATGGGTTGTTCATGCAACTTATTTAAAATTGTTTAGTTTTATTAGGAGTGCCTTTTGGGTGGACCACTCTGCATGAATTTCATGCTTAAAAACCATTTTTTATTCAAATGTCTTACAGCCAACCCAAGAGAACCCTAGAAAAGGAGTTCTATTATTATCCCCCATTTTAGATGAAGAAAATCAGACATGGAAAAATTATACAATTTAACCAACATTCCATAGCATCACAGTCTTTAGAACAGTAAAATTAGATAAATGTGATGGTAACAACCAAAGACCTCTCCAAATCAAACTCTAAAAGTCTAAAATGTGCAGAACAGGATTCTAAAAGAACCTCACTTCTTTAAGTAAGAAAAGCACCATCCCATAAGCTCATATCAGACACATGATTAACAAACACACTGATTTTTAAAACTACCTGATTTACTTTATCATAATTAGTCATGTACAAGAATTTTATAAATAACATTGAGAAACTGTATTTTTGACTGAGCAGCAATAAAACTACTGAAAAGATAAACAGAGTATTCAATAAACTACCCAATGTTAATTCTTAAAAATAATTCTTAAAAAAAATAAGCCAATCTTGTGAATCTAAAAGCAGGTATATCATTAACAATTCTAAATATCAGAAATATTTTTTAAATGTCCAATGGTTAGTATAGATAGAAAATTCATTGACTGAAATCAGCTGTGAAACCTAGCCTGGAATTTGGTTGGTTATCAAGTTTAATTTTGTCTTATTAATTCAAAATTTAAATAGTCTGGACCACTTCTACATTCATTAGAAACTTTAATCTTATAATATTAAAAAAAAAAAAAAAACTTTACAAACACATAGATGTAACTAGCCATCTCATCTAAAAAGCTATGTTATTCCTAGACTGCTTTCAAGATCCCTGCATTTCAAAGCTTATTTCAAAAACCATCACTATTTCGCATTTATAAACTGGATTTTTGCAATAATGAACTATAAATATACTACTGGGCTTCCCAGGTGGTGCAGTGGTAAAGAATCCGCCTGCCAATGCAAGAGATGCAGGAGACATGAGATCGATCTCTGGGTGGGGAAGATCCCCTGCAGAAGGGAATGGCTACCCACTCCAGTAACCTTGCCTGGGAAATCCCAGGGACAGAGGAGCCTGGCATCTACAGTCCAGGCAGTCACAAAGAGTCAGACACCACTGAGCAACTGAGAACCCAACAAATATACTCTTATATACTAAATGTCCACATCCCAATTTTAATTACAGTATTCCTTTTGTTAACATAAAATGCTGCATCTAATAAAAGCATGATATGTTTCTACAATTCAGTGGCAAAATTAAAGGGTCTTTGTAGGGAAGATAATGAAGCAAGCACAAAAATAGTTCAAACCATAAAATCAACATTACATTGATTTTTAAGAAAAGCCAAGGATACAGGTGCTTATATAAAAAACAGAAACACAGAACTTTATAAGAGAGGAAAGAGAGATGGCTTTTAACTATATTTAGATTCTCCAACCCAAATACAAACTTTAAGAACACAAACAAGATAGAGACAGAGAGAGAGAGGGAGAAGGAAATGAAGGGGACGAAGGGAGGAGAGAGAAGGTGGGAGACAGAGACGGAGGGGGTGGTGGAGAGCGGGGGCGAGGAGACCAAAGACCAAAACCTCACAGAAATAAAAATACACTCTTACAACATTTTTTAAAATGTAAATGTTTGGAGAAGGTGAGTAACAGAGCAAGTGTAATTCAGTGCCAGATTTCACAAAGAATACAAGGTAGAAACTAAACTCCACCAAAATGGAATTATAATAACAGTCAACACTTGCTGTATGAAGACAGGTCATGTTATAAGACTAAAACAACATCAAGAATGCAGTATAAACACTTCAGAATGTTTAGGAGAACAGCAGTCTTTAAGTACCATACAAATGATCAATGAATTAGGTAACTGAAGATTAAATTAGAGCAAGGTCTATAATTTTCCATTTGGTTCTACTTCAAGTAATCTATGATATACACGTGAATTCATTACATTGTATTGCACTATACATTGGCTGCTGTCATTATACCCAAATGTAAACAATAACGCAGACTTTCTTGTCTATCTGCAGGTGTCCTTAGGTGGAAGATAAGTAACTAAACACTATGAAAAAGCTAGGAAATTTGTGTAGTTATTTACAGCATCCCTCAGTGAATGCGCATTTGGCTAAAGAGATCCCAACAAAATAAAGGGGAAAAGCCCCAAATATAGCATCTTCTATGTTTTAAAAAAATCTTAGCTTATAAAAAAAAAAAAAAAAAAAACGATAAACCATTGACTTTTGTAGACCATTTAGAAGGCACTCATCTCTTCATGCATGTTTCCGCAAGTGTCCTAAATTTGGGTCCCAGATGATCCAAAAACTCAAGCCCATCTTCTTCTTGTCGTTCGCTGCAACAGCCCACAGATCCAGCTGCTGATCCTCTTCCTTCGTAGTTATAGGTCAGGACATAGTCTTGAGCTTGCATATGGGTGTTATCCTGATCACACTGCCGCACCTTCTGCCAAGAGGAAAAACACAACATACTTTATTATTATTATTTTAAACACCAAGACTTACTAGCATAAAAATAATTGCTTTGATTTACCTTTCATTGTTTAATTTTTAACCAGAGTGTGTCCTCTAATGGATTCCTATATATAAAAAATGCACATGATTGGTCTGTATCATAAATCACACCATCAATTAATTCACTACATAACAGGTTTCTAAAAGTCACACATGTGGCAGCAAGTACGCAAGCGTTTGTTTTAAGTTATCATTGCTTTCCCTTTCCAGATTATGGCCAATGTGAAATGCATTCATACAACTGAACCCGAATGCATGTGGCTCAAAGCTTTCCAGACAGGCAGAGTGACTGCAGGTTGGAATTCCCTCAGATTCCACTGTTGGTCTCTAAGATCTGATTTGTCTGATGGAAAATGGCAACACAAGGCCATGAGAAAAAGAATTTAAGTATCATCTCATTCTTTCAGAAAGAATGAACAGCCAAACAAAACAGGAAGAAAAGGCAATACCCATTTAACCTCTGATTGCAATTCAATCAAAATGGAGGAAAATCAAATTTCTAATGAGTAGATTAATCATTAGGTGAAAAATCAAAATCATAATCATTTCATAATCATTTAGAAAGTTGAAAAGAAAGCAAAACAGATTTATGGGAAACTCACTTCACCGAGACGGGGCTGGGTGTAAGAGTACCACTCGGAGTATGTGTATTTGCAGTTGTCGGTTGCTATTGGTCCTCCTCTACAGGAATCCAGAGTGTGCTGTCCACCTTCCTTATACCGTTCCAGGGTGTGATGATGCCCGGTTTCCTGGCAGGATTCCATGGTCTGGTGCCCTCCTTTTACCATCTCGATGGTCTCTTGCCCTCCATTTTTCACTCTTGATCCCAGGGTGCCACAAATTCCCTGAGCAGAGCCACCCACAGCATGGGTTGTGAAACCATTTGTGGAATACTGAAACAAAACAGTTGGCAATGGGGAAATATAGAGAAAAACCAAAAATGAGAAAAAGAGCAAACCATGCAGATAATGCCATGAATTTTCATGCTAGGAAGTAAGCATTCCAAGGGCTGGAATTCAGTCTGTCTTGGCAACTCTGAGTACCTAACTACCTTAATTCTACTACTTCACTAGGTAGCTTCCAATACAGGAAGCCAACTGCAAGATGTCAAGTGGTCTGAGCCTTGAGTTAAGTCAGAAAACTTGATGTGTACTCCTTCTTTAATAACTTCTTAGACTACTGTACAACTTCATTTGTGAAATCCTTCCAGCATCTCACATCTCAGGATTCCACACCATTGTCTCACACAGATTGATGCTGCTTAAATTCAGTCCCTTCACCTGACTAGAACAGAAACAGAAATAATAATCGGTATTTTTATTCAGTGACTAACTGAGTTCCCTTCAACTGAAACAAAATTAATAGAAGTAACAAGTTGCAGTAAAAAGCAGCAATATTAAATACTTGTCATATAATTAAATAAAAACAAATCAGCAGAGAAAGTAAGGACACCAAAGCTCTGGACACTAACTTTCCAAGTTACGTTTTTATAGGAAACTCTAAGTTTCATTTTTTCTAACACCTTCCTAGATGCCAACATCCTTTTGTTTTCTAGATCCTTTCTTCTCTAATCATCAATTACATTTTGGTAGGGAATTTATTTGTTCCTCATCCACATACTAGGGTTTCCCTCATAGCTCAGTTGGTAAAGAATCCGCCTGCAATACAGGAGACTCTGGTCCCATTCCTCAGTCAGAAAAATCCGCTAGAGAAGGGACAGGCTACCCACTCCAGCATTCTGGCCTGGAGAATTCCAGGGATTGAATAGTCCATGGGGTTGCAAAGAGTCAGACACGCCTGAGCGACTTTCACTTCACTTCTTTCCTTCATCCACATACTAGGCTAGAACTCAATGCTGAAGCAGTGCAATCACCTGTTAGCATGATTGCTTCATATATTTGACCGCAGGCTCCTTTCTAACCCATAGTAGAGCCTGAAAGCCTCCATTAAAGTTCTTCCCACGATGATCAAAGCCTGTAACCATTTTATGGCTGCTGCCAGAAAAAAAATTAAAACCATTATGCTGATGATCGGTGAATAACTAAATGAAACCCTTTTATAGCACAACCAGCAGCTTCAATATATAAAAAAGACAGGATTTAAAGTTGAAGCCGTGACACATTTTAAATAGGAAAAAAAAAATAACGATATGCCAAAGGATTTTTACTATTAAGTAACATTACATGGCCAAATTGAAATGCCACATATCACCATGGGATCAATGTCATTTGATTTGTCCCCTACAACTGATGACATGTTATATATTGTAAGCTATCTGATTTCAACAGAACTTTTCCCAGAAGAGATCACTACAGTTGTTTAGGCAAATTTATTGTTTGAATGTATACTAATATTTGGCTGAGCCACGTGGCAGGAGGGATCTTAACTCCCTGACCAAGGACTGAACCGGCGCCCCCTACAGTGGAAGTGCAGAGTCTTAACCACTGACCACCAGGGAAATTCCTATCGTCTGTACCTATTTTGAAAAGACAAACAATTTACCACTTTGTCATCGCCGGGAGCTTCAGTGTTTGACACGATGAGGTTCTGCTGAGCTAAATCATCAGGAAATACTTTTGGCTTTTTGGCTGTCCCGGTAGTAGCCCCACAGACCAAGGTGAATAGGACACCTGCAGGATGAGAGGGATGACTTTGGTTTATCATAAAAGACTGTTATGAATTTATGATGACAAATACAAAAACAACTTTCTGGAAAACATAAATACTATTGCTTGAGTCAAAGCAGCATCCATTAGAAAAGCCTGCCTTAAATGGATAATGCCACAAACAAGGACACACTCAGTGCTGTATTTGTGTTGAATTTTATGTCTGCAGCAATTACGACAGCGCTGATATGATACCAACATGCAGTTTCAATATAAGAATTAAATATGTGTGTATTAAATAGAAATGTAGCTATATACAAATGAGCAGCCATAGATAACAGTGTTGATTCTAAGAATGTATCCTGAAAGTTACTTTAAAGGTTATCGTTTAAATTCATGAAAGGACTTACAAAATAGCAGTGCTATGCCCAACAATATTGCAAGGATGGCCCACTTTCCAAGTATCACTTCTCCGGTGCCACTACTCAGACCTGAGCGAGTGCTGCAGTCATTTGGGGTAACACAGTCACATAATATCACGTCTAAGGGAGTGACAAGTGACAGGCCAAGTCTATCTGTAACTCTGACAGGGACTGTATATTTTCCAAACTGGAGGTCATTCACATAGGAGAGACGTGCTGATATATCTGAAAGGAAATAAAACCATGACTTATAGAATGTCATTCATTTCTCCTGGGCATAAATAACAAGTGACAGGATATTCACTATTATTTCCATACAATGGATATTCCAAATGGGAACGGCACAAGTGCTACATGATTGCAAGTGTGCATGGACGAAATCTTTCTGATCATATACAAGGTTGTCTACGCTGCCTCTTTGTATAAAGGTCTTCTGGCTTTTGTAGTAATATATTTTATCTGTTCATACACAAATCCTTCCTATCACAAATAACAGATTTGTTAAGAGATTGACTTTTATCATATCGTTAAAAGTTTTAATATGACCAAAATTTTAATTTTCATGTATCTTCTTTTATGCATGATTCATCAGAGAATTTCATAGTCTGAATTTCAGATGTTTCTCCTTACTTTATTTTCATATATTATGCCAAACCATGAACTTACTATCAAGGCATCAGTCATGATGCTGGAACTTCTTCTCATGATCCTATAAAACACTGGGACCAACCTTCTATTTTTTCCTTTTGATGTTTTTTTTCTTTAAGTCAAGAGTGGAAAATATCCAGATCAAAATCCAACAGTCTTGGGGACAGAGCCAAAAATATACTACTTTACACATAGATTACACATGTCCATGCCCAAGAATAGTCCTCCCCAGTTAGCCGACCCGGTGTGACATTTTTATTATTTCATATTTGACGCTCTAAATGTAAACTTCAATACTTGGGTAAAAAAATAAATCATTGAATTGAATCAACTTTAAAAGAAAGCATGATTAACCCAGTGTCCATGAATGTGTAAGAAATAATAATAAGACTAACAAAACCAAAATATATGATTCAAAACATACCATGGTCTATTGCATTGTCTGTCTTATTTACTCCATAAACCTCTATAAACCCATTTTACACATGAATAAATGAATACCCAAGAAGAATAAGCAGTACAATGAGACCTAAAGCCTCTTTAAGACACAGTCTTCTTAACTTAGTGTCTCCCAGGCTTCTGGACTATTTCACAGTCCAGCAAAACTTTAAACTAATACAGTTTTGACCAACATAATCCTGTTAGTATTTCACTGTACTGAGTAGGGATTTTTTTTTTAATTACCGCCTCTTTTAACATATAAAAAGATGTGATATTATGACATCAAAGAAGTAGCAAGGTCATCTAAGGTTGCTTCTCACACACACACTCATTGGTAGGCTAAGTCACTTCAGTTGTGTCCGACTTTTGCGACTCCATGGACTATAGCCCTCCAAGTTCCTCTGTCTGTGGGATTCTCCAGGCAAGAATACTGGAGTGGGTTGCCATTCCCTTCTTCAGGGGATCTTCCCCCAGGGATCAAACCCGTAGTTCTTATGTCTCCTGCATTGGCAGGCACACTCTTTACCACTAGCTCCACCTGGGACTCATTGGAATGCTATTAAAAACACTGAAAGTTATGTCAGTTCACAAAGCAACTTATAATAGGGAATCAAGAAATATTCACTGAAAGCACGGGGATGAAAACCATTCAAGGGCATTTTAAAGCCAACTCCCATTCAGTTTACAGTAGATGAAGGTTAGCGTTAGGGTCGGGAAAGCTGGACTGACAGGACATGATATCCAGATTGTGCATTCAGGAGACACAGAATGTGCTGGAAAGTTATGAGCTGATGTAGGGAGTGAGGCAACCGGGGCATGGAGAGAAGTTCCTTTTGCTTTTGCCATTCTTGTCACCAGAGATTTTAGCAAAGGTAAAGTCGGAAATACACACTGGGACCAAGTGGGGGAAGAATCCCACATGAAAAACATTAGATAAGAAACGGTCAGAAGTCAGTGCAGCGCAGAGAAGGGATCATACAGTGGACACCGTGATGCACTCCCAGATCCCCCGCAATCAGGGAGGTGTTGTCCCAGCTGCTTGGGAGGCTATCAGCACCGCCAGGGACTGGGCCTTCCGGCCAAAGGAAGGGGCCTGTCATGCCCCCTCGGGCAGCCCAACCCCTGACGGAGTCACGGAAGAGCACAGAATGGAATGGCCACTCGGGAAAGGGGATGACTCATGCGTTAGTCAAGGCTGTCCTTCGGCCTGAGCTGCAGCTTGAGTTTCCTTTCCATTCACGTCTACTGATGCCAAGGAAACACCTTGATAAACATTCAGCATGTATATTATCTATGGTGAAACAGATCACCAGCCCAGGTGGGATGCGTGAGTCAAGTGCTCGGGCCTGGTGCACTGGGAAGACCCAGAGAGATTGGGTGGAGAGGGAGGTGGGAGGGGGGATCGGGATGGGGAATACATGTAACTCTATGGCTGATTCATGTCAATGTATGACAAAACCCACTGCAATGTTGTGAAGTAATTAGCCTCCAACTAATAAAAATAAATGAAAAAAATAATAATAAAGATTTAAGTACAAACAAAAGAAAGCTTTTCTGAATAGTGAGTAAATTTGAACTTGTTATAAAATATAAGAGGTATAATAAAATTTGTAAAGAAAAAAAAACAAAAACAAAAACAAACAAAAAAAAAAACATTCAGCCTAGAAACACGGTCTCTGCGCCCGCTTCCCTGGGAACACACCTGCAAAGGATGGGGATTCCCTTCTGACCAAGGAAACCACCGTCGTGTGAAAAATCTGTGTGGGTGGGAGGCACACAAGCCTGGCAGTGGTTCTAGCAGACCTAGTCTGGTGGGGTCGGGGCAGGAGGGATAGCACGTAGCATGGGAATGATAATTCACACAAACCGTAGGGAATCTTGGCACAAGGCTGACCAGAAACAGGCTCTTCCCACCGCACCAACGCTGCAAAACTCGAGTTCATTTGTTGGTGGTGGTTACCACACAGTGAATTATTCTTCTATATTTTACATATTGATGCTGAAAACGACAGACTAACATTTAGAAATACATACCGTTAACCTTCGTCAGTCTCCACATTCTCAGTACCTCTGAATCAGAAGCACCTTCCAAACTGAAGTCAAAGGGTGGGCCGTGTATGGGTTCATCCGGATCTGTAGCAACAATCTCGGCCGACGACATGACAGGTTTACAGATTATCACCGTCCGCTGAGGTATGACTGGGCCGTTATCATTCACGTCCTCAAGAATAATCCCCAGTACTCCATTACATGTTCTCCCATCTAGAAAATTAGATATGAAAATATAATTTCTTGATTTTTGAGTTTCTATTAGGCAATTACACATTGAAAATTACACATTATTAGGTACTTGTACCATAGAAATGACAGGAACAGGCACAGTCCTAGGTTATATCATTAAGGTACGTTAAAAGAAAGACATAATCCATTTCAAATATGTTGTACAGAAAATAACTGCTCTTTAGATTTGTTGTCCATTCACTAAAAAGCTGCCATAGACATGGAATTTTTGTAGAGGTGAGTTTTGACAGATTTTTAAAAAGAGGAAGGAATAGAGGACCAAAAAGGGCATTTCTGGTATAGTCAAAACACAAGGAGATTTAATGAGGTGGGAAAACACATACACAGACCTATGTTCCAGACATAATGAAAGGGAAGGCATGTGGAAAGCACTTAAGGTTTGGGGGCAGGAAAAGTAAAAGGTAAAAGACATAAGGTTTGCATTTGGAAGGTTAGAACAAAATTAGTACACAGAAATGTTTAACACACAAAAGACCCCAGAAGTGGAAAATCACTTGCAAACCTGAATAATCACTCTGAGGTAGCCTAAGGAATTCATCTATCAATACAGTCAATAAACTTACTGAGTAATTACTTTGTACACAGTACTGCAGTGGAAAATCTGGGAGATCTGAAGATGAAGTGGGCAGGTCCTGGCTACAAATGAGTAACACAGTTGTGAAGCCTAAAAGTAAACATAAATCCAGGACTTGTGTGTCTAAACTATCTTTTCTTTCTGCTTATTAATAAGGAGGCCATGGTTATGAGAGGAGGAAAAAAGGACGAAAAAAACTTGTGCCATCTGCGACCCAGGGCTATGTCTTGTACGAAGCTGCTCTCCTAAGAAGAGCTAGGAGACCAGGCAGCCACTACCTCAACCCAACAACAGGATCAGTTGTATTTCAAGGGTCATCATGGGCCAGGAGCCACAGCTCACCAAGTTAAGAAACCGGTTCTGAACTGGGGGCCACAGAAAAGGACATGGTGGAAGCAACTACAAAATTGCTCAGGGGTAAAGTGGAAGAGAGGAAAAGTCTGAAGTTGAAGGCAAATTAATACCTCCTATTTAATATCCTGCAAATTAAAATTCCAGAATGAGCAAGGTTACTGCTTAAAGGAAAGCCAACAAAATCACGCATCAGAAGATTAACTCACTCTATGCAAGATAGCTTCAAATCATGTATATTTACTATCTTCAAAAACATAAAGTTAACTGTTTAAATAAGAATGCAAATGACAGCTGAAATTCCAGTAGAAATAATCTAATAATCATCTAATAGGGACTCTAGAAGAAAAGGATAAATAGAATGGTAGGGAAGCAATACTTAAAGAAATACTGGCTGAGAATATCCCAGAATTAAAGAAAAACATGGATTCTTTTTTTTTTTTTTTAAATGTTCTGATCTGACTGCAGTGCTGGGTGAATAAAGCTAAACTCTCAGCATAAACACTGAATTAAAACTATATATTGAATACAACCTAGGGAACTACAAAAGTTATCTGGATGTATTACCTACAAAAAGGTAATAAATAGCAAAATAAGCAAGAAATGCCAAAGGACGATGGAGTACCACTTGCGGGTACTAAGGGAAGGAAAGAGTTAACTCAAAATTTTAAACTAAGTCAAATGACAAAATCAAACATAAGGATAATATTGAAATATTTTTCAGAACAATAAAACTGACAGGGTTTATCACCCACATTGCACCACTGAAAAGAACGAGTAAAGGATGTAGCTCAGCAAGAAGAAAAGATAACTAGAAGAGAAGAAATGAGATACAAGAAACAAGGGAACTATCTCTCACTTTGGACAACTTAAAAAAAAAAAGACAGAAAGGTAGCAGGAACATATGCAGACATGTATTTTATCTGCCTGACAAACTTTTCTATTCGGACAGAATATTCTCTTCCCTCAGATATTTCTGGTTCTCAAGCTACGTAGTGTTTTCTTGCTCTCTCTGAAAACAAGGATTGCAGGATGTCTTGACGATCTCTTTCGATTTGGGTCCACAGAGTTGAAAGCACATGTCTTACTGACTGAATCTGATTAATTGTAATGTCTTTAAAAATTGACCTCTACAGTGCTTGCTGTTCTACCACTGTAATAAATGCTTGAGTCTCCCTTTCATGGAATGTGTAGAGCTGTTCAATAAACTTTTTTTTTGCACATTGTGATCAGTATTGGTATAGAATGTTTCAACCAAAGATTTTAGACATAACTCGGTATTTCACAGCTCTGTTCTTCATGTGTTAGTATATAAATAATATTCTTTTATTTACTGGATTATATGCATGCAGTGCTCACCTTCTAATATTAATATAATTTTATATGCATGTGTGCATGCTAAGTCACTTAAGTTGTGTCCAACGCTTTGAAATCCTACGGACTATAGCTCCTCCGTCCGTGCGATTCTCCAGGCAAGAATACTGGAGTGGATTGCCATGCCCTTCTCCAGGGGATTTTCCCGACCCAGGGATCAAACCCGCATCTCTTATGTCTCCTGCATTGGCAGGCAGGTTCTTTACCACTAGCGCCACTTGGGAAGTCCTAGTTCCCAATTCTATACGGGTAAATACCAATTTCAAAAAAGTCCTGGAAAGTGGTCCACAATTTATATGCATGACACTCTTCTGCTAAATGTTTTTACAAATCTGAAAGCACACTCCTCCTCCCGAAAGTTTGAACCTTACAAGAGAAGAAGCGTAAAACTCAACTACACAGAGGAGACACCTGGGTGAAACTGCCAACTGAGGTTAGATCAAGAAGGGAAATTGAACTCAATGCTTAAAAAAGACCTATGTTTAGGAGAGGGGAAGGCAGTAAAACCAGAAAGTACAGAGATATGAGAGGAATGTGTGGTAAAGCTGAGACACTGAAGACTTGAGGGAGAATTTTTAAAAGAGGAAGCAAGTGCTGTATGTAGGGAAGCCGGAGAGAGGAATTTAGCATAAGCCCAGAGGTCAATGCTCACAGAAGACAGAATTTCTCATATGGAAGCAGGTAGGGTGGGGAAGGTCCAAAGGGAATGAGTTGATATAGATCTTTTAAAAAGGTAAAGAACAAAAACAAATAAAAAACACACTTTAGTACAATCTCAGTTCATATAAAAAAAAAATATGTCGAGTTACTTATCCCCGACCAGCTTCAAAAGAAATGAATGGAAAAGGCCCCATTATACATTTATTTTCGACCACAAAGATGATACAGTGCCTCTCATTTAATGCCATGAAACATTTGCTCTCTCACTTATTTTTATCTTCTCTGCAACAGAGGAAAATGTGGAATAAAAATCATATCCAAAATCTCTCATCCAGACTAATTTTTATCTCGTCAATGAACAAACCATTTGCCAACTGCAATATAAAATGTACAAATAATGGACTTGATATTCATATTATTTCTCTTTTCACTTGCCTTTGACCAAAAAACATGTCTTGACAAAGGGACAAAGGAAGCTGAGATCTTTAAGGATAGTCTTTAATTGGATGAAGTTAAATTAACAATGATTTCAACTTTACCAAATCAATCAAAGGCTATGAGCCATTTCTCATTAATTTAGAAAAAGCTGAAGTACCTAAAACATCCTCCAAAGTCACTTCTGAAATCTTATTTTGCAAGCTACAGTATAATAATTTATGTTTACTGTAATTAACATTTATTTTACAGAGACACAAAGTTCAAATGTATGTTACGGTAAAAATTATATTTTATGTACTAAGAGGATCCCATTCCTGATCATTGTGCTCACATTCCAACTTTACAGGGCTCATAGAAAATGATTTTACATTTTACATGATTTTGTGGATTCACAGTATTTGTTTTTCTAATTTTTTAGTATCAGAATACTAACCCCCAAGTATATTGTTAGTTTCCTGTAGAAAGATACAACATTTTTAGAATTGTGTATGTTAAGTTGCTTCAGTTATGTCTGACTCTTTGCACACCATGGACTATAGCCTGCCAGGCCCCTCTGTCCATGGGATTCTCCAGGCAAGATACTGGAGAGGGTTACCATGTCCTCCTCAAGGGGATCTTCCCGACCCGAGGACTGAACCAGAATCTCTTATGTCTCTGGCATTGGCAGGCGGGTTCTCTAATACTAGCGCCACCGGGGAAGCCCTCTTAGGACTGTCTATGAGGAAATTAAGTATATTATCTCTCTAATGAATTTTCCTACTGAAGTATTTTTTAAGAGATATAAATAAATAAATTGAAGCTGATTTTACTAATTTTCTCAACTAAAATGAATGATTATTTAATTTTAATAAATTACAGTCATATATTTTCCATGACTAAATTATTTTATACTTACATACAAAATTGAGGGTGCTACTGGAAAGCAAACTTGAGTTAATAAATAATAACAAACTCCTCAATACTTGTCATCTGGGGAGGAAAAAACTCTGAATATACATTGTTAATTTAAAAATGGAGGATGTACATGATTGAGAGTCTACATAGCTGGCTTAATCACAAAGTCGTTACCTTTGTCTGAGGCAATGATTGAAATATTATATACACCACTTCTGGCTTCTCTATCGAGTCTTTTCAAAATGGTGATTACTCCTGAGTTTTCATCCACATCGACCCACCCTTCTGGATCACTTGACTTCATATACCTGTGAAAAATGATGAATTAAAATAACAAAACAGATCATAAGTCAAATAACAATCCTAGTATCAAAATAAATTACACATTTTAAAAAGTAAAAGTCGCTCAGGCGTGTCTGACTCTTTGCGACCCCATGGACTATACAGCTCATGGAATTCTCCAGGCCAGAATACTGGAGTGGGTAGCCTTTCCCTGCTCCAGGGGATCTTCCAACCCAGGGATCAAATCCAGGTCTTCCACATTGCAGGCGGATTCTTTACCAGCTGAGCCACCTGGGAAGCCCAGTGTACACAGAAACTTTTTTTTCCTTTTCTAAGGAAAAAAAAACCATGGTCAACTTGACGTTCACTAAAATAGAATTACAAGTACCTTATGCCGCTGCTACTTCTTGTTTCCGGGTCATACGCTTTATAGCCAATGTTCTTTGTTCCCACTGCTACATTTTCTTTCATTCGAACAGTTTGTACCCGAGGGTCACACTCAGGGCCCTCATCTTGATTCAGCACATTAACGGTGATTGTTGCTGTGTTCATGGTTGATCTTGAGCTACCAGTATATGGCGCTTCATTAACTACACCGATTTGCAGGATCACCTGCTGTTTTTCTTCATAATTCAGTGGCTACAAAAGCAAGCATGTTGAAAATCAGATCAAGATGCAGTATTTGGCCATGTGAACTAGTGTGTAACTAGTCAGCTTCAGAAATACGTACTAAGTGCCAACTCAGGAAGAGTCATGAAAATACTAAACATATACCCACAAATGTGCTGGTTCAGTATTTGGGTAGAACCAGCAAAAAAAAAAAAACCCTCAATTGCAAATTTAACACATCACAGGTTCTAACAGCAATTTCAGATAGTATTTAATGAACTATTATTATTTGAAATATTACTTTTGGGACTTCATGCTCTAATCAACAGTAACTTACTATTCCATCAATTTGGGCATCAGTTTATCCTATCCTCCTGAGATAAATACAAATATTTGTACCTCGTTTAGGGTAGAAAAGATGGGTCAAATTTTATAAGATGTTCTTAAGATAAGAGACAAGAAAATAGAAAGATTATGGACTTTGTACTTTCCTTTTCTACCTTTTTTATCCCAATTACTCTTTAAAAAGTGGGTAGTACCAAGTTTAATGGAAGGTGTTAATTTTATGTTCCCTGATTCGTAGCTGTATTGAAAATGGGTGAAACCATTTCCCAGAAGACAGAATTTTTTTTCCTTTATCTTTTAATTGGAGGAAAATTGCTTTACAATGTTGTGTTGGTTTCTGCACTACAACTCTAATCAGTCATAACTATACATACATCCCCTCTCTCGAGCCTCCCTTCCCTCCCTCCATCCCACCCCTCAAGGTCATCACAGTATACCAGGCTGGGCTCCTTGTGCTGTCAAAGATCTCACAGAGATAAATTTCCTTTCTATAATGCCAAGGATTAGGGCAGGGTTGGAGGAAGAAAGAAACAAGATTTAAGGGACAATCCCTTTGCTGTTTGAAGCAAATATTAACCCACACACTGCAGCTAATTTTCATCACAGTAAGAAAAACCAATCATCATTTTTAATCGATTTTCCTTGTGAATGTAGAAAAGGGAAACCACAGAGACCCAGGATAGAAATATGTTCTAGCAAAAGAGGCAGCAGAACCATAGCCTTCTATGGTTTTGTCCAAAGCCAGAGCTCAGGTGACTTTATGGGTTCACTCTGCCACCTGAATTAGCAGTGATGTCTCCTGAGACAATTAGAGATTACTAGAAAGAGGTTTTGGAAGTATTTACATCTTTAAATGGTTGAGGACTCCCGTTCCGAACCAGGAAGTTAAGAACGTAATGTACACTGTATCCAAAAGAACAGATCTATAAACAGCTTCCCTATGAGTCTGACCAAGAATAACTCATTATTTGGGAAATTCAGTAATGAAGGAGAAGCTCCTTGACACAGCAATAGAAAGAATGGACTAGGAAAGCCTGCAGTGTCCCACTGGTGCCAAAATTGTGCTAGTTTTTTAATTGTTAAGAGATACTGGTTAAAACAAAAAAAGGAAAAAAAAAACCCAGAGATATTCATTACAAAGTGGGTACTACATCATATTAATTGAACATACATATATATAATAATTCTAAACTATCATACCTTTACAAAATGTTCTCCAAAATGAGTACAGTCATCCCACTATATACATGAAGAACACAGTATTTACATTTACTTAACTGTCTATTTTATATCTACATTTACTAGAATTCCTTTATTTTCATTAAGCTCTAGTATACTAATCTATCATATTATAAGCTGCAAATAACTAATTGGCTGATTTATTCTTACCTTAACCACACACAGAACTCCTTCATTGGTTTCGGAATCTGTTACAATTTTAAAATTTCCATCTTCATTACCCTTTAAAATGGTATAATTAGCCCTCCAATTAGCAGTATTAATTAAATCCTTATCCTGAACGGCAACACGTAAGATTTCCACATCAATTCTATTCTCTTCCACAGATGCCACATACTAAAATAACAAAAAAAGACAAAAGAAGTTTAATTAGTAATTCTCACAAAAGCAGAACATCATGTAAAGTAAGCCTGGTTCTTCTAATTTCCAAAAATTATGTTTAAAAAGTAAAAGTGGAAGTTGCTCAGTCGTGTCCGACTCTTTGCGACCCCATGGACTATATATACAGTCCTGGCCTGGAATTCTCCAGACCAGAATACTTGGAGTGGGTAGCCTTATCCCTTCTCCAGGGGATCTTCCCAAAGCACGGATCGAACCCAGGCCTCCCACATTATAAGCGGATTCTTTACCAGCTGAGCCACAAGGAAAGTCCAAGAATACTGGAGTGGGAATCCCTTCTCCAGGGGATCTTCCTGACCCAGTAATCAAACCATTGTCTCCTGCATTGCAGGTGGATTGTTTACCAACTGAGCTATCAGGGAAGCCCAAAACTATGTTTACATGATTTTAAACCCCAAGTCCAAACTACTGACATATGGCTGGGAATACTTCATTTGAAATCATGGGGCATGAAGGGAGATGTGCATATTTAGCAGTTAACTCTGCCTTTTACATTTTCTTATATTAAAATCACACACTTACAGAAGAACGGGTGAATGTTGGCAAGTTGTCGTTCACATCTTCAATATTAATGATGCAAGCTGCAGTTGTCTGCAAACCAAAATACTGACCATCCATGTCTTGTACTTTAATTTTCAGCTGGTATTTATCAATTAGCTGAAAAGAATGTAAGAATTTAATTACTGAGTGAAAGCAACTTTATAAATGAAATCATAACTTATTCTATAATCTTCCTTGCATTGAAAATTTAAGAAGTATACTATTAGACTTTATATTATCACATACTGGCAGAGGAATAATTTCTTCATACTAATTTTCAATTAATTTATGAAAATATTGTAGTTTCTCAAATTTAAAGTGCTACTCATAGAATCAACTTGGTTTTTGTTATTTAACAGAAAGAAAAAATATTGTCATAACATACTTAAAATTGCTTGTAATTAATCAAAATCTTTATCTCCTATTCAAAGTACATTCTTACATTCAAAAATACATTAACAGTGACTCTATACCAGTCTTAAAATAAAGCAATAACATATGCTCTTGTAAAAGTGGTGGATTTTAAACATTTACTTGACATTAAAAGATTAAATTAGCATGAGAAGAAAGTTCTGGAGCTTTGTAAACTTTTTTTTCTCTTCATGGAAAATAGTGTCTGTTTTTAAAGGATTTTCTATTCTTCAGAGACTGCAGACTCACCACTAGTTTAAGAAAGTGTGTTTCCCCTCATAACGGTCTCATCTGTCACAAGTATTGAGATATGGAAGGATTAACAGCAACTCTAATAATAATGCCACCTAGAATGGACATTAGGAAGCTTGGGTTCTATTCCCAACTTCAAAAATAGCAAATGTAATCTTGGGCAGTTGGAAAAGTCTTTTTCCTTAGTTTTCCTCTTCTATAAATGATGATAATAACACCTCTGCTAAGTAATTGACCTTTTATCATAAGACAAAAAAATACATAAAATACTTCCTAGCCTTCCACCTAGAATAGTTGCCCTTCTCTTAAAAAAAAACAAATTGAACTGGGCTCTCCTGCATTGCAGGCAGATTCTTTACCAACTGAGCTATCAGGGAAGTCCTTTCCTCCCTTTAGACTTCTTAAACTTTCTAGTCCTCATGCACTGGACTCAATATTACCTAAAATAAAACTATTAATAGTATTTCTCTCAATGGCTATACTTTTTACACTCCTGATTTCTCCTAATTTACTCCTCTCTCATAATCAATCACATATGTAGAGCTGAAACAATTAACAGTCTTATTTTATTCAAAATTTTTAAAAGCTCAGACTAGTATACTTCTAGGAGGAAATATGCATTGTATTTGTAGCAAACTGTGATTTATTGGGAATGACCAACTGGCAGATAACACAAAGACAGAAATAAAGGTTGGGACTTAAATATCAACCTATGATTATCTTCAGATGGAAGAAAAATTCTGATGCTTAAAGAGATTAAAGCGTGGAAGGCCAACAGAAAAAAAATCAGAAACCTGGGATCAGGAAGTGAGTCCAGAGCTTTCTTGGGTAAAAGAACTCCAAGACTCCTTCATTAGTCACATGTTCTCAAGTGTTTTATCAGAAGAATCTATTTAAGACTCGACAATAAAAGAAAACTTGGTTTATAACTTGCTCTTCCTGAGCATACAAATTCCATGAAGAATCTCTATAATAAGTGAGCCAGTATTTCCCATATGACTAATGCATGATGTTACAAAACCACACATGGTAAATAAACTAGTCACTTATAGTACAAGACAATGGATTTTGATGTGACAAAGTACGAAAGTTCACAGACAAGGCTTCTTAAGAGTGCACACTGCAAAACGCATTTATCAAACTACCACCTGTCAAGCTTTGGCGTAGTATATCAAAGAAAACTATCCACAATGATCTGGAATTACTATTAAAATACACCTCTCTATTCTAACTTCAGGTCATCTTGGATTTTCTTTATATACCTTGACTAAAACTATATAACAGACTGAGTGCAGGAGATATAAAATCTAATCACTCTTACATTAAGTCAGGTATTAAACAGATTTGGAAAATGTATAATAATGCTACTCCTCATTAAACTGTTTTGGAACTGTGGTTATTTTTATAAAAATATTGTTTATATTAACATGTAATATCTTAAATGGGTAAGTAAATATATATATTTTTAACTTCTATCAGTTTGAAACATTTTTGGATTAAACAGTGATAAATATAACCCACATAAACAAAAGCCTGGAATTGTCAATAAAATTTAAGACTATAAAGGGCTCCTGAGACCAGAAAACTTGCAGACCACTTCCCTAATCCATGGGAGAGAAAATGAATTAATACGAGTTTTAGGAATCAAAGAGAAAATCTGACAAACACATATTACTATATTTTAAAATTAAGGACTATAAAAGTATTAAGTAGGCCAGATAAGCTACTATAAGAATTCAGATAAATAAATGCTAACAGTTGAGTAACAGTTGAATAACAAGATGAATAATTACTAAACTAGGATAGCTTTAGGGACAATGGATAGATATGAATGTAAGATCATTGTGGAGTTAATATCAACTTGCTTTGGAAAGTAATTTGACTTGCAAGAGGAGACATCAAATACAATTTTGAGAACATAAAGTGAAGAGAAAGTGAAGTCGTGTCCGACTCTTTGCAATCCCATGGACTGTAGCCTACACCCTCCTCCGTTCATGGTATTTTCCAGGCAAGAGTACTGGAGTCAGTTGCCATTTCCTTCTCCAGTTGAGAACATAAAGCTAAGGTGAAAATAGAAAAATCGTTAAAGGAAAAGAATACTCTAATGTCATTTTAACTAAAAGCATGGGAAAAAGAACATGTTCAGAAGGGAAGAAGAATTCTAGAGGTACTGCATCTGTACACAGCTGATGTACTGCAGCTGTGAAATGTTCAAATAAGGATTCTTATCAGTCAGCTGAAAATGTTGAAATCAGAGATCAGCAAGAGATAAACTTTCATTTAATCTATGTAAGGGGAAAATGTAGATAAGATTGCTAAAGAAGCTACACAGATAGAAAGAGAAGAAGCACTGTCATATGTAGATAAGAAAATTCCACAAATTCCAAATTTTACTTTACAATTACAACATTTCTTGTTTTCTGCCAACTATAAATATGTTTATATTAAGAAATTTGATTTTATAAATCATATAATCCAGGAGAG
Organism: Muntiacus reevesi; assembly: GCF_963930625.1. Classification (NCBI taxonomy): domain Eukaryota; kingdom Metazoa; phylum Chordata; class Mammalia; order Artiodactyla; family Cervidae; genus Muntiacus; species Muntiacus reevesi. The sequence continues at coordinate 24,964,657 of NC_089252.1, read as the reverse complement.
AAAGAATTAGCAGTTCAAAGTCAGGATGCTGCAACGTTAATGACCTCCATCAACCTACCTAAAATAATTTTTGTTAGATTCACAATATGCTTTTCAAAAGCTTATCTGCAGATGATATACAGAGAAACACAGGTACTACCAAAAGAGCCAACTCATTAGAAAAGACCCTGATGCTGAGAAAGATTGAGGGCAGGACGAGAAGGGGTCGACAGAGGATGAGACGGTTGGATGGCATCACTGACTCAATGGACATGAGTCTGAGCAAGCTCCAGGAGGTGGTGAAGGACAGGGAAGCCTGGCGTTGGCGTGCTGCAGTCCATGGGAACGCAGAGTCAGACACGACTAAGTGATTGAACACCAAATCAGGTTTAATTTGTATTTGTTACCTCTCTGTCTAGCTGAGATGATGATGTGGTGATCACGCCTGTAGTTGGATGCATAGAAAAGAGGGTGGGCGACGCTGGAAACTGCTCAATGATGGAGTACCTTAGACGCGTGTGCAGGGTGTCAGGCTCATCTTTGTCTGTTGCACAAACCTGTCCCACGGTAGTACCTACATACACAAAAATCCTCTTTAATTTCCAAAACCTTTACAGTTCCAACTTTCCCTTTGACTCCTCTCTATCTACCACAAAAAAGTTTTGCATGACAAATAACAGGAATAGCATTTGTACATTTTCAGGATTCCATATAAAGTATCACTTCCTTTCAAATATCCCAATATTCCAACATTTTGAAATTTGGTGGCCATATCCATATTTACTACGTTTATTGTATAATTTTATAAATGTTGATAATATCTCCCCATGGCCTTTGTATTTCTTAACTAAAGAATTTCAATTATTCTTTAAGCTTTTTCTATTTATAAGCCTGCACTTAAATTGATCATATGGGTCAGTTTGCTCTGAAAATTCTTAGCTTACTTAGATCTTTCTAGAGGATGACTAAAAATCTAATTCTAACTCCTAGTTGAAATGGTCCATTTTTCAAGAGATTGAGAAAATATATTATTCTCCAAGACCTTTATAACAATGCCCAGAATGCATGTGTGTGTGCGTGCTAAGTCACATCAGTCATGTACAACTCTTTGCGACCCTATGGGCTGTAGCCCACCAGCCTCCTCTGTCCATGGGATTCTCTAGGCAAGAATACTGGAGTGGGTTAACATGCCCTTCTCTCCAGGGGATCTTCCCGATTCAGGGATTGAACCCACATATCTTATATCTCCTGCCTTGGTAGGCAGGTTCTTTACCACTAGGGTCACCTGAGAAGCCCAGCGATATCCAGAATACAGTCTATCATTTAATCACTACAGAACATCAGCAGATCTCTTCAAGGCTAAGACTTCCACTGCTCAAGAACTTCTTTTCCAAAAAGAATATTCTAAACATATTCTTAGAATATTTAGAAAACATGGTCTCTTTAAAGTATTTCTTTTATCTCACACAGAAAGGCAAAATAACTTGAGTAACTCCTATTTTTCAGGCACTATGCTTGGCATTCAAGGCATACTGCGCTTCATTTAACCTTGTATGTTAGCATCTCATGTTACAGATGGAGAAACCAAAGAGTGCCAAGATTAGGAAACTTGCCCAAGGTCATGACACACAGCTAGCAAAAGGCAGAGTGAAATGCCTCCCGCAGCCAGCTGTCTGGCAAGTCCCTTGCTCTCGGCAGCAGGCTGGGCTACCTCCCAGTGGCCAGGATGAAAGTCAACTAATGAACTGCAACACTACGCTGCCGTACATTGCCCAGGTGGCGACTCACCAATTTTGCTGTTCTCAAAAACTTTAAAAACGTAACTTGTTTCTGTAAAAATTGGGTAGTTATCATTTTCATCCTCAATTCTGATGACCAGGGTCAATGGATATTCTGGAGTATATCCATCCGGAGTTGTTGCAAAGGCAACTAGCTGTGAAGAGAGTAACATTGGAAAAAAAAAGCGAAAATAAAATATGGTTCAAACTTGCCTATGTTTTGCCTTTCAACTGGAGACTGTTGAGCATCACAGTGTGGGTTTTACCATATGCTACTACTTTTGTATGTGAGCATAATCTTAATGCCACAAGAGATGGCTAATTTCATGGTGTACTATGGCATTTTATATTATATCTAATATAATAACATAGACAAATTTGGTTTCCTCATCATTGCTGTATTGTTGTTCATGAGTGTAACGGTTTTTATTATTATTTTCTTGAAAGGGCCCTGAGAACTATTTTGTTTTGCTTGCAAGTTTCAAGTGCAAGTGTTTTAAATACAATTTTCTGGATCTTTTATAACTGAATTCTTAGGATTCCAAACTCCCCAGGTGCAGTCAACTGAGATATTATTTTATTTTCTAATTAGAATTTTAGTCATATTGATGGCTATATTTAGATAACTGTCTTCATAAGAATTTTTTAATTTAAAAAGAGGAGTCAGAAATGGACCAAGTGAATGGCCATAAATTGTGTCTAGAATGCAATTTATTCTTTTGATTATACAATATGAATTTAAATTCCATTTTATCGCCTCCTTACTTGCTCACAAATTAATTTCTCTCATTGCAAAGACTCCGAGGCTTAACTTCTGAACTTGACTTATCTCTTACGGCATCACTCTCAGTACAATAAAGAGGTTCACAGATCTTTTCTACCAAATAAATAATTACCTTAAAAGTGGTACTCTTTTTCTTTTGAAAATAGAAATAGTAAAACTGTAATTCCCAGAACAATCTAATAAAATTGAAGGCTATTTATTTTATAAAATTCTTTTTGCTTCCGGGCAACTATCAGATCTGTACAACACTATCAGAGCACAGATGAAAAACTCAGGAAACAGAAAAGAGTAATTGAATTGAGGAAGAGAAGCGAAATAGCCAAGCTTAATTTTACTAATACAATATGCAAACGTTAGACTTTACCTCAAACAACGGATATGTTTCACGATCTATAGAACGAGTACAAAACAGGTTTCCAGTATCTCTCTCTACATAAAATAAATTGCGAGGTTCTTTGTCAACTCCAGGCCCACTTATGGAATAGTAAATAGTGTAGTTTTGGGCTGTATCAGATTGAATCTAGAAAGTAGACAGTATATACATAAAAGGCAAATTTGTATTTCAGCAAAACTCTCATCTACACATTTTGCAATCACATTGACATTTTTATTACAATAAGTAATTACCCTCTTTAACTTATTATTATGTATGAATAAAAGACAGCAATAGAATAAGGAAGCCTAATAATTGAGAAATTCAAGAGTAAGGCATGAGGAAAATAACGAAGTTAGTTTTCCAGGAAAAGTAACGAATACTTTCAAAGGCTACATGTACTTACATGGATCAAGCATTTTGGACTTTTCTTGTCTTAGAAAACAAAGCATTCTGAGTATGAAAAGTTATCCTTTTGTCAATTTTTTTTGACACCTGAAGTTTTATTATATATAACAATACTTGAGACACTGAATTTAAAGTATACTGTCTGCAGGACAAACATTTGGAAAGTGGTTTCTTTAATTAGTTTTTATTTCTTATTTTCTTTATCATAGGGGTTCAACAGGAGGATGAAAAAGAGTGAAAATGGAAATGACAGAATATCCTGGTGAATGTGCTACTTTGATATTTGATTCAAAAGGAAAATTTTCTCTGGGATTTCCCCAGCAGTCCAAAGGTTAAGACTCTGCCTTCCAATGCAAGGGGCACGTGTTTGATCCCTGGTCAGGGAACTAAGATCCTACATCAAAAAGAATTTTTTCCCAAGTGTTTCCATCCTCTTAGTAGGTTCTTGACTACCTGTCAATTATTTTCAAAAAATTTTTTTCTCAACTTTAAAATGCTCTTCTCTCAGTTGCACTGAATTTATTGGTGGGCTGTAAACAATGTTTATCTCTCACCAATTCAAGAATTGGTGGAAAAGAAACCTAAGAGATAGACTGAATGGTAGTGACCACTGATAGTGGAGAAAGGCACAAAATTTGCTGAGGTTTCCACTGAAAGTTAAAAAAGAAAGAGAATTTATGGACCCAGTGCAATTTAAATAGTGAACTTGGAAAGAAACCATGGAAAGGTATACCATCTTTCCCTTTCATGGCATTTGATTTTTTATCAACAATTTCATCTCTTATCATGGAAGATGTTTGGGGGTTTTCCAGACTATGTCTAGGCTCTGAGATACACTTGATAATATGGAAATCCATTGAACAAGCATGTGTTTGAGAATGCTAGATGGGCTTTACAGTTTTATAAATGGCTTTTACATGACTACAACTGCAAAAAAGTATATGCAGGTATAGAGAGATGTATTTATACCATATATTAAGCATATGATAGACACACTCATTCACTCATATATTCATACATACACATTTTTAAAAATAAGTGCATACTCATTGTCCACATTTTTTAAAAAGATGGAAACCATAGACTCTCACAGTGAAAAGAAAGTAAATTGTACCTGTTGAAGAAAAAGTGGGAATGGACCCAAGGAATTCTCAGGCACAGAGCAAGGAATAGGAGCCCATCTTCTCTTGGCACGTCTCAAAACTTTTTCCTGAGAATGCCTTTTCTTTAGTACCTCAATTTAGAAAACAACAACAAAAAAAAACAATAAAGTCAATTGCTACTTTATTTTTAAACTTGAAAACTGATACATCTTTCTTCTTTTGTTCTCATGAGGATTAGCTGGGGAGGCGTAGGACCATGGTAGTGCTTGAAAACCAAACGAAATGTCAATACCATTAAAAAAAAATGAAGAAAACCCTGCCCTAACTGTTATCTCAGCAGTCCTCTTGAGAAAATAACTTGGTGGGAACATGGAAGAGAGAGAGAGATGGAATCGGCAGCCTAGAAGCAGAACTGGAAAAAAAAAAAAATTACTGTTGCCACATTGCCATGCAAAAACACAGGAGGAGAGATATGCAAAGAACGTTAAGTGGATAGGTGCCCTTCTAAATTCAGCATAAGCATCTTGCACTCACCAGCAACTAGGAAGAGCCAGAGGACCAACAGAGAGATCTGTGTCAGAAGGAGGAGAGAAACATGGTGACAACTCTCAAACGCCTGTCATGAGTAATGGCCAGGGGTTGAACAGAAGTCATTTTGATCTTGAGGGTCACAAAGTCAAATGCGTGCATAAGATCCAAATTGTACCCTAAAATAGTCCTCCATTTTCTAAGAGTAAAAATTATGCTAAGATACATGAAACACTAGTACCGCTGCCTGAATAGGACAACACAGTAAGTCATTAACATGTCATACGAGTTCCTGAATCTTAAAAACTACATACTCCAAATTACATACGAAAATCTTAAGCAATAATGCTTATTGTTTTGGAAACCTACTCCACAGTAAAGATCAAGAAAAGTTGCTCCATGTCTAATCTCAAGTTCTCATTCTGTCCCATATGCCAACTTCTTTTATGTCCCAAATAAACGGAATTTATAACCTGGGATAACCTAGGTTGAACCACTCTTTTCCATTTCAACACTGTTAACTTGAGTCATGGTTTTCCTTCTTCAAGCTAAACTAACCTCTATCTTTTCTGATTCACATCTTCTCTGGTCATGTGAGTTACACCTGAAGAAAACAATTCATTATACTTCATTTTTTCACTTGGGCATACCTCTGTTTGATGCTCTAAAAGGACAGGTATCTCCTTCTCTTCTTGGGTCTCTGTGTTGGAAAGCAATATGGTAAAAGAGCGCTTCTCTGAGGACGAAAGAATGGCGTGTGTTGTATAGACTGAACCATCTTCTAAGACTTGGAAATCAGGGTCACTTGAGTGAATGAGAGTTGCAGATTTAAAGCACTCCTTCAAGTTAACTGTAGAAAATGCACAGAGCAGTCATTTGTAAGGTAAAACAAAGCAATATATAGTTTTAACCGTAAGCTATGCATTTGAGGTGGTAGAATCAAAAACTTTAATTACACTGTAATTAAGTTTTGCATTTTTTAAAAGGACATATGAAACTACATGGTTAATTAAGTTGTTCTTAATTAAACATATCTACCACAGCTTTTACCTACTTCACATTCTTTTAAAAAAAGAGACATTTGTTATGAAATAAAGACATGTAAACTCAACAGTCTGAATATAAAACTCACACCAAAAGACGTTTTTATTAACTGAAACCAGCCACAGAGCAACACATGAAAACACATAAAGTAAGTTAAATAGAACCTAAAAATTAGAACTGGAAGTTATTGAATTATTACTGAACTCTTTGCATCTGTTGTTAAACAGTCATCATATTCTGTCTCTACATTGATCTGATCTTTTGTTATACATTTGAGTTATATGAAAAAAGTTAATTGATAAAAAACAATGAAAGTGTTAGTCGTTCAGTCGTGACTAACTTTGCGACCCCATGGACTGTAGCCCACCGGCTCCTCTGTCCATGGAATTCTCCAGGCAAGTATACTGGAGTGGGTTGCCATTTCCTCCTCCAAGGGATCATTCCCACCCAAAATCAAACCCCAGATCTCCTGCATTGCATGTGGATTCTTTACCATCTGATTTTTACCATTCTTTGCCATGTGATTCTTCATCATCTTTACCATTCTTTCCCACCAGAGAAGTCCATTAAAAAAAAAAAATGTGGAAATAAACCTCAGGAAGATGCCAAAATAGTTTAGGATAAAAATCTAAAAACAACACCCTTAAACTCAAGAAATAGTTTCAATACTATTTCTCAATTTCAAAGACATGTTTTGACACATACCATAGCCTACATCTAATGTAAATATTAGTAATTACTTCATTAATCAAACTAAAACAATTTTATGTTATATAATCATGTCTTTCAATAAAGAACAATATTTGGTTCACTGGATTGACACCATATGTATTAAAAAATATTGTATTACAGTGTATTCTGTTAGTTTTAACTATTAGTTCCAATACAGTCACCCTTCTAAAGATTACACTAATTTTACAAGATCACAGCAAATTAGGATTTATTACATATTTTGGCAGTTTCTTACCTCTACCAATTAATTTTTCAGCATCTAGTTTAGAGGGAACATATAGTGTCACTGTTTTGCAGGCATCACAGGAAAACGTTAAGATCTAAAAATAAATCAATATTATGCATGAAAAAGAGCCTTTTCATGTGTACACAGTTTGCACACATCTGTATAGTTATAAATCTGTTTATAAAATTATCAAAATAATACCAAGCATATAATGGGATTAAGAATTCAGGGAAAAAAATTGCATAGAAGAGAAGAACAAATCCAATAGAGAGCCATGGTTCCCTCCCTCACAAGGCATGTAAACCAAGAAAATTCCTTATCCTCTTGGACTTTGTTTCCTAGTCTGAAAATGGAGTTAATAATAACTTCACTAACTTAGTGGGTATATTGAGAAGCCAATGACACCCTTTTGTGGGAAAATACTGGAAACTATTAGGAAGGCAGCAGAGATATGTAAAAAGAACAAAATAAAAACAAATTTAATGAGTCAGCAAATCATTTCAATTATCTGTCAACTGCTATGAGTCGGGGTATCAAATCAAAAATATCCCAATCAAGAAAAGCCCGACACTTTTAAAGACAATCCCTGACTCACTGCCATGGAGTGACTTAAAAATTATTTACATGTGACCCCACGCATACAAGCACATGATTTTGAAATATGAACTTATTTTGAACTTCTCATTAATGAGAATTAAGGTCAGTGTTAAAAATATTTCACTTAAAAAATGTAAATGATTTAGTGATTTATGGTGAACCAGTTACAATACAATATATATCTGAGCACATTGAAAATAAATTCTGTATAACAGATGCTTCCGAAAGATTGCTCGTTGTTTTTATCTTTTCTATATTTTTGCAAAGGTTTTTGGCCGAAAGCAAAAGAGCTTACCAGTATTTACATTGTTATTTAAAAATCTATAAACATAAATTAAAATCGTCAAAATTGGGATGAAAATTTTTGTCTCCAAAACACATTAAAGACCCTTTTAATTATCCAATTTAAATTGTGTATGAAGAACTAAGCATGACAGAGATCACATTTCATTTGGAACTGAGCAAGGACACAACCAAGAGACTACACTCGAACTGGAAATAAAAAGATGAGAAGAATTCTCACTGGTTGCCTAGTCTAGAGCAAATAGGGGCAGGACATGTGAAGAGCCCAGCTCAAGGGGACAGAAAGTACACTCCCACTGATTCATTCAACCCACGTTTCTTGGTTGCTGCCTGGGTGCCGTGCAGTGTTCAAAGGCTACCACAGTGAACAAAGAGAATTTCTTGACTTCACTGAGATTATCTTATAATAAGAGACAAAAAGTCAACACACAAATCCACAAAGATCACATAACACCATGAGTAAGTGTTATAAGAAAAGTAAAACAGGGAGAGAGGGGGGAAAAGGAAAAGAACAGAATGAAACAAGGAAGCAAACCAATTCACTAACTAGGGGAGAGCCTTCCAAGTGAAACAAAAGCCACACCAAAGGCCCTGAGAGGCGACTTCACCCGGTGTGTCAGAGGAACACAGAGGAGCCCGCAGCGGTAAACACAGGCTTCCCAGGTGGCTCGGTGGTGAAGAATCTGCCTGCCAAGCAGGAAACATGGGTTTGATCCGTGGGTCAGGAAGATCCCCTGGAGAAGGGAGCGGCTACCCACTCCAGTATTTTTGCCTTACAAATCCCACGGGCAGAGAAGCTTGGCAGGCGACAGTCCATGGGGTCACAGAGTTGGACACAGCTGAGCAACTAAATCAACAAACACAACAGCAGTAAACAGAGAGGGAAGAGTGACAGGACATGACGTTGAAAAGACAGTCGTGGGCATATTAGATAGGGTCTAAAAGACCACAGGAACGCGTACAGTTTTATTCTGAGGGCAAAGAGAAGCAACCGTGTGGTTAGACTATGGCATCACGTTGTAAGCATTTACACAGACTCATTCCGGTGGCCACAGGAAAACAGACTGAAAAGCGAAAGTGTTAATCACTCAGTCATGTCCGACTCTTTGCGACCCCATGGACTGCAGCCTGCCAGGCTTCTCTGTCCATGGAATTCTCCAGGCAAGAATACTGGAGTGGGTTGCCATTTCCTCCTCCAGGGGATCGTCCCACCCAAGAATAAAAGCTGGATCTCCTGCGTTGCAGGCGGATTCTTTCCCATCTGATTTTTAGCATTCTTTGCCATCTGATTCTTCACCAGTAGCCAGGCTCCTCTGTCATGGAATTCTCCAGGCAAGAATCCTAGAGTGAGAAGCCATTTCCTTCTCCAGGGGACCTTCCCAACCCAGGGATCGAACCCGGGTCTCCTGCCTTGAAGGCAGATTCTTTATTTTCTGAGCCACCAGAGAACATACTATAGGGGACCAGAGTGGAAGCAAGGAGATCCACTGGGAGGAATCTAAGAGAGGAGGGGTGGTGACTTGGACTAAAGTAAAAATGATGGAAAACGTGAGGATGGCCAAATTAAGACAGCATCTCAGATAACAGTGTCCTGGACATCCACTCATTCATTCATTCAACAAATATTTATTAAATGTCTACTATGTACCAGACATGAGCAACAAACAGGGTTCTCATGAAACATTCAAGTCAAAGGTAAGATATTTGCAATTTCAATAAAGGAGGATAAAAGCTATGACAGGGAAGTTCAGGGTGCTTTGGGGGTGCACCAGGAGCCAGCCCCTTCTAAGGCACAAGTGAAGAGAGGAGACATGTGAGTCATGTCCGGGGAGGCAGAGCTTGTATGTTCCCAACACAGGAACTGCATGCGCACAGGCCCCGAGGGGCCACAGACCTTAAACGCCATCTGCCATGGTTGATATATATAGCACAAGATGGAGAGGAACTGAAAATGGATTCAGAGAAGCAGGTGTGGGAGAGAATCTGAACAGCCTTAACACAGTAGACACATAGATCTTTTTTCTTAAAGATAATAAGAAACCAAAGATTTGTTTTAAGCAGATAAATGACATAAGCAAGCTTTCCAGGTAGCTCAGCTGTAAAGAATTTGCCTGCAAAGCAGGACCATGGGAGATGTGGGTTCAAGCCCTGGGTCGGGAAGATCCCCTGGAGGAGGGCAAGGCAACCCACTCCAGTATTCTTGCCTGGAGAATCCCATGGACAGAGGAGTCTGGTGGGCTACAGTCCATAGGGTTGCATAGAGTTGGAGCAGACTGAAGTAACTTAGCACGCACGCACACACACACACATACACATACACATACACACACACACACACACACACACACACACACACACACACACACACAAATGACATAAGCAACTTTCTATTGGAATAAGGTCACTCTAACCAGTGTGACAAATGAACTCGGGGAACAATTTTCTTTGACAAAAAGGGACCCAGCGCGTTCAGTCAAATCCCCAGGCCAAAACTAAAAATGACAAATACGTGTTTTTAAACCATCCTAAAACATCTTGCAAGGAAGTGCTAGGCAAAAACTGAGGATAAAGATGGAACACCAGAGTAACCAGAAACAACTTCTAATCTGAAAAGATTAGATTCTGGTTTTTTGGCCTCAAATTGAAGGGAGTAAAATCAAAGCATGGACCTGCCTAAGACCTAAGAGAAGAGCCACTCTTGTTAACCTGGATTCCCAAATGTAAAACCTTCATGGTGGGTATGAGCTAGAAGTGAACTAGCCTCACATGGACTTGTGAGCCACACTCATGTTATTCGGAAACTCAAGCCACTAAGTAAGTTGACCTAGCATGTGATCCGCACCATGGCTGCTGAAAACCATTTGGCCAAATTCAACAATCATTCTTAAACTTTTCTTTTAAAAAAGAGCCCCCAATAGGATTTGATAAGTGCTATTTCAATATGAGTTTTATTTTATATTACAATCACATCAGCAATAGAAAAGCACTAGGATAGCCTCACTAAACTTAGAAACAAGATGGACTTCCCAAGAGTCATCACCTATAGTTAATATTACATTAAAGTATATTAGATATATGAATGAAAAGGAGATAAAAATAACTATTTGCATTTGATACGACTATTTATCTGGAAAACCCAAGCAAATTAACCATAAAACAGTAAGAGAATTTCACTAAGGGTGCACAAATAACTGCTAAAATACACAAATCATTAGTCTTCATCCACATAAAGCCAGTTAAGCAATATATTGGAAAAAAAGAAATCATTTTCAAAAGTGGTAAAAGAAAAAAAGTTAGAATACCAAAAAGTAAACTTAAGCTTATCTGAGAAAAATCTGAAAATATTTCTGAAGGATACAAAAGAAGACTTGCACAAAAATAAATATGTATCATTATTTTGAATAGAAAAAAAATCAACAATGTAAGTATATCAATTTACACAAAGTTAAATTATGAAGTTTATGACCCTAATAAATCCCAACAGTACTCTTTTTCCAGAACTAGACAAGCTAACTTAAAAGAGCATAAGGAAATCCAGAGATTGTCATAATGAGCAAACGAACTTAAGTCAGACAGGAGAAAGAATGTATGACATCCCTTATACATAGAATCTAAAAAGAAATGATACAAATGAACTTACTCAGAAAACAGAAATAGACTCACAGACTTAAGAGAACAAACTTATGGTTGCATAAACCGGGTGGGAAGGATAGTTAGGGAGTCTGGGATGGACATGTTACACAGTGCTATATCTAAAATGGATAACCAGACTTCCCTGGTGGTACAGTAGATAAGAATCTGCTGCCAATGCGGGGGGATGCTGGTTCGATCCCTGATCAGGAAAATTCCACATGCCATGCTGCAATGACCGAAACCCCGGCCCAGCAACAAGAGAAGCCACTGCAATGAGAAGGCCACTCACGACAACGAAGAGCTGCCCCTGCTCGCCACAACTAGACAAAAAGCCCGCCACGCACAGCAGGAAGACCCAGTGCAGCCAAAAATAAATAAACTAAAAAAACAAAAAAGAATTCAGGCTTAAAAAATAATAATAAGATGGATAACCAAGGACCTACTAAATTGCACAGGGAACTCTGTTCAATATTATGTGGTAGCCTGGCTGGGAGGGGAGTTTGGGGAAGAATGGATACAGGTATATGTATCACTAAGTCCTTTTACTGTTCTCCTGAAACTATCACAACACTGTCAGTTAGTTATACCCCAATACAAAATAAAAAGGTTTTTTTAAAAATGAAGGGATAACTGATATATTTTTAAAGAGGTCATTAGAAAAAAACAATTAAAAACAGAAAAATTATGAAAAAGAAAAGCCATGAAAGGATATTAGCTTTAGCTGACAGTGAAAGGTCTTAGGAAGTCTCAGTAATGAAAACAATGTAGCATTTGGTATATCAACAGAAGGAAGTGCATACAAATTGGAAAGGAAGAAGTAAAAAAGTTTGTATTTGCATTTGTTACAACCCATATAGATCATAAAGGTTGTAATCTTTTGCTACACTCACCAACCATCTAAGAGCTTCTATTTCTCCACATTCTTGCCTATAGAGCCTGCTCTCAGACTTTTGGACGTTTGCCAAATGAGAAATGACATTTCAATGTAGTTTTAAAATCACCTTTCCCTATTATGAGTGAGGCTGAAATATTTTAAGAGACATTTTTATTACTTCATGGTTTTTCATGTTAACACTGGACTTGATTTATAAGAATTCTTTATGAATTGGTAGATTAGCTTTTTCATAAAGGCTCCAATCACAAGATGAAATTGCCTAAGGAATGATTTGAATTTAACAAAGGAGATCCCTGACGACCTTAGAAGCTGTATTAGGTGTTTAGGCAGGAAGTCAGTCATGCCTGATTCTTTGAGACGCCCTGGACTGTAGCCCACCAGGCTCCTCTATTCGTGAGGATTCTCCAGGCAAGAATACTGGAGTAGGTTGCCATGCCCTCCTTTAGGAAAACTTCTCCACCCAGAGATCAACCCTGGGTCGCCTGCATTGCAGGCAGATTCTTTACATCTGAGCCATAGTGGAAGTACATTGAGGCGGAGGCAGAGTGCAACTGTGTGAGGTGAGGCAGGACGAGGAAGTTGGGAACTGGTTCATGGAATGGTGAAGGATTACTTGGGTGCATGGGGAGGAGGTGATTATGTCCCACGAGCCATTTTTATTCACTAATGCTTCTCTTCTCTAAACGTCTATCATACATGAGGCTCACAACCACAACAACCATCTGAGGCTGGCAGGGCTCTGCAGACGTGCACGGGAGCCTCAGAAGAGCTTAAGACACACCAACCCGACCAGCAAAAATGCAACAGGATGAGGGGTGCCGCCGGAGTCACCCCACTTCTGGCCAATGCAGCTTTGACGCTAAGGAAGGTCAAGGAAAGAGGATTATTCAACTTCAGTTTATTCCCTATATCTGCTTTTTCTAAAAGGGCCTGAGAAGACACACAGAAACTTCTGTTAGTATATCAGTGTTAGCTGCTCAGTCGTGTCCTACTCTTTGCGACCAGGTTGACTACATGTGGCCTGCCAGTCTCCTCTGTCCATGGAATTCTTCCGGCATGAATACTGGAGTGGGTTGCCATTCCCTTCTCCAGGGGATCTTCCCGACCCAGGGATCAAACCTGGGACTCCTGCATTGGAGGCAGATTCTTTACCATCTGAGCCGCCTGGGAATATTTATGGCCTGTGCATTTCATTACCCGAGCCTAATCATGCTTTTTTCCTTCAAGGGCAATGGTTCAGAAAGAAGAGTCCAAAAAAAGGGGGGGGGGGTGTCAACTTTACTGAGAATCCAATCAAAATCAAGAGACATTTTATAACCGTTATTTACATATTCCATTTTCCATTACCCCGACAGTGAACTGTTAATTGCCGTGCACCTGGCCCTTTGTATGTTATTAACTTGCCCCAGGAAATGAGTTAAGGTTTGAAGTCCATAAGGAAAGCCATTCTCAAGACAGCAACGACTACAACTTCATTCATTAAAAATTTCAGGAATTCCGTGAAACAGGAGCGCCGTAGAGTAAGGGAAATTGACTGGATATTTCACGTCGCCAGTTCCACCAGTCCCAGAAGGAATTCCCCAACTGTCGGTTCTCCAGGTTCGTCCCCGTGTCCTTCAGGTTTGCCCGGAGCCCTAACGCCTGCGGCTCAGCTTGAAAAGGACACTATGGGCTTGGCCCCCTCGCTCTCCGTCTCCGTACCCCGGGAGCTCTGTCTGGGGAGCCCCTGGTCCCACACTCAGGCACTGCTCCGCCGCTCTAGATTCCGTGCCTGCAGCCCCCTCCCCTAAAGAGATCCCGGGCTTTTCGGCCCGGGGGTGGCGGGGTGAGGGTGGTGGCGTTGTCCTTTCCAAATAAGGCCACCCCCACTTTCTCTCAGAGCTTTGGGGAGGTGGGCTGGTAGCTATTGTGTTTCGTAAAGTGGAAAAAGAAACTGGAGCTGGAGGGCGGGGAGGGGCGGGCGGTGGGAGGAAGAATCCAGATGCCTCCGAGGCGACCATTTCCCCCAGAGTTTAAAGGGAATGAAACCTCACGTGTGGACCAACAATGGAAACCTTAACGGAGGACCATCTGGGAGCCCTCTACCATTTTCACGTGCAGAGGGTCCAGACGGCCCGGTCCCCGCGCTTCCCTCCCCTTCACCCACAGCCTGAGATCAATTCCCCAAAAGGCGCCTAGACCTCTCTTTCACCCCAGGATCGGCGCGTTTGGTCGCGCCCGCCCAGCGGCTAGCCTGGTCCGCGGCCGGAACCCGGCCCTGAGCCGGCCTGGACTGTCCTCCCCCGCGAGGTGCGCAGGCGGGCGGCGCTCGGCGGCTCGTACCCAGGGGCCACGGATTTCCATGGGCGTTTGCCGCCGCTACCGGAGACACCCTCCTCGTCCCCTTGCGGGATCGCAGCGCCCAGGTGGCCGTCCTCTGTCCGCCCTCCCCCACCCCAAGCGACTGCACTTTTGCAGCCAGCCCCAGGCGCCAGGAGCCCCCGCCTGGCTCGCCACCCACCGATCTCTGCTCCCAAAGGTGCCCCTCTCTCCCGCATCTGTCCGTGCGCCCTCCCGGGCCCGGTGTCCAGGCGGCCACTCACCGCGAGGGTCAGCAGGAGTTGCCGGCAGAGGGCCCCGCTCGGGGAGCCTGGGGCTCGGGCTGGCGCCATGGGAGGACTCCGGGGCTGGTCGCCGGCCGAGGCACCCGGAGGCCGGGGAGGGAGGGCGCGGCGGGGCGAAGGGCCGCGACCGGGGCGCAGGAGTGCGAGGCCGAGGACCTGGCGCGCGGAGGAGCTGCTTTTCTTCTCGGTTTTTCTGAAGCTCCTGCCTCTCAGCCCAAGGGCTTTTCCTCTGATCGAGGGTGGGGTTTCCAGGCGCGTCCGAAAGACACCGATCGGCCCCTCCTAGGTATTTTCTTAAGTCTTCATTTCTGGAAGAACGCAACAGGTGGGAACTCCCTCTCGCCGCCACCCTTTTACCTGCTAGGTGTTTCTCACCAGCGGACGCCACCTATATGCCCCATCTCCCCCCCACGCCCCGGTGTCCGCCTGGAGGATTAACAGCTGGCCCTGCCCAGCAGAAGCCCTGACTATACAAAGACTCACTCCCCGAGCGCGCCCGGCCGCGGGAGGGGGCGAGGACCCGCGCGCGCTCCCGGCCCGACTCCGCCCCGCGCGCTGTGGTCAGTTGCAGACCCGCAGAGGCCGGCCGGGAGGGAGGTGGAGAGGTCGCACTTTGGTGTCACGCTGCCTAAGGCCCACCTAATAGAGGGTTAGCCGCAGGGAGACTGGGCTTCCCTGTTGGCTCAGACGGTAAAGAATCCGCCTGCAATGCGGGAGACTTGGGTTCGACCCCTGGGTTGGGGAGATTCCCCTGGAGGAGGGCATGGCAACCCACCCCAGTATTCTGGCCTGGAGAATCCTCATGGACAGAGGAGCCTGGGGCGCTGCAACCGCTGGGGTCACAAAGAGTCGGACACGCCTGAGCGATCAAGCACCCAGGGATACTGTTTTCCACACTCTCCTGGAGTTAATTTCCTGCGGACGACCACCAGTATGCACACCTTTCTTGGGATCTTGTTTGATCGTTGGTTTCCGGGGGGGCGGAGGGTGTCTTTTTTTTTTTTTTTTTGTAAATAAATGTCATGGCCAGAATAACAAGGATACAAGGAAATTTAATTAGTTAATTAAAATAAGGGAATCCAGGCATCAAGGGTGAGTTAACTGCGAAATCTCTCTGAGATCCTAGACGTTGGCTAAATGTGGCCTCCTGATTTTCTCCAAGACCCTCCTTGGTCACAGTTAAAGCCAACCACTGACCTTCTTATCACTTATCTCCTAAGTTGGACTCCTGGACGTCTCACTGAGATTTCTTCCTTTCCCACCACCCAAACCAGAGTTCGTGGTAAGAAAAGAAAAATAATAGGATAAAATGTATGTTTAGATTTGAAGTATACTTAAACCAGGTGAATTATAGGAGTACTTAACCTGGAAGATTAAAATATAAAAGCGGTATTCTTGCAGTTCTTCAGAAAGCAATGACGGAGCATTCTGACTCATTATGCTGTACCTCTTTTCAATTACTGGCTTAAAGAGAGAAGTCTGACCACAAAGGAGAAACCTGTCCCATTTCATTTGGTTTGTCTGCACAGGGGTGTGTGGAGAAACCTATTTGAAAAGCCAGCCATAACACTTAGATTTCAGCTCTTGAAAATATGTGTGGTCCCAATACCATTATACACAGAGCCAAAATTATTATAATATTGAGCATATACCTAAATTCAAGAGTACTGTCAAACAGTACCTGTCTTACATTCTAAGTATTAGTCCCATGCTCTACTTTATTATTGAATGACACATAGTGACCTGTTCTGTTGTCTCCATGTTTATAAAATTATCCCTGAAACTTTGCTTGTAAAAGGAGCCTGGGTCATCGGCATGAGACTCTGGTTGACATCCTTCTGTTTCCACATTTTTTAACCCTCATGTTTTCCCAGCAGTGATTTCATTAACACTCCTCATCCTGTTGATGATGATATCATGCCAGTTTCATGTTCGACAAATGTACTCAGGCTGTATGGTCTTGGATAATAGAACATTTTCAAACTTGCTTACCCTTTAACCTGAAACATCTAAGGGTGACTCATGTTTCTCCACATTCCAGAAGAGGAAAGAGGGCAATTTGAAAAGAACTTGCCTTAGATTCTTATTTTCATCTTTCACAATAGGTAACTGACTGAAGCTTTTAAGATGGTAATTTGTTTGTTTGTTTCTTCGTGAATTTCTTTTGTGTGTGTGTGTGCGTGTGTGAATTTCTTAAAGAAATGAAATATAAACTCTAAACAAGGGACCAGATTTATTTAATAGTTTTAGATTAGACTATATGGCTTCTGAAATAGTTTCTTGTATAATACAATCTTGAAATAGCAGATATAATTTAAAGAGACAATGAAATGTGAGAAAAGGAATTTTTTTAAGAATGTCTTTTGTCTGTGAACATGATTTTGCTGATTTGAAATAATTTTCCGTTGGGCTATAAGTAAAGGATGCACCAGACCAACAGTCAGGACCGAGTTCCTTTGTGTTTTGGGCTGCTCATGTAACCTCAGCCCTCAGCACTCTCATTCATTAAGGAAGATAATTAAAATAATACTGGATGCTGTCTATGGCAGCTTCCGCATCTAAGATTAAACTATTTAGACTCCTTGTGGCTGATTTTTGAGAAAGTTGGCTGGAGATGGGTGTTCCTTTTCAAAGAGAAAGTCAGAACCAGAGTTGTTCTTAAAAAGATGAACAATTAGCAACCCCAGGCCCTTCGGGCACATCTATGCAACCAAGCTTCACAATTCTCTAATTTCAGAAAGTGGAAACTGAATATAAATGGCAAGAACAACAAAGTACCACTTCATCACTGATGTGCACACAGCAACAGCTCTCTTTGAGCTGCACAAGGCCACTGCTGGAGCCTGGAGAGAAGGGTCCGTGTAGACACGTGATGTTTAGGGTGCATCTCTCTTGGCATGGCCGATGACCAGAATGGAACCCCAAAGCAAAGGAAACAGACCAAAGGGAGAAAGCAAAAACAAGATTGAAGGACATTGTCTAGTTGTTCACAGGTGAGAGTAGAGAGGAAAATATCTGATAGCCATGGTAAAAAGAGCACAATTAGACTATTTATACCTCTCAGAATTGTTACAGGATTAAATAAGGTTCATGAAACATAGCACATTCTAAGAACTCCGTAAGTGTTGGTTAACATGGGTATCCCTCTTTACCCCACAGCCCCGTACCTTTACAGCCCACCTCATCCCTGTGACAGCTCCTTAGTTCCTACTTTTCCAGCATCTCTCCTCAGGTCCTGGTCAAGGGCTGAAACCCAGTGTTAAGGCACTCACCGATCCCAGATCCTTCAGCCTCCTTCCTGTTGACAAGACCCTCAGATCTTGTCTGATTCAAAAGGACTAAACGATGCAACCCTAAGATGAGATGCTACAGCTTGTGCTAGTTTCCTACCTACTGAAAATTTGGATCAATTTTTTTCAACATTTAACAAGCATTTACTGAATGTCTTCCATGTATTTCCATAGCCCTCTTGGCATACATTCCTAGTATTGTGATTAACATATTCAATAGACATTCTGTTCATTTTTCCTGTTTGTCCACTACACTGTGAGCTTCTTAGGGCAAGGACCATCCAAGTCCTTTTTCAACAGGAAAAAAAGTTGTTTTTTTCTTTCTAATGCCACATTATCCAATAAATAATTTTTTTTAATGCTGTCCTTATTTCTTTGAAGTTTTCTTCCAAGTTGTGCTTAGTGAGAGTGTACCCTTCAATTTCGATTACCTTTCAAAATGTATGTTTAAAATAAATAAGTGAAACAAACAATAAGTCAATTTTTATTATGAACTTGCTTCCCTAGTAGCTCAGATGGTAAAGAATCCGCTTGCAATGTGGGAGACTTGGGTTCGATCCCTGGGTTGGGAAGATCCCCTGGAGGAGGGCAAGGCAACCCACTCTAGTATTCTTGCCTGGAGAGTCCCCATGGACAGAGGGTTGGCGGGCTATGGTCCAGGGGTTTGCAAAGAGTTGGGCACGACTGAGCAACTAAGCATTCAGTTCAGTTCAGTTCAGTTCAGCTGCTCAGTCGTGTCCGACTCTTTGTGACCCCATGAACCGCAGCACGCCAGGCCTCCCTGTCCATCACCAACTCCTGGAGTTTACTCAAACTCATGCCCATCGAGTCGGTGATGCTATCCAGCCATCTCATCCTCTGTAGCACAGCAATAAAAAGAAGCCAATGAATGAATTCCCAGACGGTCGTGGTGAACCTGACCCTGTCTGCTCTTACCTTTAATAGATGCCATTGACATGTGCCACCGTGGAGTACTGTGAACAAATATATCCTTAGAACCACAGAATTTTGAATTATTTGCTTTACTAATTGACTACTTTGACAGGTATTACTCAGTATCTACTCTGTCTCAGGCATGCTCCCAGCACTGAGATTGCTGTGGTGCCTAAAACAGAAAGGGCTTGTGCTCCAGGCAAACACCTAAGGGAGCCTTCTTCATCTGCAATTCATCTCATGCTGATGCTTTTATAAAAGAAAAGACTAATCTCAAGTTAAGTGCAAAATGATACATAAACAGCATTCTATAAGGATGGAAAACCACCTTGCATAAAAATCATTTGTTACCATGTTAATCTCTCAATTTGTCCTTCCCTCTCCTTCCCCCACTGTATCCACAAGTCTGTTATCTATGTCTGTGTCTCTCCACTGCTGCCCTGAAAAATAGATAACCAGTGGGAATTTGCTGTAAGATGCAGGGAGCTCAACCCAGTACTCTGTGACAACCTAGGGGGTGGGATGGGGTGGAAGGTGGGACGGAGGTTGAAGGCGGGGACATGTGTATACCTATGGTTGATTCATGTTGATGTGTGGCAGAAACTAACTCAACAATATGGCAAAGCAATTATCCTCCAATTAAATTTACTTTTTTAAAAATCATTTGTTATATCTGCTCATGAACTGCAAACTGTTACCCTCTTTTGAGGGCCTCCCTGGTGGCTCAGTGATAAGGAATCTGCCTGCCATTGCAGGAGACACGTGTTTGATCCCTGGTCAGGAAAATCCCTTGGAGAAGGAAAGGGCAACCCAAATCCCATGGACGAAGAGATCTGGCGGGCTACAGTCCATGAGGTTGCAAAGAATCGGACACGGCTTAGCGACTAAACAACAACCTTCTTCTGAAGTGGACCTAGGGACAGGAAACTCACGGTTTTGTGAGATCGCTTCACCTAGAATGTATTTGCTCTTGGCTTCTCTGACAGCCAAGTCTTCTGTTTTCTTCTTTCTCTGCTGGCTGTGTCTATGCATTCTCATTGCCTGGCTTCCTCTGCACGATCTGATCTCTAAATACTGCACACAAACACATCTGCATCTTTTCAGATCTTTGGACTCAGGAGGCTCCTACCATCGCTGGGTGCTTTGTATCTGCTCTTCCCTCCCCTGGAACTCTCTTCTCTCTCTCTCTCCTGTCTCTCCTCCCACTCATCCTATAAATAGCAACTCTTATTTCCTTCCCCACAAGGTCAAACCCTCTCTGATAGAGTCAAATCTTTCTTACCAAACAGCTGCCTCTTCTTTAGAACACCTGTCACAATTATAATGTTAAATTTGAGTCATTTTTTGATTAATATTTGCAAGAGACACCAGAGATGTGGGTTCCATCCCAAGGTTGGGAAGATCCCCTGGAG
Source organism: Muntiacus reevesi (assembly GCF_963930625.1). NCBI lineage: Eukaryota > Metazoa > Chordata > Mammalia > Artiodactyla > Cervidae > Muntiacus > Muntiacus reevesi. The sequence goes on along the minus strand of NC_089252.1, from coordinate 24,944,036 downwards.
AAGAAAATGGCAACCCACTCCAGTATTCTTGCCTGGATGCCATTGACATGCCATGACATTCTTGCCTGGGAAATCCCATGGACAGAGGAGCCTGGAGGGCTATAGTCCATAGAGTTGCAGAGTTGGACACAACTGAGTGACACACACAGTCACCAAAGACTACATTTTCATGACTGCAGTTGACTTTTTTTGATTCTGCCCATCTCACCAGCAATAATCATCATGAGTCCTGGCACATAATAGATGCCTAATAAATACTTATTGAATGACTGAGTATATGAATGAATGGTTCCTGACAGTCTCTTTGTTTTCCTAATTTTAATGCTTATTGGCCTATTAAAATAAATTGTGTCTTGAGTCAAATTCAGCAGGGTGGGCATTCCTAATCTGATCTCAAACATGATGGACATGTATTGGTATATTTGGCAAATATAAGCAGGGCCAACCAAGAATTACAGTGGTTTTTGCACAAAAACAGACAAATAGGCTAAAGAGCTTTAAATTAAAATTAAAAAAGACACCAGTGCAGAAGCAGGAACTTATATATGATGAAAGTATGGACAGTACACACCACTGGAAAAGAAAATTATTTAATGTTCGTATTAGGAAAACTGATTCATTTTTAGAGAAAAACAAAACTAATTTTCTACTTAACCTCAGTTAGAGATAAACTCATATCCAAGTTCAGGAGTTTCACTTTAAGGTCATGAGCAGTATCTTAAGCAGGCTTTAGAACTGCCCAGTAGTCTTACTCTATATCTAGTCCTTTCACTTCCTCACTCTCCTTGGCAGTATTTTTGTACTTCCTTACTTCTGCTCAAGCTTCCCAAACACACTCCTTCGCCCTCAGTTTCTGTTACTGACTTAGCTTTCTATTTCATAGAGAAAATAGAAATGACTAAGGAAAACTATCAAGCTTCCCCACACTGACCCAGCTGTCCGCATCTGTGCCATATACATGGTCTTTTCTTCTATATATGGAGGAACTGCCTCTGTTCATGGCTAATGTCACCTTTTCCACTTGGGATTCCATTCCCATCTCCTCCCACCTACTCAAGAACATTGTTCTAGCAATTCTTCTCCTTCTTTCCTATGTCTTCAATTCATTCCATCTCTATCTCCCCTGGGCTTCCTCGATGGCACTAGTGGTGAAAGAACCCGCCTGCAACGCAGGAGACCCAAGAGATGCGGGTTTGATCCCTGGGTCAGGAAGATCCCCTGGAGGAAGTCATGGCAACCCACTCCAGGATTCTTGCCTGGAGAATCCCATGGACAGAGAAGCCTGGTGGGCTATAGTCCATAGCATCACAAAGAATCAGACACGACTGAAGCAACTTAGCATGCACTATGTCCCACAAGTGTATATATATATATAAACAAAATGAACTTCTAGTTACAACATTGATTTGTAATTACAAGCATAGAAATGTAATTGTCATAAAGACAAGTCTATGTAACTCCCTCCAAAGAAACTGATAGGAGGGATTAATTTACTAAACTGAGGTTAAATGTTTTTCAACTGATCAGTTTTGGGGAAGCCAGCTTAAAATATGGAGAGATACTCAGGTAAATAGATACATAGAACTATATATATATATATATATATATATATATATATATATATAAATAGATATTTGGGTTGTAGGGAAATAGGTGCAAGCCTTCAATACAAGATGAATAAGCTCTGTGGATGTAATGTACAGCATGATGACTGTCATTAATAAATTACGATTGTTGTTCAGTCGCTCAGTTGTGTCTGACTCTGTGATACACACAAACAAAAAAATTAAAGTATGTGAGTTGATGAATGTGTTAACTTGATTCCAATAATCATGTCATAAAGTATACAGATATGAAATCATCACATTGTACACTTTAAGCATATCAATTTGGTCAATTGTACCTCAATAAAATTGAAAACAAAAACAATCCAATCAGTCTCCAAACATTTACCTGGCCAGCTATCATGTTAGTATTTTTAGCCTACCCCCACACAGAGTTCAGTCCCAACAGAGTGGGTTTTCTAGGAGTCATAGTCACTAATCTAAAAATTGTTTTTAATTTTGAAAAACTGTTCAAGTATTTCAAATCTTTTCTATTACTAAGGCTCAGGGTGGGCCATCTCAAAACATGCCTCCATGGCATAGTGATTATTTTGAGTTAAAGCTATTTAAGAAATGGCCAATGAAAGAAGGACACTCTAATCCTCCTCTCTGTCTCTCTGAAAGTGGGAAATAAATCTCTCCATGCCCTCCTGAATCTGGAGGTAAAAGGTCATCCTTATCACGGAGACAAGGAATTTGGGCTGAGAAACCTGTATAAACAAACCTTTTACTTCTTTAATTGACTACCCCAAGCCCAAACTCTGTTTAGATTCTTTACCAATTAAGTACGAAAACCTAAGCTGCTTTGTCCTGTCAATTCCTCGCAAACTTCTTGTTCCTTTGTCTAAAAAGTATAAAAATTGCCTGCTTTTGCCACTCTTTAGATTCATTTCTATGACACTTCTGTGCTTGCAAATTAAAATATGTTTATTTTTCTCCCATTAATCTGTTTCCTGTAGATTTTATTATTAGTCTGGGCTCAAGAACTCAAGAGGGTAGAAGGGAAATTTCCTCCTCCCTGACACTAACTAGCCTTTTCAGAGGTATTCTCAATACTCAGCAATCGCCTTTAAATTGTCTTCTTGGGGACTTTCCTGGTGGTCTAGTGGTTAAGAATCTGCCTTGCAGTGCAGGATTTGATTCCTGGTTGTGGAACTAAGATCCCATGTGCTGAGAAGCAACTGAGCCCTTGCTCCACAAATGGAGAGTCTTTAGGCCACAAGGAAAGATCCCATATGAAGCAACGAAGCTCCCGTGAGCAGGAACCAAGGCTTGACACAGCCACATAAAGACATTTTTAAAAAAATATTGTCTTCCCGTGGCTAACCTTCTGAGTGCCCTTTATACAGTTTGCTGCTGGTTCCTGAAAATTTAAATGTACTTTCTTTCTACTTTTTCCTTTCTCAACCTCAGCAATAACAATCATCACCACATAAATAAAATGAACCCCCTCCTCACTCTCTGGTCTTCTTGGTTTTTTTTTTTTCCATCTCTTTTCTTTCATTTTTTGATAGAAGATTTATCCAGATATAATTCACATCCTTTCTCACATTGATTTTACTTCACCCAATAGTAATTCTCACTGACATATCATTGACAACTTGATTTTCATAACAAAACCCTCTAGCTTAGAGTGGGGATGAGGAGTAGGGGAGCTTGGGGGTCAGAAAATGAAAGAGGACAGGACAAAATAAGAGGAATGCCTAGTCAGTCCTCAGCGGAGGAAAGAAAAGATGCTTTGAATATTCATGCAGAAAAAAGTATTTATACTATTATCAACTAGATAGAAAACTAAATGTTAATAAAAAGTGCTCCCTGCCCTAAGTGAGCATCCAGTGTTTGGAGAAGGATTGCATGGATATTAAGTAATAAAGAATGGAAGGTGGGGGTGCAGAGCATCAAGTCTGTTCATTGAACAGGAAGTACCTTCTTGAGACTCCCATAAATACCTCAAGTTCAGAATATTCCAATCAGCAGCCACTAACAAAACAGCTTTGCTTCTCTCCTTGCGGTTACTGGTTTCATGATCCTTCCACTTACTCAAGAAAGTAACTAGGGCCTCATCCTCACACCCTCACATACTATCAGTCTCCAGATTCATTGCTGTGTTTAACCCCTCATCTCTTATCTGGACCATCTTCACTGGTCCTCCAGACCCCATGGACTGCAGCCTACCAGGCTCCTCCCTCCATGGGATTTTTCAGGCGAGAGTACTGGAGTGGGTTGCCATTGGCTTCTCCGCCTGCATTGGCAGGTGGATTCTTTACCATCTGAGTCACCAGGGAAGCCTGGAATAAGCAGTATGGATATGGAATTTAAGAGACATCTGCTTAGGAAATGCAAATTTGCTTACTATCAGGATATCAAGAGTTAAGAACAACTCCAAATGGAAGCCATCTATTTAACCCATTGATTCTGGGGTGGAGAGAATGGCTCTGATGTGAGGAAGATTATGTGTCTTCCTCTTTACCACAAAATGTCCCAGGTGAAGATCAAAATTTACATTATAGGAGGTTGCGAGTATGTAAAATATTAATATTTAACACAGATTCATAGGAAGCATATTTTCTTTCAGGATTGATAAGCTAAAAATGCTTTTCCCACTGTATTATGGACCCGAGATGGCCATTTCAGGAACAATGCTCACGGGGTCATCTTTGCTCAGACTTGGATTTAAATCTTTGCTCTACGGAAGCCTAGCAGTCTGATCCTAAGTGAGTTAACCTCTCCCAACCTCAGTTTTCTTATTGGTCAAAGGAAGAGTAAACATCTAAACTTGGAAGTGTGTTAATAGTTTTTTTCAATGAGATAACATTTGTATATGTATCCTATAATGCTTTCACATAGTAGGAGCTCAATAAATGTCTTCAACAAATATTTATTGAGTTCCTTCCATGTTTCAGGCACTGTTTCAGACACTAAGATCTCTGCCCTCATAGAGCTTCCACTCAAATGTGAAGTGGGAGTGAAGACAATAACAACGACCATAATGAAGAAGCAAATTCCATTGTACAACAAATGGCAACATAATCTATTTTATATTGAAAAGTCATGGAGTGCAAGCAGTCATAACCTTTAAGACCTGTAGGGTCCAGGGAAATAATTAAAATAAACATATTAGGTTGGTTGAAAAAAGTAGTCCTTTTTCATTATTCTGCTTTTGAGAAGATGAAAGCACAGAAAATATGTCTCTTTTCTTCACTACATTTACCTTGAGAGAACAATAGTACAAGTGTCATGATAAATGGCAGTTGACAGGCTTCTTATCTGAGACAGAAATGGCAAGCCTCAGAGGGCACTGGAGCTGGCAGGGGCCCTCAAGAAGTCACTTGTCACTTCTAAGCAATTGGTGGCTTTGGGAATATGGATTCAGTGTTGCCACACCTGCCAGTTTTTCAAGGGAAGCCACAAATTTGAACGTGGAGTGAAATGTCCTGATTTTTTAACATAGCTGTTTACTTGTAATATTTTCCACTGTAAGAGCTTTTCTTCTCCTCAACCTCAACTCCTCCCAACAACCTCCCAACAAAATTTGCAAGTCACATCTGACTTAAGGATGCAAACAGGTTTTAATCTCTGAAAAAACAGAGGTTTTATTTGTGTGACTTTTAAAACTTCTGTTTTGCAATATTTTTTAAAACTTGACAAGTGAAAGAGCATGACCATTCAGCCCAACAACTCTGTAGGCCCTTAACTATCAAATAAGGGATAAATATTTTGCTAAGAGTCTTACTTGCCTAAAAAAAGTGAAAGTATTTGTCACTCAGTCGTGTCCCACTTTTTGTGACCCCATGGACTGTAGCCCACCAGACTCCCCGGTCCATGGGGTTCTCCAGGCAAGAATACTGGAGTGGGTTGCCATGCCCTCCTCCAGGGGATCTTCCTAACCCAGGGATTGACTCCAGGTCTCCTCCATTGCAAGTATATTCTTCACTCTCCAAGCCACCAGAGAAGCCCCTTATTTGCCTGGAGCAGGATAATACTGGTAAAGAATAAGAAACCATGGGCTTCCCTGGTAGTCCAATGGTTAGGGCTCCATGTTTCCACTGCAGGGGTTGCAGGTTCTGTCCCACATGCAGTGCAGCACAGCCAGAAAAATTAAAATTAGATTTTTTTTAAAAGACTAAGAAACCATATTTTTCCATTGTATTCACCCACAGATTACCTCCTATCGTTATTAGACATCTTCCTTAGTTACAGTGCCCTGACTTTGGTCAGCTGAAATACCACATTTCTCACTCTCTCTTGCAGACAGGGATAAACAAGTGACTAAGTTCTACAAAGTATATGTAGGCAGAATTTGTTGAAGGAAGCCTCTGGAAATGCTCCCTAAAAAGAAAGTCTTCCTTCTTCCTTGTGTTTCTACTCCAGACTCACATGTGATGGCTGGCATTGCATTAATCATTTTGTGATAGTGAAGCAATTTGCACAGAGGGTGGTTGAGCAGAAAAAGGGAAGGCTCCTGGAACACAGATGACATTAAGAAGCCTTCATACAAGTCCAAGACTCTCTAAACTTGTTTTATGTTTGTGAAAATCAACTTTTATCTGTTGATTTTCTTAAACCACTTTATAGGTAATTGACTAAGAGATAATTAGGAGGTAGAGTGAACTGCCTGTAGTTCTATGTGGGAAACTGGGGTGGGGGAAGGAGTCAAGGGTGATGCCCATGGTTCTGGCTTGGACTACTGGGAGACACTATCCCCTGAGCTGGCAGGATCAGATGGTGCATGACTTAAATATAAATAAATAAGTAAACCACTTCTCTGTCATCAAGTAGTCTAATGCAAGCCCTAGCTAATTCACTGAGGTCATTTAAAAAAATATCTTTTTGTATAGTCTCTAATATGAAAGAATAGAATTCCATCTAAGTCAATCAGCATATGGAATCACCATTTGTCATACAGCAAAACCATAAAGTTGTCTTCTTTGTCACCTGTTGAAACCTCCTCAACTTCCTGTGTTTGTTAAACTCACCTTTACTCATTGTGAAGTCTAGTTGAGTTGGCATAAGAAGCATTTTAGATTGTGATGTAATTCGTTGGATTAATTAATAGGAAAATAAATTATATTTATTTTTATTTATCTGTATAGTAACTGGGGCTTCCCAGGAGACACTAATGGTGAAGAACCCACTTGCCAATGCAGGAGACATAAGAGATGCGGGTTTGGCAACCCACTCCAGTATTCTTGCCTGGCGAATCCTGTGGACAGAAGAGCCTGGTAGGCTACAGTCCATGGGATCACAAAGAGTTGGACATGACTGAAGCGACTTAGCATACACCAATAGTAATTAACTGAAAAACAATGCCTTGGGATATTAGAATGCAACCATTGAATCCCTCAGACTTAAGGGAGCACTCCATTTGATCACACAATTTACAGGGACAGAGACTGAAAACAGTAGAAATAGAATGCTAAATCTTTAAAAGTCTGTTTAAAATTAGGGAAGATATTTTCATAAAAGATTTTAACAATGCATCAATTAAATATTAAAACATCATGTATGTATACTATAAACATACACACAAGCAAACAAATAAAAACTCTTGTCAAGCACAGGTATAAGGGAGAACACAATGATGGCTGAAACATCATCCTTGCATTGAAGAACATCTGTTTGGCTGATAAAATCAACAGTAAAATCCTTTTTATAGTTGAGGAGTTGAAGTAAATGAGATTCGATGACTTGTTAAAGATCTTACACCAGATTAATAGAAGAATCCAGATCCTTTACTGCTAGAAACATGGCTTCTGACTTTAGAAAGAGTTAAAAAAAAAAAAAAAAAAAAGAGTATGTTCAAATGACCCAGAAAAGGTACACCTTCTGGACTTCCAGCTTCCCAGGTAAGGCTCAGTGGTAAAGAATCCACCTGCCAAGCAGGAGATGTAGGTTTGATCCCTGGGTCAGGAAGATCTCTGGAGAAGGACATGGCAACCCACTCCATTATTCTTGTCTGGGAAACCCCTATGATAGGGGACTCTGGCAAGCTATAGTTCACGGAGTCACAAAAGAGTCAGACACAATTAAGCAACAAAACAACAACAAATAATTGATACTTTATTTTGTCTCAGGACTGTTCAGAGAACACTGAACTATCTTCAAAATCAACCATTTTTGACATCTTAGCCTAAAGAAAATGAGTTCTTAAAGCAGATTAATTTTAATTTTATTGAATCATGGCTTAAGTAAAACAATTATTTCATCCAAACTCTATTCTCCCTACATCAGATTAAACTAGCTACTTTTAACAGAAAATCTAAAGTTGCATTGCTTAAAAGCAGAAAGCTTAATTCACTCAAGTGGACAATCTAGAGGCATGAAGTCCAAGCCCCACAAAGCCGCTAGGGATCTGGGCTTCTTGGGTCTTTGTGCTCTGCCACTCTCAACAAGTGGCTCATGGTTTCCAATTTGCAGTGTCATAAGATGGCTGCTTGAGCACCAGATATCACATCTGTGTTCCAGAAATCATGAAATGCGACTGAGGGAAACAAAACAAACACAAAAACTACAGACATCTTTCAGCTAAACCAGCTCCTTTAAAACACCTACTAAAAAATTTCAGACACAACAATCCACTTACTTCTCACTGACCAGAATTTAGTTCAAGGGATTGGGACATAATGGTCTCCAATAGCCATCTCAAATGAAATTAAGCTCCATCTGTAAGAAACAGCTAGGTGAGGGGATAGCTGGTAGACAGTCAGCAGTGTCCCCCAGTGAACTTTCATGAACTATCAAGGGATATATGTTTGTCAGTATCGAACGTCTCCTTAACATTTAACTTTATTTTCTTTAAGATTTTTTTTTGATGTGGACCAATTTTGAAGTCTTTATTGAATTTGTTACAATGTTATTTCTGTTGTTTAAGTTCTGGCGCTTTGGCTGTGAGGCATGTGGGGCCTTAGATCCCTGATCAAGGATCAAACCCACACTCCCTGCATTGGGGAGCAAAATCTTAACCACTAGACACCAGGGAAGTCCCTAATATTTAGCTTTAAATACATTTAATATTAAAACATCAGTACCAAATTAACATTTAAGTTTTAATAAATATTTGTCATATTTGTTGTTGTTTAGTAGATAAGTCATATCTGACTCTTTGCAACACAATGGACTGTATCCCTCCAGGCTCCTTGGTCCATGGGACTTCCCAGGCACTAATACTGGAATGGGTTGCCATTTCCTTCTCCAAAAGATCTTCCCAATCCAGGGATTGAACCTGTGTCACCTGCATTGGCAGATGGATTCCTTACCTCTGAGTCACCAGGAAGTCCATTTGTTATATATTTAATATTAATTAATTATGTATAAATATTAAACTATTAAAATGAAAATAACTCTGAAAATTTGTTTTCATTTTCTTCTGCTTGATTTTCCAGTTTGAAGCTAAAAGAAATAATAATGAAAGAATATGTTTACTCAGTAAAATACAACTGGTTCTGACAGCTTCCTAGCCACACCTATGATACTCTAAGTCAGCTACACCCAGAAAAATAAAAGGTTAAAAAGGCTTGTAGTGATGAGCTGGCTTAGTAAGAAAAGAATATGTTAAGACACCTATTTGCTAAAATGATCTCAGGGCACTGCATGTATTGCTTAAACTATCCAAGTTATTCAAGTTGGTTTTTAAACATAATTTGGTAAATTTGTTGCCTAGACATGATCAGAAATAATGTCAAAGTCTACCATTGTATATTCTCTGACATATGGCACCATAAGGTACAAAATTCACAGAGAGTCAATTATCCAAGTACAGAATAACACAGAGTGGGTGGGGGGTTCTGCTGTGTGGGTGGACCAAAGACAGAAGACAGCTGGTCTTGAATTGGGGTCGCGAGGTGAGCCAGGACAAATTCCCCTACCCTTTGGCAGCCACAGACCTGCTGTCTGAGACTATCTGTGCGCTCACTTTAACTGGCTAATCGTGTTGTTCATCTACTAGTGTTTTCAGGTTCCAATCAAGGGATCATCTACACAGAGCATGTCAAAATTTCATGTACAGAGGGATTTCCTGGAGGATCTTGCTGAGGTGCAGATTCTGATTCAGTAGGTCTGGGGTGGGGCTGAGTCCCCTTTCTGCACCTGCTCTCAGTGCTGTCAACAGCACTCAGGAGCAAAGACCTGGTACAGAGGTGAGCTTGGATACTGCAAACACCTGGAGGGCCTCCCCTGAGAGTTTTATTTGGTGAATCTGAGGAGGAACCCAAGAATTAGCAATTCTGGCACATTCCCAGGCGATCCTGATGCTGCCAGTTCAGGAATCACACTTCAAGAACCACTGGTTTAGAATTTCATTATGGATCTCCAAGAGGTGAGAAATATGGTGAAAGTAGAACAGTAATCTGTCCCTCTTGTGGAATGCCAAGTATGGACAAAAGGTCTTTGTGAAGTTGGATTTTAAATTTTGTGCAAATGAATTATATAAATGTCATTCACTCTTAATTTCTAAGTTTTCTACATATTTTAAGAAAGACAAAATCAAAACAAGAAAATTCTTTCATTTCCACACTGGATCAGAGGGTTCCTTTTAGTTTTCCTTGAACTATACCTGGCAGAAAATAATTCTATTTGAAATTTTGATATGAAGTCTAGGTAAAAACTCAGGTATCTCAAAGGAAGCTTTGAAGTTTCTTTTTAATAATAATTCCATGTTTTAGCATTTAATGGTCCCTAAATACAAACAAATAAAAACACTCCACCAATATAGGTATTCACTGTTGCACTCTGACAACTAAACTTTAAATATTTTGAAATCTCATGTATTCTCAGACCAAATACAGAGGACGGTCACACTTATTTTTTAATTGCTTTTTCTCTAATGTTAGTAAATAAATATCTTCTCTACAGATTGATTTTATAGAATGCATTTTATTCCTATTGTTCAAAACACTTACTTTAAGAAGTAAAGATTTTAAAATAATTTGATCTACCTGCATGAAATGCCTATTATAAATATACTTGGCACATAACATTTCTTAAACAATTATTCTACTTATATATTAGAAAGTGGTTATCATTTCACTAGCAGTGGCAAGGATATGAGATCAACTGTGGTTTTTACTTCTCATGCAACACTATCCTTTCAAAGAATTTTTTTAAAACTATGCTCGCTCAAATTTACTAGGCCCTAAAAAAAAAAAAATTTACTAGGCCCTATAAAATACGCAAAGTTCTATCCATTCTTAGTAATGTTTTCTGCTGCTATAAATAGTCCTCTTTTCTTTAATCTAACCATGTAGTAAGACAAATGTGATATCTGGCCAAATGAAAAATGTTCCTTCAGATTTATTAGAAAAGCAGATAAAAGAGACCAAAAATATGCAGCAATATACAGTTTGTTTCATTAATCTAATTGAGGAATTTCAAGTAGTACAGGACTTGTATAACTAACACACAACAAAAAAAGTTAGCTTTTCCTCTCTATGATAATGAAAGTCCTCAACTCTAGAACAACTATTGTGAATATTTTCCAAATAACAGCATATTCCATTCTCTAAAAGTAAACATATGCATAGATATCAAGCTTTACAAAACATTTTTTAAAAACCTAGGAGGAATTAAAAGTTCAACAAAGTTAAGGAAGTATTTAACAAAAGTTCATTTATAGCAATTATGTCAATTTTCTTCTATCTTGGAGTTTCCATCAAATTTTTCACAAGAAATAGTTTGAGATCTTGATAAGATAGGAAAGTTTTAATTGTATGTTTTCCATAACTATAGATTTCATTATTGAAAACAATTCAGAATGATTAACTTACCAACAATTAAGTGAAAATTAACGTACATGAAATAATTCATAATATACAATGTTCTATTAACTAAATTCATAAACAGTCCAGCAGAGTTTCATAAATTTCATTAATCATACAATTAACATTTAATTTTGAGTATAAATAGAGAATGACTTCGAAATTCCTAAGTAAATCAAAAGATGTCATAGTTCTTCTATGAGATAAATTTTAATGATATTTTGAAACATCTTAAAATAGTCAAAATTCCTTAATACGAATTCATTTCCTACACTTTCTAATAATTCTGGTCATAGTTGTAAAGTATCTTCTCTTGTTGATTTGAGAAATCAGCCTTTGACCTTTATTTGTACTTTATGTTCAGATTCAAATTTTCTCTTTCACACTTAATTTAAGAAATACAAAGACATAAGCAAACATGTAAGCTAATGTTCAACTAATGATTTTTAATTGCTCAGCAAACATTCTGCATCTGTGTTCAAAAATATAACTTAAAACATTATTATGATATATTTCCAAAATTTTAATATTAGAAAATTTCAAAACTAGCATCATTGTCAGAATAACATGTACATCAGATAACAGATATTCAGAAGCTGCATTACCTCCAAAATTATTTTACTGACAATGGCCATAAAAATAATACATAGAGGACACCTTATAAAATAAAAATTTTACTTACTAAAGCTACTTATTTATTCTGCTCTACTATTTAATTTCAAGAAACATCTTTATTTAGATCCTGTGACTAAGAAAAAGAATTCACAAAATTTAAGAAAATTAGTCACTCATTTTTTTTGAAGGTTAAGTAGCTAAAAGATGAAAAAAACTTTTTTTGTCTGAATGAAAAATTTCCTTGTGATAGATACTGTTAATGTTTTATGAATCTACAACATTTGGCACAAAAAGTTATTAAAATATTATTTAAATATATGGATTTTTTCTAAATTAATAAAATAGAATATCATTAAAATGTTATGTATTCAAAATAGCTCATTAACTCATGTTTTCATTCTTTTATCCAGCATCACTCAACAAATGTTTGTAAGAATTGACTTAACACATTTCAGTTTTTTAACATATATATGCCAGACACTTTTTCTTATTTAACATTTTCTGAAAGTGATTACCTATGTAGCCTGAGTATCCATTCCAGCATGGATAGTCGTTCAGTGTTTAGCATATTCAAAGGGCTATCAGGGTTGTAAGCCTAATGCCTACTGGTCTAGTTACTCAAATGCTTGAGGATGGTGGGATGGTGTCAAACTAGAGAGAACATATCCTTGCCAAGGTATTTACATTTTTAAAAGGTAATAATACATCATGGTGGACCAACAAAACAGATTTGGGTATTTCAGTCAATCCATGGGCATTAAGGCTGCAATTCTTTCATGGAAATGCTATTTTTAAAAAGTCTCAGTGACTCAAATTGCTGTGAGCCTCTTCTGGTCCACATCTTTCCAACAATTCTAGAACCTGTAGGAACCTGATCATGCATCCACATCAACAGAGATCCCAGGAGCAAGCTGGGAGCACCTCCACAGGGTGAAAACAATGAAAGATGAGTTCTTATTCCCCAAATCGAAGACTGCATCAGAGAATGCATAAAAAATTCTTCAGCACAGAGCCATTCAGGTAAAGGAAGAAATTCTGCAGCACCAAAGACAATACTTCTAAAAGCATAATTGTCCCCAAGATTCTGAAGAGAATATTTCATTTTCATCTAAAATAACAATGCATTTTTCTTTAATCTCCACAATCCCTAACTCCCTCACATACTCTTCCAGAGCATACCAAGTAACACAAGTTTTCAAACAGAAGGTGCAAGAAAGCACACAGTGCAGTCTTGGAAAGGGCAAGAAAATGTACATGCATAGAAAAGGAAATTAACAAATGAAACACTGATTTCTAGAGAAGACAAAAGTTATCTCAGACAAGGAGAATTTAAGGTAGCTTCATGTTCATAGGATCTGTATCTATACACGACTGGAAGTTTACCTCCATAAACAAGTACTTTGCCAGATACTGCTATTGTTTTGCATTCAATAACCTCCTACATATGCGCTCATAGATGTTATGCTATTAAAAGGCACATTTATTTCTTTACACATGTCTTTGCTAGCGTCCTAAATTTGGGTTCCAGATGATCTAGGAAGTCAAGCCCCTCTTCTTCCTGCCGATCGCTGCAGCAGCCCACGGAGCCGGCCGCAGACCCTTTCCCTTCATAGTTATAGGAGCGAACGTAGTCTTCGCAGAGCTTGTGTTCCTCATCTTGTCCGCACAGATACACCTTCTGTGTCGAGAAAGAGCACATTTTATTATTTTTTTTAAAAAACACCTAAATGTATTAGCTTAAAAATAATGGCTTTGATTTACCTTTTACTGTTTAATTTTTAACCAGAGTGTGTCCTCTAATGGATTCCTACATATAAAAAATGCACATGATTGGTCTGTATTATATTCATTCTTAAAATATAGCAAATATATAAATGCTCCTACTGAACACATTGATAAAAACTGAAGCTCCACATGCATCACACAACTAGCTTACAATTTCCCATTTAAACATGAGATTTGTATCAGTGAAATGTGTCTACAACTTTTTTACATATTTAGGGGAAACTAAGCTATGACCCTTATGTTTATACATTATTACATACTTATAATAATATATTTATCTGGCTAATATTAATCTACATTGATCTGAACATATAATGAGGAACTAAAACCCAAAATAAAACCTTAATGATCTGTCTGGTTGATGGCGATCATTAAGATTTCATAATCACATGGATGATTCAGCATACTAAGAATATTTATAATTTGTGATCCATGTAGTACCCTGTAACATTTCACTCTAGGTGATTTTCCTGGCAATTTTTAGGAAGGAAGCTGAGTCTTCTTATACTTCCTAAAGTATAGAAATGCCTACATATGCCACTCCTAGGTCAAGTTTTAGAAACATTATTTTAAAAATTGAACTTTACAAAGTCATTTTTCTCTTTGGGTTTGGATCTAATATTCATATATCTATAATTCAACATGGAAAATGTGATGAGCTTCAGATGTATAAGGAGTAAAACTTCGGGAAAATCCTGATTTATAAACAGAGTTTAACTTTCATGTAAAATGAACATGAAGACCCTGGCACTTACTTCGCCAAGCCGAGGTTGGGTGAAGTTGTGCCAGTCACTGTATGTGTATCTGCCAGTGTCCGTCACTCCCTTAACAGATTCCAGGGTCTGATGTCCACCTCCTTTGTTGGCATCCAAAGTGTAGCCGCCTTTGACCATCTCAAAACTTTGCTGTGTTTTGACTCCCTGGCCACCAAGGGTCCCAACAGACATGTTTGTGTCACAAACGTTGCATGTCTGTGTGGCGAGTCTAATATTTGCATCCTATTAAAATAAATAAATCAAATTGAAACTAATCATTTTCTTTCATTTATTTCCCACCATGGGCATATCTGATAGGGCAAATCTGAGGGCCCCTGATAGGTCAGTTGGTTAAGAATCTGCCTGCAATGTAGGAGACCCCAGTTCAATTCCTGGGTGGGGAATATCCCTGAAGAAGGGGTAGGTTACCCACTTCAGTATTCTTGGGCTTCCCTTGTGGCTCAGCTGATAAAGAATTCACCTGTAATGCTGGAGACCTGGATTCGATCCCTGAGTTGGGAAGAGCCCCTGGAGAAGGGAAAGGTAACCCACTCCAGTATTCTGACTTGGAGCATCCCATGGACTGCATAGTTCATGGGGTCACAAAGAGTCAGACATGACTGAGCAACTTTCACTTTCACATGGGCAAATCACTTAACTGCTGTGCCTCTCTATTTCCCCTTATGTAAAATCAGGATAATAATAATACTCATATCATAGGTGCTATAGGTTAAATCACAACTCCCACCCCAATTCAATTGTTGAAGTCCTAACCCTCAAGTGTCTCAGAATACGATCTTATTTAAAGATAGAGTCATTTTCAGATGCAATTAGTTAAATTAAGACAAGGTCCTAACCAAGTAAGGTGGGCCTCTAATCCAAAAGGGGAAAGTTGGACTCAGACACACACACAATGCGATATGAAGACTCAATCAATGATGTCATAAGCCAAAGAATTACCAAAAGCTGGGAGGGAGAATTGAAATAGAATCCTAGCACCTTCAGGTGGAGTAGGATTCTGTCAACACCTAATCTCTCATTTCTAGCCTTCTGAACTGTGGGACAAATTTCAACTCAGTTACATTCAGTTCGTCATGCTTTGTTATCATGCTGCCATGCCCTCCTCCAGGGGATCTTCCCAACCCAGGCATCAAACCCAGATGTCCCGCGTTGCAGACAGATTCTTTACCAGCAGGGCTACCAGGGAAGCCCCTGTTTGGCATAGTAAGTGTTCAATAAGTATTCGGTTCATTTTAGTCACTCAGTTGTGCCCGACTCTTTGTTACCGCATGGACGGCAGCACACCAGGCTTTCCTGTCCATCACCAACTCCTGGAGCTTGCTCAAACTCATATCCATCAAGCTGGTGACGCCACTCAATCATCTCATCCTCTGTCATCCCCTTCTCCTTCTGTCTGCAATCTTTCCCAGCATCAGGGTCTTTTCCAATGAGTCAGCTCGTCACATCAGGTGACCAAAGTACTGGAGCTTCAGCTTCAACATCAGTCCTTCCAATGAACATCCAGGACTGATCTCCTTTCAGATGGACTGGTTGGATCTCCTTGCAGTCCAAGGGACTCTCAAGAGTCTTCTCCAACACCACAGTTCAAAAGCATCAATTTTTCGGCACTCAGCTTTCTTTATAGTCCAACTCTCACATCCATACATGACTACTGGAAAAACCATAGCCTTGACTAGACAGACCTTTGTTGGCAAAGTAATGTCTCTGCTTTTTAATTTGCTGCTTAAGTTGGTCATAGCTTTTCTTCCAAGAAGCAAGCATCTTTTAATTTCATGACTGCAGTCACCATCTGCAGTGATTTTGGAGCCCAAGAAAATAAAGTTTGTCACAGTTTCCATTGTTTCTCCATCTATTTGCCATGAAGCGATGGGACCAGATGCCATGATCTTAGTTTTTTGAAAGTTGAGTGTTAAGCCAGCTTTTCACCTTCTCTTTCATTTTTATCAAGAGACTCTTTAGTTCCTCTTCATTTTCTGCCATAAGAGTGATACCATCTGCCTATCTGAGGTTATTGATATTTTTCCTGGCAATCCTTATTCCAGTTTGTACTTCATCCAGCCTGGCATTTCTCATGATGTATTCTGCATATAAGCTAAATAAGTAGGGTGACAACATACAGACTTTTTGTACTCCTTTCCCAATTTAGAACTAGTCCATTGTTCCATGTCCAATTCTAACTGTTGCTTCTTGACCTGCATACAGATTTCTCAGGAGCATTAGCTGTTATCATTATTTGGGCTTCTCAGATAGCTTCTCTTTAGCTTCGCCAGTGCTAAAGAACCCATTTCCAAGGCAGGTAGGTTTAAGAGACTCAGGTTTGATCCCTGGATCAGGAAAGTCCCCTGGAGGAGGACAGGCAACCCACTCTGGTACTCTTGCCTGGAGAATCCCATGGACAGAGGAGCCTGGCAGGCTGCAGTCCATAGGGCCACACAGAGTTGGACATGACTGAAGTGACTTAGCTCACATGCAGGGTATCATTATTACTATTTTACGTAATA
Source organism: Muntiacus reevesi (assembly GCF_963930625.1). Lineage (NCBI taxonomy): Eukaryota > Metazoa > Chordata > Mammalia > Artiodactyla > Cervidae > Muntiacus > Muntiacus reevesi. The sequence goes on along the minus strand of NC_089252.1, from coordinate 24,927,003 downwards.
ATCAACTATTAACACTGAACTTGGGCTTCCCTGGTGACTTAGATGGTAAAGAATCTGCCTGCATTGCGGGAGACCTGGGTTTAACAGAGAAGAGAATGGCAACCCACTCCAGTATTCTTGCCTGGAGAATCCCATGGACAGAGGATCCTGTGGGGCTACAGTCCATAGGGTTACAAAGAGTCGGAGTAGACTGAGTGACTAAGCACTTCACCGCCTTATTGAACTACCATACCAAAAAAGGTGAAATCTGATTTACCATCACTTCTTCTCCAGGTCCTTCAGTATTTGATACAATTAAATTTTGCTGTGCTACATCTTCTGGAAAACACTTCTTTACTGTTTTCTTAACAGTAACACAGAAACATGTGAACAAAATACCTAAAAAATAAAATTATATAAGTAAAATCACATTTTTTTCATGCTGGTACAGATCATTTGATTTATAGTAAATGATTATAATCATTTGAATTATATAGTAAATCATTTGAATCAATTTTTTTTTTTAGTTTCTTCACAGAACTTTAAAAAAAAATTGGTTCCATACATTGAAATTTCTTTGGGTCATACAATTTAAAAGAGATTATTAACAAATATATGTAGACTATCTCTGTCTTAGTGAGGTTATACTATTAGGCTAAATAAGAAACAAATCAATAGAAAGAAAGAGGAAGTGAACGCAGTTTGTGAATAGCTCTCTTCCAGGTTCAGAATTCAACGTTTTCCTTCTTTTCTCCACATTGATATAGTAACTTCATTTAATTGGACTTTAAGCTAGTATTATTGGTATTAAAGGTCATACGGAACAACTCAAAGATCTTAGAATCACAAAACAAGGAACATTAGACATAAACAGGAAAAGCCATTACATAAAACCAGTGCTCGGTTTTGAAAGCGTCCATCAAGTGCTAAGAGGAATATCCAGTTTAACGTGAAACACAAATCGCTGAACACAGACACAGTAAAGGCTATGGGAAAAGTCTGTAAATGCAAATAGACTGCGTGTAGTCAAACAGATTTTTGAAAAAGAAAGAAGGAAGGAGGGAAGGAAAAAGAAGCAAAGGAAGGAATAAAGGGAGAGGAAGGGAGGGGAAAAGCCTGAGCAAAGATTTCCATCACTTTTGCATCTCCAAAAACCAGTTTGCAGAATGCAAAATCTTCCATTGCTTTCCTCAGCAGCTCATCATATGGCCATTTCCCTCCCACTCTGGAGTCTAATTAAGATGTATGCTAAATGATGTCAGTAATATTCATTAATATCATTGAGCACAAACATCTAAGTAAATTTTTAAACTACTCTTTTCACTAACTCTTTTTGTGCATCCACTCCATGAATGAGGCTGGTTGAAAGATAATCATACTTTGTATGGGAGAGAAACTTAACATTAATTTTACCCAAACTCTTCATTGCACCATTTAAAAAAAAGAGTTTAAGAAGAGGAAATGATTTATCCAGTGTCTCACACCTTATTATTGGAAGAACTGAGGCCATAGTTCTGAAAATTCCTTTTCTTCTGTGACTCACAAGTCTAAGCCATAGAGTTTGCACAAGAATTTTAAAAGGACACATTTCTCAAAGGCTATCAATGTCATTAATGTAAAGAATTGTCATATATTTTTGAAAATATTAGATAACGTTTCAGCTAACACATTCTGTATAATTATACTTACATAACAACAATACAGAACCCAACACCATGGCAAGAATAGCCCATTTTCCAAGGAATACATTTGCTAGTGTCGCCTCTCTCGGAAGTTTAGTAGGCATTCTACATTCAGATGGAATTGTACAATCACATACTCTCACTGATAACATTTCTGTTGCAGAAGCTCCATGTCTGTCTTTTATTTGGATAGGAACAGTGTAATAGTTATAATCAAGATCTTGCTGCCCCCGAAGAATGGCAGTTTTACCTATGCGAAAAAAAAGAGATCTTGATTTCTTGAAAAGACAAGAAAAGTAATTGATATTGCTTTATACTTATCTTTACTATTCTATATTTACTGTTATTCAAATATTTTATTAAAATGGATTTCTCTGTTTTCTTAAAGATATTCAGCATAAGAATCTAATCATATTACTCATTGTTTTAAGAAACAAGGTATTATCCTTTATCTGAGATCAATAAAATAATTTACTAATATTAAGATTTATTTAGTATACGTAACTAAGGTAACAGTCTAGGCCACCAAACATTGTAAGTTCCTATTGATTAGAAGGTTTAGCATAATTACACACCATCCCTTGTCTCTACTGTCCAAAGTTTGCTGGCAGAATTATCAAGAATGAATTGAAAAGGTGGTCCATTGTCAGGTCCATCTTGATCTATAGGTTCGAGAACAGCAAAATCCTTATCATGCCGGCAAATTGTCAGTTCTTTTTCTTTTATCTGAGGTGGGTGGTCATTTTTATCTTCCAAAAGAACTACTAATGTTCCGGTGCAAGATCTGCCATCTAAGAATAATTTAAAAAAAATAAGATGTTTCTCCGCTTAAACACTTATTTTCAACAATCTCTATGATGTACAGTTGACATCTACTTTCTACTAGTTGTCTGAACTTGAATTCCACACACTTTCCAAACCACAAATACCACTGCTACCAGTACAAAATAGTGACATTGCTTTTCCCTGGAGATTGGTAGCTGTATCGGATGACATCGTGAAGTGGTTTTTTAAATTAAAGGTATCAGATTATGAGTAATGCCACTACAGAATGACCGATTTAGAAGACAATTGATTCTTACATCCTTCTTTGAAAGTGCATTCATGCTTAAACTATAACGACTTTACATTGGGTCACAATCACTTCCTGACTTCCTCTCCTGACCCTTTCCTCATATACTCATTGTTCAAGCTTTGTCTCATGTGTGCTTAGTCACTCAGTTGTGTCCGACTCTTTGCGACCCCATGGACTGTAGCCCGCCAGACTCCTCTGTCCATGGGGTTCCTCCAAGCAAGAATACTGGAGTGGGCTGCCATGCCCTCCTCCAGGGGATCTTCACAACCTGGGAATCAAACCCAGGTCTCCCACATTGCAGGCGGATCCTTTACCATCTGAGCCACCAGGGAAGCCCAAACTTTGTAAACCTGATTATCAAACCCGGAAACTGTGGTCCATCCTGCGTGCAGCTTTGGCACGTGCTATTGCCACTGCTGAGAATACTCCTCCTCCCCTTTGCTGATAAAACCTCATTATCCTTTAAGCATCCATTCAAATGTCACCTCTGCCTGAAACTTGCCTTGGCTTCTATGGACAATGCTTGCACATTCTCCTCCAGTGTCTCAAAAACCTCCTTCATCTTTAGCTCATGCACTTAACTTCTCATCCTAAGGGCTACTTTGTATCCATCTTGACAGCTCAGTGATCTGCCCAGTATTTCCAGGCTAACTTATTATTAACACACTGAACACTTGTAGTTCAGTTGCTAAATTTTTTCAAACTCTTTGCAATGCCATGAACTGCAGCACTCCAGGCTTCCCTGTCCTTCATTGTTTCCGTGTTTGCTCAGACTCATGTCCATTGAGTTGGTGATGCCATCCAACCATCTCATCCTCTGCCACCTTCTTCTCATTTTGCCTTTGATCTTTCCTAGCATCAGGGTCTTTTCTAATGAGTCAGTTCTTCACATCAGGTTGCCAGACTATGGGAACTTCAGCTTCAGCATCAGTCCTCCCAATGAATATTTGGGGTTGATTTCCTTTAGAATCAACTGGTTTGATCTCCTTGCTGTCCATAATTTGAAGGCATTAGTTCTTTGGTGCTTAGCCTTCTTTATGGTTCAACTCTCACATCCTTACATGACTACTGGAAAAACCACAGCTTTGACTATTCAGACCTTTGCCTGCAAAGTGATGTCTCTGCTTTTTGCTGTCTAGGTTTGTCATAGCATTAATTTTTATACTTAAAAAATTCAATTGAACAAACTGTAAAAAAAGTTGCACCCCCCACTGTAATCTAATTAGTATGCTTTTAAGAATAAGAACTCTTACCACCAGAACTCCACTATTAATGGCCTAATGCTTCAACACATAAATCTAAATAAATATCTTAAATTAGCATAATGCCCATTATTGATATTTAAGAGATAATGAAGTTTAGAGAACATGTTCAAATTTTAAAGCTTGTGATAAAACTACTCTAAAGAGTAAGATTTCAAAATTGAAATAAACAGAAAAATAACTGATGAAATTCCTCACTTTTATTGCTTTGGATGCTGGTCTAAATTTTGGTGCATAAACATTGAATTTATCATATCGACTACCATAAGTCATGTGAAAATTTAATGTTTTTTCTTTTTAGATTAAAATAACAATTAAGCCATATCAAGTAGTGTATTTCAGTGAAATTTTTTTCTGTTGAATAAGAATTTATTCAAAGTGACTTTTAAATTAGTTACTTACAAGGTAACAGCAGTATATACCTATTTAAAAACTATTCAATCTAAACAAATTTAACAACATCTAGAAATTAAAGAGAAATAACCACTTTTGTTTTTAAAAAAATCTATAATAGCATAGATATCTCCCTGGTGATTCAGATGGTAAAGCATCTTCCTGCAATGTGGGAGACTCGGGTTTGATCCCTGAATTGGGAAGATCCCCTGGAGAAGGAAATGGCAACCCACTCCAGTACCCTTGCCTGGAAAATCCCATGGACAGAAGAACCTGGTAGGCCACAGTCCATGGGGTCACAAAAAATCGGACATGACTGAAAAATTTCACTTTCACAATAGCATATAAATGTTTTGAGATTGCCATAAATTTGTAAATAAATTTCAATACAAATGAAAACTTCAACACCTAAAAAAGAAGTGAGAAGTTGGAAAAATAAGCTGTTTTAATGTAAAAAAATAGTTACAGATACTAGGGTGAATCAACACGTGTGTTAGGATTTTAACTATTAAAATATAAGAAGAAAGCTATTTCTCTTTAAGGTACAATAGAAATCACACTTTAAAAAGTGAAATAAAGAAATAGGACAGTCATCCAGAAGCAAATAAAGACTCATTTAATTCCATATTCAACCAACATGTATCACATAAATGATTATTTTCCATCACAGTCTCTGTTTTAAGCATATTGCTAAAAAAGAAAAACTCAAAACTGTTAAAATGGATAGTAGGCAAAGCCACAGCTGAAAACAAAATCCTAGATGTCTTCTAAAACTACGAAAGACTGATTGCAGATTTTTTCCTTCTGGGAAACAGAGCAAAAAAAAAAAATTTTTTTAAGTAATTCCTGCTAATAGTTGAAGAACTGTGAAAAGGTAATTAAGTATGTATGTTTGCCTGCTTCCAAACCTTATTTTGGGCTTTTCAGGTGGCTCAGTGGTAAAGAATCTGCCTGCAGTACAGGAGACTAGTTCAGTCCCTGGGTCAGGAAGATCCCCTGGAGAAGGAAATGGCAATCTATTTCAGTTCTTTCTTGGGAAAGCCCATGGACAGAGGAGTCTGGTGGGCAACAGTCTATGAGGTCGCAAAAGAGTCAGACACAACTAAGGAACTAAATAAGAACAAACCGTATTTTAAGTTAAACACATAAGCAAATGCCAAGAATCAGTGAGTAAGGAATGTCATAATCTCCAGGGTAAAAAGTACATCTTGGGTTAACTAAAATCTAAATTTACAATAATAAGAACTCTGAAAAACAAGAGTTTCCTGTTGTTATTTAAGTGTTTCTAGGAAAAGAAAGTTCACAGGGTTATAAATCGGCCTACTCCATATACAGAACTCTTTAATTAATGATTGGAAAGTTTTCAGATTCTTTCTTACCAGGCTGTAATACACCTCCTAATCATTTCTAATTTTTTCTTTTTTTGGACTGTACACACAAAAAGTTTACCTCTTCCACATGACAACCCTGAAGTATTCATTTTAAGAAAATTCTTTTTACACTCGAGTATATCAAAGCATTTGTAAACTTTTGAACTCAAGTTTCTACATTAAAGCTAAGTGTTCCAAGTGCCTGTTATGCACCTGAATTTGCAAAGATCTTAAGCAGTAAAATTCACAACCTGGACCTGGAAACTCAGAGAACAGCAGAGAAATGGGAAATATCAGTACCTACACGAAGCAAACATGCCAAGATCTCCGCCAGATCCTTGGTAAAAAGATATTTAACAAAGATAAGGGTCTTTATATGAAAATGAGTTCATAGTCAGCCTAGCTAGAAGGAAGACTGTACATGAGAAACAATGAGAGCTCCATTTTATCGAGAAGACACATCACCTATATGTGTCTTATACTTAATTATATATAAGTATATATACTTATACTGTGATAATTACAGTTTATTCCCAGGGAAGGAGGGTTTAAAAGGTATTCAGAGAGGAACTAAACAAAGATCAGTGAGAGTTATCACAAAAGTCATCACTGCCATCTATTTGAAGAAGCAAAGGAACCTGAATTTCAAACAGAAGGGGCAGTCTTATTGTGGGCAGAGTGAGTGAGTGAAGTCGCTCAGTTGTGTCCGACTCTTTGCGACTCCACGGCCTGTAACCTATCAGGCTCCTCCGTCCATGGGATTTTCCAGGCAAGAGTACTGGAGTGGGTTGCCATTGCCTTCTCCAGGGGATCTTCCTGACCCAGGGATCGAATCTGGGTCTCCCGCATTGTAGGCAGACGCTTTACCGTCTGAGTCACCAGGGAAGAGCCATTGCAGGTAGAGGGGGTACAAAACAGTGCCTTTAGAGTGAAAGCAGGGAAGCAACCTGGTTGACAAAAAAGAACTGACACAAAAAATCCAAGGACATTAATTGGATACCTAGATCATCATCATGAACTATATATGAGCATCAAAATTAAATATTCATGTAGAAATATAAGAAATTACTTATATATCTGACCCTTGGAAGCATATATTAAAATGGATTAAAGTTTAGATAAACAAAATCCTTCACCATATGATCTTCCATTAAAATTTCTAACGCCCTATCTTTCCTTCTTGAGCACACCCAGGTTATCCATGAGCTTGGGACATAGATATGACATTTCATTTCTTTGTACTATGATCACTACACTTACAGACATTCTTTTATCACCAAAAGACAAAGTTAACTTCTTATATCTCTGTTTTCCATATTTTCCTTCTCCCCAAAGAGTATTTCCTTTTTTATCACCAAGCTTTTGGGTTTCTGTGAAATCACCTCCTTTTATCCTTTCAGCTTGGTAACATTTTAACTGCTTTCCACTTCTTATGATAGTCATACATTCTTTGATGGGGAAAGTTTTTATACCAGAGAATATTTTATGAGAATATAATCATCCTTCAATTGATATTATGTGAAAAATTTGATTTCGTCTTATGAATCCTAGTTTTTATGGCTTAGAACTTAGGACTTAAAAGACAATCAGCATTAATGTAATAAGTGAGTAAATATAAATCCTTGTTTCTCATCATAATTGTGTTCCTGAACCAATCAGATTTCACCTTTGCTTTTTTATAAGCAGCAAATCTCCATGATTATAAAGTAGTGGCAGTATTAACTGTATTTCTCAGTTAATGTCCCCCCCACTGTTTAGTAGCGTATTTTCTTTTCCTACTTATACTGAAAGAATTATAATAAAAGATTCTGTGAGAGGTGCCAAGAGGAGAGGAAGGACTTCTCTAGTGGTTCAGTGGTTAAGAATCTGCCTGTCAGTGCTGGGGACACAGGTTTGATCTCTGGTCTGGGAAGATTTCACATGCAGTTAACCCCGCACACCACAACTATTGAACCTGCACTCTAGAGCCCCCAGAGCCACAACTACTGAAGCCTGCAAACTCGAGAGCACATGATCTGCAACAAGAGAAGCCCCCGCCTAAGAAGCCCTCACATGTTAATTAGAGAGTAGCCCCCACTCACTGCAACTAGAAAAGAGCCCATGTAGCAATGAAGACCCAACACAGCCAAAAATAAATAATAAGTGAATAAAGTTTAAATAAAAGGATTACAGGAAGATCATATGCACATGATTAGGCAACAATATTCAAACTGTGGTTTTCTTTCAGACTTTGAAACCAAAATATTTTTGGCTCATGGACATACTTTTTTCAGGCTGCTTGGTTTACTCACTGATTATGACGTGCAACAGACCATTCCCATTCCCAGGCAAAAAGAATGCACCAAGGCTGAGAGAGAAAGTAAGGAAAAAACCTAAATGGGACAAATGTTAATGGACTGGCTTGCCCTCACCATGAACATCATAAGCAGCCGTATCTTTATTAGTTTAACCTTTGTCTCTCAACAGAGAATCTATTTTTTTAAGCAGATGTGGCTTTTATTGTGAAGCTATAGAAAAAAGTAGAAGTATGATATGTGAGAAAATATTTGTCTTTATCTTATTATCAAACTATTAACGGGTAAAATGAACAAGCATGAACAAGTCATTGTTCATAAAATGAACAAGTCAATTCATGGCTTTGGACATTTCAGCTCTTGTTTATTTCCATGGGATTTGACATGTTTATTCATGCACTTGCCCATTCCTACTAAAGAAATTCAATGATTCTATAGAAAAAGACCACCGCATTGCTGTACCAGCTTGTTTTGAACATCCAGGGTATAAAAATATGCTAACCATAAAAATAGTGAGCACCATTGTAGAGCTCTGTACCAAGATCACAGGTGTGGAAGCCTACACCAACGTCACAGGACAAAAATCTCTGGAGCTGACCAAGCCCCATAGCAACTGTTGCCATGAGCCTCTAGACCTAAACTGGCCAGTTCCTTGACCCCATATTAGGTAAAATACCCACCCTATAGTATCCTAACCAATCACCTAATGCCACCATTTTCAGCAGGAATTTCCTCTGTCTTGAGGCCATAAAAATCAGCTACTAGCCCAAGAAACTCACTGCAGTGTTCTTGCCTGGAGAATCCCAGGGATGGCGGAGCCTGGTGGCCTGCCGTCTATGGGGTCGCACAGAGTCGGACACGACTGAAGCGACTTAGCCCAGCAGCAGCAGCAGCAGTCCAAGAAAAGGGTTGGTTCTCCCTTGAGCCAGCCTGCTGTTCTAACAGCCTCTCCCACTCTAATAAACTTTATTTATCTCTCATTCTGCCTCATGTCTGGAAATTCTTTTCCAACCCAGGTATAAACCATGACAACCATCTTGGATTAAACAGATAGTCAAAAACATAGGCTGTTTCATAAAAACCCAAGTTCATTCTTCTTTATCATTTATGGAAATTTACCTCAAATGAGTGAGTGTATAATTGATGAGATGAAATGCCATATTGTAACTTTTACTTATTTTTTTATAATATCCTCTTAAAGTCTATTTTTATAATGTATACATAGTAGTATGTTATGATGTTAGCATATTAATATGTATTTAAATAAACACACCAATAAGTTTACTGGGGTAGTGGTTTGGCAGGTCTCAGCCTATCAATAATCAAGGTTGCAGCTGAACTGACCCTTGTGATCATAAAGATTGCAAGATGCCCTAAGTAAAAACCATCAGGAAGCTTTGGGGGCCAGGGAAGTTTTATTATTTACCAGCCTTGTAAATCATACATCACACAGCCAGAGTAAGTTTGTGGGGGGCGGTGTGGGACAAGGGGAGTGACACCTGGGATTCTGTTTGTATTGAGGTGGAGGCTGGGGCCTTGGGTTTCACAGGCTCACTCATTATTGATGAATTTAAAACACAAGAGCAAGAATTTAAAGCACAGGAAGAGAAAAGCAAGCAGCTCAAATAGTGAGTTATTGAAATCAACCAAGATCTCCAAAACAAAAGAGCTTGGGGAGATGGCATAGGGGTTGACATGATTTTTGATCTAGCTCTGTGACTCAGAATGTGTTTATTTGAGATGGCAATCAAAGCTTAAGTCAAGCACTTGCATTGCAAAAAGAGAAACCAATGGACAGAGCATACACCGCAAAGGTTCATATTAAAAAATGATTTACTGCTTGGAGGGTATGTTCAAAGGGTTTTGAGATCACTATTTTAGGACATTTCTTCACAAGATAGGTTCTAGAATTAACCTTGGAGAATGATTGTGAATCTTAGTAAAAAAAGACTTCAAAAACCATTGTTCGGACATTTATTTAGGAAATAGGATAAATGTTTTTATTCCCCAGTAAGAAAGACTCAGAACAAACCTATCTGAACCCATCTGTTTTAGGCAGTTGAACCCCTCCAGCAAGTTCAAATCCAAATAATCTAAACCTAAAATCCTGAAAACAATAGAGATCCTTGATGATGCCACTAGGTCCATGGCAGACTTCAAATAATATGAACCTTGCAACTGAAACCTCCAAGTTTTGAATTAGTGATATACTGAGACCTCAACTGGGTGGTTGCCAAGAAATTAAGGAATCATCATGCAACCATTGTTTGCAATTAAGCAATCATTGTTTGCATTAAATTTTGATGTGGAAACAAACAAATTTAACTCCAAGATTTCCTTAAAAATATGTCCTATATTTATATTTTATTTCTAGAAATTTGCACTCACCTGCATCGAATGCAATCACAGAAACATTGTATTGGTTGTTTTTTACAAATGTTGATTCTCTATCTAGCACTTTTACAGTTTTCAAGTCACCAGTGTATTCATTAATTTCAAACCAGTTATCTTCATCTCTTATCTTCTTATACCTAGTTTTCAGAAATCAAATGTAAAAGTTCAAACCAAGGAGTGGACATAAGCTCAAAATCTGTCATTCTGAAAAACACATAGAATGTTCCCAAATTCGAAATCAATTATCATCACAACTGGGGCTTCCCAGGAGGCTCAATGGTAAAGAATCTGCCTGCCAGTGCAGGAGATGTGAGTTCCATCCCTGGGTGGGAAGAACCCAGGGAGGAGGAAATGGCACCCTTATCCAGTATTCTTGTCTGAAAAATCCCATGGACAAAGGAGCCTAGTGGGCTACAGTCCACAGGGTCACAAAGAGTCAGACTCTACACAGTCAGTGGGGTCACAAAGAATCAGACACTACTGAGCAACTGAGCACAAAGATGAACATCACAATTAAAAGAAGAAAAATTTGAAAATACCTTACCTGAAGTTCTCGCCAGTGCCCCTTTCTGGGTCCACTGCTTTGTATCCAAGGAGTTCTGTGCCTGCGGGGAGGCAATCTTCACTCTGGATAACTTTCACTGGTGGCTGGCATTCAGGGCCCTCATGAATGTTTATAACTTTGACAGTGACAGTTGTAGTACACATCGTTGTAGTAGTTTTTGAGTTTACTGCTTTAGAGAATTGTGCTTCGTTAAGTACACCAATTTTCAAAACAACTTGGCGATTGACTTCATAGTTCAGTGGCTGTTCAGTAAACATACTTGAATGAGTCAATATTTAACACTATATACAGAAGACAAAAGTATGACTCTAAGTTTTAGCACCAATGGGAGAATCATTTTTATGTATAAAATGTTACCAAAAGTTGCAGCTCATGTATTAACAATGAATAACCAGCTTCCTATAAGGGACAAACACTACCAAGTGCAAAATTGTTTATTTTTAAGATTCAACCAATTTTTCTTCTTGCTTTCCTTTGGGAAGTTCCTGCCTCCATTTTTTTTTTCTTTTTTTACAAGTTTGAATATGAATAGAAATACAGAATACTTGAATGAATTTCAATGGGCTATTTCTCACTATTTTATTATTTATCAAACGGGGTAGCAGTGATAACTAAATCAGCAAAAGTCCCACTAAGCTAAGTATATAAAATAATTAGACAGACTGTAACCAAGCAGGACCCTATGGGGCCTTCCCAGGGCAGCCTTGTCCCAATATCCTCTGTTTTAGCTCCTTTCTGAAGTACCTAGATAATGGCACCTGGTGCACACTTGCTGAGCTCTTTTAAAGATGTGAAACCTCAACCCCCAACCCACCAAATGGAAGATGTTAACTCCTTGATGACCATGAGCACATAGCCCCCAGACCTAAAGGTTGATACTGTGAACTCCCGTGACACCACCCTGCTCCCTCACCATCAGCCAGAGCACTGTGTACAAGCTGACCACATACCTGGGAGGTCCCTTCCTCACCTTGCCGTTGTAAATGGCTTGTTGAAACCCTTAGGGGCTTCCCTGGTGCCTCAGACAGTAAAGAATCTGCCTGCAATGCGGACCTGAGGTTTGATTCCTGGGTTGGGAAGATCCCCTGGAGAAGGGAATGGCAACCCACTCCAGTGTTCTTGCCTGGAGAATTCCACGAACAGAGGAGCGTGGTGGGCTACAGGCCATGGGGTCACAAAGAGTCGGACAAGACTGAGGACCTAACACAACACACACACACTATAGGGGAGTCTCGGGTTTTCAAGCACAAGTCAGTCACTCTCCTTGTATTGGAACTTTTACAAGAAAGCTGCACTTTACCACAACTGAGTGTCAGTAGATTGCCTTTACCATGCAGGAGTGAGTGGACCCAAGTTTGGCTCCGTAATAAGACTACTAGGACATCAGATTTGGCTATAATGGAGCAGTTACTATGAGTATCTAAATCAAAAGATATAATCATATTATCTAGCAGCACCTTTTCAAAGTACAATATATTTGAATTTGTTTGTTCCCGAAGTGAATTACTAGAAAGAATCTCCAAACAATTAACAATTAGAGACTAAAATCTGCCAAAATAACAAAAAAAGAGAACTAAACCTAGAAAAAAGTCCAAAAATTTTAAAAAGATAGAAATAGAGGGGAAAAAAAGGATAGAATAGGTAATATTATAATTAAAGGACATTTTCTAAAAATTTCATGAGGAAGGCAAAATTTATGCATATCCCTTTTAAGAAAATACACTGTCTCTAAGAAATTAATATGGAAAGTTGTGAGAAGTTAGTGAAGACTGCAGTTAGAAGGTCTCAGAAAGAAAACAAGTTCAGTTAAAGTGAACATTCTCTGAGTCAGCAAATACAATTAAATTTTAAAAATCCCAACACACTTGTTACCTCAAATATAGGAGAATTAATGGGAATAGATGCTAAATGTTTAGTAAATAGTCTGTCTTATAAAACATATTGTAGAGCAGTAAAACTATAATGTGAGTGTGAAGAGAATCGAAAAGTCAAGAGGTTAATTTCAAATATTGATTTTTCCATTTCTCTCTGTCTTATACTTCATAGGGAATTAGATAAGTGGGTGTCCAAGACACCTTCTAAGGTTAATGTCTATTTATTAGTTTAATATTTCTCTGCCTTGGTTTTCCTCATATATAGAACAATCAGTTTTGTACAAACCATGTCTTTCACCTAAGAGAAAATGAGGATAAAGTAATAATAATAAAGCTCATGCATGAAACAATGTAAATCATTTCAGCATTGCATTGCAACAACTCTAGTTATATACATACAGGAATTACCACATACATACATATATATATATATATATATATAAATATTTTTTACCTTGACAACACACAAGACTGCTTCATTTGTATTTGGGTCTGTACTAATTTTGAAGGTTCCATTTTCATTTCCCTGTAGGATCTGGTACACAGCCCTCGAGTGAGGCGTGTTTGGCAAATCATGGTCATGTACCGCCATTCGTAAAATCTCAACGTCAATTCTGTTTTCTTCTACTTCTACAGTATACTGAAACAATTGTTCATTGTTACTATAAATTCATAGTTTTAATATAATTTTCTACTCAAAGTTACATTTAAAGAAAAAGAAAGCAAAGTGATATGGAAATGTGCAAACACAGTGGGAATGATGTACACATTTAATGCATAAACTCACTTCTTTCCTCGATAAAGTAATAATGCTGTTTCAAATCTTGTCCATTCTTCATGCCTTAACTTTTCAACTTCCTGACCAACAAAGGTCTGTCTAGTCAAGGCTATGGTTTTTCCAGTGGTCATGTATGGATGTGAGAGTTGGACTATAAAGAAACTGAGCACCGAAGAATTGATGCTTTTGAACTATGGTATTGGAGAAGACTCTTGAGAGTCCCTTGGACTGCAAGGAGATTCAACCAGTCCATCCTAAAGGAACTCAGTACTGAATATTCATTAGAAGGACTAATGCTGAAGCTGAAGCTCCAATACTTTGGCCACCTGATGCGAAGAACTGACTCCTTGGAAAAGACCCCAAGGCTGGGAAAGACTGAAGGCAGGAAGAGAAAGGGATGACAAAGGATGAGATGGTTGGATGTCATCACCGACTCTATGGACATGAATTTGAGCAAGTTCTGGGAGTTGGTGATGGACAGGGAAGACTGGTGTACTACAGTCCATGGGGTCGCAAATATTGGACACAACTGAGCGACTAAACTGAACTGAAAGACTTGTAGATGACTAAGAGAGTACTTATATTCCTTGCATCCTGATTTTCCTTGCATCCTAGTACTGTGATTATTTTTACAGAAATCATATTTTTTTGTGGATGTTATTTGTAAATGGTAGCTATTAAAACCAGATCTCATGGAGCTACCAGACTCCAGATTTGGTTTTTGAAGTAAATGAACCTAGATAAATGAATACACATATATACTCACAGAAGTTTCTGTAAAATATGGTGCATTATCATTTTCATCCTCAAGAGAAATAGTAATTGTTCCTGTATTAAATAAACCAAAAGGTTGGCCCCCCATGTCTCGAACTTCCATTATTAACTTGTACGTATCACATTTCTGAAAGAAAGGAAAATGATGAACACATATTTCTCATAACTTGTGTCTCATAGCCATTTCTCAGACTCTGATTCTTTCACAGGCGTCCTTTTTTGATTAAAAAAAAAGAAGCCACCATAAATGCAAATAAAGAAAAGATATGTCAGTCAGTACAATGAAAAGTTGATGTTTCAGATATAATATTTTAAAAAGTAAAGCTATTTTAATATCCACACATCAAACCAGGTCAACGATCTCTGAGACCTTGTATATTCCCACTATTTCTGTAGGGACAAAGGAATAGACCTGAGAAAACTTACACACAGTCTATACAGAAACATTCTTGGAGAGGTGGCCACCAAGAAACTTATTGTAACTTCTCTGGGAAATCATGATCAGCTTAAATATAGTTTAGTGATTGAGAAATTAAGCAATTCATTACTTCTCTATCCAGTAAAGGTGTAGTTGTGGTGATGACACCTGTGTCTGGATGTACGGTGAAATGTCTTGGATTGTTTGGAATTTGCTGCAAGATTTTGTATCTCAGACGAGTATGTAGAGTGTCAGGTTCATCGAGGTCTATTGCAGTCACTTTTCCCACTGAAGTTCCTGTTTAGATAAATCCAATGTTGTCAACAACTTAAAGTAGTGATCTAATTGAATTACAAACAAAAATAAAATCAAGGCATTGCTGTGGCATTTTCTCCCCTAAAACCCCCAGGTTGATTAATTTATCAATAAATAAGCATGCCACCTGATGAGAAGAACCGACTCATTAGAAAAGACCCTGAGGCTGGAAAGAGTGAAGGTAGGAGAAGGGGACAACAGAGGATGAGATGGTTGGATGGCATCACCAACTTGATGGACATGAGTTTGAGTAAGCTCCGTGAGTTGGTGATGGACAGGGAAGCCTGGTGTGCCGCAGTCCATGGGGTCACAAAGAGTTGGACGTGGCTGAGTGACTGAACTGAAGCATGCATGCATGCTCAGTCATGTCCGACTCTGCAACCCCATGGGCTGTAGCCCTCCAGGCTCCTCTGTCCATTTCTCAGACAGGAGTACTGGAGTGGGTTGCCATGTTTTCCTCCATGGGATAGTCCCAACCCAGGGATTGAACCCACATCTCCTGCAGCTCTTGCACACAGGCGAATCTTTCTTATCACTGAGCCAGCTGGGAAGTGTCTAAATGCTCTCCCACAGCGTCAAGCTCCCCTTACCTGGAAACTTCAGGTGGCTACCACTGATAACACGATTTGTATTCTACATAGGTGAGACTATCCACCCTACCCTTGGGGACAGGGTTGCTCAAATTCTTCCTCCTAATCTAGTCCATGACAATTTTTTGGTGAGACCTTCTCTATATATCTTGTTTCTTTTATATTCAACTTGATAATGTTAAAGGAAAAGAATAGCTTTGCATACGATAACAAAGGTTTCATGCTTTTATACTTTAATAAATGTGCTGAATTGCTAATACATACAAGACAAACATTACACAACAGTCTGAGTGTCATTTGGACAAGCTTTATGGCTCAGAAATCAGAGTATTAGTAAAGTTACCTTAACAAACCATTTCTTGCAGAGAGTGACATTAAATATGCACACAGAGTGACAACAGAATGGAAAAGGCTTTGACACTAAGAACATATCTTGTGATTTTTAAGAATAAATTAGACTTGTTACACCCTTTGGTTTGATGAGGTCACAATCTTGGCTGCTAAGAGCATCAGACTAGTTTAAAAAAATTTTTTTTTCAATTTGTTTGGAAAATAAGCAAAGTAAAGGAATACATATGTTATAAGCCTGATCAGCATTTCCATACCATAATCTATGTTTGAGTCCTTGAAAAGGTATTGTGACTTTGTAAAGATTCAAAAGATCTATTGCTTTATAAATACATCATGGACACCTAGCACATGATCAAAATAGAAAATATAAACAGCATTTGTCTGTCATTGTGGATTAATCCAACAAAGTTAGAAACTTTGTGGATCAGTTAGCAGCCTTCTACATGTGCCTAGAAAATTAGCACAAAGACTTTGACTTTGAAGAGCCTATGATCTTATAAGACTACAAAGTTTTATGTAGAATATTTTTTTAAAATATTTATTCATTTGGCAACACTGGGTTTTAGTTGTAGCATGTGGGATCTAGTTCCCTGACCAGGGGTGGAACCTGGACCCCCTGCAATGGGAACATGTAGTTTTAGCCACTGGACTGTCAGGGAAGTCCATATGTAAAATACCTTGAAAGTCAAACATGTAAAAATATTTTGCCTAACCATGCTTAAAACAGTAATAAAGAACTCAATTGAAGCAAAAAATCTCATGTTTTCCTAAAACATGAACTTACCAGTTCGGCAATTCTCAGGCACAGTAAAGACAGT
This sequence comes from Muntiacus reevesi, assembly GCF_963930625.1. Taxonomy (NCBI): domain Eukaryota; kingdom Metazoa; phylum Chordata; class Mammalia; order Artiodactyla; family Cervidae; genus Muntiacus; species Muntiacus reevesi. The sequence goes on along the minus strand of NC_089252.1, from coordinate 24,910,071 downwards.
CACTTTGCTTTCAAAATATGGGGCATTATCATTGTCATCTTCAACTTTGAATACTAGGGGAAGTGGGTACTCAGGTGCATAACCATCTGCAGTGGTCGCATAGGCATAGATCTGAAAGGTAAATGAACACCATCAGTTGATTCTTAAATAACAAATTAGCCACAAAATTGAACTTAGCAGCTGGGGAAAGTCATAATACTAAAAAAAATCATTGGCAAAAGGTCTATCTAAGAATGTATGCCACAGAGAGACAACACCGCTGCACAGTCTACTCCTGCCCTCCAGCTTTGATCCTTTCTCATTGTTTTCCCATCAAAGACCACACACTCCAGCTCAATGAGGCTTCTCTGGGCCCTGAATTAACTGTGTACTGTTTTCCTTGTTAGACTTCCCTAGGTCATGCTAATGACAAGTTGTTGGCTTTTTTCTAAAGTTTATACAAAATATGATTCTAGTTATTTGTAGACTTATATATGGACAACAGAGGATGAGATGTTTGGACAGTATCATCAACTCGATGGACATGAGTCTGAGCAAGCTCCGGGAGTTGGTGATGGACAGGGAAGCCTGGCATGCTACAGTCCATGGGGTTGCAAAGAGTCAGACACGACTGAGCAACTGAACTGAACTGATACACATATATGAAGAAGGAAATAGCAATCCACTCCAGGATTCTTGCCTGGGAAATCACACGGACAGAGGAGCCTGGTGGGCTAGAGTCCATAGGTTTGCAAAGAGTTGGATATGATTTAATGACTTAAGAAATAAATAATATATATCAACTATTTCTGGGTTATTCAAATATGCTCTTTTCTCTATTTACCTGTATTTTCTCATTTTTCTATCTTTAAGATGTATTTCTTGTGTAGTAAAAGTGTTAGCAAAATCATATACATTCCAAACTCTATCTCAAAAGGATATATCTTGGCCCCAAATGCAATGATTTAATGCCCTTTCTCTTTAAATACCATCAGATTACTTTTGAACTCTTCTTATGTGGTATATGCACAGTGAGTCTTTGGTAAATGGTTGTTGAGTTAAAACAGATTTTCTCCACTGACAGGAACAGCTAAAGCTGCCCAGAGTGAACTCTGTGGGAATTCAGTTCTTCACCGTAGCTAACTTTCTTGATTTCCCTACTGTAACCATTTTCTAGAATGAACCAAGATTAAAATCCCAGGTATCAAACTTCTCCCTCTTTAGCTTTATATCAGTCAATTGCCAGACTCAAGAGAGTGAAGTTTCTGTGCACTAGGTTCTTGAGATTACAACATTTCTGTGTTTATTTATTATTCATCTCCTCTTTTCTATTTCCAAAGCCACCATCCTCATGTGACCCTAAATGCATCCTATCAACTTTCCTATTGTATCCTACACACATGTCCGACCAGTTCAGTTCATTTGCTCAGTTGTGTCTGACTCTTTGCAACCCCATGGACTGCAGCACGCCAGGCTTCCCTGTCCATCACCAACTCCCAGAGCTTGCTCAAACTCATGTCCATTGAGATGGTGATGCCATCCAACCATCTCATCCTCTGTCGTCCCCTTCTCCTCCTGCCTTCAATCTTTCCCAGCATCAGGGTCTTTTCCAAGGAGTCAGTTCTTTGCATCAGGTGGCCAAAGTATTGGCCGACCAATTTTCCAACCAACGTCCAACAAACTTTCCTATAATTGTTCTAACTGACCTTCTCCAAACTATGTAGCCCTCAGGAGTCAGACGCATTTCCATAAAGCACAATTTTAATCATGATATTCCTGAATCAGGCTCTTCTGTGATCTCACCATTATCTACCAAAGTAACAGAAAATCCTCATTGTTGTGTTGAAAGGCCATATTTCATCTTCACATGCTAACCTGACGGGGAAGACATTTCCACTTCTAATCTCTAGGAGGGAACGTTTTGAAATAACCATGCATGTTCCCTCTGTTCCCTTTTACATTTTCCTCCAAACAACCTCCAGCTGGGCTTTTTCAGTAATAAAACATACTTCGGTTTCCATCAGCCTGATCCCTGTATCTTAATAAATTCCACACTAAGGGATATAGCAGTGTATTATCACCACCACACTTTCAGCCTTCCTATCAAACCCTCCCTCTCCCCTCATATTTGATGTAATTTCTCTCCCTTTAGACTGCTGTCATTTTGAAACTTTTGGCTAGAGGAAACTCTATAATTGTTTTCTGTCCCTATTGGTTTCCAATTTTTCTTAGAGTTGAAGCCTGAGACTAAGGATATTTGTGTGACTAAATCACCTAACATAGTGCCTTACATGGGATAATTCTTCAATAAATAGCTTTTTACATGTTATTCCATCCATCTTTCTTTTTTAGGAGAACAAACTACCCCCAAGAGTTTGCCCTCTATAAAAACTGCCTTACAGGATCACTTGTAGTGAATTTCTTTACCTCATCACATTGGCAGTAAAACATCTCCCCATCTAACCTAAGTCTATCCTGCTGTAATTTACATTAGTTTTAGCTAGTTTTTCTCCTCAATGGAAATGATCATCTACTTCTTACTGTAGAATCACTTGTAGTTTAAAATTATACATCCCAATGTTTAAAATAAATATCATTATTTCACATTCCACTGATTTTTCAGATGTAGTGATTTTGTTTCTGGTTCTAGTTTTATTTTTTACTATTCATGTGCTGAGCATCTCAAAATAAATAAAAAGATGATTTAAACTGGAAGGAAATTCAGCTAACTTTAAACTACAGCCTGGATCCCTAGAATAATTCACTTATGCTCACTTCTTATAATAAAGAAACTATAAATATTTTCTTAATTAGTTACTACAGAACAGTTTCAAAAAGCTCAATGAAACTAATGACTTTGTAGGCTAGTTCCCATTGTGCTATATTGAAAGCAATAAAAATATATTTAAATATTGCTACATTAAGTATAAATAGAATATTGTATTTTATAATTAGTCATATTTTTAGCTGAGTTAGAAGACTATTATTTAAATTTTATACTATCGACTACAAATTTTCAAATGGTGACTCAGACAGTAAAGAATCGACCTACATTGCAGGAGACTCTTCTATCCCTGGGTTGGGAAGATCCCCTGGGGGAGGGAATGGCAACCCACTCTAGTATTCTTGCCTGAAGAATCCCACGGACAGAGGAGCCTGGTGGGCTACAGTCCATGGTGTTGTAAAGAGTCGGAAAAGACTGAGCAACTAACACTTTTACTTTCATCCTGAAACAATTAAATCAGAATTTCTGGGAACTGGCCCAATCATCGTATTTTTAAAACATTATCATGTGATCAAAGCTAAGTTATTATAGAGAACTTAAAAGTCAATAAAATTCACTGCTATTGTCCCAGGATTATATCCACCAAAACCTGTCCTTTAAAGTTGTTATTATATTTTCTCTTCCCCCACCCTTTTTTTCCCTTGTAATAATCATCCTTTTTCATCAATCATACCAACAGAAATTTAAAGTTTGTATGACACATGAACAATATTTAAAATATTAAAACATATCATTGATTCTTCTGATATATATAAATAGCTGGAAAATACCAAACCAGTAATAAAAAACATAAATCTGAATGAATGATGCAATCATCTTACCGGAAACTCTTGATATTGCTCACGGTCTATGCTTCTTGTACAAAATATATCCCCTGTATCTTTATCTATGAAGAACAGATTGAAGGGCTCTTTGTCTACCCCTGGTCCACTTATGGAGTAAAAGATGGTGTAGTTTTGTGCAGCATCAGATTGAACCTGTAACAATAATTGACAGTTTAGGAAAAGAGCAAATATATCATGATAAATACTTTCAAACTAATCTCTTGTGATAGTTTATTTTTTATTGTTGTTGTTTAGTCACTAAGTCATGTCTGACTCTTGTGACCCCATAGACTGTGGCCAGACAGGCTTCCCTGTCGATGGAATTTCTCAGGCAAGAATACTGGAGTGGGTTGTCTTTTTCTTCTCCAGGGGATCTTCCCAACCCAGGGATTAAACCCAGGTCTCCTGCACTGGCAAGCAGATTCTTTACCACTGAGCCACCAGGGAAGCCCTTATTTTTTATATCTTGCTCTCTTTCCCACATATCTATCCTTTCTTTCTCAGTGTCTCCCATATTTTTAAATTCTCAATTATATCAGGCATTGTGCGAAGCCACAAACTCTGTCACTTATTGGATACTAAACTCTTTGAAGTTATCTGCATATGTATGGAAAAATCATGGCATTGAATATTCTTTTTCTATTCTTATTCACTTATTCTTATTTCTGTATACAGCCATGATATCAGTGGTTTTTAATTATTTGGAATGGAAACTTTTGTGACTAAAAAACTGGAAATAACACAACTTTCCTTCCGTAGTTAATGCATCATGAATTGCACAATTTCAACCAAAGATCATGGCATATGGTCCTATCACTTCATGGCAAATAGATGGGGAAACAATGGAATTAGTGACAGACTTGATTTTCTTGGGCTCCAAATCACAGCAGACGGTGACTATAGCCATGAAATGAAAAGACACTTGCTCCTTGGAAGAAAAGCTATGACCAACCTAGACAGCATATTAAAAAGTAGAGACATTATTTTGCCATCTAGTCAAAGCTATGGCTTTTCCAGTAGTCATGTATGGATGTGAGAATTGGACTATAAAGAAAGCTGAGGGCCGAAGAATTGATGCCTTTGAACTGTGGTGTTGGAGAAGACTCTTGAGAAATCCTTGGACTGGCAAGGAGATCAAACCAGTCAATTCTAAAGGAAATCAGTCCTGAATCTTCATTGGAAGGGACTGATGATGAGGTTGAAGCTCCAATACTTTGACCACCTGGATGCAAAGAACTGACTCATTGGAAAAGACCCCGATGCTGGGAAAGATTGAAGGCAGGAGGAGAAGGGGACGACAGAGGATGAGATGGGTGGATGGCATCATCGACTCAATGGACATGCATTTGAGCAAGTTCTGGGAGTTGGTGATAGACAGGGAAGCCTGGCATGCTGCAGTCCATGGGGTCACAAAGAGTTGGACAAAACTGAGCAACTGAACTGAACTGAACTGAAAATTGGCCTATGCTTACATTCAGTTAAGTGGCAGTAACACCACTTTTTAGAAATCAGATATATTGGCCTTTTTTGTGTGAGGGTAAGTGCTAATAAAAGGGCGAATTGAATTATGCAAAATCTGTAGGCATGTCCTCTGTATGTGAATGCTAAATTCTGGCAAGATATTTGGAAGAATCTGGGTGCAGACCTAAAAGAATCAGAAACTCAAAATATACCATTTGTTTCTAAAGCTAAAATGTGACTTTTGGAGGAAAGTGATAAAATTCAAGCTCTCTTCTACAGGACCCTAGTTCTCATAAACAGATGGTCCTTATTAGTACCAACAGGTTAAAACCCTGATTCAACTCAAATGGAAAGTTTCAAAAACAAAGAAACGAAGCTAACATATAACATCAAAGGAGAGGAAACGGACCTGCTGCACGTGCTGTGGAAACGGCCCCAGTGAGTTCTCCATCAGTGAGCACGGAATAGGCGCCCATCGCCTCTTGCTTCGCCTGAGGACTGTGTCTTTCATATGCCTCCTAGGAATCTGCGTTTGATGAGAAGTGAGAAAATATAGCATTGCTTATCATTCTAGATACAGTGATTTTTCACATAAACAGTAACATGAAGAAAATAGGTAACAGTTGCACATAACAATGTTATGGATAATGCCCAAATTCTGTTTTTTTGTTAGTAACACACACACACAAAGAACCAGTTTCACCTATTTCCTGTTTTAATCATTTATCACCTAACCAACCAGAACTTTTAGGATTTTGATGAAAGATACTATCTGAAGAAACCCTGAGCCACTAAAAAGAAATAACCCATTAATAAAGAATTGATTTTATTCCACTAAGAGTGGTACAACCAAAATTTGCCAAAATATTAGCTACCTTAAAAGCATTTGTATACCTATATAAAGGCACACAGTATGTGTTCCAGCGTATTTTATTTCATGTGGAGACTCTTTACAATTTGGATATAAAATAATATTGTATAAGCCTTATGATACATTAAGGCTTACATTAATGTTATGTAATTATATAACATTAAGTCTAAATTTTAAACAACTGTAAAGTATATGCAATATGTAAGCATATTCTAAATTTGATTTAGATTTTTATAATCAAAAGGAATTGAGGTGAAAATTTTCCTTATAAATCAAATCGCTTATGAATAAATTATCTTGTAAGGCAAATTCATTTTGCATAATTTGTTTAAAGTGAGATTTATATGAATTCCAGGAACCTTCTCCCTTCTCACTTCCTAAGCATCACCACTCCCTGCCAAAAGACTAGCTTAGAGTCAGAACACTCGAACCAATCTTGTGGACTGGCCATACAGCATTCTCTGTAAAGAAGGACCTTGTAAAATGCTGTTAAGATGGGGATAAACTGGAGACCTTCTCATCTTTTCTTTAAAGAGAGACTCAAACCCACAGTCACTTGAGGGAAAGCCATGCAGGGTGGAGTACCACTTCTCCAGCCAGAATCAACCTGCAGTGAGTCTTAGGCCTGCCCCGCCTTGTTCTGCAGGCAGGTCACTCTTGTTGACACACCTCAGAACATTATTTGAAACCTTTGATATTCTGCCTTCATTCCCTGGCTACGGAGCTGTTCATTTTTACACCACTTATAAATCACTCTATTACTCATTAAAGCAATCGAGTCTTTACACATGTTTGTTATAAATGGAATAGAAAAAAAGTGAGTACTCAAGAACAAGAATTTTTGCAAGCATGAAAATAAATGAGATGAAGGGCTCTGGTGAGCAGATTATTGTGCTTAAGTCTTGTCTAATATACCTTCTTTCCTCCTGCTTCCAATACGATTTCTATCTCCTCCTGCCCCTGTCCCTGACTGTCTGAGAGCAAAATGGAAAAACTCTTCTTTTCAGAAGACAAAACAAGGTCATGTGTTGTGTAAATGGAGCCATCTTCTAGAATCCTGAAGTCAGGATCACTTGACTGGATTAGGCTGGCCGACTGGAGACACTCCTTCAGATTCACTGCAGGGAAGAAATTTCACAGTAATTTGTAAAGTGAAACAAGGATAGAACAGGTTTTACAGGAATGACAACCTCTAGTTGGTGTGCAAGAAGCAAAAAGAGGGAGGTTGTGCTAGGGGTGTGTGGAGTACTTACTATTCTAATACTTATAGGCCATAAAAATTAAATAATTAAATTGATGGAATCACTGTCTCCACTGATTTCATTAGCAATTAATTTATGAATAGATATAAAATATTTTTAATGTCACTGGATTTATTGTTTCCACTCTAACTCATTATTATGCACAAATGCATCATTCTTTCTTACATGTAGTATAACTAACTGCATGATGTCAGATTTTGAACTTCTTTGTAATCATCTGTGATAATTATTAATAAAACTGTCTTGCAAAAAAATTAGAAAATTGTTCCATACTTAAATAATATTTCTCAGTAATATTGCAAGTACTACTTCTATAAAATCTTTTGGAAGCTTAATAAACTCCATGCTTAATAATGCTTAGTGGTTGTATCAAAATATTTCCTTTGCAGATTCATATTTAATATATTGGATTGACTGAAAAGTTCATTCCGATTTTTCCATAGGATGTTACAGAAGAAACCCCAATGAACTGTGTGGCTAACCCAATATTTAACATATTTACTATGTGTCTTTGGAGTGTAGGCCGTGTATCCTTTTAGTACTTTTGAAAGAAAAAGGGATTAATTTAAAACCTCCAAACACTGGGCAAAATATTGTCTGTCTTGGAAAGAATACCACTTCTGTATATGAGTGTGTTTTTCTAGTCGTAAACTTAAGGTTAGTGAAAAATACTGATGAAAGAGATATTATTCCTGGACTTAGAACAACCAACTCATGCCTCAGGTGTAGCTGTGACAGTGTGTGTATGCATCCTCAGTTACTCAGTTGTGTCTGACTCTTTGCAACCCCGTGGATTGTAGCCCATCAGGCTCCTCTGTCCATGGGATTTCCCAGGCGACAATGCTGGAATGGGTTGTCATTTCCTTCTCCAGGAGATCGTCCCAATCCAGGGACTGAACCCACGTTCTCTTGCGTCTCCTACATTGGCAGGCAGATTCTTTACCACTGAGCCACCAGGGAAGCCTGGCTGTGACAGTAAGGCTACTTAAAAAATTTTATTTGACTTTCACAAGCTTTTCTGTAAAATAGATCACATAAATTCTTGCTGGGCACCTGGTCTTTGTCATCACCCTCCAGCATAAATTTTATTTGGGGGCATTTTAATTTTGACATGTCTATTTTCTATCTAATCAATTAAAGAATGTTGGTTTGGTGATTTTGGCAGCAGATCAGTCATAGGAAATTAAAATACGTTTTTCATTCTGGTGCTTTGTGTTAAACTAAGATAACTTAGCCTTTTGATGTTTGCTAATTTTCCTGGCAAGAAAAGTACACAACTAACTTGGTTCTTTAATTGTTTCTAACCACAAGCAAAAATCAAGTTGTTTATCTTTCAAGTCGAATTTTAATGCCAAATGACTACCGTATGGCTTGAGCAGCCGAAAGCTAAATGTAGCAGCTAAAACTATGAAATTCTTAACATCCTTTCTCACCTTTGCCTACAAGTGCTTCAGCCCGAAGATGAGGAGGAACTTGAAGGGAAATTTTCTGACAAGCATCGCAAAATAATATTAAAACCTCAAACGAAAGAAAAAAACCAAGAGTTACATTTGATCAGAAGTTTTCACATTACAGTTTTGTCTTATTGATAAAAGTATTGTGAATTTCAATAATAAATTAATCTTCTAATCTTTCAGAATTTTTCATATTCATTTTAAAAGGAAACAGCAAAGAAAGTGGCTTTAGGAACACAACAGTCATTTAGTAGCAATGAAAAAATTGAAATGAACAGAGTTCTTAGAACCTGAATTGTATTGCATCATTTCAAGAAAATATGTTACAAACTATTGACTTTATGTAGAGTTTATCATCTCTAAGGTCATTTGTAAACATCATTCTGATTTCTCAGCATGAAGAAAGTACTTAACTTTGGAATTCAGTAATTATGTATTTGTATACAAATCATCATTTTCACAGCCCCAAGCAAACTGAAGTATAGTTGATTAAGTCAAAAAATATTTCAGGATGTTTTTAACTTCCTCAAGATCAACACCCACCAGTATTCCCTGATCTCAAATTACTCCTTGGAAAGGCTTGGCTCATAAACTTCAAAGTCTAAATGATCTCATTCACAAAATTAGCCTAAAAAGAAATGTATTTCAAAATATGGAGAGTAGACTTCAACAAGGTAAAGATTTTTAGTTCAATTCAAGACACAAATATTGCTTTACAAAGCCATATACCTAACTCAAGAAAAAACTGAGACTATCTGAAAAATAAAAGAAGTGCTATCAGTTTAAAAGTGTCTGTAGTAAGTTCAGAACCTATTTTTCTTGGCATTTTCTGTTTATTTGCTTCCTCTACTGTTTTTCAAAATGACTGTTTTGCTATTGCTTAAATATAAAGTAGAGCTTTAACAGGAAGGTGAATTTTATAACCAATATTTCTCTGAGGACATATTTCTAGAGTTAAGTGAAAGTTGCTCAGTTGTGGCCAACTCTTTGCGACTACATGGACTGTACAGTCCATGGAATTCTCCAGGCCAGAATACTGGACTGTAGCCTTTCCCTTCTCCAGGGGATATTCCCAATCCAGGGATCAAACCCACGTCTCCCACATTGCATACAGATTCTTTGCCAGTTGAGTCACAAGGGAAGGCCTTCTAGAGTTAGGGGACCCATTATTTGAGAGAAAGAAAGAAAACCATCAGCTATACTATGGATGTACATTTCTTTTCTAACTCAACCCAAATCTATTGGATAGATCATGTAAATCCATTTAAATAGTCTGTAATTTTACAGTAACTCTGTTAGATAACACCAAAAACTGGAATTTTAAAAGTTGTATTTGTATTCTGGCTTTAAATTAAATAACCTCTTTTTTAAAAATGGGTCTTTTTACTACTTACTTGACTTTGTAATATTTTCATTTCTAGTGTCAGGGAATATACAAAAATATACCTAAAGAGCTTTCTGTATATAAAAAATTATATTAATAATGGTCTAGGTATATAACATGGAAAAGCATTTGTAATTAGAAATAGATATGTGTATATACACACATACACATACATAGATTCATAGATCTATACATCTATACTATATAGTCACACATTATTCTCAGAGGATACACCTACATATCCTCTCATACCACCATCATTTTTCCTTCCTGCCCAAGGGTCCCCACTTCATTGGTTCTGCCCCACAGACAAAGCCAGTGCAGGTCTCTAAGACACACTATATCCCAGTCTTCAAGTTAAACAAGCAGCTTAGTTATTTGGAGGAAGCTGTGGTCAGAGGCATTTTTAGGCATCATGGGCATAAAGAATGAATGGGCAGTGAACGAACCAAAGGGTACTGGGCAGAGCAGAGACCAAAAGTTAAAGAAATCTGGGTAAATATCTTGGAAAGCTTTCCCCTCATTTTACCTAACTAATAATACTAAATAAAGATCTCTGTTCTCCCCCCACACTACCCCCAGACAATTATAGGTTGAGTATGTGACCATTAACCCCACTTAGTGTATTTTTTTTTTTTTTTTTTTTTTTGGCTGCTCTGGATCTTAGTCACGGGATCTTAGTTGAGGCATGAGAACTCTTAGCTGTGGCATGTGGGATCTAGTTCCCTGATACAGGACTTGAACCTGGGCCCTGCATTGGGAGCATCCAGCCTTAGCCACTGGGCCACCAGGGAAGTCCCCTAGTGTACTATTTATACAGAGAAAATATTTACCCTTATGCAATAAAATCTTTAAATACTGAAAATATAATTTGAAGCTAAAATATTTTATTAAAATGAAAACAAGAAAGAAATTCAGTGCTCAGAAATGCCAGATATAGATATGGAACAACTCCCCTCTTCCTAACCGCCACCAAAGAAAAAATTAGCACCTAAATACACAGTTACAAAAAACATAAGTGGAAGTCAAGTTCATGTATTTTATCAGTGAATGTCACATTTTTCTTTATTATTGTTTTTATCCCAGTTAAAATCCTTCCTTGAACTAAGAGTTCCACCCTTCTCTCAGCCCTTTCTGGCTAAAATGAAGCGAGTCTTAGATATTTCACATCTTCAACCAGACTCCTTTTCCTCTTCTCGAAGCTCAGGGGAACTAAGCAGGTGAAACAAGTACAGCTTATTTAGTGACTAGTAGCAAAAGCAAACCTCAGAACCTTCTGGGCCAAATGCCTGAGGAGTGAATTCATCCCATTGCTCCTTAGAAAAACACCCCAGCAAGATTGAACAGGGGATTCCCTTGAAAAATGAACAGCTTGGTGGTGGAAACCTGAAAAGCAAACCAAACACCGGCCGTCCTGGGTCACAAATCTCTGTGCTCCCTTGAATTTTACTCAGCTCTGCTCCTGTTCTTCCAGTCTCCCTTCTCTGCCTTCCACTCCCGCCCTCCTCTCCTTCAAGCCCAACCTGAAGGAAGGCAGCATGCTTGGACTCCCTAATCCTTTGCTTGTTACTCACCAGGAGAGAGAATAGGAGCTGCTTCCAGAAGATGCTCCCTGGGGCGGCAGAGGCCACAGCCATCAGAAGTGGTCCTGATGCTCAGGGATGGTGACTGGATAACAGGGCAGCTTGGGATACACGGGGCGGCTTCGGGCAGATTCCCCACGGCTGGCACCGGGGCAGGGTAACCTGTTGCCACCTTGGCGCGGATGAACTTGGTTTGGAGAAAAGTCAGGAGGCAAATGGGTGAAATGACAGGAGAGGGAGCAGCGGGACAATTGCTTTCCTCCTATTCCCGGGTCAGTCTTCGTCCTTCAATTCAGTTACCTCGGAATGGAAAGAGGTTTACCTACAAATGGGAAGGGTGGGGTACAAAACACCCCCAAACGCAGCCACTGGCTCCTCCTCACAGCTTTCAAAATTTCTCCTGCCACTTGACACATCGGCAGAAGCAACAGGGAACACCCTCCATCCTCAGCCCTCCTCCCTTCCCCCCAGGTGGATGCTCTGAAGTCCTCCCCAGTTATTACCCACTCCCACGTCCTCCCCTCCTTCCTGGCCTTATTAACCTGTCTTGCCCCTGGGCACAAACATAGATTGTGCACGAACTCCACGCGAAGAAGCGATGCCTCCTCAACCGCCCTTGGCAAATCAGGGATACACAGGCATGTGCGATCACATACATCAGGAGTTATCTCCCCATCTAAGCATTTAGAAGTCTGTCACACACAGCAAAGCCGCTCTGCCGGAGATCGGGCGCCGCCGTCCACAGTAGCAACTTCGCAGACGGCGTTGTGTCTGCTCCTTATTATTGAGAGCACGCTGGCTTGATTCTCTAGCTGTCAGAGGAATTTACTACAGTGTATATTGATGCTATAAAAGTAAGTGAATGAAATAGAATTTTCTTATTGTAGTCTTCAATTTTTTTAAATTCCATTTATTTAAACTGGAAAAAAACAAATAAAACCCTGAGTTCACCCTTTTCTTCCACCATTTCCCACCTCCTGCTTCTTCTAAACCACCAATCTGTTCTCTGTACCTATGAGTTTAGCTTCCCATCTATTTATTTTTTTCTTAGATTTCACATGGAAGTAAGATCATGGACATTTGCCTTTCTCTGTCCTATTTATTTCATTTAGCATAATGCCCTCCAGGTCCATTCATGTGTTCGCATGAATAATATCCCATTGTATATATACACACCACAATTTCTTTACCCACTCGTTCCTTGATGGAGATTTGATCAGTGGAATCCAGGTTGATTCCATATCTTGTCTATTGTAAACAATGCTTCAGAGAACATGGGGGTGCATCTATCTTTTCAAAGTAGTGTTTTCATTTTCCTTGGATAAATACCCAGAAGTGGAATTACTGGATATGGTAGTTCTATTTTTAATTTCTGAGGAACCTCCATACTGCTTTTCATAGTGGTGGTACCAATTTACATTCCCATCAGCAGTGCAGAAGTGCTCCTTTTCTCCACATCCACACTAACACTTGTTATTTCTTATCTTTTTGATGATAGCCACTCTAACAGGAATGAGGTGATATCTCATTGTTGTTATGATCAGCATTTCCCTGTTGATCAGGGATATTGAGCATCTCTGCATGTACCTACCAACCAATCTCTATGTCTCCTCTGGAGAAATGTCTATTCAGATCTTCTGTCCGTTTTTATATCAGATTGTTTGCTTTTCTGCTATTGAGTTTCATGAGTTCTTTATATGTTTTGATATTAGCCCATTATCAAATATATGATTTGCAATTATTTTCTCACATTTAGTAGATTGTCTTTTCATTCTGTTGATAGTTTCCCTTGCTATGAAGAAGCTTTTTAGTTTATATAGTCCCACTTGCTTGTATTAGTATTTGATTTTGTTGCTTTTGCTTTTGAATTAGATAAAAAAAAATCATGGCCAATATTTAGTTCAAGGAGCTTACCACCTCTGTTTTCTTTTAGGAACTTTATGCTTCCAGGTCTTATGTTCAAGTCTTAGTCACTCTGAGTTTTTGTGTGTGCTGGAAGATCGTGGTCCAGTCTCATTTTTTTTTTTTTTTCTTTTTTTTGTTTTGCATTTGGCTCTCCAGTTTTTCTAGCACCATTTATTGAGGAAACTCTTTTCCCCATTGTATATGTTTAGCTCCTTTGTTGTAAATCAATTGACCACATTAAATGTAGGTTTATTTCTGGGCTCTCTATTCTGTTCTTTTGATCTGTCTGTTTTCATGCCAATATCATACTGTTTTCTAAAAAATAATGTTAGGCAGTACTTCTCATAGAATGCATCCTGGTCGGGGTCCTCCTCTCCCTCCTTGAGGAGGTAGCGCCCATTGACCAACATCCTCCTCCCTTGGCACCCTTACCTAATGGTTCACTCAGGAAACCCTGAGGCTGACACCCACCCCTGTGGGCCTGGGTCTCTGGACTCTCCAAGCCTGGCAGGTGGATCTGGGGAGATGCCTCCTTCATCAGCAACTCCATGGGCACATGGACCTGCCTGCTCGAGATGCCAAGCCTTGCTCACTGCACCCCTGGATCCAGATCCAGCTGACCAGACATGCTGGGTCTTTAGCTCAGCTGCTGCTGCACCTGCTCCACTCTGCTCCTGCTCCTGCAGCCACTCTCCGAGTGCAATGCCACACTATTTTGATTATGATAGCTTTGTGATAGTTTGAAATCAGGTCCTATAAAGTCTCTAATTTTATTGTTTCTCAAGACTGCTTTGGCTCTTTGGGGCCTTATGTGGTTCCATACAAATTTTAGAACTGCTTTTCTCTTTCTGTGAAAAATACTATTGGAATATAAAATATCAATTCTCTGATTGCATTCTTTTTATTACTCATGTAGAGATGTCCCTTGAATATCTTTATTTGAGAACACCTATAATCTAAGACCAACTCTTTTTAAAAATGACTCCATTCATCCAAATTACTTGTACATTACATGCAGGACATTCTTGCCTAAAAGTACATTTTCCCATCAAGTTTAGTTTTTTTAAACACTAATGACCCCTGCAATGGCAACTTTAGCATCATTTCTCCCATCATAACTCAATGAGTTCAATATCAATATCAATTGAATACCCACAGCAGCAATGGAAGTTAGGAAAAGAGGGTAAATATTTTCACATGGTAATTGTTTACTTTGAAGCATCAAAAGGAAACTTAAATTCATGTTTAATTAGCCACTACTAAGAATCAGAGGGAGATGGAAATGACAACCCACTGTAGGATTCTTACCTAGAGAATCTTTTGGACAGAGGAGTCTGGTGGGCTGCTGTCCATAGTGTCGCACAGAGTCAGACACAACTGAAGTGACTTAGCATGCATGCATGCATTGGAGAAGGAACTGGCAGCCCACTCCACTATTCTTGCCTGGAGAATCCCAGGGACAGAGGAGCCCGGTGGACTGCCGTCTATGGGGTCACACAGTCGGACACGACTGAAGTGACTTAGCAGCAGCAGCAGCAGCAGCAAGAATCAGAAACCACTGACAGGCATTTCACTAAATCCTCCCAAACAGCCCAGTGAGGGTTCCTTTTAGGTAATGAAACCTTGTGAAAGGAAGTAACCAACCTCTGCCCATTAACCCAGAGAAAATAGAGAAGTAAACATGTGAACTCAGGTCTGACTGTCACCAAAGTGCAACTCCTTTTGCTCTTTCATGCTATTCTGACAATAAATGTATATCAATATACTGAAAATGGGCAGAAAATGATGGTCAAGAATGTGAGAATTCTGTCTTGTTGAACGATAAGCCAGTTTGAAACCAGTGAAATGTATTCAGAAGCAGTTATATGCTACACGTCTTAATTGCACAGTCAAATATTCTAGAATACTATGGGCATCTCGCCTCTTTTGTGAGGGTCTTTCTATAGGCAAAGTAAAATGGCTATTCAACTACTTACTTTACAAATGTTTATACTTGAAATGGAGCTTCCCTGGTGGCTCAGATGGTAAAGCATCTGCCTGCAATGCAGGAGACCCAGATTTAATCCCTGTTTCGGGAGGATCCCCTGGAGAAGGGAATGGGTACCCACTCCAGTATTCTTGCCTGGAGAATCCCATGGACAGAGGAGCCTGGTGGGCTCAGTCCATGGGGTCGTGACTGTGGGATCACAAGTTGGACATGACTAAGCCACTAACATGCACATATACTAGAAACTAGTCTTCTTGCTCTTGTTATTTATATTTCTACCTCATGTTTAACTGAAAAGATTAAAAAAAGGCACAGTTCAATCTCCATGCTTCAGAGAAAGGAAAAATGAAAGATTTTCTTTTGATAATCTGACAGAATATGTAGAGATGGAAATAATAATATAACTGGAGAATAAGAGGTCCTGGAAAAAGAAATGAATGATATTTTGTAGTATGTTATTGCCAAAGATAAAATCACCAATAAATACATATTCTGAATCTGTGTTGCAATTGATTTTCACTAAGAAAATAAAATCATTTCAATTGAAAAATTTTATATTTGATGTTTTGGAAAAAAAAGAATGAAAATGTAGAAACAAGAATAATTACCTAAATGTATATGTGTAAATTCAACTGAAATTCTGTCTGTGTATGTTTAAGCATAATTATATAAATATAGGTTTAAATAATAAACATATATTTAATTATATATATGTGTGTGTGTGTGTATGTGTGTGTGTGTTCCTGAATTCAAAGACTAAAGTTCTTCAACTCTTGAATCCTGGAAAGTTGGGTCATATTTTCCAATTAATGATGTCATAGTTGCATCTTCCTATATTATGACATTCTCCACTGAAATGGGGAAGAATGCATTGCAAAAATTAAATTGGTGATACTGAAAAAATTAGTATGTATGACCTGTAGAAGAGAGGCAAGACATTCACCACTAGGTTCAAGTTAATCCAGAATATTCTCCATGGTTCTGGAATCTTTTTTTTTTTAATTCGTATTCTTTTAGCCAGCCTGCTACATGGTTTTTGTTTTTCCTCCAATTAGCTATTTCTTGAAAGTAAGTTAAAAAACTTTTAAAAAGGCTAACTCTGAATCATTGGTTTGCAAATTTACCACATCTATTTTCCCTGCATTTGCTACTTATGCACAAAATTTTCCTTAAAAAATTTAAGCACTTTGTATGAAAACAATTTATTTTTATAATAAAATAAAATTATAATAAATCAATTATCTTAAAGTCAAGTTAAATGAAAATAAAATGCATCCTGAAAGGATTTCCTGCCATCAAGTTTTTCAAAAAGAGCTCTATTATATTTTTATGTGTACATTTGTTGTATTTTGTTTCTTTTAATCTGTGTCTGAATTAACAACATAACTGACTGGTAGTGTTGTACTGTGGTTAAGAGCTTAGACTCTGGCATCAACTCCTGGCTTTACTACTTGTTCACAATATGCCATTAGGTAAGTCACTTAACGCTCTGTGCCTCAATCGCTTCATAGTAAAATGGGGATAATAATAGCTGCTAATTTATAGGCAGTTATGAGGGTAAATATGATATTACATACAACACTTTGAACCCTGTCTGGTTCATAGCAAGTACTAATGTTTTATACCATTTAATTGCCCAGAAGTGTAGTAAAAAATCAGAGACTGAATTTTAAATGAAATAAACACTAAATTATTGCAAATCCAAGGTCTCTTAAAAATGCTATCTAAAGATATATAAGCAGATAGATTCATTGAAGAAATATTTAAAGGTTTGTATACTGAGGTCTGACCCCTGCTAGACAATTAGCACCATATACAGAAAAAAAAGAAGATGAAATCTTACTTTTTAAAAAGACATACTTTGTGGAGCAAAACACAAATGTATTCTCTTTTAGTTCAAAATCACAGCACAGCACATAGGTTAAAAAGAGGCCCTTTAACAAATATTAAATATCTTAACAATTTAGAGAGAAATTAAGAATAGATGAGGATTACATGCTTAACAGAGAGACTCCTGTAAAAGAAAAGAATTAATTTAAAATATGTATATATTGTATATTTTGTTTTTCACCATAGATTTATTTATTTAGATTTATTTATTTCTCACACAGAGAAAGATTTAAGTCTAAAGATCCACCTGAGCTTTGCAGTTCTTTAGTTTTTAGTTTAAGAGATGTCAAGAATATATGCCTTCCTATGAATTTCAAAGGATGTCTCTTATAGAAGCACAGTGACAGATTTCATAAAAGATATTTATTCACAGCTAACTTGCAGAAAGTGCTGCTTATGAATAAAATCTAGGCCTCAGAATAGCCTCTTGCTCATAAAATATTATCTATGTCAGGTTACCCAGTTTATTCTGAAAGACTGTGGACTAGTAGGAATGCTTCACATGTTAATGAAGCCCTCACAAAGCATTTTTAGGTTAAGTGTACAGGCCTGAAGAAAACAGAAACTACAGGAGTAAAACAGAGTGAGTGCACTTTATGTGGAAGATTAGAAAAGTATAAAGAAGTTAAAAAGAAGTTAACTGTAGAATACATCTGGCTCTCAGAGATTCATGTGCCGTGGAAAGTCCCTACAATTCCAGTGAACTCATGGACTTTTATCTAGGTAAAATGTTACTAAAAATTAGAAGTAACTCATAACTATTGACAGTTTCTAAGGAATGATTTCTTAAGGTTGTTTGCATAGAGGACTGACTAATTTTATGAAAAATGACCACTTCCCATTATCATCAAAATTGTTGGCAGACTTATGAAAAGAAAGATCAGCATAAATATCTGTATAATTTAGAACTCTCTCTATTCAGCACACACACCCAACTTAAATTGGCTTAAGGGAAACAAAACAAAACAAAATTGTTGAGGATAAAGGCATTTGTTAGGTCATGTAATTGGGAAGTCCAGGGATGTCCTAGATTCAAGCATAGTTCAAGTCAAGTGATCAAATGATGTCACCAAGATACTGGCTGTCTCGGACTTCCCTGGAGGCCCAGGGGTTAAGAATCTGCCTGCCACTGCAGGGGACACCAGTTTGATCCCTGGTCCAGGGAGATCCCACGTGCGTCATAGCAACTAAGGCCTTGTGTCACAACCACCGAGCCTGAGCCCGCACATCACAACTGCTGAAGTCCATGGGCCTGAAGTCTGTGCTCTTCAACAAGAGAAGCCACCACAGTGAAAAGCCTGTGCACCACAGCAAAGACCCAGCACAGCCAAAAATAAGTGAAAAAATAAAGCTATTGGTTCTCTCCATCTCTTAGCTCTGACTTTCTGTTGGTTTCACTATCATTCCGTTTTCTCCGTGCAGAGCCAAAGACGGTAACCAGAAACTCTCAGAATACAGTCAGTTGTTCAGTAATCCATAATTGGAAGAGCATGTCTCATTTTTACTAGTTGGGGTAAACACAGTCCCACTGGAGAATCTTGCCCCAAAGGCTAAACTCAAGGGAAGGCCAGACCACGTGGGCAAGAAGTGGTGAGGAGGATCTTGCTCCAAGACAATTGTCAGCTATTGACAGGAAAAGGAGTCTGGAAAGACAAATTATATGATGCCCAGTAAACTGACCTTTCCTTTATTCTCATTTCAACAATGTCAGTGGATTATCCATCAATCATTTATTGACACCTTCTGTTTCCTAAGCACGACTCATGGTGCTTCTGAATGGAAGCTGGAAAAAATATCTCTGCCCTCATAAAGCTTGCAGCCTACTATCAGTTTTGAAAATTAAAGTACTTCAACCTGGTGAAAGAAACACAATGAATATTTTAGACTTTTATTCTCTTTCTGATATTTCTTCCAATTATTATTTTCTGTGCTGGTTTTCAAAATTAAGTTTTTAAAAAGTATTTTTAAATGACAGATGGAATTTTACTGTCAATTATTCATATTACATATGAAAAATCATATTTTTAAATGTTGATTTTTAAACATAAAAACATATATTCCCTACCTAAACTTTGTTAAGATAGAAAATGAGGAAGGGAATCTTCACCTATGATCTAAAGGTAATCTCCCAGGGTATATACTCCAGTCCAGTTTCTGTATATAGAATTTTTTAGCATTGTTACACTGTGCTATAAATATAATTACATAGCATGCCTTGTCCACTTAAAATAAAACAAACATTTATCCTATTTCATAAGTCCTACATAGATTTGCCAGTGACTGTACTAAACCTCTTCAAATAAATGATTTATGATTGATTTACCCAACTCCTTAATATTGGATATCTAAGTCATTTTCAATTTTTTATTTTTATGGTTATAAAGACCATCTTGATAGATAAACACTTCTCTAGATTTGTTTGCTAAGTTGTCTCCGTTGTGTCTGACTCTTTACAATGCTATGGACTATAGCCCACCATGCTTCTCTGTTCATGGGGTTCTCCAGGCAAGAATACTGGCGTGGATTGCCATTTCCTCCTCCAGGGGATCTTCCCAACCCAGGGATCAAATCCGCATCTCTTGTCTCCTGCATTGGCAAGCAGGTTCTTTATCACTTGTACTATCTGGGGAGGCTCTCTCTAGACTTAGGAGCACCTTTTCAAGATAGAGTCCTACAAGTAAAAGTTCTAGGTCAAAAATATTTCATGGGGCTTAATAGCTTTTGGTATATGAAATCAACTTGCATCACAAAAGCAGAGTACCAATGTACATTCTTTTTTTGTTTTCTAATTTATTCAACCTGGATATTTTCTTTTTTTAATTAATTAATTAATTTTAATTGGAGGATAATTACTTTACAATACTGTGGTGGTTTTCGCCATACATCGATATGAATCGGCCATGGGTGCACATGTGTCCCCTATCCTGAACCCCCTTCCCATCTCCCTCCCCACCCCATCTGTCTGGGTTGTCCCCGAGCACCGGCTTTGAGAACACTGCTTCATGCATCGAACTTGCACTGGTCATCTATTTTACATATAGTAATATACATGTTCCAATGCTATTCTCTCAAATCATCCCACCCTTGCCTTCTCCCACAGAGTCCAAAAGTCTGTTCTTTATATCTGTGTCTCTTCTGCTGCCTTGCATATAGGATCGTCAATACCATCTTTCTAAATTCCATACATGTGAGTTAATATACTGTATCAGTGTTTCTCTTTTTGACTTACTTCATTCTGTGTAATAGGCTCCAGTTTCATCCACCTCTTTAAAACTGACTCAAATGCATTCTTTTTTTTATAGCCGAGTAATATTCCATTGTGTATGTGTACCACAGCTTCCTTATCCATTCGCCTGCCAATGGACATCTAGGTTGCTTCCAAGTCCTAGCTGTTGTAAACAGTGCTACAATGAGCATTGGGGTACATGTGTCTTTCAATTCTAGTTTCCTCTATGTGTGGGAGCAATCCCCCAGCAGTGGGATTGCTGGGTTATATGGCAGTTCTATTTCCAGTTTTTTAAGGAATCTCCACACTGTTTTCCATAGTGGCTGTACAGTTTGCATTCCCACCGACAGACCGAAAAGGTTCCCATTTCTCCACACCAGCATTTATTTTTTGTAGACTTTTTGATGGCAGCCATTCTGACCAACATGAGATAATATCTCTTTGTGGTTTTGATTTGCATTTCTCTAATAATGAGCTCAAAATTCTCTAAGTCAGGCTTCAGCAATACGTGAACTGTGAACTTCCAGATGTTCAAGCAGGTTTTAGAAAAGGCAGAGGAACCAGAGATCAAATTGCCAATATCTGCTGGATCATCGAAAAAGCAAGAGGGTTCCAGAAAAACATCTATTTCTGCTTTATTGACTATGCCAAAGTCTTTGACTGTGTGGATCACAATAAACTGTGGAAAATTCTGAAAGAGATGGGAATACCAGACCACCTGACCCACCTCTTGAGAAACCTATATGCAGGTCAGGAAGCAACAGTTAGAACTGGACATGGAACAACAGACAGGTTCCAAATAGGAAAAGGAGTGCGTCAAGGTTGTATACTGTCACCCTGCTTATTTAATTTATATGCAGAGTACATCATGAGAAATGCTGGGCTGGGAGAAGCACAAGCTGGAATCAAGATTGCCGGGAGAAATATCAATAACCTCAGATATGCAGATGACACCACCCTTATGGTAGAAAGTGAAGAGGAACTAAAAAGCCTCTTGATGAAAGTGAGGGAGGAGAGTGAAAAAGTTGGCTTAAAGCTCAACATTCAGAAAACTAAGATCATGGCATCTGGTCCCATCACTTCATGGCAAATGGATGGGGAAACAGTGGAAGCAGTGTCAGACTTTATTTTTTGGGCTCCAAAATCACTGCAGATGGTGATTGCAGCCATGAAATTAAAAGACGCTTACTCCTTGGAAGGAAAGTTGTGACCAACCTAGATAGCATATTAAAAGGCAGAGACATTACTTTGCCAACAAAGGTCTGTCTAGTCAAGGCTATGGTTTTTCCAGTGGTCATGTATGGATGTGAGAGTTAGACTATAAAGAAAGCTGAGAGCCGAAGAATTGATGCTTTTGAACTGTGGTGTTGGAGAAGATTCTTGAGAGTCCCTTGGACTGCAAGGAGATCCAACCAGTCCATCCTAAAGGAGATCAGTCCTGGGTGTTCATTGGAAGGACTGAGGATGAAGCTGAAACTCCAATACTTTGGCCACGTGATGCAAAGAGTTGACTCATTGGAAAAGACCCTGATGCTGGGAGGGATTGGGGGCAGGAGGAGAAGGGGATGACAGAGGATGAGATGGCTGGATGGCATCACCGACTCAATGGACATGAGTTTAGGTAAACTCCGGGAGTTGGTGATAGACAAGGGAGGCCTGGTGTGCTGCAATTCATGGGGTCACAAAGAGTCGGACACGACTGAGCGACTGAACTGAACTGAACTGAATAATGAGTGATGCTACCACTGACAATGAATGCAACAATAAACACTCTCACCAGGGTCAAAAGTTATCATATCACTAAAAATCTTTCTATGTTATTAAGTAAAAAAAATTATAATTTTAATTTGAATTACTTACCTAATCATGATGTATAGCACTTTTCACAACTACCAAGCCATTGTATTTTTTTATGATTCCTATGTTCTTTTTTATGTATTGGCACATATTTGAAACTATAAGGAAACTGGCACACCAGTTTCCTTATAGTTATAGAACACACCAAACAAGTTAATAATTAAAAAGCTTTCTTCAATGGAGCTTCTCGAGATAAGAAAGCTTTTACACTTAATTTCTAGCCTTTTGTAACTTTGTGATTGAGTCAACAGAACACATTGACTGCAAAAGTATTTCTGCCTTATAAGTCCATTGAAACACTAATCTTTCCTGAGAAACTACTGATATTTTCTGAAGTAACAGCCATGAATTTCACCCAGAGCTTTATAAATTGATTTTTGGCTACATAGAAATTTGTGTTGTCATTTCTATAGCAAGTGTGATTCACAGTCAATGGAATCATTTCTAATTTCTTTCATTCTTGAACTAAAAGTAAAACCCATTCCCTAAGGTTCTTGTAGCTTGTTTTGGATGTCATAAAAATAAATCTCTATTGATCAGATTTTGTATAGTGTTTCATGAAATGCCCCTAAGAATTTGTTCTTATCTAAGGTTAACTGAACAAACAGACTGTCACATCATCAAATCAGTGGTCCTGCTGCTGCTTAAGGCTCAAAGAGTAAAGAAGAGGGATTAAATTGTTGGTCCTTACAAGGGTTGCTATGAACTGCTGCTATTTCTCATATGCAGTGTTGCTGTTTAGTTGCTTAGTAGTGTCTAACTCTTCGCAACTGCATGAACTGTTGCCCAGTAGGCTCCTCTGTCCATGGTGGGATCTCCCAGGCAGGAATATAGTGGCGGGTTGCCATTTCCTTCTCTAAGGGATCTTCTTGATCCAGGGATCGAACCCAATTCTGCTGCATTGGCAGTGGACTCTTTACATCCTGAGTTATATACAGGAAGATAATAGAAAAATGAGAATGGGAAATAGAAACTGCTGTGCATGCTCAAACAAAACATGTTCTCCTGTGTGAATAGAGAAACACTTTGTAAAGTGTTTTATCTTTTAGTAAAAGTTTCCCTCTACACATTTGAACTAGACTGTTTCTGAGAATATTTGTGCTTCGAAGATGTGCCTGGCTGCCCACTGTGCTTCTCCTGAGGCTGATCAGAGGTCTCAGGTACAGTGAAAGAACTCAGCTTTATCTCAACTTGCTCTCAACTATTGTGCTCTCTTTTGCTATTTTACCTTTATTCAGAAAGAAAAGAATTCTACTCTCTGTTTTGCTGAAGCCCTGATGGTGTTACTTTCATTAATAGAATATATAAGAATTTTTAACTCATAGAATACATAATGTATAAAATAGTGATTGATGGAGAAAGGGAGAATAGTGCCCCATGAATATCTGTGGACTAAGTTACATTAAAAATACACATCTACACTACGTTTGTATTAACTGTGTAAACACATTCCTTTATGTAAATGGATTAAGAGTGATTAATGTTAAACAAAAGAACCCACACCCTTTAAAGCATACTCCCTTTATGAAATAGCCTCAATTAGCCACTGGACTCAACTTATTATTGCACTGTAGATGATTCTGCAATCAATTGGTAACATAGAATTCTCCAGCTGTGGAATAATTTAGGGAAAGTGAGTCTAGAAAGTGCTGACTATAGGAACTCCCAGACTTAACTCGCAGAGTTTGGATTCAGATTGGAATGGGCCCAATATTTTACCAGGTCGTCAGACAGTGTGAATTAGAATAAGACCCCTATTTATTCATAAGGATTTGCTATGTGTCTATCACACTGCTTGGGAATGTGAGAAAAACAAAATTTATAGGGGAAAACATTTATGCCCTAAAAAATACTTATAATGCTGTGAAGTGGACAAAATGCCTATGTTTCAAAGAGAGAACAGAAGAAGAAATATATGAAAAAAAGAAAATGTTAGTTCCCAGTCATGTTCGACTCTTTGCAACCTCATGGACTGTAACCCATGAAGCTCCTCTATTCACAGAATTCTCCAGGCAAGAATACTACAGTGGGGCCACATTCTCTTCTCCAGAGGATCTTCCCAACCCAGGGATCAAACCTGGGATCCCGCATTGCAGGCAAATTCTTTACCGTCTGAGCCATGAAGGAAGCCCCATGAAATACATGAGCACATGCTAAATATTGGTCAGAATTTTAGTTTTCCAGCATTCAGAGGAAGGACATTCACAGAAGAGCAGGATAATCATAAAACCAGACTATCAGAACATCTTAGCCAGCATTAGGTGACCAAGAACAGACACCAACATGTTCTTCAAGTCAAAACCAAGGACTTCAAGCATAGACCAAGAAAATGGTCCTGAAATCAAAGTAAGTATGTATTAAAACAAGGATAAACAAGTTAATGGTGCCTCACTAACTGTAAGTGAAATGGAGGTTCAGAAAGAAAGTGTATCTTGTAAATGGAGAATTGAAAGGTAGATAGGAATTAGATAAGCAAAAGAGGATGCAGAACATCTGATCTAAAAGAGGCATGTGGACACAGTGTCCCCACCCATGGTTGCAGTTACCTCCTTGGATTCCAACCTGTGGATTTCAAGACCCAATTGTCCTATGTCATTTTATATAAGGGACTCAAACACCCACAGATTTTCATATCCTCAGTGGTGTGAGTGGGGCGTCCTGGAACCAGTCCCCTTTGGATACCCAGCGACAACTGTAAATTTGAACAGAGAACTGACCAAAACGGATTAGCGTTACCGGCTAGTCTAGGTAGGACCAACTTTATCAACTGATAATCAGCATGCCTCTTCTTTGTATCTGGTGCTTTTCTAGGTTTTCCAGGATTGCATGTCTGTTGAGAAAAATTGTAACACTGCATGATGTAATAGGAGCTATGAACAAATGTCATGAGAGTTCAGAGAAGAGAGTCACTCGGCACGGTGAATAGGAAAGCGGTGCGTTAGATTTGGTGCTTCACAAAGGAGGAGGTGCTGTTTGAGTGGCTCTTGAAAGATGAAGTGAAGTTAAGCAACTCGAGGGATCCAAAGGAAGAACAATCTTCAGAGACATTTATAACCAAAACCAAAAACAGTGTGAACAACAATGCTTATACAGGAGATGATGAGAAGCTCCCAGGATGGAGGAACTTGAAGATGTAACACATAAAAGATCATTAAAAAAAAAAAAAAAAAAAAAAGATCATTAAAGAAACTGAGAATTTTCATGCTATAGAAGAGAGGATTCAGTGGTGATATTATATAATAGTTTTTTCCAAATGTTTATCCCATAGAGAAAATCTTACACTTGAATTTTTTTGTTGCTGTTCTTGTTGTTATGTTTTAGAACAGTTTCAATCTTCTAGAAAAATTTCAAGAAGAGTACAGAGTCCCTAGACATTCTATACTCACTTTCTCCTACTATTATCTTATGTTATTGTGGTATATTTCTTATAATTGGTGAGCCAAGATTGATACATTATTATTAACTAAAGTCCATACTTTATTCAGATTTTTCTTTAGCTTTTATTTTGCTTCCTTTTTCTGTTCCAGCCTCCCATCAGGGTTATCATATAACATTCATTAAGTGCATCTTCTTAGGTTCTTCTTGACTGCAGTAGTCTCTTACATTGTCCTTGCTTTCAATGATCTTGACAGTTTTATTTTATTTTATTTTATTTTTTGACCTTGACAGTTTTAAAGAGTACTGCTCAGAGACCATGTGTCCTACTGGATTTGTCTAATATTTTTCCCATGATTAAATTGCAGTAAAAGTGCCATTTTCATTACATCATATCAAAGTACATGCTAGCAACATGACATATTTTACACTTGTTTTGAAACATGCTGAGAAGCAGATAACATTCAAAAGGAGATGGTTATAGAGAAAGATTTAAATACATTAGTCAGAAGGACTCAGGATCAGAGAGAATGAAGTTCCTTGTCTGAGTTCATATGGCTAGTAAGTAGCTAGATTGATTGTAAGTTTCTTCTTCCACTTTATTAGGTTATAATGGATTAAATTAAATGAATAAATGCTCATAACGTTCCCACCAGGGATGCACTGAAGGCGCGTGTCCTGGTTCTTTATACCCAACTATGCACATCTCTTCCAAAATCTGCTCTCAGAGACATCGTGTTGGTACCTTGAAATCAACAATGGCGGGAGTATTTACCCCATGGCAAACATCATAGGCTCTAAATCAGAACATTTTTTCAAAAATATCTTTTTCTGGAGAATTGGTTGTTAAACAACCAACAGGGATAACATTGATTATTTATTCTATTTGTTTTATTTTTAGACTAGGGCAATCTTACTCTATTTCCGATTGTGGGGGGGGGGATGAAAGAAAATATATCAATATGTTTCACTTTCTTGTAAAGAATTAAAACAAAATAAACATGTTGGGGTCTAAGTAAAAAATCTAACTACAGAGGGTCTGAGGATTCAAGTGAAAAACAGCCCCAGGTAAAAGCAAAGAGTACAGCAAAAAAGGAAAATAGAGAAAGAAACTCTGTGGGTTCTTGCCCCTTTATTTTGTCATTATTTTCTTTGGTGATGATGCTGTTCTATTCATTTTTGTTTGTTTGTTACATCTGGAAATCCTAGTATGCTTGAAGCATCAACTTGAGGTTTATTTCCTGAATACAAGTTCCAAAGAAGTCTTTCTATGTGAAATGCATACTTCTAGAACTCCATGCTGATTTAAGAAGTACAAATGTGCTTAATAGATACTGTAAATTAGAATGCTGCTTATAACATTTAAACTATGAAAATATAGACGGAATTCCTTCCCTCTCACCCCACCCCAGAAACTCGGTAGCTGCAATTTGAGTCCTGGCTGAAAGGCACCTGTCTAACAAGAAACACCTTTTACAGACTCTCACTGGGCAGAGTCACTTGAAAAGTCTAGTCAGCAGAATGGAGCTTCCTTCCCAACCCCAGTTAGTGATGAAAGTGTTAGTCGCGCAGTCATTCGATTTCTTTGTGATTCCATGGACTGCAGCTTGCCAGGCTCCTCTGTTCATGGAATTCTCCAGGTCAGAATACTGGAGTGGGTTGCCATTTCCTTCTCCAGGAGATCTTCCCAATCCAGAGACTGAATCCAGGTTTCCTGTTTTGCAGGCAGATTCTTTATCATCTGAGCCACCAGGTGTTACCTGCCAAATGAGGTTGAGGACCAGGTGTTCTGACAGGGGGGACTTGAAGGAAATTGAAGGAAAGTGCTTGATCGTATGCATTCTATATTCAATGTCAGACTCTGAGAACATCATTTAAGAATCCCAAATTCATGTGGATAGAACATGGTGATTCAGTCAGTAAAGAAAGTAGCATCTGATTGCAAAGCAATTTTCCCTAAAGAAAAATATCATTAAAAACTTCTTTCCAGTATTTAGAGTGATTAAAAATACACAAATATTTTGCCACTATTTAGCTTTTTTTATGTTGTGGGCACCTGTGACTGTGTGTGAATAAAATGAATATTGAGAACTGGTCCTTGAATGCTCTGAAAGCAATGGATGGTTAGTTAAACCAAATACACGTGCACAAACACATATGCAAGGAAAAGGTAGAAAATTTTAAAAGAAAAACTTTGTTTTTTTAATGAGAAGCAGTAGTAAGATGAATTGGAGGGAATTTTGTCATCAAACAAAAAACAGACCAGTTGAGCTTGTTTAGCATTTTTATTGGACGTCTCCTGTGTTTCTCAAACTTGGCTGATTATCAAAACACCCAGGGTGCTTGTTAAAAGCACAGATTCCTTTGGTCCACTTCAGACTTAAGGAATCAGATTCTTGAGGGAGTGACCAAGGAAGCTACATTTTTAACAGTTGCCCCTGGTGATTCTGATGACTAGCCAAGGAGGAGAAACCCTGCTTAGGTCAGGGGTTCTCAACTTCAACCAGTTATAAAGTTAAAAAAAAATTACTGATGTCTGGGCCCCACCCCAGGCCAATTAAATCCAAATCTCTGGGATTTGAGCTCAGATACTTAAATAAACAAACAAAAAAACAAACAAAGACATCCTTCCAGGTGATTTTAATGCCAAGAGTGAAGACCACTGGCCAAGCTAAATAAGCTAAGAGAATCCTCCTCTAACAAGAACTAATGAATGTTTCACAAGAAATGCCTTTCGTCCAATCTGTGGATATCTATAGAAATTTAAAATAAAAGGTAGCAAATTTGGGGCACTTCTGAGTGTTTTGATGACTACAAAGAAATGAGTCTATTTATTCCTCTTGTCATTTCATGTATTAATTTTTAAATAGAGAAATGGAAGGTAGAGAGGGAAAAAAAGTGGATTTACTTCCATGTATATTCTGAGTATTTAAAATCTCTAAGGACATCTCACTCATTCCCCAAACGATTTAAACCAGAGTATACATAGCAACTCACTCCAGTATTCTTGCCTGGGAAATTCCATGGACAGAGGAAATGGGCAGGCTACAGTCTGTGGGGTTGCAGAGTTGGACACGACTGAGTGTGCATGCACACACACATGCTACCCTATGTACACAAATATCTGCTTGCTATTTAAGAATTTTCTTTTTATTTTCATTACCCAGTCTTGTAAAGAAAATTCTCTTCTTTAATTTTAACAAGGTCCAATGAACATTAAAATAAATAAAAAGTGGCTCATGGCTAAGATCAATATTATTGGAGAAAACCTTCTTTTAAAAAAATTATGTTTCTTTAAAATTTCCAGTTTAGACTGGTTGTGAATCCTAAGTGCTACTTATGCAATAAAACACAGAACTAATGTAATTACCAAGAACAAGATACAAAGCTGCAGATTTACCTTTATAGGTTTTCTCTGAACAGTCAAGAGAAATGTCATGCTCCGTATTTACCAAATTAGGAAGATTTAGCTTGCTTTCGCATACTTTGTATGTTCTAATTAAAGGGCTCTAAGAAACAAGGTACAGCATTTTTTAAATTAAATCTTTTTTAAAAAGCTTTTTTGGTTGTGTGAAGTGTGGGATGCTAGTTCCCCAGTCAGGGCTCGAACCTACACCCCGTGAATTAGAACATGCAGTCTTAACCACTGGACTGCCAGGGAAGCCCCGAGCTTATTTTTAGAGCAGATTTAGGGTCACAACAACATTGAGAGGAAAGTACAGAGAGTTCCCACATGCCTCCTGCCCCCACACATTGTAACTTCTGCTATTTGCAACATCCCCACCAGAATGGAACATTTATTATAGGCACACAGATACATCACTGTTATCCAATGTCCAGGGTTCACAGTAGAGTTTATTTCTGTGGTATATACTGAATGGGCTTGGTGAATGTAGCCTCCATTACAGTATTGTACAGAATAGTTTTCCTACCCTAAAATTAGGCTGTGTTCCACCTATTCATCCTTCCTCCCCACCTCAACCTTTGCGAACCACTGACCAATTTACTGTCTCCACAATTTTGCCTTTTCCAGAATGTCATATAGTTGGAATTATACAGTGTGGAACCTTTTCAAATTGGCTTCTTTCATTTAGTAATATACATTTAAGTTTCTTCATTGTCTTCATGACTTGATAGGTCATTTATTTTTAGTACTAATGAATATTCCATTGTCTGAATGTATTGCAATCTGTGACTCCATTAGACTGCTGAAGGACATCTTGGTTTCCTCAAAGTTTTGGCAATGGTGAATAAAAATGCTATAAACATCTGTGTGCAGGGTTTTGGGTGGACGTAAGTTTTCAGTTCTCTTAGGTAAACACTGAGATACAATTGTTGGATCATATGAGTACGCTTGTTGTTAAAGTCACTCAGTCGTGTCCAACTCTTTGCAACCCATGGACTGTACCCACCAGGCTCCTCTGTCCAAGGGATTTTCCAGGCAAAAACGTTTATGCTTGCCGAGTCACTTCAGTTGTGTCCGACTCTGTGCGATCCTATGGACTGTAGCCTGCCAGGCTCCTCTGTCCATGAGATTTTCCAGGCAAGAATACTGGAGTGGGTTGCCATTTCCTTCTCCAGGGGATCTTCCTGACACAGGGATCAAACCTGTGTCTCTTGCTTTGGCAGGCAGGTTCTTTACAGCTGAGCCACTTGGGAAAGAAACTGCCAAGCTGCCTTTAACACAGCTGTATCATTTTGTTTTCCTTTTATTCCACATGCTTGTCAGCATTTAGTGGTGTCAGTGTTCCAGATTTTAGCCATTCTAATAGGTGTGCAGTGGTATCTCGTCGTTTCAGTTTGCATTTCCCTGATGACAAGATGTGAAGCATATTTTCATATGCTTATTTGCCATCTGTATATCATCTGGAGAAGGGAATGGCAACCCACTCCAGTATTCTTGCCTGGAGAATTCCATGGACAGAGGAGCCTGGCGGGCTACAGTCCATGGGGTTGCAAAGAGTTGGACAGGACTGAATGACTAACACACACACACACACACAGACACACACACACACACACACATATCATATTTGATGAGGACTTGAATTCTTTGGCCCATTTTTTAGTTGACTTGTTTTTTTACTGCTGAATTTTGAAACATTCTTTGTATATTTTTGGCTACCAGTCTTTTATCAGATACATCTTTCACAAATATTTTCTCCCAAAGGTGTAATATTTTTGTGTGTGTGTACTTTTAGGATACATTACCAAGTTATAGGTGAATATATATACATTCTGTGGCTTCCCAGATAGCGCAGTGGTAAAGAATCTGCCTGCCAATGCAGGAAACTCAAGAGACTTGGGTTCAATTCCTGGGTCAGGAAGATCCCCTTGAGAAGTAAAAGGCAACCTACTCCAATATTCTTGCCTGAAAAATTCCATGGACAGAGGAGTCTGGTGGGCTACAGTTCATGGGGTTGAAAAGAGTTGAACACAAACGAGCACTTATACATAACACATATACTTTCTGTATATTCCTTTCATTTAAGACAATCATGTAGGTATTTTCTAGTTTATGTTTATATTAGCTTAGTAGGGCTGCTGTAACAAAATATCACAAACTGGGTGACTTAAGCAACAGAAACTTATTATCTCATTTTTCGCAAGATGTGAGCAAAGTGTTTTTTCCAGGGGACAGGATCTGTTCCAGTCCTCTCTCCCTGGCTTAGAGAAGACTGCCTTTTCCACATGCCACTTCACATTACCTTTCCTTTTTACGTGTCCCTGTGTCCAAATGTCCACTTTTTATAAGATACCAGTCATATTGGATTAGGGCCCATAATAATGGCCTCATTTTAGCTAATGGGCATATGCTATGATCCTGATCCCATGTAAGGTTACATTCTAAGGTACCAGACCTCAGCATATAAATATGCATGTGTGTGCTAAGTCGCTTCAGTCATGTCCAACTCTTTGCGACCCTATGAACTGTAGCCCACCAGGCTCTTCTGTCCATGGATTCTCCAGGTAAGAATACTGGAGTGGGTTGCCTTGTCCTCCTCCAGGGGATCTTCCTGACCCAGGGATCAACCCATGTTCCCTGCAGCTCCTGCATTGCAGGTGGATTGTTTACTGCTGAGTCACTGGGGAAGCCCATACGAACATGGGGGGAACACAGTTCAACCATAGAGATGTTGAAGTCATTTATTCAACTCTTCCAATCCAATGAAAGGAGACAATTACACCCCCTGTGTTTCCAAGCCCTGTTAATGATATTTAATTCCCCTTGTGCCCAGCTGTCTGCTTGGACGTTACCTGTGTAGGCAAACCTTTCCTGGTTCATTACCCCCACGTGAATTGGTAGTAGGTATGCTTCTCATATAAAGCCTCTTTTTACTCTGATTAGTTATTTCCAGTTGACTGACAAGTTTTCCTTCCTGAACGATAAATTCTTTCTGTTCAGGGACTGTTTAATCCCATTGACTAGAATTATGCCTCCCACATAGAAACAAATAAATATTTGTTGCATAAAAAAGAAATGACAGGATTAGGTGTTGAGAAATTAATTGGTCCCCATGAGACCACACAGGTAAGTCATCATTCTTGCCTTGACTTGGCCACGCCCTATCCCTCTGTCTGGAATTCCTGCTCAGCAGCTAGTTCACTCCTGGTTCATCCCCCTTTCCACGGTGGTGGTGATTTAGTCACTCAGTCGTGTCCCACTCTTTTGTGACCCCATGGACTGTAGCCCTCCAGGCTCCTCTGTCTATAGGATTTCCCAGGCAAGAAGCTGGAGCATGTTGCCATTTCCTTCTCTGGGGGATTCTCCTGACCCAGGAATCCAACTCAAGTCTCCTGCTTGGCAGGTGGATTCCTTACTACCTGGGAAGTCGTGAATCAACTTGTATCTTCCCGTCAAAGAGCTTCTCCTGGTCACCTAACAGAGCAGATCCCAAGATTCCAATGACTTTCTCTGCCAGTCCCTTCTTTGTTTCCTTCTTAGCAGTTATTACGATTGCACACTGTATCTCATTTATTCTTGCCTCTTTGTCTATCTTCTCCATTAGAGTGTGCCCTCCGTTAGGGCAAGGACCCAGCAGCCTTGCTGATCATCGTATCCACAGAGTCCAGCAGCGTTCAGCACACAGATTTTGTCCCTTCCCCTGGTGCTGGAGTTTCCCTGGACGGGGGAAAAGAAGCATAAGATGAATAGACTATTTCTCTTGTCTCTTTAGGAAAAATTAGCTGGCTTTTGTATTCTGAGTTTGGAATTCTGTTACAGAGTCCTAAAAATTCTTTTCAAGCAGCAGACTTCCCTGGTGGTTCCCTCTGTGCTCCCAGCGCAGGGGGCCCAGGTTCCATCCCTGGTCAGAGAACTAGATCCCACACACTGCAACTAAGAGTTCGAATGATCCCACCTGCTGCAACAAAGACTGAAGATCCCACATGCAGGCACAGCCAAAGTAAATAAATTATTTTCAAGCAAAAAAAGGAGAGAGATAAATATAGAAGAAAAAGGAAGAAGAGGGATAGGGAACATGGCCAAGCTCCTGGAATAATGCTCTCTTTTAGTGTAATTCGATCATGCTAAGTCATTTCAGTAGTGTTGGACTCTTTGCGACCCCATGGACTGTAGCCCACCAGACTCCTCTGTCCCTGGAATTCTCCAGGCAAGAATATCGCAGTGGGTTGCCATGCCCTCATTCAGGGGATCTTTTGGACCCAGGGATCGAACCTGAGTCTCCTGAATTGCATGTGGATTCTTTACAGTCTGAGCCATCAGGAAAACCCCATTCAGCATAATAGGTAATGTCATTTAGCCATTTAGTCATTTAAGGGGTAGGTTTGCCTCTTACACTTGTGTACGTTGAGTTAAAACACTTCTCTGCACATGAATTGCTTAATCTGTGAAACTTGCAGTTACCTGGATTAAATATTGAATTTGTTACAACACTGTTTCTCTTTTATACTTTGGCTTGTGAGTCAGGAAGCATGTGATATCTTAGCTCCCTGACCAGGAATCAAGCCCCCACCTCCTGCACTGGAAAGCAAAGTCTTCACCACTGGGCCACCAGGGGAGTCCCTCAAATATTCATGTATAAATCTAAAGGCAAGTACATTTCACAGCATCCTGATAGAAGGTTGCAAAGTTTCTGTTTTTGTTTTCATTTTTGACCTCTTCATTTGTATGAGAGAGAACATTTTAATAAAAAACATTTGATTTCTTTTTATTTTATTGAGGGTATTAAATATTAAACTCTAGTTTTAGCTTAGCAACTCAGTGGAATTGCATTAATAAATAGAGTCAAACAATATTCTTAGGAAACTTATTTATGAAATCATTCCAATAAAGTAGCTGCTAGGCTTCTTGGGAGAATTTCCTTCAAAAAGATGACTCCTACTGTTATAAACTAGAAGTCTATTAAAGATAATATAACAATATAAGATATAAACTCCCAATTATCCTCCATGTACAACATGGAGGCATCCATATTTAAATTCTGCTTATAACCCATGCCAGTGTGTTTTAAATATTATAAAATTAAAATGACATTTTCTGAGCAATAATTTATTCAGGACTTAAAGTCACTCCAAACCTGTGTGATGGGATACGGAAGGGACATGGCAAAAAATTCTGTATGATCAGGAGGCAAGATGCCCTTTGTATCTGTGTTAAGTCAGCCAGGAAACACGCAGATCTGGGAGCGAAACAAGAGAAGTCAAGGAAGAGATCGAGGGTGGAACATACAGTGTGTCCCATGCATTACATTCATTTCTCAGAGATGAATTTAGGCTCTCAAAGACCTGATGTTTTTAAACTGTGGGGCTGAAGACTCTTGAGAGTCCTTTGGATAGCAAGGAGATCAAACCCATCAGTCCTAAAGGAAATCAACCCTGAATATTCATTGGAAGGACTGATGCTGAAACTCCAATACTTTGGCCACTTGATGTAAACAGCCGACTCATTGGAAAAGACCCTGATGCTGGGAGAGATTGAGGGCAGGAGAAGAAGGGGATGACAGAGATGAGATGGTTGGATGGCATCACTGACTCAATGGACATGAGTTTGAGCAAACTCCGAGAAATAGTGAAGGACAGAGAAGCCTGGTGTGCTTCAGTCCATGAGGTTGCAAAGAGTCGGACACAAATGAGTGACTGAACAATAACAAAGGAGAGCTGTCTTCCCAAGGGAAGAGAGAGTTTTAAGATTCAGCAGTGATCCCTGTAAGCTGTCAGGATTCCTGGCTTCAGACAAGAGAAATGAACACCAGTTAATATCACAGAAAAGGAATTTGATGAGGTAATAAGACATACATGACAGAATCAGCACAAAAGCTAATGACCCAGGTTCAGAAAACTGGGAAGACCCAGGGAGAAATCACTCTGAGAAAGCGCACTGAAGAGCCTATTACAGGATGTTTCTGCCTACGATGGCCACCTGCAGTGACAGGACACAACACTGTCACCCTCACAGGCTTTCAAAGCCTCTGATATAGCCAGGAATATCTCCTCAGCCTCTGTTTCCCTTGCTGAAGTATCAAATCCCCAGGAGAGGGAGTCTAAACTCCTAGCTCGCATGCCAGAAGGCAGGGACAGGGGATCTCTCACCTTTGCATTGCCTCCTACGAAGTCTCTCAACAGATGTATTCCCTGTATCAAGAAGAATAATAGCTTGCGATTTTTGGCCTCACTGTGCGGCATGAGGGATCTTAGTTGCCCGACTGGGGATCGAGCCTGCATCCCCTGAATTGGGAGTGTGGATGAAGCCCTAACCATTGGCCTGCTAGGGAGGTTCCAATAATAACTATTGCTAATATAGCTCCTATGATGTTCTAGGTCCTGTTGTGAGCACTTCACAGACATTAACTTCTTCTCACAACCACCCAATGTGATGGTTATTATTATTTTCCATTTTCATAGAGGTTAGGCTGAGAAATCCAGTAGCCAAATAACTCCCCAAATGTTACACTAGTAGAAAGTGGCAGAGCAGAAATGGAAAGCCAGCAGTCAGTGGGTTACAGAGTGCTCTTGGGATAGGGTCTCATACATTGACTGGCACGTGTAGGTAGCAACAGGTGCATTGATCAAGGAAGCAAGAGCAAATGTTGAACTCTTAGATTTAGATAATGATACAGACTGCCTTCTGAGCTTCAAGGAAAGGAAGGGAGAATGGATGAAGATGCCATAGAGGATGGTTTTGAGGTCCTTGTCTTGATTCAAGTTTCTGCTCAAAATAAGTAAGAACATCACTCAAAAAAAAAAAAAAAAAAAAAAAAAAAAGTGAGATAATGAAAGTCAACTGCAAAGGGCAAGCCTTTGCAGTGACCACTGTGTAGAAAGGTCTTCCTTGATGGCTCAGCAGTAAATCTCAGCAATGCAAGAGATGCAAGTTTAATCCCTGGGTTGGGAA
Organism: Muntiacus reevesi; assembly: GCF_963930625.1. Taxonomy (NCBI): domain Eukaryota; kingdom Metazoa; phylum Chordata; class Mammalia; order Artiodactyla; family Cervidae; genus Muntiacus; species Muntiacus reevesi. The sequence goes on along the minus strand of NC_089252.1, from coordinate 24,873,874 downwards.
GATCTCTTGGAGGAGGAAATGCAACCCACTCCAGTATTCTGTCTGGAAAATCCCATGGACAGAGGAGCCTGGTGGGTTACAGTCCATGGGGTCGCAAAGAGTTGGACATGACTGAGCAGGCACACAATGACTTTGTAGAAAAAGTAGACTTACTCTAGCTAAAGCTTAAGAAGATGAGTAAGTACGAGCCCTAATCTTCCTTTTTTTGGTAATTATATTTGAAAAGTCCAACTAAGATGAAGAGACCATAAATTCAAATTTGACATTTATTGGTTAGGACCAGCAGAAACCCAAGGGTCAAAAGGTGAGAGAGTAAATGAAGTGATGAACTGTAGTGCCTGAGCTGGACAAATACCACCATCATTATTATAAATACCATCATAGTCATACTAGCTGCCATTTATTGACTCGTTTCTATGTATGACCTTGCTAAATGCTCTATGTCCATTATCTCAAACCATGCTCATAACAATTTTATAAAGTTGGTACTGTTATTACCCCATTTTTATAGACAAGAAAACTAAGGCCTAGAGAGTTTAAGGTCAGAGAGCCAGCAAGTCATGGAGATAAGATTTGAACCTACTTGGAAGCAATAGAGCCCTGTGAATGGACAAATTGTAAGAATCAAGGATTAGAAATTGGGGGAAAAAAGATTACAAGTTGGAAAACTGGTCAAATAAAAGTAAGAAAGAGAGTGGATTGAATTCCAGAAGATTGGTTAAAGTCAGAGAACAGAATGTTTGGGTTACTATCTTACCCCTCCAGTGGTTCTGGGTGACCAGCTCCAAGGTTCATTATGGGATTAGTAAATACACACAAAATTAAAGGACACTTGCTCCTTGGAAGGAAAGCCATGACAAACAAAGCAAATTAAAAAGCCAACATCACTTTGCTGACAAAGGTCCATATAGTCAAATCTATAGTTTTTGCAGTAGTCATGTACAGATGTGAGAGTTGGACCAGAGCAGGCTGAGCACCAAAGAATTGATGCTTTTGAACAGTGGTGTTGGAGAAGACTCTTGAGAGTCCCTTGGACAGCAAGGAGATCAAACCAGTCAATCCTAAAGGAAATCAACCCTGAATATTCATTGGAAGGACTGATGCTGAAACTGAAGCTCCAATACTTTGGCCACTTGATGTGAAGAGTGGACTCATTGTAAAATACCCTGATGCTAGGAAAGATTGAGGGTAAAAGGAGAAGAGGGTGGCAGAGGATGAGATGGTTAGATAGCATCACCAACTCAATGTGCATGAATTTGAGCAAACTCTGGAAGATAGTGAAGGACAGGGAAGCCTGGCATGCTGCAGTCAATGGGGTTGCAGAGATTAGGATATGCCTTAGTGACGGAACAACAAAAGCAAATACACATGATGCCCAAATATGCAGAACCTTAAACAACGGAGGACACAAACTGGTGAAGAAGTAGTTCTCCCTTTTATTCTCAAAAGTTTTAGGGAATATTTCATAGGGCCTCTCAGAAATTGACATGGGATTGTGGGCCAGTCACCTACAGTGGTGATCAACCCAGTAATGTCCCCGTGTATTGGTTCTTCCTCCCCCATTTTTCTCTCTCCCATCCTTTACTCTGTCTTCCTCAAATAAATAACCTGCACTTAAGAGTCTACATTGCCTCAGGCTCTGCTTCTAGGAGAACCCAAGCCAAGACAATAGACAATATAGTATCCCTAGAAGAAAAAACTTTAAGATGAGTGGGCCTTCCTGGGAAAAAGCATTCTCTTTCCAAAACTACCCATTCTCTTCTCATTGTCTTCAAACCTATGATCAAGTTTGGGTTTGGGTTAGAGATTTCAGAGAATCAGAACCAACAGAAAAAATATATATCAAACACTGTGTGTGTGTGTGTGTGTGTGTGTGTGTGTGTGTGTGTGTGTAGATTGAAAGAGAAAAAGAGGTCTATTTTAAGGAATTGGTCTGGATGATTGTGAGGTCTGCCAACTTGGAAATCTATACAGCAGGCCAGCAAGCTGCAAATTTATGAAAGTGTTCAACATGAGTCAAAAACTGGCTGAAGAACAAACTAGAAACTCAGGCGAGGATTTTTATGTTGCAGTCTTGAGCAGAATTCCTTTCATTTCAAGGAAACTTTGTCTTTACCCTTGAATCCTTCAGTGGATTGGATGAGGGTTGCCCATATTGTGGAAGGTAATATGCTTTATTTCAAGTCTACTGACAATTTACAACTAAAATATACCTTCACAACAACATCTAGACTGGTGTTTGGCCAAACAACTGACACCATAGCCTAGCCAAGTTGATATATAAGATTGAGTATCACAGTTCTCACAGGGCTTTATGGAGAAATACAATCTCTGCTGTGGGGAGAAATAGCTTACACACCAAAGGAACTGAAAGAGCTTGTCTATCTATACAGGTAGGAACTTTGAGATCACATGTAGGAGTAGATGATGAGCTTTAGAAGGTAGCATATAAAGCTGATTAAGAAAGGCTCAGACTGTAAAGAATCTGCCTGCAATGCTGGAGACCCAGGTTCAATCCCTGGGTCAGGAAGATCCTCTGGAGAAGGGAATGGCTACCCACTCCAGTACTGTTGCCTGGAACTTTTCTTTGACAGAGGAGCTTAGCGGGCTACAGTCCATGGGGTCAGACACGACTGAGCAACACTTTTGCTACTTTTGCTACTTCACTCAAGGAAGAATTATTTGAGATGAGAATATTCCCTTGTGGCTCAGGATTTGATGTCTGCAAGAACATTTGGAGCCATTCCTAATAGGCTGCTGAGAATATTCCTTGGAATTTGGACATGGAAATGACCTACAGTAAATGAAGTGGCAATGTTGAAGTTCGGGGATTAGAAGGTTTGGGAGGTGGGAATATTTTAATGAATGTGTTATATGAGATGATAGAACCCACTATCTGATTATGTCCTTGAGAAGGCCTACATGGTGCTCATGCTCAGTCATGTCTGACTCTTTGAGACCCCGTGGACTGTAGACCACCAGGCTCCTCTGTCCATAGGATTCTCCAACAAGAATACTAGAGTGGGCTGCCATGCCCTCCTCCAGGGGATCTTCCTGACCCAGGGATCAAACCTGCATCTCTTATGTCTCCTGCATTGGCAGGTGGATTCTTTACCACTAGCGCCATCTGGTAAGTCCCAAGGCCTACATGGCACTACTTAAACAAGGAAGTAAGGACTGCACTGGTACAAGGATACTGGCATCTTTGAGACTGACAGTGCTCATCCCCTATTGGCTGGAGTTTACTGTAAAAGATGCTGCCACCATTACCTCTATGGTAATGACATTCCAGAAAGGCAGAGGCCAGAGGTAAGTATGACACAGTTATTACAATGAGTGGCAAGGCTGAAATGACAATTATTAAGGTCTGGAGAAACTGGTATCTGTGGTGATGGACCACAGTTTGTGGTGTTCTCAGAGTGGAAGGAGATAATCAGTCAAAATACTGCTACATCAAAAGATGGTGAGCAAAAGACTGATAGTCATCAGGACAGAAAATTCATGGTCCCTCATCCAGTTTTCAGATGTAAGAAAGCTTATAGACCCAGAGTCCATTCATTGAAGGGTAAATTGGGTCTCTTTGAGGAAGGACCCTGCAATTGAGTCTTTCCATCAATAACCTAGGTATTATAAAATCCACCAAGAAATAAGACCTTGGTCTTACTTGTGAGAACATGAAAAATTTATTAGCTGATGGAAACTGAAATTTTGGGATGGATCCCAAGAACGCTCAGAAAACACAAGTACATGCATGATATGATTAGGTGGCCCTGACTATTGTGGCCCCTATTTCCTTTGTATTCTTGTCTCTTCCCCAACTAACACAGATAACCTCATGGGCATCAATTATGATCCACAGATGAAGCAGGGAAAAAACAAAAACAAGATTAGAAATAAAAGCTCCTGGCTCACAGCTGAGTCAACACTCTATGTCAGAGCCAGTTGTAGGAGGACTGTGGCCACATTACAGCCCCACTCGGGGTGGCCGCGCCGGTGAAGGGAAATCCTCCTAAAGGGCAAGGCCAAGAGCAGAGTACCTGGTTTTTCACTTTGCATAGAGGAAGGAGGAGCCGGAATTAGGGATATTCATGAACTCCTGGGCAGGGATGAATGGCTAGGCTAACTGGTCAGTGTCGTCACAAAAACAAGATTAGGAGATTGGAGAAATTCAGAATGAAAGATGATGGTAATAGTGATAATAGTGGCAAAAGTAAGCAATGACATCTAGACCCATCTGCTAGCATTTTTTCCATCTTACCATCTGAATAGCGTCAATCTATTTGTCATAAATACTCACCCTTTCAGCCTCCTTTCTCCTTTCCCTACTGCTTATAAGACTTCTCCATTTCGAAGGCAGTTATTGAGACTTGGAGAGCTGAAGGGGATGAATATTTCTGTGGGATTGTGTTGTGGTCAATAAAGGGTCAATAGTGAATAAAATAAAATAGATAATTAGTAAGGACCTACTGTAAAGCACGGGGAACTCTATTCAGTACTCTGTCTGTTCTGTTTAGTCATTCAGTCATGACTGACTCTTTGTGACCCTGTCCATGGGCTTTTTTCAGGCAAGAATACTGGAATGGGTTGCCATTTCCTCCTCTGGGGGATCTTCTCAACCCAGGGATCAAACCCGTGTTTCCCTTATTGCAGGCAGATTCTTTACCTGCTTGAGCCATCAGGGAAACCCACTGAGTACTCTATAATAACCTATATGGGAAAAGAATCTAAAAATTAGTGTATATATGCATATTTATAATTGACTCACTTTACTGTATACCTAAAACACAGCACTGTAAATCAACTATACTCCAATGAAAATCATTTTAAAGTAAACTAATAAATAAACTTCAGATTCACTTATAATAAAAAAAATAGAAATTAAAAAAGAATATTGAAAATCAATTATCCTCTAATAAAAAATAAATCAATAAAACAATAAAAAAGAGTTTTCTAATCTAAAATACACCTTTTATATCCCCCAGCGCCTCTGCTGCAGAACACAGTATTTTAGTTGGAGTTTCCAAAATTTGTCAATACTTGCATGAACAGTTGATGTGTTTAAAATTTTTAATCTTCCAATTTAGTTACAAGCTATGACTCTCAATTTATTATTTTACATGTATCAGTAAAGTTTTAAATTTTTTTCATATGGGTGATGCATATATCTCATTCAAGTCATCCTTAACCATATTATATTTTATTCTTATGGTTACTAATGAGTTCTCTTTCCACACATCTGCTGTACATGTTTGTTTGGGTTGATCTCTGAGTAGGGGGACCCGGGGAAGGGCAAGTGGGAGGTGGAAGCTGGCCGTGGTCTCCTCACATCAACTGTGTGCCCTGGTGTGAAGCTGTATCTGCCAAAAGGAAGAGCTCCTTTGTCTATTTCATACACAGGTACCTCCTGGACCCCATGTGTGTGTATGCATATGTGTGTGTGTGTGAGAGAGAGAGATTTTAATCATCATTTATATCCAAAATATACTAATTTACATATTCCTTTTCCTTATCATCCATTTTAACAAGTATATTTTTAATTATTTTTTCCACTCTCAACTGAGATGGAAATACTAGCTGGTGTTGCTTAGTTTCTGGGCATTCATTTCAACTTAGCAAGACCCTGTATTTAGAGTTCACAATACCTTCAGGGTTAAACTTAAGCCCTATAAATAAGACAAAAGAATTTATAAGAATGAGTAAACCTGTATTCTATATCAGAACTGTAGTCAGCCTACTATAAATGTTTCTAAAAAATAAATTATAAAGATGTGTTTCACAGAGGTTCCTGTGAAGCATCGATACACAACTCTCTACTGCTTGTTTACTAATTTCACACATGGTAATAGGTTGATCCTGCAGTGCAGGAGACCTCGGTTTGATTCCTGGGTCAGGAAGTTCCCCTGGAGAAAGAAATGGCAACCCACTCCAGTATTCTTGCCTGGAGAAGCCCATGGACAGAGAAGCCTGGCAGGCTACGGTCCACGGATTGCAAGAGTCACACACAACTTAGCGACTAAACCACCACCACCAGTATGTTGATTAAAATGTTATGTGCACACAGCAATAGTTTTTCTCTATTCCCTTCCAATTTTTCTGATTTTCTATCTCTTTTTCTGTTGTGGATCTTATTATACTTGTTGGAATATTATGGATCCACAAAATTGATCAAATGGGGAAGGAAGAAGGTGGCACTGCCCACTCCCAAGTCGGGGCGACCCTGCAGCTGCGCCTCCACACCCCTCCGCCGATCCACAGGCTGCCAGTGCTTTTCTGCTCTCAGCACGTGGAGCTCCCTGGCCACGCTTTCTGTGAGTCTGTCCAGTCAGCCCCATTGTCCCAGCCTTTTACTGACCACAGTGCCACCCCCGACATAAATGCACAGGCACACCAGGGTTCGCTGGAGGTTTGGAGAGATGAGGGAGTGGGTAGGAGAAGCTAGGAAGCAAAAACAAGACATTACAAAATTTAAAAATGCTTCTTCTTAAAATCCTGGGATTTACTCAAACGCCTGATAGCTTTCGTCATTCTCTGGCTCCAACCCATGTGGTCATCCCTGAATTCCCTCTCTTTTCTCTGCTTTCTAGTCTTTCCTTTTCTATTTTCTGCTCTGATCTCTTCTCTAGTCCCCTCTAAATTCAGGTTTACTTCTAATGTAGAATGGTTTATCCATTTTGGGGGTTTGTTTCTGTAACTCTTCCCAGTCTTTGCTTCAAGTCCTCACTTCATGTCAACAAACTTATCAAAGTATATCCTTGAACAAGGGCATTTTTCTCCTAAGGCAAAGGTCTGGTGTCAGATGCCAAGATACCCTCATAACGATGGTCAACCACCAGTAGTGACACAGATGAGGCAATACAGCAGACAAATGTGAGCTCACAGGTTAAGCTGGGAGGATTTAGCTAAAGTTAAGGAAATGTATTATCTTCCTCAATTAAAAAATTATAGTAAGGTTATTAGGAATAGTTGCCAAATTCTGTCAAATGGCTTTCTGTGTATCTTTTGAAACAATTCTTTATTACTGTTTTACACATTGATAGAGGACACTCAGCTTCATTCACAGATATCTCACTTACTTTCATAGTTCTCCCCTGCCTTCTTTAAGTTTTTTATTATGCCTAAGTATGGATTTATTTATGTTTATAGAGAGGAGCCAATGGATCCTGAAGATTAATAAAAAGAACACTTCTTTCCTTAAATCCAAGACTCAAAGCCTCACTTGTTTCACACCAGGTATTTAGACCCAGAAAACTGGCCCACTGGCTTAAATATAACAAATAAATCATAAGTAAAACTTATTCAACTTTAACATTTTCTTTGTGCTATTTTAAACTTTGGCTACCTGATGCGAAGAACTGACTCACTGGAAAAGACCCTGATGCTGGGAAAGATTGAAGGCAGGAGAAGAGGACGACAGAGGATGAGATGGTTGGATGGCATCACCGATTCAATGGACATGAGTTTGAGCAAACTCCAGGAGTTGGTAATGGACAGGGAGGCCTGGTGTGCTGCAGTCCATGGGGCTGCAAAGAGTCAGACACGACTTAGCGACTAAACAACAAGCCAGCAATCCTGGCTTCAACTATTACACAAAACTTCTCTAACAAAGAGTGGAGCAGTTGATGAGGAATATGTTTCAGGACTACCCTCTTATGGTGAAAGCACTTCTTTTGAAAGGGGTTTACTGTAAATTCCTAGCAGTTATCATCCTACAAAAATGAAGAGAAATTAGATCTCATCTGAAGGGCCCATGGGGTGGAGAGTGGATTTGGGGGAGGAGCTGATAGAAAAGGAAGGGATGGCAGAAAATGAAATGTTACAGTTTTGGTTCTATCCCTGTGGATCTCCACCCTGACTGGCCCAGGCTATGAGAAACATTTTGTTGCTACCTTAGCCACACCCGTCTTACATTTCCAGCTGCTGTTCTAGTCACTGATAACCTGCAGGTGTGTTCTGGAGTGGAATCTGGATTACAAGCGTTGGGAAACACCCAGGTGCTCAGTAAACCTGATATTCCTGATCTGGTTCCAGATCAGATGACTGTGTCCTGGAGTGGGGGGAGGGGAGGGATCAAGGAAAATGCACTTTTAGCAAGAACCACAGGCAGTATTTCAAACTACAGGTTGCAAACCACTGCTTGACCGCTTTTTGTGGGTGAGTTTTTCGTGTTGGTTAGCAGTGGGGCTTCCCTGGTGGCTCAGATGGTAAAGAATCCGCCTGCATTGCAGGAGACCTGGGTGTGATACCTGAGTTAGGAAGATCCCCTAGAGGAGGGCTTGGCAACCCACTCCAGTATTCTTGCCTGGAGAATACACATGGACAGAGGGGAGCCTGGCAGGCTATAGTCCATAGGGTCACAAAGAGTTGGACACGACTGAGTGTCTAAGCACTGAAATAACTGCAAAGGGTTCTCTTTACCTAGATTCTACAGTCCTGGGTGCTTGTGTGCTAAGTCCCTTCAGTTGTGTTCAACTCTTTGTGACCCCATGGACGGTAGCCAGCCAGGCTCCTCTCTCCATGGGATACTCCAGACAAGAATACTGGAGTGGGTACCATTCTCTTCTCCAGGGGCTCCTTCCGGCCCAGGGATCGAACCCACATCTCACATTGGAAGTTGAGTTCTTTACCACTGAGCCACTAAGGGAAGCCCTCCTGGGTACAGAACCCCAACGTAAATGATGAGTTTCTTCACCTTAGGGCTCAAGTGTTCCTTTGATGTAGCAAATAAACGGATTGGAAAATGCAAAAAATCTCTTTTCCTATGAAAGAGAGCCAAAGGTATACCTCAAAAAGATTAGTATAACTAACCTAACCTTAATAAATCTATAGGTAAATAACTTTACAAAATCAAAAATCCATTAGTCTCCTCTTGTAATATCTTTTACTAGTATTTGTAGCTGCTCTAAGGGAGAAGGAAATGGCAACCCACTCCAGCATTCTTGCCTGGGAAATCCCATGGACAGAGGAGCCTGGCGGGCTACAGTCCATCGGGTCACAAAGAGCTGGACACGACTGAGCCCACCGCACTCACGTAGGTGCCCTAAAGCATCTTTTGTCACTTACGTACGAAATGATTTGTTACATGTCTCACGGTACATCCTTGGGATCAAGTATTTTGATGTTGATTTTGTGGATTAAAATGTATTTTCACACGCCAAGCAAGAAAAAAATGTGTCCATAAACATAAATGTCTGTTGCTACACTAAGCACCGTATTATAATTCTACCATTTAATCTAGTACCCGGACACTTCAGATCATCCTAAATATAACTGAGCCAAAGAATGCTGCTCCAAATCTGCACATTGGTGGAAACTAAGGAAAAGAGATCAACTGAATAGTCAAATCATTTTTCCACATTGAATTTTATAATTTTATATCTTTAATTTGCATAATAACTAGATAGACTATAATCATTTTCAACTTATTCCTTAGTTTAACATAAAGTGACAGTATTCCTTTTATGATGTACTTTTAAAATATTTTGTTTATTTTTAATTGGAGGATGATTGCTTTATAATACTGTGTTAGCTTCTGCCATATATCAATATGAATCAGCCATAGGCATATATATGTCTCCCCTTCTTGAACCTCCCTTCCACCTTCCACCCCACTCCACCCCCTAGGTTATCACAGAGCACTGGGTTTGAGCTCCCTGTGAGACTTGTTAAGTTTTTGAAAGACAGCACAGTCCATAGGGTCACACAGAGTTGGACCAACTGAAGCAACTTAGCATGCACACACACAGGCATGAAGTAAAACTGGACAAGATTCTATTAATTTGGCTTATCCAATCTTGAATCATTTGGGATAATGCTGACAACTTCAGGGTCTACTTCTGTTTGAGAGTTGAGTCTTCCAAGGCATATAATTGAACAAGTTTCTACTTGTATTCTTAGTGCTCATCCCAATTCAAAATATGATTCAGTCTATCTGTGCATGCAGAACAAGTTTTAGTTTCTTGTTAAGTAATGATCACACAGAGCATTTGTCATTATGAATTGACTAAGCATTTGCTAATGCAAAATAATGAAAGTCATTAGAAGATACACCAAATGGATATTTGAGGTTCATTGCTTCAGATGGTGTTCACGTTGACAGAGTGTCACAAATAACCCTAAAGATACAATCCCTGTTGATGATAATAATATCTTACAAATCATCTTTCATCAGGAATCTCAAGTGGATTCTATAAATACTAATTTCACCTTTTCCTGAGATGTGTACTGATAGCAATTGTACAGGAGAGAGAAAAGGGCTAAGAAACAGCTCCAATGTGTTCAACCCTTGGGAAACCCAGTGAAAGAGAGACCAAAAATGAGCTGGCACCATGACAGGCAGAACTGAGTTCCATCCCAACCACTGTCCTGGGAGAGTTAGAGAAGCTCTCTTTTGTTTGGAATTTTGTTGGCAACTCAAGCAGATTTAGGTGAAAATGTACCCCTTGGACAAATTAAAACATTTAACTTCTTGAGTGGATGCTGATATAAGAAGATATTTTCTCATAATGTGCATGGAGATGGTCCCATGAAAGTTAGAAACGAAAGAAGAAATTACTATGACCAAGTCCCTAACCTACAGTGTCCCTGGCTAGGACTTCTTGGTGGCTTAGATGTGACTTTATGTTATGGTGACCCCAAGTTCCAGAACCCCCAGACAGCCCTAGTCTCTACCCATTATTGCAACATAATAACATTAATTTCCATCAACTTCAAAAGTGTTCTGGATTAGGCAAGAACATATATGATCACAAAGATCACTTCAACCTCAGTGCACAGTTCTACGTGTAAAGATCCTACTTTAGAAGAAAGGAAATAGACAGCCTCAATGAGTAAAGAGAGAATGTTCAGCTCTGCTTATCCTTTCTAATCCTTAAGTTTCTCATAAGGAATATGAGTAATGTCATCTACTTTACAGTGTTGTTATGAGGTTTAAATGCAGTAATACAAGTAAAGTGCCTCCTTCCCCCCACCTCCACACACCCTCCGTGAAGGGCCAGGCATATCTCAAGAAGGTCTAATCTCAGTTTATTCATTTCCCTTTTCCCTTTATCACACCAAAAGAAACTTCTAAGAACCATTCTATTCTAAAGAAATGTTGAAGAGTTGAAACATCTTCTTCACCTTATCAAGTCCTCAGTGGCACAGGGATTTTCTGACAATTCCAAGAAATCTCAAGGTCCCTAACTCTCCTTTTCTGGAGGAACATTGGACTGCAAGGAGATCCAACCAGTCCATCCTAAAGGAAATCAGTCCTGAATATTCATTGGAAGGACTGATGCTGAAGTTGAAACTCCAATACTTTGGCCACCTGATTCGATGAACTGACGCATTGGAAAAGACCCTGATACTGGGCAAGCTATCAGGTGGGAGGAGAAGGGGACGACAGAGGATGAGATGGCTGGATGGCATCACTGACTGGATGGGCATGAGTTTGAGTAAACTCCGGGAGTTGGTGATGGACAGGGAGGCCTGGCGTGCTGCAGTCCATGGGGTGTCAAAGAGCCGAATACGACTGAGCCACTGAACTGAACTGAAGATGAGCAGACAGGAGCTTAGTAACTCTTAGCAAGGCTTCAGATATATCTGCCTGCAGAGGGCAGGGGCCCAACTACCAGATGGGGCCAAAACTTCAGATCAGTCTCAATTAAGTATAAGAAAGAGCCTTCTAATTACAGTAAGTCGTCTACATATGAACCTTCAAGTTGCGAACTTTCAAAGATGCAAATGTATGTTTGCATGTTCAATCATGTAAGTTAGGTCACACGTCTGGTGTACCCTGTCACATGCATGCATGTGCTTTTGTTAACTGTACGGTACCGTATAGAATGATGCTGCTGCTGCTAAGTTGCATCAGTCGTGTCCAGACTCTGTGAGACCCCATAGATGGCAGCCCACCAGGCTACTCCCTCCCTGGGATTCTCCAGACGAGAACACTGGAGTGGGTTGCCATTTCCTTCTCCAATGCATGAGAGTGAAAAGTGAAAGTGAAGTCGTATAGAATACAGCAGCACATATTTTTATTTCTTGCCTGTTAACTCAATGCCAGCTCCTGTATGCCATCTGTTATACTGTATTACTGTACCTTTCAAAGTATGGTACTGCAAGATTAAAAATGTTTTATTTGTAGTTATAAACCTATTACAGTACAGCATTATGTAACTGATTGTGTTAGTTGGGTATGTAGGCTAACATTGCTGGACTTGAACACTCTCATGGAAAGAAACTCATTTGTATGTAGGGGACTTACTGTACATTATTCAGGATGGAATGAGTGTCCCCACAAGCTACTGAGTTCCTTGCCATCACTGAGGACAAATATGGGTGGGTTAATCATTTGATTGGGGTATTATTCAGGCTTCCACTTCAGAGAGGGCTTAGCTCAGTACTAAGAAGGTCCCTTTCTTTTTTTTTCTGTTCTTACACATTTTGGTACGGTACAGTTCCTGTATTTTCCAACAACCTATTTTATCCTGTGTTTTTCCTTTTCTGACCTTTCAGTGAAAAGTACAATTTAGTCTTGTTTTTGGGTGTTGTTATTCAAAAGGACCATGCCTGACACACATTTTGACTCTCCCACAGTTGTGATCTCAAATGCTGAGCACTCTCAAATATTCAGCAGGCATTTTACTGACTAGAAACGCAGCCACAATCAAGATTTTCCCACGCTTGCTCTACTACACATTGACACTGAAGTCCGCATCACCTGTGGCTTTACAGCATCTTTCCTGTCTTCGAATGAGGCAAGACACATGGCATTAGGCAAACTCTAAAAATGCTTTGGACCTTTGATTATGACTCAGATTCTTGATTCTAGAGACTACAATTCTGGGTCAACAGGGCAATGGTGAATAAAAACACAAAATACATAAACATGACAGAAAATATGACAAGTGGAACTTGATAAGCTAGTAAAAAACAGCATTAAAAACTATTATAATTATTGTTCAGAACATTAGACATCTTGGGCTACTTTGTTGCCTGAAAGTCTGAAAATATTTCATACGTTAGGTCAAACAGAGGTCAGAACTGAGATTATCGCTAAAAATGTGATGAAAGTGACAGACTCTGGCAAGAACATGGATCATTTCAAATCACTTAGAAGATTTTTATAAAATATTATTTATTACTATATTATTTTGTTGGTCAGTTGCTAAGTCATGTCCAACTCTTTGTGACAACATGGACTGTAGCATGCTCCTCTGTTCATGGGGTTCTCCAGGCAAGAATATTGGTGTGGTTGCCATTTTCTTCTCCAGGGAATCTTCCTGGACCAGGGATTAAATCTGTGTATCCTTTATTGACAGGAAGATTATTTAGCATGAACCACCAGGGAAATCCATATTATAATTAACCAATAGATAAACTACGTTTGAATTGAAAAAAAGCACACCTAACATTCTATTGGAATTTATAACTAAATGAATAATAAATTTAACTTAATGGGAAGCTTCTCCCCAGATCACTGGTATTTTGAAATTAAAATACACCAAAAATTCTTAAAAAGGGAGGGGGAACTTCCCTGTTGGCCCAGAAGTTAAGGCTCCCACTTCCAATGTAGGGGGTGCAGGTTCAATTCCTGGTCAGGGAACTAAGATCCCACATGCTGCAGGTATGGCCAAATATTTTTAAAAAATAATAATACACAATATGGCATTAAATTTAGTCAATAGGAAATTTAAGTATGTCAGTGCACTTATGCCAAATATAAAATATTATTCAGTAATAACTGTTGAAATCTACTCTCATATGTACTGTTCCTCTCTTGGTTTTTGTTGTTGCTGTTTTGAACTTCTTATTTTTCTAGAAAATAGCCAGCAGTGAAAACTTCTGTGAAAACAGCCACCAATTTATTTGTCTCTGCCATCCTCTCGGTACTCAACAAGTGCATTCTATGACAAAGTCAAATAAGGTGAATTTTCCCTAAATCCTAAGGGTATTCTGAATTTTTATTGTTTTAAAACTCTTTTGGCTGCGAATTACACACATGGAGTCCAAACTGATTTTGAAGCCAAAAATAAAAATGTATTGATTCACCAAAACAAAGGAACGGGGTGGACAGGATGGGCAGGAGACTCATGGGATGACGGGACAAGGACTCCAGCACTGCCAACCCTCCTACCCTATTTCCAGTCCCTCCCTTTGCCTTCACTTTCTTCCACAGAAGATGATCCCGTGCCTTCACCAGCAGAGGTGAGAAGGCTTTCTTCTCTTAACTCCCATTTTAATCAATCCCAAGGAGACCCTGTGCAGATATACTTAAGCCATGCGTCAACCCCTGTGTCTTAGTGAGAAGAATATTATGATTAATACCATCCTCTGAACGCATAGCTTAAAAGGAAAGGAAGATGAATTTTCAGAAGAACAGAAGTGTTGCTCCCAGGAAAGTGGAAAAGTGTTAAGGGGAGAAGGCTATAGTTGTCCCCTATAACTAATGACTGTCTTTGGAAGCCTATTTGAATCATCAAAATGTGACACCATCAGAAACATCTTTTTTGGTCTTTTAATTATGTAGCTCATTGAAGTGATGAGCAGGGGCACAATTAGGAAGTAAATGGGAAAGACCTTAGAAAACTGGGGTTTATAAAATCCTATGTGAATTATATCCCCTACACTAGCAGTCCCTATCCCCCGGGGCATGGACCGGTACCAGTTGATCCATGGACTTTTAGGAACCAGTTGCACAACAGGAGGTGAGCAGCTGCCAGCAAGTGAAGTTTCGTCTGCATTTACAGGTGCTCCCCATCACTCACATTACTACCTAAGCTCCCTCTCCTGTCAGATCAAGGGTGGCATGAGATTCTCATAGGAGCACAAAACCTACTGTCACCATCTTCCATTATGCCTGGATGGGACCATCTAGTTGCAGGAAAACAAGCTCAGGGCTCTCACTGATTCTGCAATATGGTGAGTTGCATGATTATTTCATTATATATCACAATGTAATACTAATAGAAATAAAGTGCACAAATAACTGTGATGCACTTGAATCATCCAGAAACCATCTCCCCTCACCCCCACCCCCAAACCAGTCCATTGAAAAATTGTCTTCCACAAAACCAGTCCTTGGTGCCAAAAAGGTTAGGGACCACTGTTCTACACATCAAGCTTGGTCTGTGATTTTGCCTAATGTCATTAAGTCAATTATTTGGCCTAAGATGCTGTGGTTTCTGTTTTTTGGGTTTTTTTATGTTATTCGTAGACACCAATCAACCATAGACATCCTTATACTACTATTTTTAAAAATGCACCATTCATTAATTCCTATTAGGTTATTTATTCAGAATTTAGTCCAAACACTGAGTTCTCAGCTTAAAATATTCCAAGATGTATTTTGGTGATAGAGTCAGTTGCAAATGCCTCAGTGAAAATTAAGTGGACATGCCACTTAAGCTCAGAGGTTCTCTTACCGAAGCTAGAAATGACACAGTGACAAGGATCCTGGAAAGAATCAGCCTGAAACTGAAAATTATTGGAGCTTCACCAGACTAAAATCTTACAGCTGCATTCCTTAAGCAGCCAGACACTTTAGTTGTCTTATCCAACCTTCTGCTGAACCGCCTTGGAAAGCAAAGTGTTACCTATTCAACATCCTCTATTTCTCAAACAGTGGATCCATATTCATCGCTTTTGCAACACCCGGAGAGTTTTCTCATCATATACTAGTACCTGGGTCCAACCTTACCAACCTGAGTCAGTTGATCTGTGTTGGATCCTTTAGCTGTTTATTTTCTTGTTTTGTTTTTCTGATTTCTCAGGTGATTCAGAAGCACTGCCATCTTGGGGAAACCATAAATGTAAACTCAAATGACTAATCTTTCTGCAGATTTCATTAGTAATAATTTGCAATGTGTATTCATTTTATATAACTCACAAAAGAATGCTGTTCTTAAAAATCAGAGTATTAGCAGAGGAGATAATCCTGTGTGACAGTAGATATGGCCTCTAGTTTGCTCATCTATAAAATGAGAGGTATAAATGATGTGATTCTTAAACCTTTAAGTCATAAATTTTCTTAACCTATGTAATCCCACAGAATTAGGCATTAAAAAGAAATGCAAGTAGAAGCGTTTATTACAATTTTTTCAAAAGTGTATGGGTCATATAAAATTGTAGAAAAAAATATAGAGTAAATAAAAAAGCCATACATAAACGAGATTAGTTGTTGAATTAAAAAAAAAATCCATACTCAGAGGTGAATCTATCACAAGAGCCAGCAGTAAAGTCATATAATGATTTAAGCTGACTTGGTCAGCATTTTCATATAATTTCCTTGCCAATCCAGAACAACATGGTGACATGTCTAGAAAGTGGTTGTCAGTATGCTGAGCTTGGGCAAAGAACAGTTTCCAGGATGGGTGGAGTAAACCTTTTTTTTTTTTTTTTTTTTAGTGAGATGTCATGCCTGTCTGATTAGGACGCCGTGAATCACTGTATTTGGCAAACTCTCAACTGAAACACACATCTGCTTTTCTTTCTTTGGTCTCTCCCTCACTTATCATCCTGGGAAAAGACACAATTCACAAACTACAGATGAAGATACTACCACTCAAAAGAAACATCCCATTTTAGAAATACAGAATCTTACCTTGCTTAGATTGCCTTCAATCTAAAAATATTACCTGTGATAAAATGGTCTAAATGTTTGCATTGCTCTCTTATGCCTTTCAATTGAGTTGTGAGCATATTTACTTTTCATTCCATTCCACTGGTTAATGGCTGAGGTTAAATATTAAATAGGGACTGCTAGACTTTCAGGTGGCAATATTACAAACCATTTCTTAACCTTTGAAGATTATTTCCACCTTTACTCTCTTGCACCCTGAATAACCCACTTCCATTCCTTTGCTAATAAATGCTATTATATAGATATCACTCCCACAATGGAGAATAAAAAAGAGAAATAGTCTTGAGTTTTATTTAGAGTGTTGTGTGTGCTCAGTCGCTCAGTTGTGCCCAACTCTTTGTGACCCCATGGACTGTAGCCCATCAGGCTCCTCTGTCCATGGGATTTTCCAGGTAAGAACACTGGAGCAGGTTATTACTTCCTCCTCCAGGGGATCTTCCTGACCCAGGGATCAAACCTGCATCCCTTGTGTCTCCTGCATTGACAGATGGATTCTTCACCCTAATGGCTTCATCAGAGTAAATGCTACAAGATCTTGGTTCCTCTGTCTCCACTTTGTCATTTACCTTCAATGAAAGTCAAAGTCATTTTCCTTATTGCAAACCTACCTTCAGACCTTGGCAATACACTACCCTCAGTGAGACAATTCCAATGAGCTGTAGAAGGACACACATGAAGCAGGAACCAGGGAGAACAGGGCAGAGGCAGGTTCCAGGAGAGGTACCCTGGCTCTAAGACAACACCCAAGAAGTCAAGAAGTTATGACTGAGATTGTGGACTCATCATTTGAGGTCTGATTGGAACATATCATAAGAAAAAAAAATTTATAACTATGTACGGTGACAGATGTTAACTAGACTTTTTGGGGTGCTCGCTTGTGCAATATTTACAAACATCCAATCATTATGTTGTACAGCTGAAACTAATATAATATTGCATGTCAAAGAAAACAAAGACAATTCCATTCCAAATGTCCTCCCTGGCCCACTGGCCCTGCCGTACAGATCTAAGATTTCCTCTCTTGACGTTAAAGCAGCTCTAATGTCACCACCTCCTCCTTTTCTCTCTTTTGGGCCTTTTATTCTTCAAATCCAAATGTCTCCCTGCTCTGAAGAGCTCAGAAATGAGACACTGGACTTTTAGATTGATACAAGCAGATAAAACTTGATTTTCTTCCAAGACTCCAACTGGCTTCTCTTGTTCCTTTCATCAGCGACTGACTTCATTTCACAGCTCACAAAGTGGTGACAAATTCAGGGTTGGCACGTCAAAGAAACACGCCACCTCTCGCACCAAGCAAAAATGATCCTGTTGGCACATTTAAACCCATCCTGAGGTATGAAATGAGTACTTTGGTCAAAATTAAAGTACACATTTACTAAATGTATCCCACCTTGTAAAAATCCTTCCCAAAGCAAAACTTTTGGTCTATATAAAATCTAAAATGTCTGACACATGTATGGAATGTATGCATCAGACTTTAATAATAAAGTGCAAGACTGAGGGGTGTGATTAACATTTACATGGAGGAATGGAGGTTATATTGCTGGCTCGCTGCCTGTGTCCATTTTCTGAAGAATGAAGCAGCCATCAGCCTCCAGGTCTTTCCCAGGTGTCCTGCTCGTGATTCTTTCTTTCCTGTCCTTTCTTTCTTCTTCTTCTTTTTTAGTCTTTTGGCCACACCACATGGAATGGGAGATCTTAGTTCCCTGACCAGGGATTGAACCCATGCCCCCTGCATTGACAGCACAGAGTCTTAACCACTGGACCTCCAGGTAAACTCCCCTGCTAGTGATGGTTTCTATGCAAATCCGTCTATATAAAATTCTCAAGCACCCAAGCCCATACCTCCTCCATGTTAAGACTTGCCCCACTAGTCTTCCAAGGTCGCACTAAATGCAGGTGAAAGTCCTGATTGCTGGCTGAGATAATCTGGAATAACTTTATTGCATTTTGCAACTTCTCAGCTGGGCGGTGGTGGTGGGTCAATCATTATAATTGAGAGATTCCATAATGTCTTCCTAGAGATTTCTATCTGTATCAAAAGCCCTCACCTAGACACCATGGGATTTGTCTTGGAACTTTAAACTCTGCAAACTTCAGGAAGCCTCTTATATAAAAGCTGACAGTTTTGTTTACATTACCCTTGACCTGTAGCTTGGCAAGAAAAATGCCTTTATTGCTTCCCCATGTGAGAATGTTTGATATCATAAAAATACAGAATACACAGCAAGAGAAACCAGTGTTGATGCACTGGATGTAATATTCCAGACACACTGTCTTAAAAATATACTTTTCTGAAGTAAAATCATCTACAGTTACAAATTATGAGTATTTTAGGGAAATGTATATTCTATAGCCAGGAAAGGCACTTTACCCTAAGTTTACCTACCTGTTTCCTTTTTAAATCAGTTTCTTAACATGTCTTGAAATTATTTGTAAATGTTATCATGTATAGACCAAACACAGTGTTCATTGAATTTATGCTTAGAAAATGCTCGTATTCTCCTTTTTTGGGAAGTAAAATATTTCCTTTCACTTTCCACAATATGTTGTTTCTAAAACAGAAGTTCCCAAATCAAGTCCTTAAATTCTAGAACGTAACTGTCAGAACTTTTAAACAGGAGCCATCTACTGTTATGTTTAAGAGTGCTCATTTTTGTACATTGGTGCAAACACTCAGATCTTGCAGAAATAATAAGTATCATGCAAAAGCAAGAAATACAGAGATAATTATATGTCTGCTTGTAGTATTATGGCCGAATACAACTTGCTGGAAAGCTCTGCTCATAAACCCCATTTTTTCCCTGAGAAGTTGCCTTTGCAAACTGTAGAATTATACTTCTGAGCATACATTTACCCTTTCAACAAATATTTATGGAGAGCCTGCACAGCTGTTTGCTGGGCCTGGAATTAGGATGACGGGACACAGTACTGAACTGGGAAGGTGTGAGCCCTGCCTCAGAGGAGGGGTCTTAGGGGGGTGAGGGGTGGGGTGTGTAGGAGGGGTGGGTTGGGGGGAGGGGGGAGTGAGAGAGGGGATGGGAAGAGCCAAGGCAGCAAAGCAGTGAGCTGGCACTGGGAGCACCCACCAGCAACTCCAGTGCAGACTTCATGAAAAGGAGACCATTCCTGCAGGCAACTTGCAAGCAACTGTCTGCTTCTCAAAACAATTATCGATGCAGCAAGAAAGGTTGCCACACCTTCAGCCCACCCCTTCTTCCTCCCACAGTTGCCCGTCTTTGACGTCTCTATTGTAGACATCAAATGCCAACTGTCACTGGAGAAGCCCAGTTGTCTATGAAGTCTCTATTGCAAGATGGTGTCTCCTCTGTCCTTTGAACAGGGAAAGTAAGCAGGAAGCCCAATTGTGGAGAGCTCAGCTATTTTTATTCTCGGTTTTCTGTTGCCTTCCTTCTACAAGTATATTAGAGAACCATTGGAGAGAGAAAACTATGAAGTGTTGCTTTTTAGAAATGACTATGAAAGCTTTAATCACTGCTATACCCTTGAGAGCCTAAGCTCTATGCTTTTTGAAATTTTAGGGAGAGTGAGCCTATAATTTCAAGTTACCTAGCAAAATTTGAACCATGTCTTCTAAGTGCCATTCTTCATAAATCTATTTAGAATCAAGCTTAAAAACCACCACCAGCAAATCATTTTCAAAGCCTATATGGCAACTGAACTTTCTTCTATTTAATTTTTCAGCTCTGCTTTATTATAAGACATAGGTTGCAAAAAAAATAATAAGCTATTTGTATTGTAAGCTAAAAAGAATGAGAATCATAAAGTAGATGTGCAGCAATCTCTTCTGAGGATAGCAAGAAAAACAGACATTTCAACTGTGCCTTTAGATTCGAAGTCAGGTTGATGGAAACGAATAGCCCAGGTCATTCACCTTAAAACCTAAATAAAGAAACAAGCAATTGACCCACCAGAGGTGTAGAATCAGTATAGAATTTAAAGACTCAAGAGACAGTTTTCTATTACAGGTTAACCTGGGGTATCCTCTAATGCACATTAATGATGTCTCCTTTATGTACAGTTGGGAAGGTCCCCTGGAGGAGGAAATGGCGACCCACTCCAGTATCTTTGCCTAGTGAATCTCATGGACAGAGAGAGGAGCCTGGAGGGCTACAGTCCATGGGGTCGCAAAAAGTCAGACATGACTGAGCGACTAATACCACTTTTATTGTAGACATATCTCCTGAGGCATCCCCACCCACCCCCACCCTTTGCAAGTGAAGCAGGGAAATTGTCCTGGATGTTCAGATCCTCCAGGGATAGAGAATCTATAAAAAGCTCGTCAAGCCCAAATGGCCACCCCCAACTGAGCCCCAACAACTTCCTTTCCTGGCAGTGGAACATGTGATAATTTTCACATCATGCTAAGAAGTCAAGCTGAGTAAATACTGAACAGCTGTCCTGATTCCTAGTTCCTCATGTCTGTACATCGTACATGCAAAGAGCACTGGGTTTGGAAGTCAAAAGATTCAAACTTTAGTGCTAGCCTTGCTACCAGGCAGCTCTGTGATTCCAGCAAATAGTGTAACCAGTGTAGCTACATGCCCTTCCTCTGTGAAGCTGGAATCACACTCCTGTCTCAGTGACTTTGAAAGGACATCTGAGATAACTGAAAAGAAAAAGCATCTAAGGTAAAACTTAGTGGCAAGAGCTGTCATTTGTTGTGTCTGTCTATGCTATATACTTTATTTAATCCCCATAACACCTCCTCATAGGTATCACTTTTCACTTTCTGCAGGTGAGGAAAATAACCTCTAAAGGGGTCAAGTCACTTGCCTCTAGAACCACAAGGCTAAGCAGATGAGCTGGAATTTGAACTGGGTTCTAGCTTATATGGAGCTTCCCTGGTGGCTCAGATGATAAGGAATCTGCCTGCAATACAGGAGACATGGGTTTGATCCCTGGGTTGGGAAGATCCCCTGGAGAAGCGAATGGCTACACACTCCAATATTTTTGCCTGGAGAATCTCAGGGACAGAGGGGCCTGGCAGGCTACAGTTCATGGGGTCCCAAAAAGCTGGACATGACTGAGCAACTGACACATTCACTTTTTCATTTCTAGTTTATACCAAAGCCTCGCTATTCACCCCAGAGAAGTTCTCTCTTCTCTTCTTTCCTATTTCTTACATTTCAACCATATAGCGCTATAAATACTGAATACAAACATTTTAATCATAAAACCCCAAATACTACTTAGGTATGCACATCATTTCATGGGCAACACATTTTTGAAATATAATTAATTCAAGTAATAATTCTGTCCCACCCCGATATCAGGTCTGTCCCTTTCCCAATACCATCTTCCGTGTCCCAGAGAGGTGCAATCCTGTGCTTGCTCAAGCGAAATAGACTCAGCTGCTTCTGGGCCACTCACCCCGCCAGCGGCGTGAAGCCTTCTGGCTGCCTGGGTGAGTCATGAGAGATTAAAGACAACAGAGAAAGGAAGCAGGGCCCTGATAATAGAGCCGCCCGAGAAAAAGACATTCAAGCCAACTGGAACCACTGCAGATGATTTATTGGGAGAGCCCCACCCCACCAAGCCCAGCAATTTCCCATTTGTCCCTTCCCAATCCTGCCCCTCCCATGTCTCCACCTCCCCACCCCACCCCCACCCCGGGCCACCCTTCCCAGGCACCTCCCGAGTTTTAGGGTGATTGCACCTCTGCAGCTCCAGGCTCACACGCCACACCCTGTCTACCGCACTAGCTCTGACTCCAGCAGATCCTCTTCACCCCAACCCTCAACCCCCACACCCACCTCCCACCCATCCCCACCCTCCGCTTCTACCTTAATGAAGCCTCCTATTAAGGGGTTCTCCTTAACTGCTCCGCAGATAGTTCTCACCTAGATTCTTCAGCCTGTCTCCCTGAATTTCCTTTCTCATCTTGGATTCTTTCCAAATTACTTCAACTCACCAGCAAACCGGATCAACTGAGGAAACCTCCTGGATGACTTTTCCCAAAGACAGATCACCTGACAAGCATGGACGGCTGGACTCAACTGGTCAATCCAGCTTTCCCGGCAATGAGGCAATGCCTCCTATAAACGCTGTATCATGTCCATTCCAGTGCAGATAGACAACCACATACCACTGACTAACAATTTGGATGGTTCTTATTTCCTCACAGTAGCCATCTAATAACAGGAATAATAATAACTTCCATGTATTGGTCCAGAACTCATTGTGTGGCAGGTGCCTTTCATGCAGTTGCTCACTCAGTCCTCATAAGCATCCTGTTTAGGTAGGTTATTTTTATTTCACTATAGAGATGTGCTTCCCTCATAGCTCAGTCGGTAAAGAATTTGCCTGCAATGCAGGAGACTTGGGTTCGATTCATGGGTTGGGAAGATCCTCTGGAGAAGAAAATGGCAACCCACTCCAGTATTCTCACCTGGAGAATCTCATGGACAGAGAAGCCTGGCAGGCTATAGCCCACGGGACTGCAAGAGTTGGACACGACTTAGTGACTAAACCAACACAGAGATGTGAAGGAAGAGAAGTGGGTGACAGAGGATGAGATGGTTGAATGGCACTGTTGTTGTCACCCAGTCTTGTCAACACTTTGTGACCCCATGGACGCCAGGCCTCCCTGTCCCTCACCACCCCCCAAAGTTTACCGAAGTTCATGCTCATCACACTGGTGATGCCATCCAGCCATCTCATCCTGTGATGCCCTCTTCTCCTCTTGCCCTCAATCTTTCCCAGCATCAGGGACTTTTCCAATGAGCTGGCTGTTCACATCAGATGACCAAAATACTGGAGCTTCAACATCAGTTCTTCCAATGAATGTTCATGACTGATTTCCCTTAAGACTGATTGGTTTGATCTTTTTGCTGTTCAGGGGACTCTCAGGAGTCTTCTCCAGCACCACAGGTTGAAGTCATCAGTTCTTTGGTGCTCTGCCTTCTTTATAGTCCAGCTCTCACAACCATATGTGACCACTGGGAAGACCATAGCCTTGACTATATGGACCTTTGTCAGCAGAGTGATGTCTCTGCCTTTCAACACCCTGTCTAGGTTTGTCATAGATTTCCTGCCAAGAAGCAATCTTCTTATTTCATAGCTGCGGTCACCATCCGCAGATTACTGACTCAATGGACATGAATTTGAGCGAACTCCAGGAGATAGTGAAGGGCAGGGAAGCCTGGCGTGCTGCAGTCCACTGGATTGAAAAGAGTCGGACTCAACTTAGCAACTCAACAACAATAATAGAGAAGTCGAAAATAAGACAGAAAGAAATGAATATAGATATTTGTTATATGGAATTAAGTACCAGAAACAGATGCAAACCCAGTCTCTCCAAAGGTATAGCCTTCCTAATGCCACCAACATCTGCTCTTCCCTCAACCCATCACCAGCATCTCCACCCTCTCCATCACTTAACACCGCAAACCACATAGTCATGGGTGGTTTCTCCTTATTCATCACCTTCCTTAAACAATCCTTGCTAGAATCCTATACCTTGTATCTATTTAACACTTTTTATAGTTGGTCTCTTTTTTTCCTTCTCACTGTAACCACCCTAGCTCAGACCTTCATTACTTTCTCCTAAACTATCCCAAAGAGCTTCTCTGGTGGCTCAGTGGTAAAGAATCAACCCACCAATGCAGAAGACATGGGTTCAATCCCTGTGCCAGGAAGATTCCCTGGAGGAGGAAATGGCAACCCATGCCAGTATTCTTGCCTAGGAAATCCCATGGACAGAGGAACCTGGTGGGCTACAGTCCAAGGGATTGAGAAAAGTCAGACATAACTTAGAGACTACAACAACAACAAACTATCCCAGTGCTCTTCTGATTCTGATGTTCAGTCTCTCTCTCCAAATCCAGTCTTCATACTACTTCATATACTTGTTACTTAAAAATAAATAAATAAATAAGGTCAGTATCTTTCTTCCTACTTAAAAAAAAAAAAATGAGTATCTTTTCTCTGCCACTTGAATAAGGAAAAAGTCTCACCCTGGCCTTAACCCATAAAAACCTTCATAAAATGACATCTGACCCATGTGTTGCCATGTCTACCTAAAGTAGTCATAAAATATCACAGGAAGGGCTTGGAAACAAAGACCAACCACACAGACACATTGAGGATCATGACTAAATGTCTATAAAGGACCAATTCCACAGGCAGAGATATTGGGCAGGAAACCCAAGACTAAGCTTCAGGCAGAGAGATGAGAAGTACTGAGGCCCATAAATTTTGCAGTGGGAGGAACAGCACTCACAAGGAACGGGTTCATTCAGAAGATACTGCAGAGAGAGGACTGGGGCAACTTAATGAGAAATCGGGATGGTGGTGAAGGAAGTGGTAAAAAGAATAAGTCAGAGACAGTGTGACTTTGAATCTAAGTGAATGAGAAGATGCCTGTGATGCAAAGAGGGACCAGCAAAGAGAACATTTGACCTAGAAAGATTGAAATTTTACTTTAACCCAATTTATCCCTAATCTTGAAATGATAAACTTCTGGTGCTACTGACATATCCTGGTACACCTACCAAAATGAATTAAGCAAATACACGTTTTTTGCTTTCACCATCCAAGACATGTTTTGTTTCTAAAATTTGCATGTTGAGGAACTTCCCTGATGGTAAAGTGGTTAACTCTGCCTTTCCAAGGCAGGATGCACAGGTTCGATCCCTGGTTGGGGAGCTAAGATCCCACATGCAAAGTGGTGAGGTCAAAAAAAAACCCAACAGAGCAACGAAAAACTGCTTTTTGAGTCTAAAGATTAAATCCTAGATTCTATATTAAAAAGAGAACCATTTTATGCTTCAGTCAGTCAGAAACTCACCAGCATATTTAGAATCCATTTTCATAGTTTATGATTTTCATTGCCTTTAAATAGTTACTACAGGGTTTTCCCCTCAATGCTTATTGGTAACAATAATATGTTATGAATTAGGAAAGAAAGAGTCCCATCTCAAGCTCCTGTCATTAACCTCCTCTACACTTTAAATGGAATAGTTGCATTAAGACAGGTGAACTTGGGCTAGTGACTAAAATATTTCAAGGCTATTGATTAATGAAAATGTGTTACAATGTATGAGTACTGAATCCAAAATGAATACTTGTTGAAAAATAGCTCCCATGGTGCTTAAAACTTCCATTATTTTATTCATTCTTTTTGTATGTACATCATTCAAATAATTGGGGAAATATTTCAGAGGAGTTTTTACAAATGTGAATAAAGCTGATTATAATAAAAAAAAAATTACCATTATTATTCCTTTGGAGAGCAAGGCAAGGTAAACTGAATAGTTAAACCATGTAATTATGCAAATTATTTAGCAAGAGATAGTCACCCGGAACATACCTCAATGTTCTTTAACACGCCCACAAGGATTCCTTAGTGAATGAACAATCTGATGCCTTGTAAAATGATGGGGAGAGAGTGACAATGAATATTGTGAGGAAGAAGAAAAGGATTAATCTAAATGTTAAGTAATTAGGAAACAATTTTTTTTTAATTAGCAAATACTATAGCACACATTATAAAGAATCTGGCTAGGTCCTATTCATTCACATTTTAATTTAGTGTTCTCTGAAAGGTAGGGCCACTTGAGAAGGCACTTTCTGGGAATTTCAACTTGGAATCATTTAGACATTTCAGAGTAAGAATAGGGGACTCCCTCTTTAGTCCAGTGATTAAGACTCAGACTTCCAATGCAGGGGATGTGGGTTCAGTCCCTGGTCTAGGAACTAAGATCCCACATGCTGTGGGGTGAAGTCAAAAGTTAAAAAAAAAAAAGTAAGAACAAATTATGTATGTATTGTATACTTGCTAAAAATCACCCATCCTAAAAACTACTCTGATACCAAAGTCTGTGTACAGAAACAAAAACAATTCACCTCTTTATTTTTTAATGTGTTTTTGAACTTATACACAGTATATTTTGGTCTATGTGATGATTAGTTCTAAGCCTTTTGACAAATACATTGAGTCATATCCACCATCAAAATCATCTCAGGGAACAGTTCCATCACCCTCTCTCCCCAGGTTTCCTTATCTTGCCTCTTCGCAGGGAGTTCTTCCTCCCACTTCCAATCCTTATCCACTGATAAGTTCTCCATCCTGTGCTGTTTGTTATAGTGTTTAGTTACTAAGCTGTGCCCAACTCTTTTGCAATCCCACAGGCTATAGCCCACCAGGCTCCTCTGTCCATGGGATTTTGAAGGCAAGAATATTGGAGTGGGTTGCCATTTCCTTCTTCAGGGGATCTTCCAGACCCAGGGATCGAACCTGCATCTCTTGCATTGGCAGGCAGGTTCTCTACCACTGAGCCACCAAGGAAGTCCTCTCCATCCTATAGTTTTGCCTTTATCAGAATGTCATATAAATAGAATTCTACTGTATATAGTTTTGGGGGTTTGACTTCTTTCACTTAGCAAATGTATTCAAGGTTCAACTATGTTGCTCGTGTGTACCAAGTCTGTTCCTATTTATGGCTGAGTAGTATTTTCTTAGGCTTCCTGGTTGCTCAGATGATAAAGAATCTGTCTGCAATGCAGGAGACCTGGGTTTGATCACTGGGTCGGGAAGATCCCCTAGAGAAGGAAATGGCAGCTCACTCCAGTATTCTTGCCTGGAGAATTCCACGGACAGAGGAGGCTGGTGAGCTACAGTTCATGGGATGGCAAAAAATCGGACATGACTGAGTGACTCACACACACAGTATTCCATCATATGAATGTACCATAGTTTGTTTTGCAGGCAGATAGATTTCTATAGAATGGATGCTTAAAGTATCATCATAAATGCTCTCTTCTTCTTGGCATATAGTAGCACTGTTCTTCCTGTGTCTTTTTTGGTTAGGCATGACCACATGGCATCTTCTGCCAATCAAATGTGAGCAAAGGTGATGGATATCACTTCTGAGAACTAGCCCCTCTCAGCCTGGGTCTTTTTTTTAAGTACTTTTATTTATTTATTTTTTAAATTTTGAGCTGTGCTGGGTCTTCACTGCTGCACAGGTGCAGGCTTTTCTCTAGTTGTGTTGAGCGGAGGCCACTCCCTAGTTGCAGTGCACAGGCGTCTCATTGTAATGGCTTCTCTTGTTGCAGAGCGTGCACTCTACTCTAGGACACACAGGCTGCAGTAGTTGCAGCTCTCGAGCTCTAGAGCACAACAGTTGTGGCACACAGACTTAGTTGCTCCCCACAACTAAGATGTGGGATCTTCCCAGATTTGGGATCGAACCTGTGTCTCCTGCATTGGCAGATGGATTCTTTACCACTGAGCCACCAAGGACGCCCCTTAGCCTGGATCTTTAAGTAACTACAATCAGCAATCTTCCCAGTCCACCTATACTGCTACGGAGCCCTAATAAACCTCTATTGGCTTAAGCTTCTGGCATATCTATTTGAATATGCAATATAACTTAACCTGTCTCAACAGATACACTTTCAAAGAGTTAGAATCTTATGTCAAAGAAAAGTGCATTTAAGAAACTTTAATAGGTAGTACCAAGATACTTTCCAGAAGAAATAGTACCATTCCATAAAATCACCATTTTTTTTTTCAGTTGCTAAGACTGGGAATTACTATTCTTTAAAATTTTTGCCCCTCTGATAGATGAAAAATGACATCTCATTGTTCTTTAATTTTTGTTTCCTTAACTGCTATTGACTTTGAGATATTTCTTCATGTATTTATGGGTAATTTGTATTTCTTCTTTGAGGAATTGTTCATTCATATCCTTTGCTCATTGAGTTAGTTTTTCCTTTTTAAAAAAATAATTGTGGAGTTCTTTTTATTAATTCTGTTAATACTTCATACTTCAGACACATTGCAAACGTTTCATTAGATCTGTTTGTCTTTTGATTTTGTTTCATCATTGTAGAGGAGGAAAACTTTTCCTTTCTTCCCTGCTAGGTTTTTTGGCTGGTTGACAAATTGACGTAAGACAGATTCATAGGAGAAAAACAAATTTAATTTTGTATGCACAGATGCTCATTAAAAAATGTGAAACTCAAAGAAGTGACCCAAGCAGGCAGCTTTTATGCTTTTTAGACAAAGGAACAATAAATTCGTTTAGAACTGACAAGAAGTTTGTGTTGGGGTAATTAATTAGTGAAGAAGTAACAAGGTTTGTTTATACAGCCTTCTTGACTCTGAATTCTCCATCTCTGGTGATAAGATAATTCTCTAACTCTGCCTCTCTATCTCCTGGTACTTGGAGGGTAACTTTCACCTGTGAGATTCATTTCCTGCTTTGAGAGGGAATCTACCTGCAGTGCAGGAGACCTGGGTTCAATCCCTGGGTCCGGAAGATCCCCTGGAGGAGGAAATAGCAACCCACTCCAGTATTCTTGCCTGGAGAAGTCCATGGACAGAGGAGCCTGATGGTCACAAAGAGTCGGACACGACTGAGCAACTAACAATTTAACTAGCTATCTCTGGCTCTAGCCACGCCACTAGATATAAACTTCTTTCCATAATTAGAACACAATCATCTCCTTTCCAAGGGAGAGAGTCTTAACATCTGATGCAGTTATTTTATCCAGCTCAAAGTTCAGGATCTCTGATTGAAGTACAATCCTCTCTGTCAAGTCAACATATTCTCTCCCTTCCATAGCCCTCACCCCCTAAATAAACAGTAGAGGAGCAGGTACAGTGTTGACTGCAATAGAATTTGGAAAAGGAACATTTGAGAACACACTGGACAGAATGGCCTAGCACAACTTTTACTCTGCTTGGAGCTGTTATCCTCCTCTGCTGACCGTGGAGGTCCTTGGGGGGGTCCATCTGACTGTCCCGGGTTCTGCTCCCTGAGAGCAGCTCTTCTGTTCAATGTGCTTACTGACCTTGCCTTCTGCGAGCTGTTTCATGTCTGGAATGTGTGCTGGAGAGGCGAGCGGCTAAGAGGAGATACCCCATGTCCGAGGGCAAAGGAGAAGCCCCAGTAAGACAGTAGGACAGGTGAATTTGCGTTTAGAATCAAACCCCGTTCCCACCAGAGACACTCAGAGGGCTCAAACAAACCTGTGCACACCCAGACCCAGGAACCCCACAGAGATGGAGACCGACTGTGCTTGAGCGTCTCCTGTGGAGGGGCGGGTCGGCAGTGGTCTGCCGCAGGAACAGGGGCTCTAGGTGTGGGTATGGCACAAGTCCTCTTGGAGAAGGTTGCCATTAACCCCATTATAGAGCTGCCAGAACTTGCGCAGGACTGGGAAATAGACTCTTGGAGGGCACAGCAGAACCGTGTGCACCAGGACTCAGGAGAAAGGAACAGTGACCCCACAGGAAACTTGCCTGTGGGTGCTCGGGAGTCTCCGGCAATGGCGTGGGTTGGTGGCGGCCTGCTGCAGGGCTGGGGGCCCAGACTGTAGCAGTACATGCCTGGGATCTTTTGAGGGAGTCACCATTGTCTTCATTACCTCCACCATAGTTTGGCCCCAGGTAAACAGCATGGAAGGAACACAGCTCCACCCATCAACAGAAAATTGGATTAAAGATTTACTGAACATGGCTCCGAACATCAGAACAAGACCCAGTTTCCCCCTCAGTCAGTCTATCCTATCAGGAAGCTTCCATAAGCCTCTTATCCTTCATCAGAGGGCAGACAGACTGAAAACCACCATCATGGAAAACTAACCAATCTAATCACATGGCCCACAGCCTTATCTAATCAATGAAACTATGAGCCATGCTGTGTAGGGCTACCCAGCATAGACGGGTCATGGTGGAGAGTTCTGACAAAATGTGGTCCACTGGAGAAGGGAATGGCAAACTACTTCAGTATTCTTGCCTTGAGAACCCCATGAACAGTATGAAAAGGCAAAGTTAGGACACTGAAAGATGAACTACCCAGGTCAGTAGGTGTCCAGTATGCTACTGGAGATCAGTGGAGAAATAACTCCAAAAAGAATGAAGGGATGGATCCAAAGCAAAAAACAACACCCAGTTGTGAATGTGACTGGTGACGGAAGCAAGGTCCAATGCTATAAAGAGCAATGTTGCATAGGAACCTGGAATATTAGGTCCATGAATCAAGGCAAATTGGAAGTGATCAAACAGGAAACTGCAAGAGTAAATGTCAACATTTTAGGAATCAGCAAACTAAAATGGACTGGAATGGGTGAATTTAATTTAAATGACCATTATATCTACTACTGTGGGCAAGAATCCCTACGAAGAAATGGAGTAGCCATCATAGTCAACAAAAGAGTCCAAATTCAGTACTTGGATGCAGTCTCAAAAATGACAGAATGGTCTCTGTTCGTCTCCAAGGCAAACCATTCAATTTCACGATAATCCAAGTCTATGCCCCTACCAGTAATGCTGAAGAAGCTGAACTGTTCTATGAAGACCTACAAGACCTCCTAGAATTAAAACCCAAAAAAGATGTCCTTTTCACTATAGGAGTCTGGAATGCAAAAGTAGGAAGTCAAGAAACACCTGCGAAACAGGCAAATTTGACCTTGGAGTACAGAATGAAGCAGGACAAAGGCTAATAGAGTTCTGCCAAGAGAATGCACTGGTCATAGAAAACAACCTCTTCCAACAAAACAAGAGAAAACTCTATACATGGACGTCACCAGATGGTCAACACTGAAATCAAATTGATTATATTCTTTGCAGCCAAAGATAGAGAAGTTCTATACAGTCAGCAAAAACAAGACTGGGAGCTGATGTGGCTTAGATCATGAACTCCTTATTGCCAAGTTCAGACTTAAATTGAAGAAAGTAGGAAAAACCACTAGACCATTCAGGTATGACCTAAATAAAATCCCTAATGATTATATAGTAGAAATGAGAAATAGATTTAAGGGACTACATCAGATAGATAGTGCCTGATGAATGGTGGTCAGAGGTCCGTGACGTTCTATAGGAGGCAGGGAGGAAGATCATCCCCAAGAAAAAGAAACGCAAAAAAGCAAAATGGCTGTCTGAGGAGGCTTTACAAATACCTGAGAAAAGAAGAGAAGTCAAAAGCAAAAGAGAGAAGGAAAGATATACCCCATGTAGGGTTCCAAAGAATAGCAAGGAGAGATAAGAAAGCCTTCCTCCATGATCAGTGCAAAGTAATAGAGGAAAACAAAAGAATGGGAAAAACTAGAGATCTCTTCAAGAAAATTAGAGATACCAAGGGAATATTTCATGCAAAGATAGGCTCAATAAAGGACAGAAATGGTAGGGACCTAACAGAAGCAGAAGATATTAAGAAGAAGTGGCAAGAATACACAGAAGAACTGTACAAAAAAGATCTTCATGACCCAGTTAATCATGATGGTGTGATCACTCAATCCTAGAGCCAGACATCCTGGAATATGAAGTCAAGTGGGCCTTAGGAAGCATCACTACGAACAAAGCTAGTGGAGGTGATGGAATTCCAGTTGAGCTATTTCAAATCCTAAAAGATGATGCTGTGAAAGTGCTGCACTCAATATGCCAGCAAATTTGGAAAACTCAGCAATAGCCACAGGACTGGGAAAATGTCAGTTTTCATTCCAGTCCCTAAGAAAGGCAATCCCAAAGAATGTTCAAACTACCACACAATTGCACTCACCTCACACACTAGAAAATTATGCTCAAAATTATCCAAACCAGGCTTCAGCAATACCTGAACTGTGAACTTCCAGATGTTCAAGCTGGTTTTAGAAAAGGCAGAGGAACCAGAGATCAAATTGCCAACATCCTTTGGATCATCAAAAAAGCAAGAGAGTTCCAGAAAAACATCTATTTCGGCTTTTTGACTATGCCAAAGCCTTCGACTGTGTGGATCACAATAAACTATGGAAAATTCTTAAAGAAATGGGAATACCAGACCACCTGACCTGTCTCTTGAGAAATCTGTATGCAGGACAGGAAGAAGTTCCAATTGTTAGAACTGGACATATAGCAACAGACTGGTTCCAAATAGGAAAAGGAATATGTCAAGGCTGTATATTGTCACCCTGCTTATTTAACTTACATGCAGAGTACATCATGAGAAACACTGGGCTGGAGGAAGCACAAGCTGGAATCAAGATTGCTGGGAGAAATATCAATAACCTCAGATATGCAGATGACACCCCTCTTATGGCAGAAAGTGAAGAACTAAAGAGCCTCTTAATGAAAGTGAAAGAGGAGAGTGAAAAAGTTGGCTTAAAGCTCAACATTCAGAAAACCAAGATCATGGCATCTGGTCCCATCCCTTCGTGGCAAATAAATGGGGAAACAATGGAAATAGTGGCAGACTTTATATTTTGGGACTCCAACATCACTGTAGATGGTAACTGCAGCCATGAAATTAAAAAACACTTGCTACTTGGTAGAAAAGTTATGACCAACCTATACAACATATTAAAAAGCAGAGACATTACTTTGCCAACAAAGGTCCGTCTAGTCAAGGCTATGGTTTTTCCAGCAGTCATGTATGGATGTGAGAGTTGGACTATAAAGAAAGCTGAGCACTGAAGAATTGATGCTTCTGAACTGTGGTGTTGGAGAAGACTCTTGAGGGTCCCTTGGTTTGCAAGGAGATCCAACCAGTCCATCCTAAAGGAAATCAGTCCTGAGTGTTCATTGGAAGGACTGATGCTGAAGCTGAAACTCCAATACTTTGGCCACCTGATGCAAAGAGGTGACTCATTGAAAAAGACACTCATGCTGGGAGAGATTGAGGGCAGGAGGAGAAGGGGACAACCGAGGATAAGATGGTCGGATGGCATCACCGACTCAATGGACATGAGTTTGAGTAAGCTCTGGGAGTTGGTGATGGACAGGGAGGCCTGGTGTGCTGCAGTCCATGGGGTCACAAAGAGTCGGACACAACTGAGCGACTGAACGGAACTGAATGTGTGTGTGCACATGTGCTCAGTCGCTCAGTTGTGTCCAACTCTTTGTGACCCCATGGACTGCAGCCCACCAGGCTCCTCTGTCCATAGGATTCTCCAAGCAAGAATACTGGAGTGGGTTGCCATTTCCTTCTCCAGGGCATCTTTCAGACCCAGGGATAGAATCCGAGATTCTTGCATCTCCTGCACTGGCACACAAATTCTTTACCGCTGAGCCTCCTGGGAAGACCCCATGTCTCTAATACTCTATGGTAACTCTTAAGTGAATGTTGGAAAGTATGCACTCCTTCAGGACGGCTTCAGACCTTGCAGTCTGGGTTTTGCAGGCTAGGGTGATGGCTAATTTAATAACACGATCCCTTAAAAACAGTAATCTGTGTTTTTTGCTTATAGTGTATTTGTCTTGCTTTTGCAAAGATTTGTTTGCTTATGGCGTATTGCATGCTCCAATAACCTCACTCACAGTTTTTTGTTTTTGTACTTTTTTAGTCTTGATCATTTTTGTTTTCTGACTCCTAAGTTGTAATCATCATTCTCAGTTTATCATGCCAGAAATTTCCAACTACTTCACCTTGAAGTGGAAATTTGTCTCGGTGGGAAATTTGTCCTGCAAATGATCATATGTAATATCAATACTTTTACCAAATGTTGTCACAGCATGAACAAGGGTAACCATCTTTGCAGCCTACTATATGTATACCCTTGTTGTATATTCAAGCCAATATTGCATCCGTGTTTGTAGTGACTGCACCTCACTTTTAGTACTAATTTCTCTGTTATGGCAAAGCTAAGCTGTAGTTAATACAGAGACTCCCAAATACAGTGGCTTTATTAAAATAAGCATTTATTTATTTCATATGTAACATAACAGTCCCCAAATAGATGATTCAGTTTTTCAAGGTCACTCTGCTCCATGTAGCTGTCCAGTAGCCAGGTTCCTTCCATTCTGTTGCTTCATCACATCTCAGACTGTATTCTTCACTTTTTGGCCAAAGCTGGCATGTGAACATGTTTGTATTCAGTTTGCAGGAAGAGGAAAACCACTTTTTCTTTAATTTATAGCAGAGGTTTTTCATGTCACTTCTGTACAGTCCACTGATGATAACTAGTCACATGACCACAAGTAGGCACTCTCTTTCTCTTATGCCCTATGGTTAGCTTTCTATTTTTAAGACTCACAAATAAATTAATGTTTCTCTATTACTAATTTAAAATTTAAAAATTTTTATACTTCCCCCAATAATTTGTCTATCTCCTACACTGAAAAAGAAACTTTTAGAATGCTTTTATTTTCCACACTTTCTTCTCTTACTCATTCTACCCATAACTCTGGTGCTTTCCTAAACCAGTTCTAAAAAATTATTTCTAAGCCACTACTTAATTTTCTATTTGTACAATGTTTCTCCTGGTTAAAAAATAAACCCGTAAGGGCAAGAATTGTGTTGATCTTAGTATATTTCCTGGCATCCATTATACATGTAATAAATTTTTACTGATTAAATAAATAAGTACTTTTCCCCACTGAATCATCATGTCACAAAAATTATATATATATTTATATCTAACTATATTTGGGCCTTCTCCAGTGGCTCAGGGGTAAAGAACCTGCCTGCAACGCAGGAGACACAGGAGACATGGGTTTGATCCCTGGGTCGGGAAGATTCCCTGGAGGAGGAAATGGCAACCCCTCCATTATTCTTGCCTGGAAAATCCCATGGACAGAAGAGCCTGGCAAGCTACAGTCCATAGGGTTGCAACTATGTTTATTATATACATATCAATATACCAATATGTAAGTATTCATTGAGATTCCCTGGTGGCTCAGTCAGTAAAGAATTTGCCTGCAATGTGGGAGACCTGGGTTCAATCCCTGGGTTGAGAAGATCCCCTGGAGGAGGGCATGGTGACCCATTCCAGTAATTTTGCCTGGAGAGTCCCCATGGACAGAGGAGCCTGGTGGGTTACAGTTCCATGGGGTCACAAAGAGTCGGACACAACTGAGCGATTAAATACACACACACACACACACACACACACACACATATATAATAGCCACATAATTCTAATACTATATATAACCGGGAGTGAAACATAACAGTGAAAATATACAGGATTTTATTAATATCATTTAAAAACTTTAAAAAATAATATATGTCATGCCAAGTAATCAGTAATATTTTATTGGTATATGGCCAGGTGTTTTTTCCTTTCACTAATTTTGAGTAACACTTTGTATGCTGTTCAAAAAAAGTCTATAAACTGTTTTCTTTCATTGGTATTTTGATTTTTGCTTTATTGTGGTTACGTTTTTATTTATGATTAGCAATCACAATAATACCACAAGACAGATCATTTTTCACTAGAGAAATATAAGTAAAGATATTGTGTATATCAAATATTTAATCAAGTCAACAGTGGGTAGCCAGTTTCCTTTTAACTCTGCTGCATTTTATCAGTTTCTTTGCATTGTTTACAATAGGTCCTACCTATTGGTCTGCTTGGCAAGTCACCAAGCCTGAGGGATTTATGATCATTTTATACACATAAACAGTTCTCATTCTAACAATTTCTTGGAACAAGACAAACAAACACTGCAATATCTCCATCTGGCCAAAGAAAAAAGTGAAATTGGAGATGTATAAGAAATAACAATAACCAAGAGGTAAGGAAAAGATGCTCTAATTCAAGTCTCCTAACTGAAATTTGCAGTTTGACTGTGAGACAAAACTATCTCCAAGAGTTAATTCACTTGCCTGACATTACAAAATACCATACTGTCTATAAGTCTGTGAGAATTAAAATAGTCCTGCAGTTTTATGATAAATAATAATGTATTGCTTAAAATATCACATATTTTTATCGATCATAGTGAAATTATTTTCCACTTTACTTCTATTATTTTCTCTACACTTTTGATTGTATAATGACCCCATGCTGTAACTCCTAGGTATGACTCAGAGGTATAAACGCACAGTAAAAGAACAGCAGAATTGTCATCCAGGTAGCTCTCTGTTTTAACTAAATAAGATTAACAATGCTCTGTTTAAACAAGTTTTCTTTTCAGTAATGAAAGACGGCCTTTCTGTTCAGTGAGTCATACCTAACCAAAGACATGCCAGAATGACACAGTGAATGTATGGGAATAATATATGCTTTGTCTGACTTCTCTGAGAAAGGAAAAGGTAACCTGTATCTGTTAGTCAAGTAAATTTTGGATTAGGTGAGACATTTAATTGCCAAATGAGTATACAAGTGCTTCAAAATAAATTTGGTAGTTTATTTTCTAAATACATATATGGTCTTATTGTGGTGAGTCCAATTCAATGGAATGTCAAATTCAGAGTGATTCATAGATTTATAGAATTCATAGATTTATGGAATGTCAGATGATAAGTAAAATTATTTTGAAAATCAGGGGAAATACAACACTCTTTCAAAGAAGTGAGCCTATTTCTTTCCAAAAAATTCAACTTTAAAATCTTTCCCTAGATTTTTATTTAATAATTTTTCTAACAGAATCTTTATTTAACTAGAATTGGCAAGAAGATCAATAATGAAGTTGTGGACTGGATGGATGTCATAAAATCAATAGACTTAAAGCACAGGCACTTTATGCATTGAAGATTCCATTGAATACTCTGTCAGAAACTGTTTACTTTTACTTTGAACATGTTTAGATAAGCTTTATTAATTTGATTTCAAGTCCAGTAATGATTAGGATCACTTCAAGAAAATTAGAGATACCAAGGGAACATTTCATGCAAAGATGGGCACAATAAAGGACAGAAATGGTATGAACCTAATAGAAGAAGAAGATATTAAGAAGAGGTGGCAAGAATACACAGAAAAACAAAAAAGATCTTTATGACCTAGAAAATCATGATGGTGTAATCATCAACCTAGAGCCAGACATCCTGGAATGCGAAGTCAAGTGGGCCTTGGCCTTAGGAAGCATCATTACGAACAAAGCGAGTGGAGGTGATGGAATTCCAGTTGAGCTATTTCAAATCCTCAAAGGTGATGCTGTGAAAATGCTGCACTCAATATGTCAGCAAATTTGGAAAACTCAGTAGTGGTCACAGGACTGGAAAATGTCAGTTTTCATTCCAATCCAAAGAAAGGCAATGCCAAAGAATACTCAAACTACTGCACAATTGCACTCATCTCACAGGCTAGCAAAACAATGCTCAAAATTCTCCAAGCCAGGCTTCAACAGTACATGAACTGTGAATTTCCACATGTTCAAGCTGGATGTACAAAAGACAGAGGAACCAGAGATCAAACTGCCAATACTGTTGGATCATCGAAAAAGCAAGAGAGATCTAGAAAAATCTCTACTTCTGCTTTATTGACTATGCCAAAGCCTTTGACTGTGTGGACCACAGCAAACTGTGGGAAATTCTTAAAGAGACGGGATTACCAGACCACCTTTCCTGCCTCTTGAGAAACCTGTATGCAGGTCAGGAAGCAACAGTTAGAACTGGACATGGGCCAATAGACTGGTTCCAAATAGGAAAAGGAGTACATCAAGGTTGTATTTTGTCACCCTGCCTTTTTAACTTATATGCAGAGTACATCATGAGAAACACTGGGTTGAATGAAGCACAAGCTGGAATCAAGATTGCTGGGAGAAATATAAATAACCTCAGATATGCAGATGACACCACCATTATGGTAGAAAGTGAAGAAGAACTAAAGAGCCTCTTGATGAAAGTGAAAGAGGAGAGTGAAAAAGTTGGCTTAAAGCTCAACATTCAGAAAACTAAGATCATGGCATCTGGTCCCATCACTTCATGGCAAATAGATGGGGAAACAATGGAAACAGTGACAGACTTTCTTTTTTGGGGCTCCAAAATCACTGCAGATGGTGACTGTAGCCATGAAATTAAAAGACGCTTGCTACTTGGAAGGAAAGTTATGACCAACCTAGACAGCATATTAAAAATCAGAGACATTACTTTACCAACAAAGGTCCGTCTAGTCAAAGCTATGGTTTTTCCAATAGTCATGTATAGGGGTGAGAGTTGGACTATAAAGAAAGCTGAGTGCTGAAGAATTGATGCTTTTGAACTGTGGTGTTGGAGAAGACTCTTGAGAGTCCCTTGGATTGCATGGAGATCCAACCAGTCCATCCTAAAGGAGATCAGCCCTGAGTGTTCATTGGAAGGACTGAGGATGAAGCTGAAACTCCAATACTTTGGACACCTGATGCGAAGAATTGACTTATTTGAAAAGCTCCTGATGCTGCAAAAGATTGAAGGCGGGAGGAGAAGGGGATGACAGAGAATGAGATGGCTGGATGGCCTCACTGACTCAATGGACATGCGTTTGAGTATGTTCCAGGAGTTGTGATGGACAGGAAGGCCTGGCATGCTGCAGTCCATTGGGTCGCAAAGAGTTGGACACAACTGAGTGACTGAACTGAGCTGAAATGATTAGGAACAGTCAAATAGAAAAGTTAAATACATATTTAAAGGGACAATGATTGTTCATAATGTTGATTCTGAATTATTAACAAAAAGGAGAAATAATGTTAAAAAGAGAGGAAAAGGGCAATGTACCTTTTTCCAGATTTTCATACATCTTAAATTTTTTTATTTATTTAATTTTGGCTGTGTTGGGTGTTCATTGCCGCCCACGGGCTCTAGAGTGCACAGGTTCAGTAGCTGCAGCACCTATATTTAGTTGCAGCATGTGGGATCTAGTTCCCTGACTAGGAATTGAACCTGAGCCCCCTGCATTGGGAGCACAGAGTGCTCCACTCTGGATCACCAGGAAAGTGTTCATATATCTTAAATCTGAACTTCTGATTCCTGTACAAAAATTGAATTTGATTAAAAGTTGCTCCTCTCATATACTGTATCTTCTCATGTTAAAAAATTCTCTCTCAAAAAAAATTCTCTCTTGCAAATAAATCGTCAAAATTATGTAAATAAAACATAAAAAGCTTTCCCCAAATATTCATGGAAAAACTGAAACCTAGCCTGTTAGCCTAAGGACCTAAGATTGTACAATTAGGCTGCTACCATATAGAAGAGAAATGAATGTACAACTAGTAAAGTGTTTCTCAAAGGATATTAGAACTATATTAATGAAACTAATCATATTCATTGTATTTCATTGTTGTTTTCACAAGGTGTTGTTAGCGAATTTATCTTCATTTCTCCTAAGGAAAATAGCACTGGAGATTAAAGTGAACAAAGGTCCTCTGCACCACCTGCTTCCCAATTTCCTAATCCCTTAGGTTGAATTATGAGAGCAAAGCAAGGAGACTATGAAAAGACCCACATAATCAGTTTAAGACAAAACTGGTAACAAGTGGGAAACTATGATAATATATAATGATAAAAGGATTAATTCATAGACAAGATATAACAAGTAAATACACTGCAACCAACATATATACCAACCCAACATATATTAATATATATACCAATACCCAACCTACATATATTAAACAATTACTAACAAATCTGATGGGGAAAATAGGCAATAATATAATAATAGCAGGGGGGCTTTAATACCCCTCTTTTAGAAATGGCTAGATTATCCCAACAGAAAATCAGTGAATAAATATTAAACTTAAGTATTTGAACAAGTAGACTTAATAGGCATGTATAGAACATATCATCTAACAGAAACAGAACACACATTTTTCTCAAGTACATACAGATCATTCTCCAGAATAGACTATCCGATAAAACATGAAACAAATGTTAGCAAATTTAATAAGACTTAAATCATAACAAGTATCTTTTCTGACCACATGATATGAAATTAGAAATCAATAAGAAGAAAGTTGGAAAATTCACAAATATGTGGAAATTAAACAACATACTCTTGGCTAACCCATGGATCAAAGAAGTAATCAAAAGAAAAATCAAGAAATATTTTGAAAGAATCGGAAATAGGAGGACAATATAACAAAACCTATGGGATGCAGCAAAAGCAATTCTAGTAAGAAAGTTCATTATGATAAATGAATGATTAAGAAAATAGAAAGATTTCAAATAAACAGCCTAAATTTATGCCTCAAGAAATCAGAAAAAGAACTAAGCCCAGTTAACTTTTGGATTTGCTGTCATCTTACTTCCATCAGTGTTAATAATGATGTGTTGGCACAAATGGCAGAAGAAGATCTTCTTGAGTTTTGAAGCAATGAACCATGTGAATGATGTACATGGCAATTAAAGAGACAGCAAAAATAAATAAAACATCACATTCCAAACTAGCAACAACAATTGAAACAATATACTTGGCATCACATAACAAAGTTAGTCTATTAAAATACCTTTTAATATTTGTTGAAGACTTGTAAATACTGCATTTAAATGGGATAGGCGGTAGTGCCTCAGACCCATTTAGTGTTTGCCTAGATTGAGAATGACACAGATTTGACTGGAGATTATAAAATCTTCAGCAGAGCACAAGGAAGTCTTCATGATTTCCTCTTCTCTTGGGGGTCTTCTCATGCCAGAAGTGCATGTGCAGAGGGCCCCAGCCCAGAGAACATTCTGGTATATTTTAGAAGAGGAGTAAATATGGAGGGGAGATTTTCATGTTTCCTGTGGATTCAAAAACTCATATTTGTTTCATTAACAGGAGCCTATCTTAAGGTCAACTGCAGTATTTCTGGGTATTAATTCTTTGGGGGATAATGTCTTCCCTTTATTAGAATTGCTCAGTCTTCAGTCTGGAATGAAGTGCATTTAAGCCTAACTCTGGGGCTTCCCTAATGGCTCAGTTGGTAACGAACCTGCCTGCAATGTGGGAGACCTGAGTTTGATCCCTGGGTTGGGGAGATTCCCTGGAGAAGGGAAAGAATATTCCAAAATTCTGGCCTGGAGAATTCCATGAACTGTATAGTCCATGAGGTCGCAAAGAGTCAGACATGACTGAACAACTTTCACTTTCAAGACTAACTCTTTGGACAAAACCTGTACTATTCCTCCTCTGAAGGAGGAATAGAGCAAACAAGTGAATTTCCACTCACTGTGTATGTATAAGAATCACAGAAGGTTGGAAAGTGGTTCCTAGTTGGTCAGTTCTAATTTATCTCCAAACTAAACTATCCATGTTTTGCCATCAAATTTGTCCTAAAAGTTTGTGTAGGTTTCAGTGTAAACTCTGGATTTTAAACTGAAACTGAAACTGGAGGAGAAGTAGGACACCTGAGGGGCTTTCCAGGTGGTGCTGCTGGTAAAGAACTCGCCTGCCAAAGTAGGTTAGACTTACGAGACATGTGTTTGACTCCTGGATCGGGAAGATCCCCTGGAGGAGGGCGCGGCAACCCATTCCAGTATTCTTGCCTGGAGAATCCATGGACAGAGGAACCTGGTAGGCTATGGTCCGTAGAGTCGCACAGAGTTGGACACAACTGAAACGACTTAGCGCGCACACACACACACACACACACACACACACACACGCACACAGAACTACTGAAGGAACTTTACCTATAAGAATGAACCAAAATTTGTGGGTGCATGCATGCTAAGGGGCTTCAGTTGTGTCGACTCTCTGCGACCCGATGGACAGTAACCCACCAGGCTCCTCTGTCCATAGGAGTCTCCAAGCAAGAATACTGGAGTGGATTGCCATACCCTCCCTAATCCAGGGGATCTTCCCAGGGATTGAACCTTCCGTCCCTTACGTCTGACCTGTATTAGCAGGCAAGTTCTTTACCACTGGTGCCACCTGAAAAGCACTAAAGATCATTTAAAACCTCAAAATTCATTTCTGGGCCAAAAAGGTAATGTTAACTGAGGGCTCAATCCATGCTAAGCACTACATGGAGCATAGTACATGGGCCATCCTCTTTAATCCTCTAATAAGAATCTCCCAACTTTGGTGAAATAATCACCCTATGTTACCGATGAGGTACTTGAGGCTTGGAAATGTTTAGTAACTTGCTTGAAGTCATACAACCAGTGTTAGAGCTTTAGTTGAATCCAGGAAGGCTCTTCTTCCATGACTTCTAACCATTGGTGTTTGTAATATTTGATGGAATATCTTCAAGTACCATCCATTTTCTGGGCACATTAACACTGTGGAGACTCTAATAAAAAACGCAGACAAATAGTTATAGGAAAGGAGTCCAATTTTTTAACATTTGCCATATATATGTAGTTCCTATGTTATGATTTGTTCTACAGAAAAAGAAAAACTTACTGAGTAATGAGTGGTACTTAAAACTGCTTTTTAAAAAAATTTTTACTAGAGTAGGGTTGCTTTCCAATGTTGTGTTAGTTTCTGCTCTACGGCAAACTGAATCATCCATATACATTCATATATTTCCTCTCTTTTGGATTGCCTTCCCATTTAGGTCACCACAGAGCATTGAATAGAGTTCCCTGTGCTAAAAAGTAGGTTCTCATGGTGTGCTCAGTTGCTCAGTCGTGTCTGACTCTTTGTGGCTCTATGGACTGTAGACCAACAGGCTCCTCTGTCCGTGGAATTTTCCAAGCAAGAATACTGGGGTAGGGTACCATTCCCCACTCCAAGGGATCTTCCCGGCCCAAGGATTGAACTGGAGTTTCTTGCATCTCCTGCATTGGCAGGCAGATTCTTCACCACTAGTGCCACCTGGAAAGCCCCAGGCCCTCATGAGTTATTTATTTTACATAGTAGTGTATATATGCCAGTCCCAGTTTCCCAATTTATTCTACACAACCTCTTTCCCTCTTGGTGTCCATACCTTTGTTCCCTACAACTGCATCTTTATTTCTGCCTTGCAAATAGGTTTGTCCTTACCATTTTTCTAGATTCCACATATATGCATTAATATATAATATTTATTTTTCTCTTTCTGACTTACTTTACTCTGTATGGCAATTTACAGATCCATCCATGTCTCTGCAAATGGCACCATTTCATTCCTTTTTATGGCTGAGTAATGTTTCATTGTACATATATGCCACATCTTTGTCCATTCCTTACAACTGCTTATTCATAAACAAATGTTCATAAAAGAGATCTGGACTTTATATTGTGCCCCATTAGGCCTACTGAATGAGTGAGTGAATCTGCCTTTCTCATTTCTAAAAGCCAAGTTACTACAGTTGAAGTAGATCTACAGCTTGCCCTTGGTCCCATGCAAAGAAAATGTCAGTCCTCTGTCTCAAACCTGACCTTTTTTTCCCACTCATATTCCTCTTCATCATTATTTACTTCCTCATGTAAGCTCTAACTAAAGAATGAACAGATGAAATGAATTTTAGAGAAGACAATACACACTTGTTTAAGTTAACTAATATAAATTAGGAATAATTTCCCAAACAAGGATGCATTTATCATCACTTCCCTATTTAAAGATGTGCTGATCTGTTTCCCACTATTAAAATCAAATATGGCAAAATTGTAAAAGAATGTCTTTCTTCCTCTCAGTGTTTCCTTTCTTTCTCACAAGATACCCTCCTTAACTTCAACAGAATCACAAACATACCAAGCATCTTGAAACTTCATGCTCTCTTTACAGTTCAGTTCAGTTCAGTCGCTCAGTCGTGTCTGACTCTGCGACCCCATGGACTGCAGTATGCCAGGACTCCCTGTCCATCATCAACTCCCAGAGTTTACTCAAGCTCATGTCCATTGAGTTGGTGGTGCCATCCAACCATCTCGTCCTCTGTTGTCCCCTTCTCCTCCTGCCTTCAATCTTTCCCAGCATCAGTGTCTTTTCCAAGGAGTCAGTTCTTCACAACAGGTGGCCAAAGTATAGGGCTCTCTTTACAAAGCATCACCAAAGTACCCCAGATTTCTATTCTTACTTCCTTCTTAAAATTGTTCACCTCTCTTCCTTTTCTTCAAACCTCCCCTTTCTCAGGGAGATTGATATGTTATATTCAGGAAATAAATCTGAATAAAATAATCCATACTAAGATATGAATCACTAAAAATGCTAACTAGTTTGTTTAAAGGGCACTGTCTTTAGAGTCAGAAAGATCTAAGCTTGAACAGTATTTTTACTAATGAAAGAGTTTCTCTCAACCTCAGTTTCTTTATCTCTGCAAAATTGGCAGAATAGTATCTCACAGACTCATTGTGACAATTAAATGTGATAATATTTATGCAAAGTATAGCACCTTGATGTACTGGGTTACAAAAAATGTTATCTTCTTACTTGAGTCTATGACAATGTCTAAGTATGTTAAAAAAGAAATCTGTTTACATACCTAAATCTGAAATTGACAGTATTGTAACGTGAAGTCCTTTTTAAATCACTCATTTTATTTCTCTCTCTACCATAGGTTTCATAGCCATATTCAGAAGAAGACATACTTGTAAAACATTATAAATAGAAACATACAGAGATAT
Source organism: Muntiacus reevesi (assembly GCF_963930625.1). Classification (NCBI taxonomy): domain Eukaryota; kingdom Metazoa; phylum Chordata; class Mammalia; order Artiodactyla; family Cervidae; genus Muntiacus; species Muntiacus reevesi. The sequence continues at coordinate 24,829,134 of NC_089252.1, read as the reverse complement.
TCATGCACTAAACCAACTCAAGATAGCCTTAGATGTAGTTAGTAATTCATTCAACAAACCACTTGCTAGACCCCTCCTCATTCAGGCTCTATGCTGGACACTTGACACTGATAAAAAAGACATCATGAACTGTGAAGACCAAGAGGAAGCAGCCAATCCTGTTGGAGAGGGACTAGACCAAAGTCTTTAAATCAGATCAGAAATCTGTATATCTGCATTCACGTCTTTGCTATGTTGCAATCTTCCAATTGATGAACATAAATGCAATCTCCATTTAGTTGGCTCTTCTTTGATTACTTTCAGCAGCATTTTGTAGGTTTCAGCAGACAAGCTTTATATGTGTTTGCGCTGATTTAAGCATAAGTGTTTTGTTTTTTATTTTGAGCAGCTATAAATGGAACTGTATTTTTAATTTTGATGTCCCTCTGTTCATTGTTATTGTATAGAAATAAAATTGACTTCTGTATGTTAAATAAATTAATTAATCACATCAAACTGTTAACTTAGTTATATTTTTAAAATTATATTTCTCCCTTTAAGATCTGGGGAAGAGGTACTTGAGGACACAGAATTTCTGCTGAAGTTCCCAGAAAACTATGTGAAAATGGTGGTTGTAAAAAGGATATATCTCCTAACTCTTTGTTGCCTTAAAATTTTTATTCTAAAAAGAATAATGATGAAGGAATCAAGTATGCATAGTCTTTGGTTTTTACAATATAAGAAAGGTTGTTTGGGGTTAGTATGTGCACAGGCCTGTATGTAGAGTCTCTAAACAGAACTTCAATGAGTAATATTTTATCATGATCTTCCCACAGTAATACATGGCATATTTCCAACTTTTCTCCATGTATTCATATCTTAAAAACACAAAGAAACTTTAAACATGCCCTTTTAGTGAGATGTTTGATCAACAATTTTTTCCAATCAGTCAACTCTTCGCATGGGGTCGCAAAGAATTGGACACAACTGAGCGACTGAACTGAACTGATCAACAATTAAGGCATGCGCTTTAGTTCATTTTTAAATATAGTTTTAAAGACTGGAAATTAAAGGAAGTCCCATTTATTTGGTCATAGCTACTTGTCTTTTCTCTCTTCTCTCCGTGTACAATTTTTACATAAAACAAAGTTCTCTGTTCAAATGTGGCAATGTCTCTTTAAAAGTCTCCACCAAACAGCCAGCAAACCAGTTTAGCAACTTTCCTGGGTGGATTCTCCTATGAATAATTAGCCTTGAGCAATGAAACTGCTCAGCAACACCTCCTCTTGAAATCTTTGATCTGTGTGAGACTGCAAGATTCACAGGAGAGGTGTCTGTTTCATGGTGCATCAGAATATTGACCAAGAAAAGGCAATTCTTCCTTTGCTTTAATGCTCCAGATTTAGGTCCCAGTCTACGCAATTACTCTGTGTGGTGCAGAGGGAACCCCCCACCCAGGCCCACCAGGCCCCTCCATCTCACCCACTGCCTATCTTGAAAGTCTTCTTTCTGGTTTCTCAAACCCTACTTTCAAAAGCTCAAATTACATGACTCATTTATTTTGATACCATCAAAGTTCTGCTGACAACATGGAAATTATGCCTGCCCTATGTTAACAAGTATATTCTTCAGGTAATTAGACTGACAAATTCAGGCTCTGGTTAAGGGCCTAGAAAAGGAAACTTAAGCCATTGTTCATTCCAGTCTCCCCCTCACCCTTCATCAAGGTGGTCATTAGGGGAATCAATGAATTGTGTGACAAAAGATGGTACAGTGTCAGAACCTACAAAAAGTCCCATCCAGTAGTTCCAGACAAAAAGTCATAGACTAACCATATGTCCATAGGACCCGAGACAGTATCTTGTATGATAGACATATAGGTTGATGCATTTGGTAAAAAGATTTATACACTGTACAATATAATTGACTTTTTACCAAAGCGTGTAGAACCAAGCTGCTGTGTCACTGATGGATTTGCCAAAGATTCCGTGGTTTTATTAACATTGGAAGAGCAATCATTTGAAGGAGTAGTTTCAGTAGATGGGCTTTATTGTTCTTATGAGATAATAAATTCCTTGCAGCAAGAACAATGTTATTTCATTTTCTGTATGAGGTGCCTGATAGACTGACCATCAATAAGTACTGTCCTGGTGAATGTTTTTGAGTAGGTGACCGCTTGACCGCTTGAAAGTAACCAACACACAGAAAAGAGGAGGTATCTTTTTTATCCAGATTCATTCATTGCTAATTGTGAAAATTCTTCAATCACTTAAATGTACTGGGTCTCAATGTTTTAATACATAAAGAGTAGGGTAGATAAAAGTGTTATCTGACATTGTTTTTTATTCATTCAATGTTTATTTAATGCAAAGTAAAATAATATTTCTACTCTAATGGAATATATATGATAGGTGAATGGGATGATTTCTAGCAGTAAGAACTGCTATGAAGACAGGACCGCAAGGGAGAGGAATAGAGTTAAACCCCTAAGATGTCTTTGCTTTTTGGTTTTGTTTTAAATCCCCTAAGATGTCTTTGCTTTTTGGTTTTGTTTTAAATTTCTCCTTTCTCTTCAAACAGAAATCAACAGACTTTGATAGTTAAAGGCGACTTTAATTATCTGAATCAACTCTGGAGTGTTCTACAAATGCAGGTTTTAAATGTTTCATGGGTGAGTATGGCAAACACTAAGGCTATAGAACTGCAGCCCTAAAACCTCTAGCGTCTTCATAAAGTCTCTGAAGACAGCTGGTATCTGCTGGAGGCAGTGGACAATAATGTATGTATGTGTCATTTATATTTCAGTTATCTCTAAGTGTGAGACTCTGTAAGCAATGCATTTTGAAAACCACTCGAGTTTTCCTCACTGTGACTTCCTCACTGTCCTTAGCCAGTACAACTATGGACTGAGTTGACTTCTAAAATACCTCATTACAACTGACTTGAATACATTTGATAAATCCAAAGCGTTAAAACTCATTAATTCAGATAACTCACTTCCAGGAGAATCTAGCAAATTGCAAACCAGACTTGGTATGTGAGCTCAGAGGGGTAGGAATGCTACACTCTGGTCATTGTGGTTAGCCAGGTAAGACTTCCTTATTTAAACTTGGCACACGAAGCACGGACATGAACAGAAGATGGAATCACTTGTTATCTTTAGCACTGTATGCCTGCTCAAGAACTGCAGGATGGGGAAACCCCACAAAACAGAGCCAGGCTTCAATCGCCCAACATTTGGGCAGATGGAGTTGACATCACACTTTCTCTGAGCGGAGAACTACAGCAGCCTTCCTGGCTTGCTCCTTGAGCTCTCTCCCCACATCAGACATTGGCCATGCATTGTGGGGGTTTTCAATGAAAAAAAGCTCTCCAAGAATGCTTTTAAAAGGGATGGTGGGACTTCCCTGGTGGTCCAGTGGTTAAGAATCCACCTGCCAACACAGGGAACATGGGTTCGATCCCTGGTCTGGGGAGATCCCACATGCTGCAGGGCAACTAAGCCCATGTGCCACAACCACAGAAGCCTGTGTGCTAGAACTCGTGCTCCAGGACAAGAGAAGCTATTGAGATGAGAAGCCTGTGCACCACACCTAGAGAAAGTCCACATGTGGGTGTTAGTAAATAAAATTTTAAAAAATAAATACAAATAAATTAAGGACTTAAAAAAAGGGATAGTGAATATGTTTTCAACATATCTATGTTTTTATACTATCAGCATTCTAAATTTGCACTTATCGGAAAAGACCTTTTCCTCTCTTTCCTACATTTTTCTTGGCCTTTGAAGAATGTGCTAAGTAAAGATACCCTGGATAATAAAGAAACAACCCAAACAAAAAAAGAACTCCACTTGAACTGGAATGGAAGCTGAAGGTAAGAGTCTGAAATGACCATTTGCCAGTCTTGAATATGGCTAAGTATCTGTAACGTGTGGATATTATCCAACCCACAGAAGTTTTGTGAGGATTAAATAAGAAATACTTTGGATATGAAAATGCTCTGTAAGATTCAAATGCACACTTAGAAGACTTGAACAGTTACTGGCCTGTTCTTGCATACGGCATGTGGGACACTTATCAGAGTCTGAACACAAGACTGGGCTAATAATAGCTTATTCGAAGTCAGCATCAGGTTTTTGAGATACGAGCTTTAGAAAAGGACTGGAAATGAAGGTAATCTAATGTCCCTGAGAAGGCCATTCTATAAGGAAAAGCAGTGATACCCTGAGCCTTGTGGTCTTGGCTAGCTTTGGCTAGTCTTATGGTGGCTCAGTGGTACAGAATCTGCCTGCAATGCAGGAGATGCAAGAGACGTGGGCTTGATCCGTGAATCAGGGAGATCCCCTGGAGGAGGAAATGGCAACCTGTTCCAGTTTTCTTGCCTGAAAAATCCCATGGACAGGAGGAGCCTGGTGGGCTACAGTCCATGGGGTCGCAAAGAGTTGGATACAACTGAACACACACACACACACACACACACGTGGTTGAAGAAATCTGGCAGGACTGAGGGCAGTAGGAAGTGGAAAAACACACAGATTCAGAAAACACGTTTCTGAAGACCAGAACCACATTCAAATTGCCAAGCAGCAGTGTAATCTGTAAAGGCCCAGGATGCAATAATATATGAAGTAAAATAATAATAGGAAAGTGAAAGATTTACAGTAATAGTCTATCTGACTGTAGAGTCTAACAAATGACAAAAATGGAGTCTCTCTGTCAGGGTTCATAACATACATTTAATTTCTTACATAATAGCTTCTCATCTCTTTTGCACTCATGATTTGACTTGTCTTTTGGGACGTGGCTTCTTAAACTGGAAAGGAAACTGCTGAATCTCAAATTGTACTTTGCCAAACAATGACAGTCTTCATTGCCAACATCAAGAGCACTCCCTTCTTTAATCCATTCTACCTGATCAAGCACAGCATTTTATAAATCCCTGAGTTGTTCGAAGAAGGCTAAAACTGCAAACACAAAAAAGAGATGTTTAGAATGAAATGAACTATAGGTTAATTGGTAAGGGATTGAATGAAGGCCAAAATAGGAACTCATGTAAATCAAACTTTCAAAAAGAAACCTATGTTAAGAGAGTAAAAAGCAAACAAAAAAACTGGCTTCAGTCTTTTATGTTTATTGGTAAAAGTTCCTAAAAAGTCTTCAGAATGCACTTCAAAACTTAAACATTATTTTATTGTATAGTGAATATCTGAAGGTCTATTAGAAATTGACCTGGTTAGGAAAGAAAACAGGGACTTCCCTGGCAGTTCAGTGGTTATGACTTTAGCTCAGTTGGTAAAGAATCTGCCTGTAATGTGGGAGACCCTGGTTCGATTCCTGGGTTGGGAAGATCCACTGGAGACGGGATAGGCTACCCACTCCTGTATTCTTGGGCTTCCCTTGTGGCTCAGCTGGTAAAGAATCTGCCAGCAATGTGGGAGACCTGGGTTTGATCCCTGGGTTGGGAAGATCCCCTGGAGAAGGTAAAGGCTACCCACTCCAGTATTCTGGCCTGGAGAATTCCATGGACTGTATAGTACATGGGGTCACAAAGAGTCAGCCACGACTGAGGGACTTTCACAATTTAAATATAAACAACAGGGGATGAGGGTTTGATCCCTGATCAGGGAGCCAAGATCCTACATGCCTTGCAGCCAAAAAAACAGAAACATAAACAACAGAAGCAATATTGTAACAAATTCAACAAAGACTTAACAAATGGTCCACATTAAAAAGAAAGAACCAAAGAAGGGAAGAAGGAGGAGATAAAAGGGCTACCCTCAGGGAAAAAATGGCTCAGATTGGGTAAATTTTGCTGAGGCTATGCCTCAGAGAAATACCAGATTAATCAACCAACTGCTACAATCTGATTAGAAAGCAGAAAGTAAAGAGATCTTGATCACCTTTGTCAGAGACAAAAGCAGGAAGAATTACAAGCAGAGAGATGCTTGTTAGCCTGGAAAGTTAGCTGAGATTCTTCTCCAATACTTAACTAACACATTCAGAAAGCTGGAAGACAGCTCTCAGGGATGAGCCTTGCCTGATAGCCTTGGAAAGAAAGAAAGAACTAGAGGATTTTGTGAAAGAAACAGGATTTGTAGACTATAAGCTACAGAAATTATGAATCTTTGCCATCATAATTATATATAAAACTGGCAGTTCATTAAGATTTTAAATACACCTTTATGGACTACTCTTTGTTTTTGTATGCCTTAAGGAGTCATGAGGATGAGAATTCAGCCACTTGGAAATAGTCCATGAAATTAACTCCCTCAGAAAATGCATAGACTATGGAATATAAAGAGGTGCTATCACAGCATTGACAATACATGTCATCATCCCTGTCTTGGGAGGGAGATAGCTCTTCTAAATAAATCATTGATTTATCCACCTTTAAGATGATCAACTGAGGAACACGTCTTGGTTTTTCTCTTGCTCATGACAGAAAAAAAAATGTCTAAGAAACTAATTCGTGTACCAAAAGCTAGTTAAGTTGTATGGAGCCCAGGCTATTTTTTTTTTCATTAAAAAATTTTTATTGAATTATAGTTGACTTACAATGTTGTGTTAACTACTACTGTACAGCAAAGTGACTCAGTTATACATGTACATTCTTTTTCTGATTTCATTTTTATTGCAACATCGCAACTTCTGGAGAATTTTAGGGAAGTATTTTTAGAAGAATGATGCAGGTGTCTGCATTTTTCAAGATACGTAATTTTCTTTCTTCATGTTCTTCTTGAATCACTGCTCAGAGAAAGGATGTGTTTGCAGAAAGAACCACCATTGATCTCCTTGATTACTTACTCTCAGAGAGTTTATGTAATGGTGTTACCACAGTGTGTTCCTGACATCGTGGGATTGTGTTGGGGATTCCAGGCTGACGTCTTGCAGACATCATCCTGGGGATTGACTGTACTGTTTTTTCTTTCTTCTTCTTTTAGAGTTGGCTTCAGGGTCTACTTGACATGGAATTTATCTAAAGAAGAGAAAATTGCTTCAATTGCTTATCATCCTCTGAGAATCACAGATTTCTAAGATCTTATGTCTAATCTAGGGTTAGGTATGACAGATATTTATGGTTGAGACAGTATTTAAAAACACACAATATACTTAACCTTTATTCAGTCTGCATGTCTGCATTACAAATGTGGAGCCCAGGCTTTTTACCAAGCTAGGGTCACGAATCAGGGCTGCCAACTACCATTTAAGTATTTAAAACAACCTCCCTTCCTCTGTGAAGTCTTAATGGACTCAGTCCAGCACCTGGCACGCATCTGTCTGTATCACACATAAAATAAATTTAAATTGGCAGTGCCAGCAGAGAAAATGAGATTTCATGGGTGTGGAGATAAGTCAAACATTCAGGTGAGAAGTGACCTCAGTACTAGAGAAAGATAGTCTCCTCTTGATGCGTTCTGAGAAGCCAAACATTTTAAACACCTTCCTCACTGTCTTCTAACCCATAAAGAGCAGGTACAAGAAAGGATGCCCTCGGACCTCCTATGATGAGAAACACATCAAATTCCACAAGCATGTGTAGCTATTGTGTAAGAGTAGTGATCACACACTTACAGGTTTATTTCTACTTCTGTTTTACTCATTTAAAACTCATAACTCTCATAACAGCAGGAGGTAAGTGGGAATGTGTAGGTGTCAACGATTGTTTTGCTTTTTCCACTTTATTTGATACTCATCCTTGCTAAAGAAAATACACAAAATCAACATGGTAATCTGGTTAACACTTTGATACATTTTAAACATTCTCTTGAAATATGACCTAGGTGTTAAATGAGCAGATCTTCCTTGAAAATGCTGACTGAAACCTCCAACAGCATGTGAGTTCCTACAAATGGTCCTAACGGCTTTGTATCTCTTTCAAAACATGTCATCTAAGATAGAAGCACTGGAGTTAATACTGATAGGAATAATAAGAATAAATACCAGTGTGTCTTTTGTACATGATCTCATTTCCACTTTCTCTCAGATGTTATCACGGTGGTGGAGGTCTTCCCAGGTGGCTCAGTGGTAAAGAATCGGCCTGCCAATCCAGGAGACCAGGAGACTCAGGTTGGAGTCCCTGGTCAGGAAGATCCCCTGGAGGAGGAATTGGCAATCCACTCCAGTATTCTTGCCTGGGAAATCCCGTGGACAGAGGAGGCTGGCGGGTTACAGTCCATGGGGTCACAAAGAGTCAGACATGACTGAGTGACCAAGTGTACACACACTATTTAATGAATGTCTGCATCAAAATAATTGCTTCAGAAAGCTGGAATAATGGCATAGAACATTATAGAACTTTTTTTTTTTTTGGCCATGTGGCGCAGCATGGAAGCCTAGTTCTTCCACCAGGGATGGAACCCGTGTCCCCCCTGCCCCCCACCCACACACACTCAGAGCAAGTGTGGAGTCCTAACCCCTGGACTACCAGGGAAGTCCTGGCATAGAGCATTTTTAAAAAATACTTCTTTTAAAACTATTTGTAGACTCAATTAATGTCACAAGAGAGACTATAATTTTTATTCTAAAATATTTCCTTACATCTAAAAATGCATCACTCAACTTAATTCAGAAACTTGTTTTCTGAATGATTTTTGGTCATTGTTAAAAATCAATCCACCTCAAAGCACAGAAATTTGACACCAGAAATTTTGGCACAAGCTTTAAAATCAATTGCAGAGGAGTCCTAAAACACTGAGCGATATGGCCAACAATGTATAATAATTGGGTAGTTTTCCAATATGAATACATTGAAGGAATATCACTAATTTTCTAGGTATATTTTTGTATAAACAAAATTAGCCATATCAAGGAGAGGAAGAATATTGAGTAGTGAATATTTTTTTCTTTTGAACATTTCATTTAATAGTGTTATACTATTAGCATTATTTTTAAATGTTCTTAAATATTTTAAAAGATATAAATAAATCTTTTTTTAAAAGGACATTCCACTTATTCATTGGAAATGCTAAAATCCTTTGACAATCTGTATGCTAGACCAGTAGAAATGTGGTAATTTTTCAGTCTTTAACCTGGCAATAATATTACAATGATGGAGAATTATACAATGATTATAGTAGCAAAGTAAGCATTTTTTTTAAAAAATAGATTTTTTTAAAATGTGGACCATTTTTCAAGCTTTATTGAATTTGTTACTTCATTGTTTCTGTTTCATGTTTTGATTTTTTGGCCCCAAGGCATGTGGGATCTTAGCTCCCCCACAAGGGATCGAACCTGCTGCACTGGGAGGCGAAGTCTTAACACTGGACCACCAGGGAAGTCCCAGATAGGTATATGCTTTGAACTCTGCCATCTGTCACTGTCATGTTCCTAACCATATAAAGTATACTGTTTAAAATGGAAAGTAAAAATACACAAACGTGCTAAAAACTAAAATAGATAAATGTAATTGTGAACAGAAATACAGACATTGTCTAATGGATAGACTATTAGACATAGTCTAATAAAGCTAAGCCGCAGTAGAGTTCTTGCCTTATTTTGGAAAAGAATAGAAATTACAAAATAACTCTAGACTTCTTAGAAAAAAAGATGTGTGGTGTGTGTGTGTGTGTGTGCGTGTGTGCGTGCATGCTAAAATTTGAAGATAAATACTAAAGCTATAGATATACAACTTTTGCTGCTAGAAGTACCCAGTGTGAGGTAGAATACTGGAGTCTGGTTAATTGCCAAAGTTTGGATGTCATAGTGGAAATACCCACCACTTTTTAAATGAACCTTAAAAGGTTCCAACTACTGCCTAGAGTGAAAGCTTATACAAAGTCACTAGGGAAATTGGGAGAATGGACACTTTTGCAGTCAGTAACTGGGCAGAGACATCTTCTAGCTTAGTAACTAGTGTAGCTTGTTGCCAAGAATAGTAGAAGATTCATAAAACATGGATATAAGCCCTGATTTGATGTGATGCCCTCCAAGTCATCTCAAAACTGCAAAAGACATTAAAGCATCAATAAGGAGAAAGGAGGAGAATAAGTAAGTGTTTTAGTGAGTTCACAAATCAAAATTTCAAAACAAACTCATGTTTAAGCAAACACGGCAGTAAGAAAGACAATAAACAAAATCAACAGTCAGAAAAGTAATTATTCTAGATAAGATGAACATGTAGGAGCAGTCTGTAAATAATTTAAAAATAATTATGATTAGGATATTAACAAAGATAAAAGAAGAAATTTCTGGTAGAGTAGGAAATCAAGCAGCTATATGAGGCAGAAATAAGACAAGGACAGAAGTATATGCAAGTGCAGATTTGTGAGTTCAATTATAAATAGATATGCCAATAAAATAAACAGAATTTGCCTTGAAATATTCTTATCAATTTGACTGTAGTAGTCCCATTGAATCATAGAAAGTAAATTTATTTTCCTTGTCTTCTTTTATCAAAACTTAACTCATCCCTAAAAAAGAGTCAACTGTGTTAACTGATTATATGATGTTTCCAATTTTACATATTCATATCATATAAGGAGTAGTAATACTAAGACTTTGTAGAATTGCAGCACTGAAGGTTTTTTCCAAATATTTAAATTTTTTATTCACTAAAATCCAATTCATGCTATACATGGAATTATTATTTTTTAAAATTAATTTATTTTAATTGGAGGCTAATTACTTTACAATATTGTATTGGTTTTTTGCCATACATTGACATGAATCAGTCATGGGTGCACATGTGTTCCCCATCCTGATCCCCGCTACCACCTCCCTCCCCATCCCATCCCTCAGGGTCATCCCAGTGCACCAGCCCTGAGCGCCCTGTCTCACGTATCGAACCTGGACTGGCGATCTATTTCACATATGGTAATATACATGTTTCAGCGCTATTCTCTCAAATTATCCTGCCCTCGCCTTCTTCCACAGAGACCAAAAGTCTGTCCTTTATATCTCTGTCTCTTTTGCTATCTCACATATAGGGTCATTGTTACCATCTTTCTAAATTTCATATATACGCATTAATATACTGTATTGGTGCTTTTCTTTCTGATTTACTTCACTCTGTACAATAGGCTCCAGTTTCATCCACCTCATTAGAACTGATTCAAATGCATTCTTTTTAATGGCTGAGTAATATTCCATTGTGTGTATGTACCATAGCTTTCTTATTCATTCATCTGCCGATGGACATCTAGGTTGCTTCCATGTCCTGGCTATTATAAACAGTGCTGCGACAAACATTGGGGTGCACGTGTCTCTTTCAAATCTGGTTTCCTCAGTGTGTATGCCCAGCAGTGGGATTGCTGGGTCATATGGCAGTTCTATTTCCAGTTTTTTAAGGAATCTCCACACTGTTCATAGTGGCTGTACTAGTTTGCATTCCTACCAACAGTGTAAGAGGGTTCCTTTTTCTCCTCACCCTTTGCAGAATTTATTGTTCGTAGACTTTTTGATAGCAGCCATTCTGAGTGGCATGAGATGGTACTTCATTGTAGTTTTGATTTGCATTTCTCTGATAATGAGTGATGTTGAGCATCTTTTCATGTATTTGTTAGCCATCTGTATGTCTTCTTCGGAGAACTGTCTGTTTAGTTCTTTGGCCCATTTTTTGATTGGGTCATTTATTTTTTTGGATATACATGGAATTATATGCACTATATTGTAGATATAAATAAGAGGTTTAATTATTGTTGAAAAATTAAGCAGTATTATTTGTAAATGAACTATAATACTTGCTAAATAATCTAATATTGATTCTTGAGAGGCTCAGATATTATTTTATAAATGCTATTAATTATACCATGGTCCTATCATGAGTAGTTGCATAAATTATATTCATTTTTTCTGCCCATGAAGGAGTTGATTTCTTTTCATATCAACAGTGTAGATTAATTGTTAAGAGCACAGGCTTGGAAGACTATTTGAATTTTAGGTTTAAATTTTATATTTGAAATGTGAATCCATTAGGATAAAGCCAGGAAACAGAAACCACTTTTTGAATAAAGAAAATTAAGTAGAAAGTTACTCACATGACAACAGAGCTGAGAAGTCAATCTACAAGGCCATTTAGAGTTTAACAACAATAGGAAGAAGTTCCCTCCCTGATGGCTGGAGTGACCACAGGGAGGGGATAGGGTTCTCAAGGATTTAGAAGCGTAGTGGGAGCTAGAACCATGGAAGAGATGCCAGGTAGAGCTGAGACCTTGAAGAGAAGGCCATCTGATATGAGCTGGAAATAATGAGAAGACACAGCTGTTCTTGGAAATGTCCCAGGAAGCAGAAAGAGGAGAGATATACCTACTTTCTCCCTTTCTCCCACCCTCCCATGTTCCACCAAGACCTCCCATTGGCCATATCTCCCAGAAGTCAAAGAGAGCAGGAAGATTGGGAAATGTAGTTCTCTGTGATACAGGGCAAAAAAAGGGCAGGGAATATAGATTTGAGGAAAAACAGGATACTTCACATTTTTTATTAGTTTTATTTTCTCTTATGAAGTGAGCATTGTAACCCAGTGTTGTTGCTAACATTGTTGTTGATCAGTCGCTAAGTTGCTAACATTAAATTATGCATTTAAAGCACTGAGTGGAGTGACTGTCATATTACAAGCTCTCATTAAATGTTAAGTATTTTTATGATAATTTTAAGTCCCCGTGTTGTTTAAAATCTTTATCTAATCTTAACTGTGTTTTGGTTTCTGTTTATGCTCTTCTAAATTATAACTTCATACTCCAGAAGTAGTCCTTTGTCTTTTCTCTTTATAGCAAATATGACTTCCTTCTCTTCAATTCCAAAATCCTTATCAAAGTAGTGCATTGATGGTTTCATGGGCAAATGATATCTAGAATTTCTATTTGACTTTGAGAAATAATTTAAAAATTATTTGAGAATAATTTTCTTGAGTGTCTATGATATGTCACGTTTGAGGCCTTAAACACTGTATTTTATTTAATCCTTGTCATAATCTGCTTCATATATGATGTAGGTACTGTTATCACCATTTAAGAGAAGAGAAGGCAAAAGATCAGAAAATGACTTGCTTGGAGTCAATCTAACCAGACCCAGTGCTGAAATCCAGGTTTGTTCAACTTCAAGGCTCATACTTTGACCACTGTGATACCAACTGCTCCCCACTACTTTGGTCCATTTTTTCAACGTTCATATATTAAATTATCATGAGGATTTCTCTGCCATTTAACATGTTTCATAATCCAGTTATTTTCATTCATTCCTTCCACAAATATTTTTACAGTATTTTAAATTACTTATTATTTTATTTTTATTTTTGTCTTTGCTGGTTCTTTTTTGCTGCACGAGGACTTTTCTCTAATTGCAGCAAGTGGGGGCCACTCTCTAGTTGTGGTGCACGGGCTTCTTGTTGCATAGCTTCTCTTGCTGCAGGGCTTGGGCTGTAGAGCTCAGAGGCTTCAGTAGTTGCTGCACATCTGTTCAGTAGTTGTGGCTCGAGGGCTCCAGACCAAGGGCTCAGGAGTTGTGGCACAAGGGCTTGGTTGCCTAGCAACATGCGGAATCTTCCTAGACCAGGGATTAAACCTACATCCCCTGCCTTGCCAGGCAGATACTTAACTACTGGACCATCAGGGAAGTCCATCTGCAGCAAATATTTTTAAACACTCTGTGACAGGTACTCTGCTGACGTTTACATCCTGCTGGAGAGAGACAAAATACTGGCATCTTCACATTCTCTTGCTGTGTAACCAATTACCACTCACTTACCAGCTCAAAACAACACACATTTAATATCTCATAATTTCTGTGGATCAAAGGTCCAAGCACAGCTTACCTGTTCTCTGATTAGAGTCTCAGACAGCTGTAACCAAGTTACTGACCAGGCCCAGCTCAGGGTTTTTCCAAGCTCATGTGGTTGTTGGCAGCATTTATTTCTTGCAGGTATAGAACTCCGGGGTTTATTAGCTGCTAGCAGCTCCTGCAGTTCCTTGCCACATGGCTTTCTGAAAACATGACAGCTTCTTCTTCAAAGCCAGCAAAGATAAAGTCTCTAAAGCAAGTCTTCTAAGGAAATGGAATCCTTTATAATGTACCCTAATCCCAGGACGATACTCCATCACCTTTGCAATAAAAGGTGACATCCCATCACTTTTGCCACATTCCGTTGGCTAGAAGCAAGTCAAAGGTCCTGCCCATACTCAAAGAGAGGAGATTATTTATGTTGCTTAGTCCCTAAGTCGTGTCTGACCCTTTTTGACCCCATGGACTGTAGCCCACTGGGCTTCTCTATCCATGAGATTTCCCAGGCAAAAATACTGACTGTGTTGCTATTTCCTCCTCCAGGGGATCTTCCCAACCCTAGGGTTCGAACTTGGGTTTCCTGCATTGGCAGATAAATTCTTTACCACTGAGCCACCAGGGAAGTCCTGGAGGAAACTATCAAAAGTATAAATACCAGATGAAGATGATGGGGGGTGGTGGTGGTACCCTGAAGTCTGTCTGCCACACCTGTAGATAAATACAGGAGGATAATAGCAAATGGAAATAAGTACTCTGCAGAGAATCAAATATGGTGCTATGATTGTGACTGGCGTCTCTTGACTGAAAGACCAGAGGAGGCCTCCTTGCTGAAATAGCATCTGAACTGAGACCTTAATGACTAGAGGAAGCTAGCTAGTCTGGTTATGTTGACAGTGAGATGAGCTGGAGAGCAGTGGATGACAGGGAAAGTGGCATGAAATGAAGTCAGACTGGTAAGCAGAGGCTGGGCCATGTAAGGACTTACGGATGGACACATTTCTTCTCTACACTATTACTCAGTTCAGTTCAGTTCAGTCGCTCAGTCGTGTTCGACTCTTTGCGACCCCATGAATCGCAGCACGCCAGGCCTCCCTGTCCATCACCAACTCCCAGAGCTTACTCAAACTCATGCCCATCGAGTCGGTGATGCCATCCAGCCATCTCATCCTCTGTTGTCCCGTTCTTCTCCTGCCCCCAATCCCTCCCAGCATCAGGGTCTTTTCCAATGAGTCAACTCTTCGCATGAAGTGGCCTATTATTAGAAGCTTTGAAATAAGTGTGTGAGGGTGTGATCTGGTTATATATATATATATATATACACACACACGTATATATATTTTGAGAGGTCACTTCAATTGCTGTAATGAAAATAGAGCCTAGGGATTTACCAGTGGAAGAAAAAAAATAGTCACTCAATTATGTTCAACCCATTGGGACCCCACGGACTAGAGCCTGCAAGGTTCCTCTGTTCATGGAATTCCCCAGGCAAGAATACTGGAGTGGGTAACCAGATTTCCTAAAGGAAATCAACCCTGAATAGTCATTGGAAGGACTGATGCTGAAGCTGATGTGAAGAACCAATTCATTAGAAAAGACCCTGATGCTGGGAAAGATTGAAGACAGGAGGAGAAGGGGACTACGGAGGACAAGGTGGTTGGATGGCATCACCAACTCAATGGACATGAGTTTGAGCAAACTCTGGGAGATGGTGAAGCACAGGGAAGCCAGGCGTGCTTCAGGCCCTGGGGTCTCAAAGGGTCAGACATGCCTGAGCAACTAAACAACAATCGGTAATCCAGAGTGATAAATATTTTGATGTAAATGAGGAGAGCTGCATCGAAATTAGATTACTTTAGAATATTTAAATTATCCTTGCTTTTCTCTCTCTTCATGTATATATACACACATATGTACCTGTATACGTGTGTATATATATATGTAAAACCCTTTAGTACATCCATATTGGGAATCTTTTTGATTTCTGAGCTCTTTCTCACTCATCCAGTTTATTTGAATCAGAGAGTCAGACCACATAGCTAAGCTTCCCAGAGGTGACAGGTAGGATCTTGCCTTCTGCCTATCAGGCAACTACATTCATTGTTTTGCCAGCATTGCTGATTCAAAGGGGAGCCCCCTGATCAAAGGCGGAACACACCCTCAGCTCTTAAAAGCATCAAAATGCTCACTGGAGTGTTCTTTCAGTCCATGTTTTCTTAAATCTTAATAAATCTGGATTCTTTTTTCCTCTTATCATGACTTCTGAAAAAAAAGTTACATAAATATCTTTATCAAGAAGGCCAATGAAAATATGTTTAGCTAATAGAAATATAAAACTAATTTATTATGAGACGTTTATAGACAGAGAAGTTAAGAATGCCACACTGGCCCGTCCCCCCACCACCACCCCCAGTCCCACGTTCACTCTTTCACAACTGTTTGTATCCCCACAGCTTGTCTGTACTTGTTGGTTATACTTTCAGGGGATGGCCCACTTCTTAGAGTATTCATCCCTTTTCATATTACTTTAAGAAAAATCAGTAGGATTCTGGTTACATTATTCATAGATAATGTACAAAATTTCCTTTTTTTTTTTTTGGCCAACTTTGTATAACCCATGAATATCTACAAATACAGAGAAGAGAGGGAAGAAGCAGAGTACCTCTCACAGACAGAACTCCAAAGGAACAGCAAACTGACATTGACCCTGGGGTGTAGTTATCCCCTTTTAACCATGTTAGTAATCATGCTCATTTGAATTTACTCACTCTCTTGGGGGTGAGCAAACATTGCACGCACACTCATCATCAGAGCTTGCCTCTTAGATCCTCCCACAGAGGAGGACAGAATGTATTCCATCAGTCATCCTGAATTCTACTGCACAGAGGACTTCTCTTTAATCATGCAAACCCTCCAAGGTTACAACATAATGCTTCTCTTACACACTTTAAAAGAATGGCTCCCCCTTGATTTCATTCATTCATTCATTTGCCACAGATTCCTGGAATGCCTAGAACTATAAACACTTGGTGAAGAGTTGAAGATACAGTAGTGAACAAGACATTCTCTGCATCAGGAGCTCACCATCCACTGGGTTTCCTCATTCCACAGGCTTTCTTGAGCATCTGTCATATGCCAGACCATGTTGGGACACAGCAGAGAAGCAGATAGAAAATAAAAAGTTTTTTAAATAGTGTAATTTTAGGAACTGATATGTCCTATGAATAGAGTAAAGCAGAGTAGGTGATTGCAGGTGCTATTTTCAGTAGATTGATCACAGAAGCGATGTTTGAGTAAGGACCTCCATGATTAAAACAATGAATCAACCAATTTTCCTGTGGAAAAGTATGCTGGGCAGTTGCTGTTGTTCAGTCACTAAGTCATGTTTGACTCTTTGTGACCCCACAAACTACAGCACACCAGGCTTCCCTGTCCTTCACTATCTCCTGGAGTTTTTGCAAACTCATGTCCATTGAGTCAGTGACGCCATCCAACCATCTCTTCCTTTGTGGCCCCCTTCCGCTCCTGTCCTCAATCTTTCCCAGAATCAGGGTCTTTACCAGTGAGTTGGCTCTTCACATCAGGTGGCCAAAATACTGGAGCTTTACCTTCAGCATCAGTCCTTCCAATGAATATTCAGGGTCGATTTCCCTTAGGATTGACTGGTTTGATCTCCTTGCTGCCCAAGGGATCTCAAGAGTCGTCCCCAGCACCAATGTTCAAAAGCATCAGTTCTTCAGCGTTCAACCTTCTTTATGGTCCAGTTCATCTGTACATGACTACTGGAAAAAACCATGGCTTAGACAATACGGACCTTTGTTGGCAAAGTGATGCTGGCCAGAGAGAACACAAAACATAATACCTAAGCAAATGAGGACCATGAACTATTTCTTCTGAAGCTTGACTACATTTTTAAGGTCATATGAACAATGTCCAACTTTGCTATGTTCAAACTTAAACCACATTGCCATTAGGTCTACCAAGCACAGTCAACACAATAATACACGTTCTGTACACTGAGCTTAACATTTATACAGCTTGCTATCTCATGCTTTTCTCTGCTTTGTTTACTGAGATTGTATGTACCTATCATGCCTGAAGTCTCTGGGAGACATGCAAACCATTCAACTATATCACTAGTCTATACAAATCCTTGGAGACAAATCCACCAGAGTTCTCTATCCTCCTCTGACCTGAATAGTTTGCTCTTCAGGCTGGATATTCGGTTATCATACTGGGTCTTTCTTTCACCAGCATCCAGAGCATTTTCTTCTCTCCTGTGTTGGATCTCCTGATTCTTGGTCCAATGTCATCCTCTTTCTTAGTTTAGTTCTCATTGTGATGAATAATGTCCTCTACTAGCTTACTATAAAAGAACACATGAGAGAAAAAACATGACACATTTGATATCTGAAGATTTCTATGTTCTATCCTTATAATAACCTGACAGTTTAGCTAGGAATATGATTCCAGGTTGGGAATCATTTTCCCTAAACATTTCAAGGGTACATATTCTCTGTTTTCTTGCTCTCAAGTGGGCTGAGAATTTTGACGCCATCCATTCATACTTTAGAACAAGGCAATGAAAAGCTGGATAGAAGTTCCATGCATGTGGATAGAACTTATCAAATTATAGACATTATAGGAGGGTATCTATCTAGGAAATTAAGTTAAAATACTGCTGACTCTTAGTGCCTATAAGTCTCTGGTGAGGGATAGAACTGGTAAGTTTTTTCAGGAGAAGAATCGTCTCTCATTTTTCTACCTTAGAGACACAGCTACTGGCAGTCAACATCTCTGAGCTAGTGAAGGAAGGGGTTAGGATGTAATCATTCAGAATGTAGACATTTAATCAACTCCCATTTTCAGCATTTGAGTAGGAAATGGCAACCCACTCCAGTATGTGTTCTTGCCTGAAAAATTCCAAGGACAGAGGAGCCTAGCAGGCTACAGTCCAAGGAGTCAGACACAACTGAGCACACACATACATGTTTTCAGCATAGGAATGATTGCGAGTCCAGTCTCTCTAGCTTAACCTCTCTAGAGAGTAAACACTAATCTCCTTGTGTAAAGCAGGGCTATCCATGAAATCAAAAGACACTTGCTCCTTGGAAGAAAAGTTATGACCAATCTAGACAGCATATTAAAAAGCAGAGATAGTACTTTGTCACCAAAGGTCCATCTAGTCAAAGCTATGGTTTTTACAGTATAGTCATGTATGGATGTGAGAGTTGGACTATAAAGAAAACTGAGTGCCAAAGAAATGATGCTTTTGAACTGTGGTTTTGGAGAAGACTCTTTGAGAAGTCCCTTGGACTGAAAAGAGATCAAACCAGTCAATCCTAAAGGAACTCAGTCCTGAATATTCATTGGAAGGACTAATACTGAAGCTGAAACTCCAATACTTTGGCCACCTAATGTGAAAAACTGACTCATTTGAAAAGACCCTGATGCTGGGAAGGATTGAAGGCGGGAGGAGGAGGGGATGACTGAGGATAAGATGGTTGGATGGCACCACCGACTCAATGGACATGAATTTGAGTAAGCTCTGGGAGCTGGTGATAAACAGGGAAGCCTGGCATGCTGCAGTGCATGGATTTGCAGAGTCAGACACAACTGAACGACTGAACTGTACTGAACTGATCCATCAACAGTGCAGGATTTAGAAGATACAGTATTAACTACTCCAAACATTGACTCTTACCCTTGTTTTCTCTCCATCTGCATCATTCTCCAATCTTTGAGGCCTTGGGATTTTGAGGAATGAATTCATCTACTCCTGGTTTCAACTTTCAAAGGTCTACTGATTCAAATACTACTTTTCCATGTGATGTTTTCATTCCAAACCACAATTGAAATTGTTGGCTTACTCTCTGTCTTTGTCCTTGTACATAAACAGTTGTTTTAACCCCATTAGTTTGTTTAAATCATTTGAGTTTGATTTGGGGCATATTAACCTGCAGGATCTAACTAGAAACTTCCCCCAAATGTTTTTCCCCACAATCTAATTCCTTACCACAAAGAATTTCTGATAAATAGAATTTTATTCATCTCATCTCATTTCATCATTGTGCAGAATTAAGTGGAAGTTATAAAAAGAAAAGTGCTAATGTGAGAGATAAGAAGCTTATGTTTCAAACTTTATACGTTTGAGATAGAAATTGCTAGACCTATCAGAAGCTATATCCCTTTACATTCAATCTGATGCTTGTGGACTTAAGCTAATTGAATTCATGAACAGTTACGAGGCTCAAGGATAAACATAAAGGGTATGATTTCAAAGTCAGAGATATATTGCTAAAAATAATGTTTCATAGGTGAAGCGTTACTAAGGATTTTACAGTGGAACTCTTTCTATAACATGTATCTATCATTAGTCTTTAAAAAATCTGAGTTTTAGAAAGTTCCAGTAGCATAGGAACAAAACTATAGAACTGGCCAAACAATTTTTAGGCTTCCATCTTAAATTTAAGGGCCATGAAAAAAAGGAATAGCTACTCAATCAAAAAGGTTATAAAATATTCAATAATGCCAAAGTTCTTCTGATATTTTCTGGAACTCTCCTGATCTCTTTACTTTCTTTTTCAGCTGTATTGTAACACTGCTCTATTAAAACTTGTTCTCATTTTTTACAAATTATTATTCATGTTATAATAACATACTGAAAGTACAAATCAATGCTTTACCTCTTGCCCGTTAAAAAAAAAATCAGGCATGCATGAACAGATCAAAAATATTTGAGAGAATAAGAAATCAGCGTGGTGTAATAAAGAGGATTAAATATCACTGACTGAACACAAATATGTATTCTCTTTGCCAAAATCCCACTAAATAAAATCTTAACAACAATCTTGGAAGCCAGAAGATAATGGTGCAATATATTTGAAACTCGAAGGGAAATTAATTTCTTACCTAGAATTGTATATCTAGTCATACAATCAATTAAGTGTGAGAGTAAAATAAAGGCATTTTCATAAGGTCAAGTCTCAAAATGATGATATCCAATGTGCCTTTTCTCAGAAGCTGCTCTCTTCAAGGAATAAATTAAGAAGCAAAAAGATGAGACCTGGAGAACAAGAGATCCAGCAAAAGAGAAAGGAATAGAAAATGCTAAGACTAAGAGAAAAGTGGCACCCTAAAGCTAATATGATAAGAACAGCAGGTCAAACTGGAGCTAAGAGAGTATACCCTAGAAGGGCAGCTTAAAAAAAAAAAAAAAAAAAAAAAAAACAGTCAAACAAATGAACAAATAAACAAAGTTGTTTTCATTCACCTAGGTGAATGATTATCTAAGTTTTCAGAGCTCTGTGAAAGTACTGGGAATTATTTACTGAAAAGTACATAGAAATCTAAGCAGAGATGACTGCTAACAAACTCCAAGGAAAATGGAAAACTGCACACACAAAGGAAATGTGATCATAGTGTGCTGTGTAATTCAGCTGTGAACAATACAGACAGAATAATGGAAGCGCTGAATTTTCCTCCTGGCCCTAATGATGGCATAGCTGCATTGGGACCATGCGTTGAGAAAGGAATGTCTGTACCAAAACCAGGTTGTTGTTTTGTTTTGTTTTTCCACTTGTTGATTTTAAAGAGAGCTAAATGATCATGTCATATTCCATAAAAGGAATTTAATGGTTTGTACCTCACTTTTTAAACTGAAGCGTACATTTAAAATTTGAAAGAAATCCTAGAAAAAGCAGACTTGCAAGTGGGTTGACCCTGGTAGGCAGGTCATAAGGAATGGGCATAAGATTGCTAATTTTTCACGTAAAACACTTTGTCATTTTATTAGACATGTTAAAGAATATTGATGCTTTTTTTTTTTTTAACGAGTAGGGACTACTTAGATTTAAATCCTTGCCCTGGTCTGTTTCTTCAATAGCCTAGACAGGTTTATTGACTCCCCTGAACTGCACCCGCATAATTCGAGGGTAGTTTTTTGAAACAAAAAGAGTCTACAAATATTTTCTCCCTTGACACTTAGGTACGTTTTAAGCTTATTTTCTAAACCCAGAAGTTCCAAATTCTTGACAAAGCACAACTTGATCATATCTTCTTCCCATATCAAGGTTTCAAAAGATTTTTGCTCAACTAGACTTCCGCCCTCCACCCCCAGCTCCCTGTTAAAAGGATTCCACAGAGGCTGAGGAATAATAAAGCCCAGAGTGACCCATAACTCTTAAGAGATAATTTCAAGATAAGGGACAAGAAGAGGAATTTCCAAGGCATCTCGGATGTCCCAGGATTTTAGAGACTCTTCAAGTCTCAAGTTTCAAGTCCTTGCAACAATTCTGTATGAGCAGCAGAAGGGGTGGCTGTACAGGTCCAAAGCCAGGAGGATAGGAAGTTAGGTCCCCTCATGACATCGTGTGTCTACTGGTTTAAAGAAAAAAGAATATGATTTCTTCTTAACTCGGATTTATATTTATGTATCAGATATTTTTACAAGAATGTTTAAAAACTTTTATTTCACATTTTAAAAGATGGAATGTATTTTTCCATTTCATTATTCTTAAACTAATACCTTCGGAAATTTGCAGGCAAATAAAATGAAAATAGAAGATTGAAGCAAATGTTCTAGAACTCATCACTGTTTTTCTGTTTCATTTGCTATTTACAGTTGCTATTGACAAAGCTAACTCCACCTCCTTAACAGTTCTCACTCTGAAAAACAGATCCACATTCTTCTCTTATCAGGGACTGGTCCCTTACACTCAGCTTAATGTTCAACTAGAGTAACTCACACTTGCTTTACTTATTTTACACACTTTACTTACTCCAGGAGAAAGAATGCACATTGAACTGTGCTGAGTATATATTTTATTCAACTGCATTTAGATGTTTTACACTTATAAACACACATAATTATATTGTCTCCAACCTATTTATATTACTTGCAAATGGATGTAGCAACTGCCTGCTTACCACCAAATGATTCTAAAGTAATCTCCGTTAATGTAAATTACAAAAAATAAATAATCAAATGTATCAATTTATATTTGTGTATAATGAGTCCTAAATTTTAAAAGTATTATAATTGAGAATTTTATTTTCATTAGGACTTTGATATTGGGCAAGATTTCAAGTCAAAATGGTTTATCCCCTATTATTCCAGTAGAGATTATCGTTTCTCCTTATACAGTTGGTTACTGGATTTTTAATTATCTAAAAACTTAAAATAAATCTTCAACTATAGCAGCCAACAAGGTGTTTCATGGTTTAGATTTTAGGTTGCTGTTCCCAGTCAGTCAAGGATAGAGTCCTGAGTCAAAATGAACCATGTGGAGGGCTTTACCTTAATCTTTACTATTCCAATATCTCCCCCCACCGAAAACAAATATACAACCGAAATGTGATGTTGTTTGCCCTGTAGTTTACATAGAGGAGAATGCATAAATCTTTGTTGTGCAGTTCAATGAATTCTGAAATATGTACCCAGTTAACCAACATCCAGAGCAAGGTATAGAAGAACATGTCTGTCATTATAGAAAATTTCTCCATACCCCTTTCCAATTGCCAGGATTTTTCTGATTTCTAACATCAAAAATTAATTTTGCATATTCTTTGCATGAGCTCAATATGAGTAAAATTATAAAGTCTATACTGTTGGGTGCCTGGCTTCTTTTGATCAATACTTTTTGATATAAATACAAAGTCTGAAGTTTGGAAAAAGAGAAGTAAAAATAGTTTTTCTTCACAGATGGCACAACTGTGGGTAAAAGTCATAAGGCATCAGAAAAAGAAATTGTGCGTAAAAGTCATAAGGCATCAGAAAAAAAAAGCTTATAAATACTAAGAAAGTCCGTCAAGGGCTACAAAGTCACCATATAAAAATTATTGCATCTTACTATGCCTTTTGAATTTGCCAACAAAGGTCCATATTGTCAAGGCTATTGAATAATTTTATGGTTGATTAAGAAACTACTTGCTGAAATAGAGACCCAGGGACACACAGAAACATAACACCAAAACAAACATGATTAACAAGGTCAAAAAAAAAAAAGACCTAAAATATCCATGAAACCTAACAAGCAATCAAGATTAAAAAAAAAAGTTCCAGGCCATGCATAGTAAAAAGTGTTTAGCTCTTATAGCCATCAATTTGTCCTTCTCTTGAGGAACCTTTGTTTTCATATACATATCCTTATTTCCCTATGAATACAGTTTTTAAAAATCAAGTTGCAAAGTATTTTACAGAGTATGATCAACTGGAATTGGGACTTTGTGCTTCTTCCCTTTGTTTATAAAACAAGATACTTTTATGAGTAAAGAATTAAATGAAAACATTTAAATTGTCTTAAAAACTGAGCTACCTCTGCATACTTGATGTATGTGTACATGTAGGCACATATTCTGTCTTTAGGAGGTATCAACACTCACAAAGGTTACCTGGTCAGATGAAACAAGTGCAATCCTTAAATAGTTGTAATCCAGTGTTTAAAGTTTGGCTGTAGACTATCTTCAAAACAAGGCTTCTAGATCATTCATTTTTCTATAACTAACTGAATATAATGTAGAAAATGGCTGTAAACACATTTGCTTTGAAATTTTCAATGCTAGACACTCTTCTAAGAACTTTGTGTTCCTTATCTCATTTAATCTTCACAAAAATTGAAGCACATAATAGTTCCCTTATTTTATAAATAAGAAATCAAGGTTGAAGGAATTCAGATAACTTCCCCCAAGGTTTCACAATAATTAAGTAAAGAAACCAAAATTCATTCTGAGTCAACAGCTTACTTCCATGCCCTGACCCACTTTGGTATCTTGCTCTGTGTAAATCAATATTCTCCTTTTTTTTATGAACATCCATCTCCTAAATAAAGGTAAATTTGTATGTATAAGTAAATTTCCTACTTGTGTTAATTGAAATGAAATAAATGCTTAACCCCATAAGGACAGTGTGATATAGAGATTAAATTCTAATAAAAGAGCTCTTAATAACTGGAGTAGAAATTCATCATAATCCAATTAAATTATTTTATTTTTACATGTTGAACAAGTAGTGATTTCCTATATGTGATTTTCATGTAAATCTCATAGTAATTGAATGGGAAAAGTATTTCTACAGTTTTACAAAGAAGCACACTTGGGCTCAGAGGTAAAATGATTCTCCTTCAAAATCACAACCGCTGCCTGTCACTGGACAGTTACAAAGTTCATTCAATTGAGGATGTGAACAGAGTTCACAGAAAGAAAAATGCAAATGGCCAATAAAAACATTAAACCTCAACTTCATTAAAATCAGACAGATTACCATCTAAGTCACAAATAACATAAACATCTGTCTTATGTTTATAAACATAACATAAACATAACATAAAGGGCCACTGATGGCCCTTTCAGCTGTCAAATGGGCCAACATAGGTAATTCAAACTTTCAAAACAATGAAAACGATGTGCAGGTAATGGAATCCTGTCTCATTCCTGGCAGGAATGTGAACTGATACAACATCATCTAATTAATATCTACTAAATTTTAAAATTTCTTCCATTTTGATTAGGAAATTTCACTTTACAACCAATCCATCACAAATACAAACTTTGGATATATGTACCAGGATTTTTTTTACAGCCTCCTTTTTAATAATATATGTAGTGAACTAAAGAGCCTCTTGCTGAGAGTGAAAAAGGAGACCCTGAGTCAGGAAGATTCCCTGGAGAATAGAATGGCTACCCACTCCAGTATTCTTGCCTAGAGAATTCCATGGATAGAGGAGCCTGGTGGGCTAAAGTCCATGGGGATGCAAAGAGTTGGACACAGCTGAGCAACTGACACTTTCACTTCACTACATCAGTTCAGTTCAGTTGCTCAGTCGTGTCTGACTCTTTGCGATACCATGAATTGCAGCACACCAGGCCTCCCTGTTCATCACCAACTCCCAGAGTTTACTCAAACTCATGTCCATCGAGTAGGTAATGCCACCCAGCCCTCTCATCCTCTGTCATCCCCTTTTCCTCCTACCCCCAATCCCTCCCAGTATCAGGGTCTTTTCCAATGAGTCAATTCTTCACATGAGGTGGCCAAAATATTGGAGTTTCAGCTTCAGCATCAGTCCTTCCAATGAACACCCAGGACTGATCTCCTTTAGGATGGACTGGTTGGATCTCCTTGCAGTCCAAAGGACTCTCAAGAGTCTTCTCCAACACCACAGTTCAAAAGCATCAATTTTTTGGCGCTCAGATTTCTTCACAGTTCAACTCTCACATCCATACATGACTACTGGAAAAACCATAGCCTTGACTAGATGGACTTTTGTCGGCAAAGTAATGTATCTGCTTTTTAATATGCTATCTAGGTTGGTCATAACTTTCCTTACAAGGAGTAAGTGTCTTTTAATTTCATGGCTGCAATCACCAGCAGCAGTGATTTTGGAGCCCCCAAAAATAAAGTCTGACACTGTTTCCACAGTTTCCCCATCTATTTCCCATGAAGTGATGGGACCAGATGCCATGATTTTAGTTTTCTGAATGTTGAGCTTTAAACCAACTTTTTTACTCTCCTCTTTCACTTTCATCAAGAGGCTTTTTAGTTCCTCTTCAAATTTTTTTTTTATCTTTGTGATCCGGGGTTAGGTAAAATGTTTTAGAAGTGACACAAAAAACACAATCTATTCAAGAAAAAAATAATGAATTGAACTTCATCCAAATTAAAAATGCTTGCTTTGTTCAAGACATTACTAAGAAAATCAAAAGGCAAGCTACAAACTGGGAGATAATGTTTGCAAATCACATATACAATAAACTACCTATATCAAGACTATATGACGAACTTTCAAAATTTAACAGTAAGAAAACTTAAAACTTATATAAAGATGTACAAAAAGATTGAACAGACACTTCACCAAAGAGGATCTACAGACAGCAAACAGCACTTAGAAAGATAATCAATATCACTAGCCATTAATATCAATATATCAATATCCAATATCAATATTACTACCCCATGGTATGTAGCCCACAAGATTCCTCCATCCATGGGATTTTCCAGACAAGAATACCAGAGTGGTTGCCATTTCCTTCTCCAAGGGACCTTCCTGACCCAGAGATTGAACCCAGGTCTCTTGTATTGCAGACAGACTCTTTACCATCTGAGCTATCAGCTATCAGGCTCCCATCACGAGCCATTATGTAAATGCAAATTAAAACCAAGGTAAAATACTACTACAAAACTATTAGAACAACTAAAATAAAAAATACTGACAACATCAAATGCTGGTAAAGATGTGGAGCAACTGAAACATTCATATATTGCTTCCTGGAATACAAAATGGTACAGCCAGTTTGGACAGGTTGGGCAATTTCTTCAAAATTAATCCTTTACTGGAGAGAAATAAAAATTATTTTCCAGAAATCTTCCAGCAAACAAAAGCCCAGGACCAGATGGCTTCACAGTTGAATTCTACCAAAAATTTAGAGATGAGCTAACACCTATCTTACTCAAACTCTTCCAGAAAATTGCAGAAGAAGGTAAACTTCCAAACTCATTCTATGAGGCCACCATCACCCTAATTCCAAAACCAGACAAAGATGCCACAAAAAAAGAAAACTACAGGCCAATATCACTGATGAACATAGATGCAAAAATCCTTAACAAAATTCTAGCAAACAGAATCCAACAACATATTAAAAAAATCATACACCATGACCAAGTGGACTTTATCCCAGGAATGCAAGGATTCTTTAATATCTTCAAATCAATCAATGTAATACACCACATTAACAAATTGAAAGATAAAAACCATATGATTATCTCAATAGATGCAGAGAAAGCTTTTGACAAAATTCAACACTCATTTATGATTAAAACTCTCCAGAAAGCAGGAATAGAAGGAACACACCTCAACATAATAAAAGCTATATATGACAAACCCACAGCAAGCATTACCCTCAATGGTGAAAAATTGAAAGCATTTCCCCTGAAATCAGGAACAAGACAAGGGTGCCCACTCTCACCACTACTATTCAGCGTAGTTTTGGAAGTTTTGGCCACAGCAGTCAGGGCAGAAAAAGAAGTAAAAGGAATCCAGATAGGAAAAGAAGAAGTGAAACTCTCGCTGTTTGCAGATGACATGATCCTCTACATAGAAAACCCTAAAGACTCTACCAGAAAATTACTACAGCTAATCAACGAATATAGTAAAGTTGCAGGATATAAAATTAACACAGAGAAATCCCTTGCATTCCTATATACTAACAATGAGAAAACAGAAAGAGAAGTTAAGGAAACAATACCATTCACCATTGCCACAAAAAGAATAAAATACTTAGGAGTATATCTACCTAAAGAAACAAAAGATCTATACATAGAAAACTATAAAACACTGATGAAAGAAATCAAAGAGGACACAAACAGATGGAGAAACATACCGTGTTCATGGATTGGAAGAATCAATATTGTCAAAATGGCTATTCTACCCAAAGCAATCTATAGATTCAATGCAATCCCTATCAAGCTACCAACGGTATTTTTCACAGAACTAGAACAAATAATTTCACAATTTGTATGGAAATACAAAAAACCTTGAATAGCCAAAGTAATCTTGAGAAGGAAGAATGGAACGGGAGGAATCAACCTGCCTGACTTCAGACTCTACCACAAAGCCACAGTCATCAAGACAGTATGGTACTGGCACAAAGACAGAAATATAGATCAATGGAACAGAATAGAAAGCCCAGAGATAAATCCACGAACCTATGAACACCTTATCTTCGACAAAGGAGGCAAGGATATACAATGGAAAAAAGACAACCTCTTTAACAAGTGGTGCTGGGAAAACTGGTCAACCACTTGTAAAAGAATGAAACTAGAACACTTTCTAACACCATACACAAAAATAAACTCAAAATGGATTAAAGATCTAAATGTAAAACCAGAAACTATAAAACTCCTAGAGGAGAACATAGGCAAAACACTCTCCGACACAAATCACAGCAGGATCCTCTATGACCCACCTCCCAGAATATTGGAAATAAAAGCAAAAATAAACAAATGGGACCTAATGAAACTTAAAAGCTTTTGCACAACAAAGGAAACTATAAGTAAGGTGAAAAGACAGCCCTCAGATTGGGAGAAAATAATAGCAAATGAAGCAACAGACAAAAGATTAATCTCAAAAATATACAAGCAACTCCTGAAGCTCAATTCAGAAAAATAAATGACCCAATCAAAAAATGGGACAAAGAACTAAACAGACATTTCTCCAAAGAAGACATACAGATGGCTAACAAAGACATGAAAAGATGCTCAACATCACTCATTATCAGAGAAATGCAAATCAAAACCACAATGAGGTACCATTACACTCCAGTCAGGATGGCTGCTATTCAAAAGTCTACAAGCAATAAATGCTGGAGAGGGTGTGGAGAAAAGGGAACCCTCTTACACTGTTGGTGGGAATGCAAACTAGTACAGCCACTATGGAAAACAGTGTGGAGATTTCTTAAAAAACTGGAAATAGAACTGCCATATGACCCAGCAATACCACTTCTGGGCATACACACTGAGGAAATCAGATCTGAAAGAGACACGTGCACCCCAATGTTCATCGCAGCACTGTTTATAATAGCCAGGACATGGAAGCAACTTAGATGCCCATCAGTAGACAAATGGATAAGGAAGCTGTGGTATATATACACCATGCAATATTACTCAGCCATTAAAAAGAATTCATTTGAATCAGTTCTAATGAGATGGATGAAACTGGAGCCCATTATACAGAGTGAAGTAAGCCAGAAAGATAAAGAACATTACAGCATACTAACACATATATATGGAATTTAGAAAGATGGTAACAATAACCGGATATGCAAAACAGAAAAAGAGACACAGAAGTACAGAACAGACTTTTGGACTCTATGCGAGAAGTCGAGGGTGGGATGTTTCGAGAGAACAGCATGAATATTATCTATGGTGAAACAGATCACCAGCCCAGGTGGGATGCATGAGACCAGTGCTCAGGCCTGGTGCACTGGGAAGACCCAGAGGAATTGGGTGGAGAGGGAGGTGGGAGGGGGGATCGGGATGGGGAATACATGTAACTCCATGGCTGATTCATGTCAATGTATGACCAAACCCACTGCAATGTTGTGAAGTAATTAGCCTCCAACTAATAAAAATAAATGAAAAAAAATTATTTTCACACTGAAAGACCTGTACTTGAATGTTTATAGCATCTTTATTCATAATAATCAAAAACTCCATCAACCAAAAACTCCATCAATTTCTAATAGATAAATAAACTTTTGTAAATTAACATCAAAGGAACAAATTATTGATAAACTCTACAGCTTAGCTGAATCTCAAAGACATTGTGCTAAGTGAAAGAAATGATCATACTTTAGCTTTGTAGTCTCAAAAGGTGTATATTAATGACTCCATGTATACAATTTTCCAAAAAACCAAACTATCAGTTTGAGAAGAATTCAATGGCTTCAAAGAGTTAGGGATGCAGGAAGCAAGCATGCCTGCTCTTCAGTCATCTCTGACTCTTTGCAACCCCGTGGACGGCAGCTCACCAGGCTCCTCTGTCCACGGGATTCTCCAGGCAAAAATACTGGAAAGGGTTGCCATTTCCTTCTCCAAGTGACCTTCCTGTTACAGAGATTGAACCACTTCTCATTATGTTTCCTGCATTGGCAGGTAGGTTCTTTACCACTAGCCCCACCTGGGAAGCCCACACAGGAAGCATGTGACTATAAAAGGATAGCATGAGAGTTTTTGAAGGTGATGAAATTGTTCTGTAATCTGATGTAACCTGTAAATTTCAGTTTTACATAAATTTAAAATTCAAAAACTGTACACACAATCAATTATACTGTATGATAATTTAAAAATCAAAAATAGAAGCTGAAATTATTGAATAAAGAATAATTCTTCTGTGTGTATAAAATATTGTATAGTTGTGAATGTGAATGAATTAATATATTAATACCTAATAATCTGAGTGGGTACCTCAAATATGTTGCTAAGTGATACAATCAATTTCAAGTATTATGTTTATAAAATATGATCCAATTTTTGCAAAAATTAAAACAAAAATAAAATTTATATGTGCATGTATACATATATGTATGTGCATGAGTATGTGTATGAATGTGTGCATCTTGTATGTGAATAACGTTTCTATCAATACCATTGAAGAGAAAGATACTTAGAAAAGAGATAGAGAGGAGTTTAGAGGTGAAGTGGAAAAAATGGTTAACTTTTGTAATAAGTGTATCATTTCAGTGATTAAATACTTAGTTGGCCAAAAAGTTTGCTATGAAAAAACCTGAAGGAAATTTTTGGCTAATATTTGTTCTTTTTATTGAAAAAGAATAAGGAATGAGTGTTTTGAAAAAATATGACTTCCACAGAAACATAAATATTATTGTTATTATACACAGAACGATGTTTAAAGACATGCCTTTTCATTATTATTTATCTGTGATTTTAGTCTTCAAAACATGGTGAGAATTGAGTAAATCTGAGGAGTTTATTGTCAATTACAAAATATTATAAATTTAGATTTAGGTAGATTTACACTGTAGTGAGCTATGACCATGAACATATTTCAAAATAATTAATAATATTTCAACTCAGTATTGAGTGAAAGATGATTTTTGAAATAACAGCATAATTTTCTTCAGCATATCTTACAGAGTTAATGAAACATAACTATATTAGTAGCTACATGATTAAAGGCATAAGAAATTGTGAGTAAACTGCTTTATCATTTAATCCCTTTAAAGCAGGAATATTATGTAGTTATTTATCAAACCATTTGGACTGATGTTTGTATTTTGCTAAGTCAGGGATATTTTAAAGTATGCAAAATTTACATTATATTTTTATTAGTAAAAATGATTCCTTTTTTTTTAATAGAGTAACATAGCCCATTTCAAATGATTTCCAAAATAGAATTTTTTTATATCAGTAGTACTATTCAATATCCTGTTATCAGGTAAAGGTAAAGTATAATTTGAACACAGAGAATGTTTAATGCTTCTTAAACAGGAATATGTTCCTCAATATCATGTACACAGATTACCGTAATGTAAAATTTCCTGAAGGTGGCAGCATTCTAAGCAAACCTGTCCTCAACTTTTGCAGCAAGCTTTTATTTATAAAGCATTATTACATTTGCTGTTTAAAATGGCTGGTAATACTACAAACCATTAGTAATTATGAAAACAATGTCGCTGTAACCATCGTGCTGATGGGATTTCAAAAGAACTCCTACTAGTTATAGTCTATACTTTAAGTTATTCTTCTATATATAAGCATATGCTACATATCTGCTGTCCCTAACTAGCTTTTTAGCACCAGGGACCAGTTTTGTGGAAGGTAATTCTTCCACAGACTGGGGTGGGTGGGGATGGGGTGGAGATGGTTTCAGGATGATTCAAGCACATTACATTTATTTTATACTTTATTTCTGCTATTATTACATCAGCCCCACCTCAGATCATCAGGCTTTAGATTCTAAAGTTTGAGGCCTCTGGTGTGTATATATATATATATATATATATATATATATATATATATATATCTTGCACAAATATATGAAAGAAAGTGAAAGTGAAAGTTGCTCAGTTGTGTCTGACTCTGTGACACCATGGACTGTAGTCCATGGAATTCTCCAGGCCAGAATACTGGGGTGAGTAGCCTTTCTCTTCTCCAGGGGATCTTCCCAACCCAGGGATCAAACCCAGGTCTCCCACATTGCAGGCAGATTCTTTACCAGCTGAGCCACCAGGGAAGCCCTGTGAATGCCAGGAAGACCAGGGAAGCACAAATATATATATAAGACTAAATATTCAATGTATATATTACCCAAACACAAATATATACTTTTAAGGGTTTATATATCTATGAAAATTTCTCTTCCCTGAGATATTACATTAATTTTCTTACTAATAAATGTTAGCAAAGTGACAAGGTGCCAAAGATGCATTTCAATATTCCAATTTTCAACTTTGAATAAGAAGAAATTAATTTTATGCCAATTCTTTCTCTACATTTCTTGAAATATGAGGAAAATAATCATGATGAATATTATGGTTACAATTCTTGAAACTAAGAATGGCCCCCATAAATCAGAGGACAAATTCTAATTTAAACATTGAGCTTTAAAGTACTAACTCAATTCCATTCACAGCTTTAAATGAAAACCCGTAAAGGTTCATGGCTACCAATAAAATATTATTTGATGATACACTTTTGAAGCTATAATTCTCTATATTGATGGTTGTGACTGTTATCTTTATATTAAAAGGCAAGTTTCCTGACCTATATTTTGCCAATAGGGACTCTTCTAAGAAGAGAGAGTTCATAAGTATGGCTAGATAATCACTGTCATCCCTGTAACTCCACCAGAGATCACAGTCACCTCAAGGGAAATGTTAGCCTGTAGAAACAACTGAAACATATGGTTCTTTAGTAAGAATCTTACAATACCCAGTTCTTTCCATCCGTCCCCATTGGCTTGTACCTAAATTCTCCTATACTCATACAACCCCTGAAAAAGGAATTGGCATTTTCTCAGGAATAGCAGCCATTAATCCGTTGCTGTGTCATTCATCAGTGGAATTCCTCTGGAAGATCCCCTGGAGAAGGGGAATGGCAACCCACTCCAGTATTCCTGCCTGGAAAATCCCATGGCACAGGAGCATGGTGAACTACAGTCCATGGGGTTGCAAGAGTTGGACACGATTGAGCAACTAACACACACACACACACAATCCTTTGCTGTGTCATTCGTCAGTGGAGTTCCTCTGGATTTAGGTTATTTTTCATTTAAGATGAGATGTGCTTCTCCATTCATAGTTGTTGTTTGGTTGACTTCTAGCCGTTTGTTACTCCTTGTCTAAATTCTACTGTGTTTGTTAGTAACCTCCTGTGTAAATGTTAAGGCGGATTCATCAAGTATAAATTATACTGTCATACAACGAAATGTTTCTTAGAAAGAGAATGAAGTCTTTTGTGCCATGAGTACAAAGACATAGTGTGTCTCTGCAGATGGTAACATGCAAGCCAGCTAATCCATGTGTGACCATATGGTTTTTAACAAAGAAAAATCCCTGGAAGTCAGTTAATGCAACCTCAGCAATTTTTTCTTTCCATCTAGAGGTTCCCCCAATGGAGAAGACAATGGCACCCCACTCCGGTACTCTTGCCTGGAAAATCCCAGGGACGGGGGAGCCTGGTGGGCTGCCGTCTATGGGGTTACACAGAGTTGGACACGACTTAAGCAACTTAGCAGCAGCAGCAACAGAGTTTCCCCAAACAAGCTTTCCTCTTTATTCCTATTGGTTTTCATTTTTCGTTCTTTCCACATCTCCTTTTACTCTTCTTCATATCATTTTTCTCCCATTTGTTGTATCTTTTCTCCTTTTTTTTTTTAAACCTCTCTCCCTTTTCTCTGCAGTTTATGATTCTGCGAGCATAACACAAATTTTTTTCTGGCCTCTAGACCACTTTTTTCTATCTCCCTCTCTGTCATTCCTAACATTATAATATTGATTATGGTTTTTTTTTTCTTGTTTTCCTCCAAGGAAAATTTGAGAAAACACAAGGTCTGGGACTTGAGGTCACAAAAGCAATAATAACGTAGATTCTGGGTGGTGATGGACAATGATTGGAATGATGATTTATCCAGATATCATCAGAGAATAGGGACAAGGAAAGTTCTATGAAGTTTACTTATAAATTTAAAACCAAAAATTTTCCAACATAACTCACCCAATGAATCTTATTTTTTACATACTTAGGACTAGCAAGTTTAAAATTCTTAAAATATTTGGCTTGAACTCCTCAGTCAATGCTATAGAGTACACTAAACAAGATATTATACACACAGATGAAGAAGTGGATTCTTTTTCTATATTTTGCTAAACAGGGCTTAATGAAGGAAAGATTTAAAGAAATAAATGAGAAGGCTATTTTAAACAAAATGAGATCACTTGAGCATGAGTGACAGAAGACAGAAGTTTAAAGAAGAGAAAATAGGCATGATTCTAGTATGAGGAACTTGAAAGAGATTAGAGAGGAATGAAAGTTGAAATACAGGAAACAGTGAAAGCATTCATATATGCAATTAGCAATTGCCTTGGAGGAAAGCAAGAAAAAAAATCAATATTATAATATTAGGGATTGAGAGAGGAAGAGAAAGAGAACTGGTCTAGAGGCCAGAAAAAAAAATCCTTGTTGACTGCAATAGTAAGAAGGAAATAAATTTGGAACGTAACATGGTGGAAGGGTGATATTCCTGGTGGCTCAGTGATTAAAAAAAAGTGAAAGTGAAGTTGCTCAGTTGTGTCCGACTCTTTGTGACCCCTTGAAGCCTACCAGGATTCTCCATCCATGGGATTTTCCAGGCAAGAGTACCGGAGTGGGTTGCCATTTCTTCTACAAGTAATTAAAAAAAAAAAAATCTGCCTACAAATACAGGAGACGCTGGTTTGATCCCTGGATCGAGAAGATTCCCCTGGAGAAGGAAATGGCAACCCACTCCAGTATTCTTGCCTGGAAATCCCTTGGACAGAGGAGTCCAGTGTGCTGCAGTCCAAGGGGTCACAAAGAGTTGGAAGAGACCGAGGGACTAGGTGGAAGAAGCAGTAAGATTTTGCCATGAAGGGCTAGTTAGATCCTCTGCCAAGTGGAGAAGATTTAAGCATCTGAGTCAAACAGAAGAAATATCCATGACTGTTGCAAGAAGTCAATTTTGCCCTAAATCAAGTATAGTGAAAACACTGGTTCTAGCCAGCAAGCTGATTTTTATATCATGCATGAAAAGAACAACAAATACATAATCTAATTATCACTGAAAGCAGAGATGACACTAATTATGTTTTAAACTCTTCATAATCTCATGGAATGTGATACTAAGTGAACTGTGGACAGCATCAAGCTCATTCTGATGCCCAACTAAAGGCACACAATGAAATTAAAGGTAGCAAGAAGGAATTTGTATTATTATTCTATATTAGCTACCTGGAAAATCTTAGGTACTTTGCATTTGAGACAGATTTTCTTGTTTCCTGATCCTTCTAGCAACATAAAGGTAATATAAGCAGCTCTTTGCCAAAGTGAACACAGAAAGGAGAAACAGGGCAGAGTCACCTTAAGCATATATCACTCTCCTCCCTTGCCTACCTGTAGAACAAGCTAGGAGATGCAAGAAATGTTGGTTTGACCCCCTGGGTCTGGAAGATACCCTGGAGTAAGGAAATGACAACCCACTCTAGTTTTCTTACCTGAAAAATTCCATGGGCAGAGGAGCTTGACCAGCTACAGTTCACAGGGTCACCAAGAATTGAACATGACTGAGCAGACAGCACACAGCAGAACCAGTTAGTCATATCAGAAGTGGGCATCCATTACCTCCCCCATTTTCAAGTTTCCCATTGGAATACTGACTCCTCTATGGACCTCCAGTACAAGGAATTGAGAACACAAGAGTGGAACATAAACTCTTAATTTTGGCTATTGGGAGAAGTTAGTCGATATTAATTATTCCCAAAGCATCCCCGAATTTTTGACCTCTTTGGAAACAGTTGTGGTGTCAGAGGAATTCCATTTACAAGAAGGGTCCCAAGACTTTAAACAGGGTGAGTAAACACTAGAGCTTACCGCCAGATTCTACTGTGGCTGAGTTAGAACACTAAAGATTAGGGAAAGGGCTATTTTTTCTTTTTTTTGCTTCAAACCCTTAGAAGGTAGCCTTAGAGTTGGCCTTCCAGATGGAGAAGCCTAAATGTGGATGCCTCTTGGACCCAAGAAGTCCTGGGCTTAGGAAAGGGACTTCACAACGTATTTTGCTGCGGGCTGTAAAGGGATGTAAAAAGTTCTTTATAAAAGCAAATTTGTAAGAAGTTCTACACAGACTCATAGAGAAGTTTCAGTGACTTTTTATTTTTTAAAAGGTTTTTTCTTTGATGTGGACCATTTTTTTAGTCTTTATTGTTTTTGTTACAATATTGTTTCTATTTTATGTTTTGGTATTTTGGCCCTGAGGCATGTGGGGTCTTAGTTCCCTGACCAGAGATTGAACCTGTACCCCCTGCACTGGAAGGCGAAGTCTTAACTACTGGACCACCAGAGAAGTCCCTAATTGCTTTTTAAATGAACATATAATATAAATATGGTATACCTATTGTGCCTCTGAAAAGTGGACCTATCACAGGTGTATGACTCAGTGAATTTTTATCATATAAATACATCTCATGTAACGAGCTCCCGGATCATGATCTAAAGCACTAACAGAAAGGACTTTAAATGTAACTACTAACCTGAGTTCTAACAGCAGAGATTTGCCTATTTTTTGCTTTTAAACTTTGTTCATTTATTTTGAATAAATGAAATAATGCTACATGTTCTCATATGTATCTGGTTCCCATTCAGATATTACATTTGTATGTTTTATTCATATATTTGGGGGTATTATGGACTGGAAGGGTTATTCTCATTGCTGTATAGTAGTCTATATAGTAGACTATATACTATAGTCTACAGTATATGAACATACTGTAATATATTATCCATTCTACTATTGATGAACACACTTGAGCAGCTTCTAATCTGGGGATGTTATGAAGAGTGCTATGATAAACATTCTCATGAACGTGTCTTTCGGTGCACATATCCATTCATTTAAGATAGGTATATATCAAACAAGTGGAATTGCTAAGCCATAGGGTAGGTACATGTTCATTTGTTTTAATAGATACAGCCAAACAATTTTCCAAAGTGTTTCTACCAATTTACATTGCAACTGTCATGTGTGAGAGTTACAATTGATCTACATCTTTGACAATCTTTTCCACTTTTTCACTTTAGCCTTTCTGATGGGTGACCATGGAAATTTAGAAATGTACTCTTAACACTGGCTGAGGAGACTTGGACCCAGATCTTGATAATTCCACTTGTAAATGATGTATCTGTGTCTCAGATCCCACTATTACATACAGCATCTTTTAAGTGAAAATAAATCGATTTTAAGAAATCTACCCAAAAAACCAACTTTACCCATCAACCAACACTTTGAAAAACAGTTGAGGGGTCAATTCTTCAATTCAAGCACATCAAATGAAGCTGCAGTTTCAAGGATATATAGTTTTTTTAATTTCGTTTTTTCCTAATACTTTTACTTTTAATCAATCTGATTATCTGTTTCTTTACAGATTTATCCGGACTTCATTGGTGTTTTCCAAAGCAGAATATAGACCCACTGGAAAACTTGTTCTCGCTTAAAATGTCATTTATTATATTATTACCACCTGATATTTTCTGTGATAATTATCAGAGATGCAAAGATCATTAAAATAGAATCCCCCTTTTCAGTAACTCACAAACTTAGGAGAAAGATAACAGCTTACTTATTTTGAGTCTTTGGTGTATGCACTTCACACGCTTATCTCATTTAATCCTCCTTAACAACATAGGCGCAGGGTCGATTATTGGCCCTTTCCTATAGATAAGGAGACTGAGCCACAGAGATGTGAATAAACTTGCCCGAGGTGGCAGTGATGTAGAAGTGGCATTCAAAGCCACTATGCTTTTAACCATGACACCATCCTATGCCTATGACAAAAGACAGAATAGGATCTGTGCTTTAAAATAGGGCTGAAAACAAAGTTATCAAAACAAAAAGAGATAAAAGTGGGAAAGATGAATTGTGACTGAGGAAATTGGAAACTTTATGGAAAACACATAGGATGAGCTGAGTCGTCAAAATTAGGTAGTACTTTGAAGGAATAAAGTGAGAAGGAATGGACCCTCATGTAGAGGAAATAATACAGATTCAAAATTCCTTGGAGAAGGAGGTGTAACCCAGGAGACTAGAAAAAAGTGAGTTAACAAACGGACACAGAATGGACACAGAAATTTAGAGGATGTCAAGTATTTTACGCAGGCTTCCCAGGTGGCATAGTGATAAAGAATCTGCCGGCCAATGCAGGAGATGTAAAAGATGTGGGTTCAATCCCTGGTTCAGGAAGATAACCTGGAGGAGGGCATGGCAACCCACTCCAGTATTCTTGCCTGGGAAATCCCATGGACAGAGTAGGCTGGCAGGTTATAGTCCATGGGTTCCCAAAGAGTTGGACACGACTGAGCATGTACACATGCAAGTATTTTATGCATCATGTAGTCTTGTACTGCCGTTCAAGTAGCTGAC
This sequence comes from Muntiacus reevesi, assembly GCF_963930625.1. Lineage (NCBI taxonomy): Eukaryota > Metazoa > Chordata > Mammalia > Artiodactyla > Cervidae > Muntiacus > Muntiacus reevesi. Next base: position 24,790,283 of record NC_089252.1, on the reverse strand, counting down.
AGATGAGAGTGAATAAGTGAGTAAAGGCTACATTCAGGAAAGCAGCTCTTTAGGGTCTGCATAACCAAAGAAGAATCTCAGCCTAAGGTTGCAATTTCTCATTCTGTACAATTTATTTTATAATGTTGGGATCTTCAACATTATAAAGATCTTCTGAAGATCTTAAGATCTTCAGATCTTAAGCAACTCTCTTCAAAATTCTGGGGGTGGTTTTGCTAAAGGATTGTTAAATTTAATTGTATAGAAACTAGGTCAAATTTCAAATCACTTTCAGTAGTGTTATCTTCACCTAATTGTTTTAAAAAATTTATTTTAAAATGATAGATAAATCACTGACCCAAAATATTATTTTGGCATTAAGGAGAAGAAATAGATATTTTTAAATTATTACTACAAAAGTATTTGGAAACTGTCCATCCTTGCTTATAATCAAAGAAGCACAAATTATAACAACCTGGAGATGATATGGTACACTTATAAGAAGTCCAAAAATATTTTTGATGATAATGATGGCTATACTGAGGTGAAACTGGCCCAAGGAAACATAGTTAGTAGCTCCATAAATTATGTCATGGTTTTTGGGAACAATGTATTCAAGAATCATGAATAAATTTATATTATAGTTATTCTATTTCCAGAAATTTGCTCATTTGTTTATATAGTAGATGGTTATTGAGCATCTATGGTAGGGACCTAGAATATAAATATCAGCAACATACAGTCCATTCCTTCAAGAAGCTAATCTATTAAGTGAAAGCAAACTTGAAAAATAAAGCAAAATACTACCTTTCAGTTTAGTGACTTTTATAGAGTATGGTATACATGGAGGGAAGAGAAAACTAAAAATAGGTTATCTTAAGGAAACCATCTGGGACAGCAAGAAGAAATTCATGAGGCTGTTAATTGGGCACCTGCAATAATAAAAACAAAATCATGAAGAATAAAAAAGGTCAACCCCCCCAATATACTGACTTAATGAAACAGTTAAAGCATTATGATAAGACAAAATGGAGTGTGACAATATCTTTAAAAATGAAAAACCATATTCATTACAAATTATCATGCAAAATTGTTTACACAGCATGCTTGTGGCATGTAAAAATACACAGATATGACATAATGAATAAAAATTGATCAGCATGACAAAAAGATCATTTTAATAAAAAATGACATTTAAGATTGTATTTTGTTTCTACTAAAAGGTAAACTTTACTCATTTAATAATTTCTGGAAAATTAAAGGGAAAATATTCAGATGGTAAAATTATAGAGATTATACCTAAATATCAAGGTAAATATTAAGGCAAAATATTAATCTTAAGGTAAATGTTAAGGTAAAACTCTGATATGTTAAGTTGCAGAATGTTGACAACCTAATATTTTTATATTTGTACCAGATCTTCCCAGATCAAACCTTCATCAATTATTAACATTATGAACACAATATTTCTGTTAAAGAAGTGGGTGTTGATTGGTGACTATCTCCATATTTCTCAAGTGACAGAGCTGAGATTATTTCAATGATGTGTCATTTGCTGATTACAAGGGCTGAGGTCTCTCATCTTAAGTCAACAATGATTTCCAAAGGGCTCAGTAGCTTCTGATCAGAACTTTTCAAACTAGCTTTTTCTTTACCTGCCAAATTTTGAATTTAGAACTCCATGTTTTCTCCACTGGAGTTTATCATATAGCACCATAAAGTTATTCTGGAAGTTCAACTATGACTATGTTCTAATAAAGTAGAACATAGATGCTCTACTTTAACATAAATATAAGAAATTAAAAATAACTTATTAGAGAATATAACTTTCTTTTTCAACTTTTACAGTTAAAGAATTTATGGAAATATTAGTGTATGTAATAACTTTATTGTATACAATATTTGCTTGAAAGTTTGCTTGAAACATAACAGTTTATGTTGATCCCATGTTCTGTATAAAATATAGAGATACAAAATTTTGAAATAAGTTTGGCCAGTAGAATTTTTCTCAAGAAGAAAAAAATCCTATGAGGTTTTGTTTTCAATATATGTGCACACAACATATTTTCATGATCAGAGCAAGTAATTGTTATTACAAGAAAAGTAGCTCTCAGAATTATACTATTACTGGATTGACTTTTCAGCATTGACCTCTACTGTTATTAGTTGGAATAATACACTAAGACTTTAAAGAATTGCGGGTGAAACCCTTGTAACTAATTGCACTTATGAATTAAATAATGATGCTTGGGTTGTGCCTTTTTTCCTCCAAAGCTATTTGAAGTGTGACCAATAAGCTTGATGGGTACAATTTTACTTCTTACTCATAACACTTAAGACAAGTATACCATGTACATTTTAGGCAACTATCTATAACAATTTTTGTTGGTCCTATCTTTCAAACAAATATTTTATACAATAATGTTCTTATATACTCTAACAATCCCATAAAATTCTTTAACTGTAAAAGTTGAAAAACAAAGTTATGTTCCCTATTATTTTTAATTTCTTAAAGAAAATACCTCAAGTGGTTATTAACTTGACTTTGCATAGCCTATTAATAAATAGAAAACTGAAATAAGATTCTTTCTTTAGGAAAAAAAAGAATTATTTATTCTAAACATTGAGAATATCTAACTTTCTAGAGTTTTTTATTTATCTATGCTTTCACAAAATGAAATTTGTGAGACAGAAATTATAATACTAATGTTTTTCTTGTTCTTTTAAAATGATGATTAATAAGAAAAGTAATAAAGGCTCTAATTATTTCTTCTGAATGTTCATGTTGATCTATCCTAATTTTCTTAGAACAAATATTTAGCTGTTCGTGATTTAGTTTTTTTTCCTCTTAATCACTTCTTATCCACTCCCAAGTCTATATTTTAAGCAATTTCAATCAGAGCAGATTTTAAAATCCCAGCTTGTTCATGGGAACATACTGATTCAGAGTGAATCTTTCCTAATTATTTTGTGTTCACATGGGTGTTCACTTTGGCCCCTCTCCAAGCTTGCAGCCAAGAGGGAAAATTACCTTCCCACACCCAACTAAAAACAGAGTCAAAGAATATTTCCTTTGGTGAGCAGCGTCACTGAATAAGCAGTTTTCGCTTGGTGTGTGTGTATTTTTCTGAATGAAGATCTGTTTGTAGATTAAGCCAACAAAGTAGCTTTCACATGGAAGAATATGCACTGCTGTTGTTTTTTTCTTTAGAAATCAAATTCTGAAATTTACAACCCTTATTACCAAGTTTTTAAAATGCCAAATGACATGTGTTTTACACAGCATGAAACAGTTTTCTTAAAAAACAAGTTATAATTCTTTTCTTAATCTGTTTTTTAAGTCCTTCATCTTTACCCTTCCAAAACAACATCTTCTTTGATATTATCATCTTTCATGCTGTTCTAAACGAACATACCTTTGAGTTAGTTCCTTTTTAGAAGGTGAATATACTCAAGCCACGGTCTAAGAAAAGAACCCTGACAGCATTAAGGCACAAAACAGCTTCCTACCCTTCTGAATATAAAAGTTCAGGGTTAATTTTTGTCTTGTTTGACCTGGGAAAAATATCCAAGCCCTCCAGAGAGGCCTGGTCCAAGCTTTCTCTATCAGGAATTGCTTTGATTTAGAACAACACAGATTGTGTGCTTATGAAGAAGAAAAAAGAAAAATCCCCATGAGCTGAGTTGATATTCTAGAGAAAGATGGAGAGGTTTTTACAGAATGATGAGGGCAAATGGTGAGGTTTTAAAGTCTCCGATTCCTCTTCAAACCCACCTTCAGAAGTATCAGTCACACACACATGCACACACACACACACCTGCTGTTTCCAAGATGATGAATCAGACAATCCACTCATCTCGGGAGTGGTTTCTGCACTGGTAACTGGCAAAGCACCCGACTTGGGGGTTGACGAGCACTTTTGAAAATGGTAGTGATGACAGACTTGGATGAGCTTTTGCCATATGGCTTATGAGAGTACAATTTTAGAGGCAAGATTTGAGATGAATGCCACTGTAAGTGAAAAGGGCTGAACAGAATTAATAATGTGTATGGATGTAGAAATAAAAACAGAAGTTTGAAAATGTTTCTGTCTTCCACATGGTCATAGACTTTACTTATGACCTGGAAAATGAATGACTTCCTTTCACGTTAAGGTACTTTTGACTTAAGATAAAATATATAAACATTACATTACTATGTCATTTGTATCCTTCTTGAGTTTGGAAGAGGGGCAAAATCCTAAAACACAGATCTTGCGGTATTATTCACCAGTTGCGAAGAGCTGACTCATTTGAAAAGACCCTGATACTGGGAAAGAATGAGGGCAGGAGGAGAAGGGGATGACAGAGGATGAGATGGTTGGATGGCATCACCGACTCAATGGACATGGGTTTGGGTGGACTCCAGGAGTTGGTGATGGACAGGGAGGCCTGGCGTGCTGCGGTTCATGGGGTCGCAAAGAGTCAAACACGACTGAGTGACTGAACCTACTGACTAACTGACTAACCTCCAGTTGGAAAAATTAAAAGAACTTGTCTGACACCTTATTTCTGAAAATTCCCCCATTTTATAACTTTAGTCAGCTAAGAAACCTAGGTTTCATTAACTTTGACTATGCCAAGATCTCAATTAAATGAAGTAGCTTCTCCCATTTTACTTTTTACAGAATCTAGTACATGCAAGCCTGCCTATTTCCAGGTTATGCCCTGTTCAAAACTGAATCTCAGGGAGCATTTTAAAAACAGTAGAGTAGATGTTTCCATTTTCCTTAACCATATTCCCTTTCTTCCCTTATAAAATGTCCTTTTATGAAGTGAAAGTTGTTTAGTCATATCCGATTCTTTGTGACCCCATGGACTGTAGTCCATGGAATTCTCCAGGCCAGAATACTGGAGTGGGTAGTCTTTCCCTTCTCCAGGGGAACTTCCCAACCTAGGGATTGAACCCAAGTCTTGCGCGTTGCAGATGGATTCTTTACCAGTTGAGACACAAGGGAAGACCTATAAAATATCCTTTTATAGTAAATTCTTTATGAAAAAGAGAGACACATAAACACGCTACTCTGATATCCCCAATTCAAGGCTGTATAAATGGTGCTATCTGAATTTTTCATCTCAATAAATTCTGTGCCAAATATCTCTGTTTCATTCTTTTTTCATCTATTATCCTCTATTCTAAAAACAATTGACAACTTACTAAGCACTTTCTGTGTATTTATTCTCTAATATTAATTTCCTCCTTTTCCAAATGCTTACTAAATTACAATATAAAAGGCTCTCTAATCTTTTTCTTCTGAGCTTACATTTGAAAGTGTGCATGTGTGTGTGTGCATGCGCATGCACATGTCTGCACACATGTGCCCGCACTGCACACATACACGTGTGCCTTCAATCTTTCCCAGCATCAGTGTCTTGTCCAATTTGCCGGCTCTTTGCATCAAGCAGCCAAAGTACTGGAGCTTCAGCTTCAGCATCAGTCCTTCCAATAAATATTTAGGGCTGATTTCCGTTAGGACTGACTGGTTTGATCTCCTTGCAGTCCAAGGGACTTGCAAGAATGTTCTCCAACACTACAACAGGAAAGCATCAATTCTTCAGTGCTCAATCTTCTTTAAGGTCCAACTCTCACATCCATACATGACTACTGGAAAAACCATAGCTTTGACTATACGGATCTTTGTTGGCAAAGTGATGTCTCTGCTTTTTAATACACTTGTCTAGGTTTGTTACAGCTTTCCTTCCAAGGAGCAAGTGTTTTTTTAATTTCATGGTTGCAGTCACCGTCCGCAGTTTGTATGTATATATATATTTTGTATTGCGTGCTGAGTCATATTCGACTCTTTGCGACCCCATTTACTGTAGCCCACCGGTCTCCTCTATCCATGAAATTTTCCAGGCAAGATACTGGAGTAGGGTGCTATTTCCTACTCTAAGGGATCCTCTGAATCCAGGGATCAAACCCATGTCTTTTGTGTCTCCTGCATTAGCAAGCAGATTCTTTTTATTTTTTTTAACAAGCAGATTCTTTACCACCTGCCCCACCTGGGAAGCCTTAGAGCCCAAGAAAATAAAGTCTGTCACCGTTATCACTTTCTCCCCTTCTATTTGACATGCAGTGATGGGACCAGATGTCTTGATCTTAATTTTTTGAATGCTGAGTTTCAAGCCAGCTTTTTCACTCTCCTCTTTCATCCTCATCAAGAGGTTCTTTAGTTTCTCTTCACTTTCTGCCATTAGAGTGGTATCATCTGTATATTTGAAGCTGTTGATATTTCTCCCTGGCAATCTTGATTCCAGCTTGTGAGCCATCCAGCCTGGCATTTCGCATGATGTACTTTGTACAGAAGTAAAACAAGCAAGGTGACAATATATAACCTTGACATATTCCTTCCCCAACTTTGAACCAGTCCATTGTGCCACGCATGGTTCTAACTGTTGTTCTTGACCTGCATACAGTTTTCTCAGGAGGCAGGTAAGGTGGTCTGGTATTCCCATCTCTTTAAGAATTTTCCACAGTTTGCTGTGATCCACATTCAAAGGCTTTAGTGTAGTCAATGAAGCAAAAGTAGATGCTTTTCTGGAATTCCCTTGACTTCACTATGATCCTATGAATGTTGGCAATTTGATCTCTGATCCCTCTGCCTTTTCTAAACCCAGCTTCTATATGTGGAAGTTCTGGTTCACATACTGCTGAAGCCCAGTTTGAAGGGTTTTGAGCATAACCTTACTAGCATGTGAAATGAATGCAATTGTATGGTAGTTTGAACATTCTTTGGTATTACCTTTTCTGGGATTGGCATGAAGACTGACCTTTTCCACTCCATCTCCATTGCTCCAATACTAATAATAGCACACAAGACCCTTCACCTGGGTTTCTGTAATAACCTCCTAGATGGAATGTCTGTTGCTCTTCTCTCTCTCTAAAGTCTATTTTCCACATTGCAATGTAAGGAGCCCTTTGAAAATGAAAGTCAAATCCCATCATCACTGTTTACAACTCTGCAACACTTTTTTCATATAACAGAATAAAAGTTGAATTATTCATGATGCCTTTAAGGTGGCCCCACATCATCTGTCCCGTGCACTATCTCATTCCCCTCTAATCTATGTGAGGAATTTCTGCTTTAAGATATTTCCCTGTGTATTTCCTCCATCTAAGATGTTCCTCCAGCAGATATCTGCATGGACAACTCCCTTTCTACCTCAAAGCTTGGACTCAAAAGTCATGTGTTCAGTACGTTTATCCTGATCATCTATTTAACTCCCCAGTCTTAAATTACTCTTCCCCTGCTCTAATTTTTCCACACACTTAACACTTTCTTATGTATACAATTTATTTAATATTTTTTATACTTATCTTCTCACCCACTAGACTATAAATTCCAATAACTCAGGGATTTTTTTGACTGTTTGACTATTTGTTTGTTTACTCCTTTGTCTGTTTATCCCAAATGCCTAATATAGTGCCTAGCAGATGGCGGGAACTGAAGGTTTACTGAATGAATAAATATGAAAATAATTACCCTTTCTCAAGCTCTAGCTTTCTAGATGGAATACATATGGTTGATCACATTAAGCCTACTTTCCAACATGAATAATTTTTTATGATTCTCCTCCAGATTTTCTCCATAGTCTCAGAAGCTTCTATGTTATGTATCCAAATGGAATTTAGCACTTCAATACTGTCTGTAGTCTGAGAGTAGAAGAATATTCACAATGAAATTTGCCAAGTATTCTTACATATTTATCACAGAATTCCTACTGTATTTCTGATATTATTCCAAGAACTAGAGACAAATTTGTCCCAGAAGAAGAAACAATAAACCTGAGCTCTTTATTCAATGACAAATACACCTGGCTTCTGCTAACCATATGATTTTAATGGCAGACTATTTGTTCTCTAGTAAAACATCTCCCTGACCTCCCCATGGATTCTTTCTACTAGACTATTAAACTCTATGGTTTTATATACAATAGAATCTAGAGTAATTATCTACCAGCTTCATACATCATTCCACATTAGTACCATTTGTGCTTCAAAAGGACACATGACCCTTTTCTGTGGCTTTTCTTGTTGCCAATGAGAAACAGCTAGAGTATTCTGAAAGATATACAAGGAACTCATTTGCTACTTGAGGGTAATGTGTTAAAGAACTGAATGTGACCAAGTTTCAGAGTTAATAACAGCTGAGAAAATGAAGCCTTGAATCTACCATGTTTACCTTGATGCCACCTTACTATCATCTATCAAAATTTTTAAAAACATTCATTTTTTTATTTGGTGGGCAGGTGGGTAGAGGCATGGGAGGGTGGTAGAGTTTTTTATTTTCATATTCTTGGTCTTTTCATGTATCATAGAGTATGATGCCTTGGCAGCAGAATTTGACTATAAATTTCTGTTTACTTGGCTAAAGTGACATGTTGGTTTTCCCTGTTAAGATTTTACAAGAGATCTTCTCAGAGATAGCAGCTAGAGCACAACTCCTTTTGCCTTTTCTGTCTCCAAGGGATTTCCTGACCCAGGGATTGAACACTAGTCTCTTATGTCTCCTGCGTTGGCAGGAGGGTTCTTTACCACTAGCGCCAATGGGATGAGGTCAAAATATCAACATTAACAAGAAACTGGAAGAAATTAATTCCAACTCTTATGAATGACTTTGAGAGGTTCAAGACTTCAGTGGAGGAAGTAACTGTAGATGTGGTGAGAATAAGAAGTGGTGCCTGAAACTGTGATTGAATTGCTGCAATCTGGTGATAAAACTTGGATGAAAAATTTGTTTCTTATGGATAAGCAAAGAAAGTGGTTCCCTGAGATGCGATCTACTCCTTGTGAAGATGCTGTGAAGATTGATGAAATGCCAACAGAGGATATAGAATATTCCATAAACTTAGTTAATAAAGCAGCAACAGGGTTTGAGAGGACAGACCCCAATTTTGACAGTAGTCCTACTGTGGGTAAAATACTGTAACCAAGCTCTCAGTTATGGCTATGGTATAATAAAAAATTATATTGAAACTATAGTTCTTTCTAGGATGTCAGGGAATACTGCAAAGAAGAAAAGCCTTTTGAGATGTATTTTAAAGATTAATAAAGAATTTGTCAAACTGAGAAATGAGGTGAGAGTTGGGGGAAAGACAACCCAACAGAATGAAACCACATGAGCACAGTCCTAGAGGAATGAAAAGGCTCAGCAACTGGAGAAAAGGCTAAGTAGTCCAGTGGACCACATGTTAGTCATGTCTGACCCTTGGCAATTATATAGACTGAAGCCCGCCAGGCTCCTCTATCCGTGGAATTCTCCAGGCAAGAATACTGGAGTGGGTAGCCATTCCTTTCCCCAGGGGATCTTTGGAAGTGATGAGAGAAGAGAGGAAGATTTTGGTCAGATATTTAGACTTGAGATAGCAAGTGAAGAAAACTCTTCTAGCCAGTAACGTGCCCCCTCACTGGTCTAGAGAAATACAACTTCGTGTAAGCAAACGTATGGGGCCTGTGTAGGCAGTTCATTGGGTATTATATTATGCTAATGGTAAGATTCTAAGTTGTCAGTCTCAACTCATTTTCCTTAGGATGGGACCACAGGACAACCCAGCAGGATTCCGGTGCCATTTTCAGCACTACCTCTGTTACCTTGGGACTCTAAGACTGTTTGCATAAATAGCTCTCTTTCTCAGCCATCCTATGTGTTCTTCCTTACAAGAGATGTACGTATGGTATTTATTGACCTACAGGAGATATCTGAACCCATTCGACTAATCTATGACTTATCTAACAGACTGAAAGACCCGAACACCCCTGCACACAGACCTTTGGTACACCTGTTGTGTTGGTCCTTGTTTCCAGCTGTTATGAGAGGACCTCCTTTCCCTATGAAGTTTATCCCACACCCCAGCTATGCCTAGAACACCCAGAATTCCCAGGATGTCTCCTGCATGTTCCTGAAAGCACTCAACTGACATCTGCCATTTTCTTCCTCTCCTCGCTGACCACCTCAGGTGATGTTTGCTCCAGAGATAAGCCACTTTTACATTATGATCATCACCTTCTGCCATGTGTGACTGTCTCCTGCTGGAATCCTCAACCTGTACAGTCTACAGTGGGTTCTGTAAAGAAGAGGTGTCACACTCTTCTTTCCTACCGGGAGCCATGTTTTGGCTTGCCAGTAATAGGTTTTAGTGAAGATATCATTTCAGTTTTACATTCAACCCCTCCTTTTCCAATAGAATCAGGTATGCATCAGAATGTCAAGAGACAGATCGATGTATGAACAACATGGTGTATTCATGATTGTTTCTGCTTCTCTGACAGTCAGTGCTTTGTTTCCTAGACCAAACTTGTCCTCCTGTCTCTCTTCATGGGTTAGAACCTCTCCTAGGTAGCTCATCAGTCCCTCATGCATCTCTAAATTTCTGATGAGCCTATACAGACATAATGAAGCCAGAGGCACATAATTGGGTGAGAGAAAGGGAACTTTACTTGCACTTCAGTTCACGCCTCTGCATGTCAGCAGCCATTGTCTATGAGGAAGTGTTACAAAAGGAGAGAGATATATAGTTGTATATTTATTCATTGAAATTACCAAATGCTAAAAGAGCTTTCTATGAAAAAAAAATACTTTAGAAGCTCTAAAGTGAAAGCAAATCATTTTATTTATTTCCACTTAGCATCTTTTGAAGGTAAAAGGAGAATGGGGGACAGAGGATGAGATGTTTAAATAGCATCACTGACTCGATGGACATGAGTTTGAACGAACTCCAGGAGATAGTGAAGGACAGGGAAGCCTGGCATGCTGCAGTTCATGGGGTCACAAAGAGTTGGAGACAACTTAGCAACTAAACAACAACAGCATATTTTGAAACGTGTTTCAAAAATAATCAAGTGGAGTCATTTACAGAAGATACAGAGATAATAAGTATGAGGTCAGGAGAGGAAGTAGAGGCCTCAAGTACTGGAATGGGACCAGCATGGCACAGCCCAGGAGCAAAGCTTGTCCTGGGAGTGAAGCACTCTTGAGAACAGGATGGTATGGGTCACTCAGAGTTCTTCCCGCCTTGCCCATGCCTGAGACTGGGGGAGACTTTGGTAAAAAACCTTCACCTTTGAAAGATATTATAATGCATCATTAATTCAATGTCCCTCTATAATAAAGTGTTTCCCTGGTGGCTCAGGGGGTAAAGAATGTGCCTGCAGTGCAGGAGACCCAGGTTTGATCCCTGAGTCAGGAAGATCCCCTGGAGAAGGAACTGGCAACCCACTCCAGTATTCTCGCCTGGAGATCCCATGGACAGAGGAGCCTGGCAGGCTACAGTCCACGGGGTCACAAAGAGTTGAATGTGACTGAGCAACTAACACATTCACCATTAGAAAAGAGGATGACATTCTTTTTTCCTCTCACCAAGACTACTGTATCATGGGATCCAACCCTCTTAAGTGGGAGACGGGGCGTTGACTGGGCAAGGGAAGTGGTCCACTTGGCATCACCAGTAACACTTTGAGGAAATCCTCCAAGAAATCTCAGAAATGCTTGAGGGTTCAAAGAGTGGTTTGTTCGCAATTGAGGACTGGGTGTGTATTAGCAGATGGGTGCCCTGTCTGATGAAAGATCAATTTCAATTAAAAGGACCAGATCTATTTATCCCCCCCTTTTCCCCACAGCCTGTCCTTTATTGCCTCTCAGTTTTAGTACAGCCATAACCTTTGGCAGGTTTCCTGGGTGGTTCACAATCTCCTTAGGAAAGTCTCTGAACAGATCGTACTGAAAAGCGCATCATTGCCCTTAGTGCTTCTTCAGTTCACTATGAGCTCTACCATCGGACAAAAGTTCCTCACCAGCTACAGAAACCAAATTTGGGGTTTTATGAATGCAGCAACAGCTTTTTGTCCTTATATACTGCATCCAGGCCAAATCAGTTCAATGAGCTCTTAATTGGCTTCCGAGCAGTGCCTGAACCACATCATCTTGAGTCATAAGGAGTCTAGCGTGTCAGATTCTTATTCAAGTGACTCCAATCTTTCCTTATCTCTTTCGACTTCTTTCACACTTTCACTCCTCCCCCATCCATCCATCTTTTCGCAGCAAGTTTTCAAGAGTGCTAACCTTCTCAGAATTGCATCTCACACCATGCAAACACTAGCCTACTTAACTTTTTTTCTCTCCCTTTTCTCAACCTGCCTCTTTTCAAGGACCCAACACACCTAATCTGAGCAGAGCCTCTCCACCCCGCCTACTGCCCAACCCAGAGTCAGAGCACAGGTCGCTGCACGCTCTGGGCTTCTCCTCCTCCCACCATCCCTCTCCACCCACCGCCCCTGTCCCTCCCGCCCAGTCTACACCTGGAGGCGATCCCCTGCTCTCCCAAGCTACTTAGACCATTATCTTCACTGCCCATCCTGAGAGCCAGTTTTACTGCTCATTGTTCACTAGAGGGAAAAAAAAAAAAAAAACAAAAACCACTGAGACAGCACCCAAGTAACTTTGAGAAGGCAGCTGAGGAGGAATACAGATGCTCTAGACAGTCACTTTCATTTCTTTTTTTTAAAACCATAACTCATCACAAGAAAATAGTACATAAAATATAGTTTATATAGTGATCCAGTTGTTCAGTTGTTAAGTCCTATCCGACTCTTTGTGACCCCAGGACTGAAGCCTGCCGGCTCCTCTGTCTGGAGCTCACATTCACATCTATCGAGTTGGTGATGCTAGATAACCATCTCATCCTCTGTCGCCTTTTTCTCCTCCTACTTTCAATCTTTCCCAGCATCAGGGTCTTTTCCAATGAGTTGGCTCTTTGCATCAGATGGCCAAAGTATTGGAGCATCAGTCCTTCCAATGAATATTCAGAACTTCAGATTTCCTTTAGGATGGACTGGTTGGATCTCCTTGCAGTCCAAGGGCCTCTCAAGAGTCTTCTCCAGCACCACAGTTTGAAAGCATCAGTTCTTCAGTGCTCAACCTTCTTTATAGTCTAGCTCTCACATCGATATCCAGTACATGCACATATACTGAAGAATTTATAAATTAATACAACACACCAAAGGAAAGAATAGAATATACCAAGTATATCATCAAGCACAGGATTAATTTACATCAATTCAATCACACATTTTTAAAAAACTGGAAACTTACATGGTATGTGCATAATGTTTATTATATTCTGTACATTTCTGTGTTATAATAATAATAATTGACACTTATTCAGTACTTGTTCTATGCTTGGCACATATATTAAATCATGAAATTCTTCTAACACTATGAGGCAGATACCGATATTAGACTTACTTTAGCAATAAGGAAACAGGCACAGAAAGGTGAAAGAACCTTCCCAGGGTCACAGGGATTGAAAATCAACAGACTAGGATTTGAAACCAGGCTACCACACTCTGGGACAAGCGCTCTATCCTCCTACACTAAACATGTGGAATTCTATGTCACTATGTAGGGCTATGTTCACAAAACAAAGTATATTGATGTTGATGGGTAATTTAAGGGGTTTTTTGGAGGTTATTATCAGTGTGGTTTTGGTTCCATCCACTTACTTTACAATAATCTAATTCCTTGTAAGAAGAAATTCATAATGGAATAAATTGATGTTAAGAATTAATATAGTGTTTCTAGTTAAATATAAGGCAGTTTTAGTAAACTACATTTCTAAATCTCAGGGCAGATCAATATTATGAATAAAATACAAAAATTGTAATTAACCAGTGCATCTTTCTATTATTCTTTTAAATAAAAGGGGTAAAATTTACATTAATGCTATCATTTTCAATCAAATAACAACTAAACACCTACCTCTAAAAACCAAAACTATGTGCTAATGACCAGGCAATCTTAACATCATAAACCTTGGAAAACTGAACAATTCCAACTTCTATCATTAACAGAATGAAAACAATAATGGAATTTTTTTTTGCTATTTTATCAATAATAATTTTAACAATTATTAGCTAAATTTTCCATTCTTTTTATAACTGTGAAGATAATATAACTCTTTCGCTTCCTTTAATTCTAGGAATGCCTAAGGGCTATCTTTATCCATCATCCTATTTGTCGATCAGTCAGTTCAGTTCAGTTCAGTTGCTCAGTCGAGTCCAACTCTTTGTAACCCCATGGATTGCAGCACGCCAGGCCTCCCTGTCCATCACCAACTCCTGGAGTTTACCCAAACTCATATCCACTGAGTCGGTGATGCCATCCAACCATCTCACCCTCTGTCGTCCCTTTCTCCTCCCGCTTTTAATCTTTATCAGCATCAGGGTCTTTTCAAATGAATCAGCTCTTCACATCAGGTGGCCAAAGTATTGAAGTTTCAGCTTCATCCTCAGTCCTTCCAATGAATACTCAGGGCTTATCTCCTATAAGATGGATTGGTTGGATCTCCTTGCAGTCAGACTGCAAGGGACTCTCAAGAGTCTTCTCCAACAGCACAGTTCAAAAGAATCAATTCTTCAGCGCTCAGCTTTCTTTATAGTCCAACTGTCACATTCATACATGACCACTGGAAAAACCATAGCATTGACTAGGCAGACCTTTGTTGACAAAGTAATGTTTCTGCTTTTTAATATGCTGTCTAAGTTGGTCATAACTTTCCTGGCAAGGAGTAAGCATCTTTGAATTTCATGGCTGCAGTCACCATCTGCAGTGATGTTGGAGCCCAAAAAATAAAGTCTGTCACTGTTTCTGATGTTTCCCTGTCTATTTGCCATGAAGTGATGGGGCCAGATGCCATGATCTTAGTTTTCTGAATGTTGAGTTTTAAGCCAACTTTTTCACTCTCCTCTTTCACTTTCATCAAGAGGCTCTTTAGTTCTTTTTCACTTTCTGCCATAAGGGTGGTGTCATCTGCATATCTGAGGTTATTGTCATTTCTCCCAGCAATCTTGATTCCAACTTGTGCTTCATCCAGCCCAGCATTTCTCATGATGTACTCTGCATATAAGTTAAATAAGCAGGGTGACAATATACAGCCTTGACATACTCCTTTTCCTGTTTGGAACCAGTCTTTGTTCCATGTCCAGTTCTAACTGTTGCTTCCTGTCCTGCATACAGATTTCTCAAGAGGTAGGGAAGGTAGTCTGATATTCCCATCTCTTTCAGAATTCTCCACAGTTTATTGTGATCCACACAATCAAAGGCTTTGGCATAGTCAAAAAAGCAGAAATAGATGTTTTTTCTGGAACTCTCTAGCTTTTTCAATGATCCAACGGATGTTGGCAATTTGATCTCTGGTTCCTCGGCCTTTTCTAAATCCAGCTTGAACATGTGGAAGTTCACTGTTCATATACTGTTGAAGCCTGGCTTGGAGAATTTTGAGCATTACTTTACTAGCGTGTGAGATGAGTGCAATTGTGTGGTAGTTTGAGCATTCTTTGGCATTGCCTTTCTTAGGGACTGGAATGAAAACTGACCTTTTCCAGTCCTGTGGCTATTGCTGAGTTTTCCAAATTTGCTGGCATATTGACAGCATCATCTTTTAGGATTTGAAATAGCTTAATAGTGGAGGAATTCCATCACCTCCACTAGCTTTGTTCATAGTGATGCTTCCTAAGGCCCACTTGACTTCACATTCCAGGATGTCTGGCTCTAGATGAGTGATCACACCATCGTGATTATCTGGGTCATGAAGATCTTTTTTGTACAGTTCTTCTGTGTATTCTTGCCACTTCCTCTTAATATCTTCTGCTTCTGTTAGGTCCCTACCATTTCTGTCGTTTATTGAGCCCATCTTTGCATGAAATGTTCCCTTGGTATCTCTAATTTTCTTGAAGAGATCTCTAGTCTTTCCCATTCTATTGTTTCCCTCTATTTCTTTGCACTGATCACTGAGGAAGGCTTTCTTATCTCTCCTTGCTATTCCTTGGTACTCTGCATTCAAATGAGTATATCTTTCCTTTTCTCCTTTGCTTTTCTCTTCTCTTCTTTTCTCAGCTATTTGTAAGGCCTCCTCAGGGGATGGTCTTGATCCCTGTCTCCTGTACAATGTCACAAACTTTCGTCCACAGTTCATCAGGCTCTCTGTCTATCAGATCTAGTCCCTTAAATCTATTTCTCACTTCCACTAATTTCAATCTTATATCTCAGTGGTATTTTTTCTGTCAATAAAAATGGCTCAATTTATGAAATCTTACATTGACAGGCTAGGCTGGTGTAGAAAAAAGCATTAAAAGAGTCTAAGACCTGAGGTAACCTTGGACAAGTCTTTCTTGCCGTCTCGGGCCCTCATGTGTCTTTTGTGAGCTGAAGAGGTAGAGCAGGCAATAATCACAGTTGTTCCCGAAGATGTGATTATTCCAAAAATATACTGAGTTCATACTGTATGATAAGTACTGTGGCATAAAATAATAATAATTTACAACTATACAGGATAGAAAAGTTTACTACACAAATTACACATAACCTTAACCTTGCAGCTTCACTTAATGCAATTCCAAAGTTCCCTCTCTCTTAAATTTACAACAAAATGTACTTATTATAAAAATATTTCTTTCATAGAATCATAAACTATTAGAATTAGAAGAAACCTCCTTGCACCTGATACAACATAACATTTCTTTGTGGGAAAGAACTTTGCCACCCAGAAATATGTCAGCCTCATTCAAGGTATGACTTAAAAATGAGTGGTAGAAGGGCTTAATAAATAACCATAATTTTCCTTAAATATTTCCAAGGAAAACTCACTTTTAATATCACACAAATTTAAATAGGGGTTTTAAAATACAGTTTAACTTCTAAATGTTTCCATATCTTTGAAGTATGTTAAATGCTTTGTATTCAAAACTAAGTTCTACATTGGACCATAATTAGAAGTTGGTGGTTATAATTTCCAAAATCACTATAAATTCTACTACCATTATCTCCACTTCCACAGTTGCCATAACCACATCTAAAGCCCAACCTGGGTGCCAAATCCAGGACCTCCATCACCATATTTTCCTCTTCCTCCTCCATAACCAGAAAGATCTCCAAAATTACCACCTCCAGGTCCTCCTCCATAACCGTGACAACCATGTTCCTAGTAATCTTTGTAAGAGTGTTTGTTGTGTAGTCACTAAATCGTGTCTGATTCTTTTGTGACCCTATGGACCATAGCCCACCAGGGTCCTCTGTCCATGGGATTTTCCAGGCAAGAATATGGGTGTAGGTTGCCATTTTCTTCTCCATGTGAGAGTACAGAAGCATTTCTTCTTTGATAATGTTTCAAATGACAAGTGAAACCTTTTTCAAGGTTTTTCTCAAAGTTTTGGAAAGCTATTAACCAGGAATTTGGTGTAATGGGACATAACATTATTCCTTAAAAAATGTTAAATGTGTATGTAGAGTTAAGAAGTGGTATACACTTATGGTTAAAAAAAATAATTCTAAAGGGAAAAAAGCCTAAGTTCTATCTGAGTAATTTGTTACAGAGAATAATGAGTATGTTTGTGAAGTTATATTAATTGGTCACACCCACCAGAAAAGAAAGTTTGAGTTCTTGCTGAGAACATACATTTATAAGACTTACCAATCTAGCAAAATAATATTAATACAAAGCCCCTGTGACAAGTGGTAAGATAATAAGATAGCAACAGACATGAAATAATAGTCAAACCCAAAAATTTGATTCCAATTCACCATGTACATCTCCTCAGGCTGAGTGAGATAACATTTACAGTTATGGTCAGAGCTCGGAGGTACAGCTCTAAAGGGACAAATATGGAGTTAGACAATAAAAGATAGTCCATTCCATTTCTAGTAGTGTCCCTGTTGAGTCCATTGTCTCTACTGAGTCCATTCAGTTTTCAGCAGTTTCTCTATTGAGTTCATCATTTCTGTTGAGTCCATTCGGATTCTAGTAGAGTGTTGAGTCCATTGTCTCTGCTGGGTCCATTCAGTTTTTAATAGTGTCTCCATTGAGTTCATCCTCTCTGTTGAGTCCATTCAGTTTCTAGTAGTGTTTCTATTTCATTTTGAAATTAGAGTACTATTTAAACCAAATATCCACCCCAACTTAGAGAATCCGATGACCATACATCACCACTTGGTCCTGAGACTGCTTTCAGAATGGGATCTGGGAGACTCTAGCATGTATCAAACTCACAATTTATCAACCATCAAAGTCTGAAAAGTCACAACCTAGCCAAGATTCCACAAATACCATCTTGACATATTAATAACCCCTAGTAAGCAACAAGCTCTTAATAAAGCTATCTATGCAGTTAAGTTGAAAAGATGGGTAAACTGTCACAATGTACTCTTTCACTCATTGCTAAAAAGAATCAGTTGACTCTAGAGGTAACTCAACAACTGGAGCACTCACTTATCTTTCAGCAAGTTTTGATAGCCTTTCATTTTAAGTGCAATACACCTTGAAATTCAGAGACAGTTAAATAAACTATATATAAGATCCTTAAAAAGAAAGATGCTTTTAAAAATGGTGAACGATTCATTTCATCATGCCTGCAAAAGTAGTGAATGTTCATTTAAAATACACTTTAACTTTAGGAGTTAAGGAGGTTTTCAGTACTTTCATTAACTATGAAAGTCTTTTGGTCTGCTATCTCTATTGCAGTAAAATACATGTGGCAGATAATCACACAGAATTTTATACTCAATTTTTATTTTCAGTGCTTATATTCTACTACTAATTGTGAATATAAAACAATATCGGATTTCCCTGGTGGTCCAGTGGTTAAGAATCTGCATGCCAATGCAGGGAACACGGGTTCGATCCCTGATCCAGGAAGATCTGACATGCCACGGGGCAACTGAACTCATGCACCACAACGTCTCAGCCTGCGCTCTGGAGCCTGTGAGCCGCAACTACTGAGCCTGCGTGTCCTAGAGCCTGTGCTCTGTAACAAGAGAAGCCACCTCAATGAGAAGCTTGCACACGGCCAACAGAGAGGAGCCCCCAGCTCACCGCAATCTGAGAAAGCCCACGTAGCAACAAGACCCAGCGGAGCTAAAAATAAAACAATTAAATTAAATTTAAAAAATACTACTAGAGACTATTTCAATAAATCTACTAAGTTTTGAACTTTGGAAAGCTTAAAACTATTTAACATTTTTGTATCAAACATGTGGTTTAAGAAGGTAATTCAAGCGTTAGGCCAAAGAGCAACTAAGAGTAAATCTAACCATATTTCCAATTTCTGTAATTAAAAAAAAATTTTTTGCTTCATTCATTTTTTTTTTTGCATTCATATTGAAGACCATATTGCTTACCAGGGTCAATAATGTTTTATTTGAAACACTAACAACCTTCTGTAAAGTTATGAGAAAAGCAAGCTCATCACAAAAAAAGGAATTTATATCTTCTTAAATAGTTACTCTCTCCAATATTTGTCAGGTTGTTGTGTAATATTTTGTGTTAGATACAGCATTGAGTGCCTAGTTGTAGGCACTCAATGAATACTAATGGAATAAATGAAAGCATAACATTAAATTCTCAAAAACTCTTGGAAAATTCCTTGTGGGTAAAAGAAAAAAAGGAATATTGGACTTCTCAGGGTTTCCCAGGTAGAACCTGCCTGCCAATGCAGGAGACATAAAAGACAAGGGTTCGATCCCTGTGTCAGGAAGTTCCCCTGGAGGAGGGCATGGCAACCCACTCCAGTATTCCTGCCTGGAGGATCCCATGGACAGAGGAGCCTGGTGGGTTACAGTCCATAGTGTCACAAAGAGTCAGACATGACTGAAGCGACTTAGTATGCAAGTAAGTGATTGCTGATTATTTGTTTTAAAATAAACTTGACTTAGGCTCACTCATGTTAACAGTTTAACGGTCAGTGGTTCTGAGTGGTTTCTGTTTTTAAAGTATGCAGTTCTCCTTTTAAATATTTATATAGTTTGCATTTATATAAAAGCTTTTTATTGGATTGTAATATCACTAATGAATATCTGCCAAGAAAATACTCAATTACTGAAATTACAATTAATTTTATTCATATTTTATTAATTTTATGAAGAAGATAATTTTTATAATATTTGAAATATTTTATACATATGTGAAAGTTTGAACTAATTTTTGGAATTACCACTGTTTAGCTAATAAATGGAGAATATATAAATTGGGGGTCTATCTACTTAGTCTACAATGATGGGAAAATATAAGCTATCAGAGGTTCCTTGCAATAACTTTAGCCTGTCACGTTCCTGGCTTGCAGAATATGACTTAAAGCAAAGTGATTCCACTGACTTAAAGGAAAATAGATAATACAAATATAAAATAATACTCATTTTTTTCCACAAGGGCACCATGCTCTTTGAACTGTGACCTCCATATGGATATGCTGGCTCTCTAACATCGAGCATAGCATATGACATATAATCAGAACACAACCCAAGTTTATTGCATGAGTAAATTATTGAATTTCATTCACTGGCAGGCATCTATATATTCATTATCCATCACTCTCTCAAAATATTCCACTGACGGAACATTTTTTTTGTTTTAATAATTGATGGATATTCTTATGCCAAGTATTTGTTGGGATCTGAGTGTGGGGGGAAGAGGGACATTTTGAGGTGCAGGTGGAATCCTGGCTGGCTCACGGACCATAGCATGCTGTGGGTGTGGCCCTCTTTGTATCACCTGCCTCACCAAACAGAAGGCTTCTGGGATAAACTCTCTTTAAAGAGAAAGTGACTACTGGAGGTCAAACCTCATTTTATGAAACATCCCATCATGGAGGAACCCCGACCCTAGCAGGTTTTATAAGTAAGGTCTCATTCAATGCCAAAAAGCCCCTATTTCTAGAATTAGGAAGAAAGACCTGTGGAGATTTCACAATGGAATATCTAGCCCTGTGAGACTATTTCTAAATCCAGAAGTCCTGACAATAAACAAAAGACAATGAGAGAAAAAGAATCTTCAGTATAGTGTGAGGAGTTTATAGCAAAGACATACACACCAACATACACACAGGCTGAGGTCATCCATCCTCCAGAAAGAAGATACAAAACAGATAAGCAACCATATTAATAGTTAAACAAATGTTTGTAGAGGAAAACCCAGCATTTAAGAGAGTTGTTTTAGACTCTGATTGTATAAATAAAATGGGCATGAAACTTTCCCATCTAGAGTCTCATCCCCAGCTTGCATGGAGTAGAAGCAACTTATCACAGGGCATCTTAAGATGCTTCACAGGTGAGTAACATAAACCAACTGTTGAACAAACACCAGAAAGTATTGCTGGGCCTTCAGAAAAATAATTCTGATGTGGGCTGATGTGAGCAAGTGGGTGATGATTGCATAGACACCTGCTAGGTGTGTCCCAATGAGGCAATGATGGAGGGAGGGGAGAATGATAACCCACGTGGCATGCCATCCCTGTAGGGCCTTTTGCAACCCACTCTATGGCAGAAAGAGTTTCCCTGGTGGCTCAGTGGTAAAAAACCTGCCTGCTAATGCGGGACACTTGGGTTCAATCCCTGGGTCAGGAAGATCCCCTGGAGAAGGAAATGGCATCCCACTCCAGTATTCTTACCTGCGAAATTTCAAGGAAAGAAGAGTCTGGGGTTACAAAAGAGTTGGGCATGACAGCAACTAAACAACAGCTGCAAGAGAAAAAGGAAGTTCACCCATGTGTCCTCTTGGAGTAAACAAAACATAGCCAGTTACATCAAAGCTAAGGCAAAGAACAATCACTTGTCAAATCCTGTCTCTTTCAACTCTCTAGGCTTTGGTTCATTGTGACTTTGGCATAATCAGTTCTCTCTAAGATGATGCATTTCTCCTACCCCTACATTCCCTCTTCATCTTACAGACATCCTTCACATTCCATCAGTATTCATCTCAAATGCTAACTCCTCTGTGAAGATACCTCTCATTCTTTAAAGCAGATGGGTGTTTGCCTTTTACTCTTCTCCTACAGAATTCTGTACAAACTTCTATTGCAGAAGTTGTCATGCAACATGTTAATTCCTTTTTACCTCCACATATTCACCCAATAAACTATGTTACTTAGCAGCCCATGAGTGCATGAGTGCATGCTAAGTCACTTCAGTTGTGTCAAACTCTTTGCAACCCTATGGACCATGGCCTGCCAGGCTTCTCTGCACATGGATTCTCCAGGCAAGAATACTAGAGTGAGTTTCCAAGCCCTCCTCCCAGATATCTCCCCAACCCAACCCAGGGATATCAACCCAGATATCAACCCAACCACAGGGATCGAATCTGTGTCTCCTGCCTCATTCTTTACCATGAAGCCACCAGGGAATTGACTCCAAAGTTTGTCTTCTTTGCAATCTCAGGCAATTTCTCCTTAATAACAGAAACACTGCTTGGCATCTGGTCCCATCACTTCATGGCAAATAGATGGGCAAACAGTGGAAAGAGTGGCTGACTTCATTTTGGGGGGCTCCAAAATCATTGCAGATGGTGACTGCAGCCATGAAATTAAAAGACACTTGCTCCTTGGAAGAAAAGCTATGATAAATCTAGACAGCATATTAAAAAGCAGAGATATTACTTTGTCAACAAAGGTCCATCTAGTCAAGGCTATGGTTTTTCCAGTAGTCATGTATAGATGTGAGAGTTGGACTATGAAGAAAGCTGAGCACAGAAGAATTGATGCTTTTGAACTGTGGTGTTGGAGAAGACTCTTGAGAGTCCCTTGGACTGCAAGGAGACCCAGCCAGTCCATCCTAAAGGAGATCAGTCCTGGGTGTTCATTGGCAGGACTGATGCTGAAGCTGAAACTCCAATACTTTGGCCACCTCATGTGAAGAGTTGACTCATTGGAAAAGACCCTGACGCTGGGAAAGATTGAGGGCAGGAGGAGAAGGGGACGACAGAGGATGAGATGGTTGGATGGCATCACCGACTTGATGCACACGAGTTTGAGTGAACTCCAGGAGTTGGCGATAGACAGGGAGGCCTGGTGTGCTGAGGTTCATGGGGTCGTAAAGAGTTGGACACGACTGAGCGACTGAACTGAACTGAACTGAGCAGAAACACCAGAACCTTCTCTGCTGCTGCTGAAAATGTCAGAAACTAGCAATAACAACTTAAATCAGGGAATATTCCTGGGATCATTGAGTCTCTATTCATTTGTGTAACAGTTGTGATGTCTACACCAAGACAATCTAGGAATAAAATCCTTAATAAGTAAGCTTCTATATCAGAGGCTCTCAAATTTTAAGGCACATACATGTCACTTTGGACACAAATTAAAAATATCATTATCTGACTCCCCCTCTCTAGAAATACAAGTTTAGTAAATACAATGACCTGAGAATCAACATTTTAAGGACATTTTGAGACACAGTTTTCTATGTACTCTTCACTTAATTTGCAGAGAATCAAACTTAACACCTCTGAATGGAAGTAAATGTTTAATGGTAAAAACTTTAATAATATCTTGTGGTTATTCTCTGATATGATTAGTCCAAGATAAAGAGTTGGTGATGTGACATTGACACAATTTCTGATAGGACTCAGCATTTCTCTTATGCTTACTTCACAATCAATAGCTCTGAATGGATGCAGATTTTTCTCGGGTGTTCTTCTCACTGACTCTAAGATCACAGTTCTGTGACTCATTATGTACTAGTTTGACTGCTTGGATGTGCAGTTCCAAGGGTTAGTCATCAGCATTTCATATTAACTAGTTAATTATATCATGAATTTTGATGAGGTCTGCAGTTGCTTGAGTTGAAAAATCCTCCCATGAACCAGAAGCATGTTTTAAAAACCTGTTCCCAGGTTTCTTGTTATGTTTGTCATAATTGCCAAAAAATACGCACTGCTCACTGACTGCAACGGCAATTCACTTTGGAAATTTCCCGTGGTATAAAAATTTAAAAAAAGAAATCGCTGCTTGAGATCAAGTGATGAAAAAATGAATACAGAAGAAACTAATTTCTTTTCAAGATATGATAGCAGTAATTGTGGGATGAGTCTAGAAAAATGTTGTAACAAGAGTGGCAGCATTTCTTTTTTTTTTAATTAATTAATTTATTTGGCTGTGCCAGATCTCAGCTGCAGCATGCAACATGCAGACTCTTAGTTGCAGCATGTGAGATCTACTTCCCTGACCAGGGATTGAACCCAGGCTGTCAGCACTGGGAGTACAGTCTTAGCCACTGGACCACCAGGGAAGTCCCCAGAATTTTTTTAAAATAGGGCTTTTGAATTCAACTTAACTTAAAATGTTTATTGGGTATTTATGGGGTCCCAGGCAACAATGGGGAAGCATAAGTAAAAAGATGAGCTCCCCAACTTTCAGTTCAGTTCAGTCGCTCATTTTTCAAATTGTGATATATGTGTATCTTTATTAACTACAAAATCTAGCATTGGATCTAATAACTACCATAACTTCAAAGTAGTGATGAGTATCAGTCAGTCAGTTTGGTCACTCAGTGTGTCTGATTCTTTGCGACCCCATGGACTGCAAAACACCAGGCTTCCCTGTCCATCACCAACTCCCAGAATTTACTCAAACTCAAGTCCATTGAGTCGGTGATGCCATCCAACCATCTCATCCTGTGCCGTCTTCAATCTTTCCCAGCATCAAGGTCTTTTCAAATGAGTCAGTTCTTTGCATCAGGTGACCAAAGTATTGGAGTTTCAGCTTCAGCATCAGTCCTTCCAATGAATATTCAGGATTGATTTCCTTTAGGATGAACTGGTTGGATCTCCTTGTTGTCCAGTTCAGTTCAGTTCAGTTCAGTCACTCAGTCGTATCCAACTCCTTGTGACCCCATGAATCACAGCACGCCAGGCCTCCCTGTTCATCACCAACTCCCGGAGTCCACCCAAACCCATGTCCATCGAGTCAGTGATGCCATCCAGCCATCTCACCCTCTGTCGTCCCCTTCTCCTCCTGCCCCCAATCCTTCCCAGCATTAGGGTCTTTTCCAATGAGTCAACTCTTCACATGAGGTGGCCAAAGTATTGGAGTTTCAGCTTCAACATCAGTCCTTCCAATGAACACCCAGGACTGATCTCCTTTAGGATGAACTGGTTGGATCTTCTTGCAGTTCAAGGGACTCTCAAGAGTCTTCTCCAACACCTTGTTGTCCAAAGGACTCTCAAAAGTCTTCTCCAACACCACAGTTCAAAAGCATCAATTCTTTGGCACTCTGCTTTTTTTATAATCCAACTCTCACATCCATATGTGACTACTGGAAAAACCACAGCTTTGACTAGATGGACCTTTGTTGGCAAAGTAAAGTCTCTGCTTTTTAATATGCTGTCTAGGTTGGTCATAGCTTTTCTTCCAAGGAGCAAGCATCTTTGAATTTCATGGCTGCAGTCACCTTCTGCAGTGATTTTGGAACCCAAAAAATAAAGTCTGCTCCTGTTTCCATTGCTTCCCCATCTATTGGCCATGAAGTGACAGGACCAGATGCCATGATCTTAGTTTTCTGAATGTTGAGTTTTAAGTCAAGTTTTTTTACTCTTCTCTTTCACTTTTATCAAGAGGCTCTTTAGTTCTTCTTCCCTTTCTGTCATTAGGGTAGTATCATCGGCATATCTGAGGTTATTGACATTTCTCCCAGCAATCTTGATTCCAGCTTGTGCTTCATCCAGCCCAGTGTTTCTCATGATGTACTCTTCATATAAGTTAAATAAGCAGGGTGACAATATACAGCCTTGATGTACTCCTTTCCTGACTTGGAACCAGTCTGTTGTTCCATGTCCAGTTCTAACTATTGCTTCCTGACCTGCATACAGATTTCTCAAGAGGCAAGTCAAGTGATCTGGTATTCCCATCTCTTCAAGAATTTTCCACAGTTTTTTGCGGTCCACACACTCAAAGACTTTGGCATAGTCAATAAAGCAGAAATAGATGTTTTTCTGGAACTCTCTTGCTTTTTTGATGATCCAACGGATGTTGGCAATTTGATCTCTGGTTCCTCTGCCTTTTCTAAACCCAGCTTGAAGATTTGGAAGTTCACTGTTCATGTACTGTTGAAGCCTGGTTTGGAGAATTTTGAGCATTATTTTGCTAGTGTGTGAGATGAGTGCAATTGTGTGGTAGTTTGAGCATCCTATGGCTTGACTTTCTTTGGGATTGAAAGGAAAACTGACCTTTTCCAGTCCTGTGACCACTGCTGAGTTTACCAAATTTGCTGGCATATTGAGTGAAGCACTTTCACAGCATCATCTTTTAGGATTTGAAATAACTCAACTGGAATTCCATCACCTCCAACTAGCTTTGTTCCCCAACTTTAAGGAGATTTTAATTTCTCAAGATGCATGTACATAATATCTTGAGTATAATTCATACCATCATAAACACCAGTTCTTGTGACCACCCCTAAGACTTGCAAAATTGTTCCACTTCTAACATTTAAATTCTAATGGGAAAGTTTTAGGACCACGACCTTCTATTCTTCCATTAATCTTATTCCTTTGCTCCTAATAGACATGTCTTTGATTTCATTGAGACCTCCAGACCCTTATACCCTGCATTTCTCCAAAACTATCAGAATGGTTCCCATTCTCATGGCTAGAACAATCTAGGGGTGAGGACTGAGAGTAAAATCACACAAATACATGTAAACTTGCAATTTTGAGACCTGTAAGGGAGGAGGTGTATGAGGGCCCTCCAGACTCCTTACAAATAGAAGGTGGTACAAGGTGAGACTGAAGAGTGACCAAGTGTCAGACAACTCAGGACCTTCCAGCCTAAACTAAGAACTTCTCTTCCCTTTTATGATGAAAGCCATTGAATATATTTGTAGGCTTGGTTTTTGCTCTTGAAAATACTATTCCTTGCACTCATGTAGTAAAGAGATTGGAAGCTGGTCAGAATGGATGCAGATCTATTAGGAAGCCACAACGATAATAATCCAGGTGAGGGAACATTATCTCATACCTAAGACAGTGATGGTCAAGATGGAGAGAAGGAAAGGAAATTAAAAGATATTTTGGTCATGAAGTCAAAAGAATTTGGTGAGAGATCAGAAGTGGAAGGTTACAGAAGAAAAAGGTGTCAGTAACATCTCTTGGGCTTCAGTCTTAAATAACTGAATAGAGATAGATGGTGGTCATATTAAGCTTGGGCAATGGATGCTGGTCAAAGTGAGAAAAGAGCATGAATTTTCAACATTCTGAAATTGAGCTATATTTGAAACTTCCAAGAGGAGATGTCTAGTGGGTATTTGGTTATATAGGTTTGGAGTTCAGATTAAAACAGGGCGGGAGGTTTTTGTTGCATGAAATCACTCTAGAGATTACCAATAAGGAAAAGAAACATAGGACCAAGCTTAATGAAATATTGCAACCAGTGGGTTGAATTCAGAGAATAGAAATTGTTGCATAAAAGTGCAGGTATATTGAATGCTTTTGTTACTTTGTCAAATCACCTTCCCAAAACATTTTACCAACTGGAGCTTCCACTTTCACTCAAGGGGTTGATTTCCCATTTTTCTATTTCCTCCCCAACAATGGTGTTATCATTTGACTATCATTTGTTAGCATTTGATTTTGTTATCAAATGCTAATCTGACTGGTAAGATATTTTTACTTGTTCTTGTTGTCATTATTATTTATATATCCAATTCTAACTAAGATTGAGTAACTTCTGCCTATGAATCATTTTATGTCCTTTTTAAGTGAAAGATCTATTTATGTAGTTTGCCTGTTTTAGGAGGGGTTGTCAACTTTTCCTTACAGATTTGCAAGAGTTCATTACATACTATGGGAACTGAACTTTGTTGCACATACAACACATTTTTTTCTAGCTTAACTCTTTTTTTCTTTGCACATGCTTATTTGCTATGTTCATGTTTTAATTTTTATATTGCTAAAATTCATCAGTCCTTTACTCTTGAGGTTTAGATCGACATCCCCCAATTTAAGGTATTAATTTTTACTCAGTTCTTTTCCTCTATGATTGGCTTCCTTTACGTTTAAATGCTTTCTCCATCTGGAATTTTTTCTGACGCAGGATACTTTGTTCTAAGTGGCTGGCCACTTGCCTCAACACCATCTTTTAGATTATGCACAGATCTCTTAATGATCTGAGAAGCTATTTATATTCTGGACCAGAGATCTTTAACTATATGTTAAATCTATTCTGAAATTCTTAATCTATTTCATTGATCTTCTTATTCATTTTCAATCCCCAAAAGTGTTCACTACTGTACTGCTGTACTTAATACCTTTTCGGGATTCCCTGATAGCTCAGTTGGTGAAGAATCCGCCGGCAATGCAGGAGACCTGGCTTCGATTCCTGAGTTGGGAACTGCTGCTGGAGAAGGGATAGACTACCCACTCCAGTATTCTTGGGCTTCTCTGGTGGCTCAGCTGGTACAGAATCTGCCTGCAATGCGGGAGGCCTAGGTTGGATCCCTGGGTTGGGAAGATCCCCTGGAGAAGGGAAATGCTACCCACTCCAGTATTCTGGCCTGGAGAATTCCACGGACTGTATAGTCTATGGGGTCGCAAAGAGTCAGACACAACTGAGCAACTTTCACTTTCACTTCACTTTCAAGGTTTGACTTCATTCATTACTATACTTTATATATACTAAATTTTTCAAACTCCACAAAAAAACTAATTTTCAGAGTCTTTTTATCATTGTTTTTCTGCATAAAAACAGGGTGTGTCTTTCCGGCACTTCATGTCCTCTCTATGTCCCTCAGGAAAGCATTAAAGTTTTCATCATGTAGATTCTGCTCTACTTCTCTGCTTCATTATGAGGTAGTTCACATTTATATTTGCTACTAAAAACTAGTATATTATATTCCTAACTGATAATTGTTTAGATTATTGAATTTTGTTATTAATTAGGTACTCAGCCACCTGAATAAATTCTTTTGCTCTTTGAATTAATTTTTAAATTGATTCTCTTGGAATCAATGTATACTTTATGAATAGTCATAATTTTAACTCCCTTCCAATACTTATATTTGGCTATTAGTTCCAGAAAATATTATATAATATGGGATCATTTTCATGATTAAAAAAATGTGTTTTGGGACTTCTATGGTGGTCCAGTGGCTGGGACTCCATGCCTCCAATGCAGAGGACCTGGATTCAGTCCCTGGTCTGGGAACTAGATCCCACATGCTGCAACTAAAGATCCCACACGCCCCAACAAAGATTGGAAATCCTGCAACTAAGATCCTGTGCACTCACAATAAATAAAGATATATTTTAAAAAATGTGTTTAGCATTTGATGCCAAGAATAAATGGCAGACTTTTGTATGATACATCATTTTTATAAAGTTAGTGATCATTCTATTTCTTTATTTTTCATTCTCTGACTTTAGAACAGGTGATAAATTACATCAAGCTTTTTAAAGCACTTGTGGAAGTTACTTTTTGAGTTGTTACAATAGTTAAATATCGCAATAGAGTTTTCTAACTTTGTACCATCTTACATTCCTAAAGAGAATTTCAACTGGTTATGACATTCTTTTAATGTGTTCCTCAAATTTGTATGTTAATATATTATTTCAAACTTCAGCAATTTTAGCAATGAATAATATTTTCCCAATTGGTTTTGTTGTTGTTATTGCTTTTTGTTTTTGTTGTCTTTGTCTAACTTATTTTCAGAATCATATATTTAAAATCTGTCAATGACTAAAAATATAAATTAAAATCTCTTAGTTCTACACTTTCCTTTGCATTTTTTCTTTTGAGCATGTTATGCTATTTTACTTGATGCAACAGTGTTCGTGATAATTATATCTTCACCACATTTAATTGTTGTCTCCTTTAAAAATGTCTTTATTTTAAATTTTATCAATAATATTTAATGTTACTCCTGCTTTTTGTTTTGTGTATATTGGTGCTAAAATGATTTTGAAAACTGAACATTAAAAATATGATATTTTCTGGAGTTTAAAATGCCCCAAATAAAAATTTTCTCATTTGTCTCCTAAAATGCTCTTTATTACTGTTCTTCATTGCCATTGGATCCAACTAAGAATCAAATATTGTGTGGAGTTTTGATGTCCTTCAATATGCCAGCAAATCTGGAAAACTTAGCAGTGGCCACAGGACTGGAAAAGGTGTTTTAATTCCAATGCCAAATTCAAAATTGGGAAAGGAGTATGTCAAGGCTGTATATTGCCACCCTGCTTATTTAACTAACTTATATGCAGAGAACATCATGTGAAATGCTGGGCTGGATGAAACACAACCTGGAGTTAAGGTTGCCAGGAGAAATATCAATAACCTCAGATATGCAGATGACACCACCCTTAAGGCAGAAAGTGAAGAGGAACTAAAGAGCCTCTTGATGAAGGTGAAAGAGGAGAGTGAAAAAGTTGGCTTAAAGCTCAACATTCAAAAAACTAAGATCATGGCATCCAGTTCCATCACTTCATGGCAAATAGATGGGGAAACAATGACAGACTTTATTTTCTTGGGCTTCAAAATTACTACAGATGGTGACTGCAGGCATGAAATTAAAAGACGCTTAATCCTTGGAAGAAAAGCAATGACAAATCTTGACAGCATATTAAAAAGCAGAGATATTACTTTACCTGCAAAGATCCATATAGTCAAAGCTATGGTTTTTCCAGTAGTCATGTATGGATGTGAGAGTTAGACAATAAAAAAGGCTGAGCGCCAAAGAATTGATGCTTTTGAACTGTGGTGCTGGAGAAGACTCAAGAGAGACCCTGGGATAGCAAAGAGGTCAAAACAGTCAATCCTAAAGGAAATCAGTCCTGAATATTCATTGGAAGGACTGATGCTGAAGCTGAAACTCTAACACTTTGGTCACCTGATGTGAAGAGCCTACTCAATGGAAAAGACCCTGATGCTGGGAAAGACTGAAGGCAGGAAAAGAAGGGGATGCTAGAGGATGAGATGGTTGGATGGCATCACTGACTCAATAGACATGAGTTTGAGCAAACTCCAGGAGATGGTGAAGGACAGGGAAGCCTAGCATGCTACAGTTCATGGGGTCAAAAGAGTCAGACATGACTGAGTGACTGAACAATAATAAACCTAGCATAACCACCCACTATATTTTTTGTATCATAACACTGGCATTTTTTAAAAGCTCAGATGCTTTTTAAAATAGAATATTTCAAAACTGAAATTTTCCTGATTGTTTTCTCATTTGGAGATTCAGGTTAAGCATTTTGGACAGGACTATTACATGGGTGACATTACATAGTTTTGACCGCATCATGCAAAAAGCTGTATATTTTCAGCTTCTGCCACGGTAAACAATGCTTAGTTTTATTGACTGGTGAGATGATGTGATATATTGAGACCATGTAAATACCTGGTTTCCCAGCAACGCTTCATTCAGTAATATTAACATCCACTGATGATCTTTACCTGAATCATTTAATATCTCACTAAGTGCAACATTAAAATTTTCTAATTCTACTTTTTTTTCTATATTTATTAGGTGACAATCTCCTCGAAAGATCTTACCATTAGCACCATTATCCCTTCTGAGCAACACTGTGGACTCGCGTATTCTTTTTTATTCATTGTATCATTGTTCATTAACAACATTATTCTTTTTGATGCTTTTTGGTTTAAGGACACTGAAACTGATTATATAGCAGGGGTTTTTGCTACTAGGAGATATATACAATAATATTTAGAAATGAAGTGTCATAATATATGCAACTTTCAAATTATTCAAAATACACAAATATGCAAATTATACAAAATATACCAAGAAGATATTTGCTCACAATGAGAGAGCTAAAGTTCCAAAATATTAACAGATTTTTAAGTCTGGATAAATGTTTGAATTTTTTTAAGTAGAAGAGGGAAAAAAAAACACAAACAAAATGTTAAAAACTGATCAGTTCTTACACCAAACCTCGGATAGGTTTCTTTTTCTTCCATTGCACCCAATTTCAAAAGGAGGGAGGTATTGCTCTCCAGTCCCCATCACCTATTCCTCCATCTTCATTAAATCTATCATTCAATACTGTCTCTTTTACTCCATCATACATCCATTTCCTTTTTCCTTTCCCTGAAACAACACTATTTCAGGTTTATTACCCAAACCATTATGATGACCTCCTAACTTATCTTTCTCTCTCTAGTATCTCTTCTCTATCATTTACCATGAAGCTTCCAGGACAAATTCCTTAAGCACAGCTTTGACTAGGTAAATACTGGTTCTTTGTCTTCAGTATAATACCATGCAAATTCCTCAACAGGGCATTCAAAGTCCTTCACATTCTGCCAGTTCATCAACCCTGCTACCTTCAACCTAAATAATACACTTAGATCTAACCTGACTCCTGTTTGGCCTGAAAAAAACATATCCCTTTTTATCTTCTTTGCCATCTACATCTCCATTTGTTGAGAAGGTAGTCATCCTAAAAATTTCAAAATCTACCATTTCCATGAAATGTTTTCCAGTTCCCTTAGTGTGGAAATTATTTCCCTTTTGCAGGACTCAGAACACTCACTATACACTTTCCCTACCACACATACATCAGAGTGGCTTGAAATGTAGAGAAGCCTCATCACCCCTGTGGGAGCCAGTCAAGATTGTAGCCTTCTCAAAGACAGAAACTTCTTTATCCATTTTCACCTCTCCTATAAACTAGTACAGTTCCTAGTAGGGCTCAAGAATGTTGATGGGATTGATTTTTTTTTAACTGCAGTCAAATAACTGTTTCTGAAAATGGTAAAGAAAACTTTTTACCATCTCATAGGCTATACACTCACCCTTAAATGGAAAATATTCTAGATAGCTGTCAATGGACATATTTTGCTGAAACATATCAGTGTCATCATCATCAAAAGCAGTCTCCCAAAATGAAAGGCAATGGTGGAAAATACTAAAACCATTGAGGCTGACTGCATTTTGTTTGTACCAGATATAGTAAGTTGGAGACACAAATTTGTCTCCAACAGGTTGCAATATTAAGACCTTTTGACCTGGGAGAAAATATGGTTACTGCAGTTTCCAGAGAAGAGACATGGCATAAGGTACGCAATGCTGCAGAAAGAATATTCTGAAAAATGAATACAAAACTGACTAGAGAGAAGAAAGCAGAAGTGCAATTAGAGGTATGGCCTGGCAATGCCAGGTGAAAAGGGCCAGGAAGGGAGTTATGACAGCAACAATAAAGACAGAAAGGCACAGATGCAAATTTAAAGTGTTAATATAACAAGAGTTGATTTAGGTAAGCTACAGAAAAAAGAAGAAATCAAGAATTTTGTATCATAAACATGTAGATTCCCAAAGCACCTTGTGTGCATTTCTATTTAACATGTTGGTAGGGAAAAAAAAATCTGTTTTCTTTCTCATCCCAGCTCATTTAGAGCCACTTAAGGGCAGAAACCATGTTGCACCCATCTTTGTAACTCCAGTCCCTAGTATAGGCAGATGCGTGTGTGTACGCATGTGTGCCAGGTTGCTTTAGTCATGTACGACTCTCTGAGATGACTCCCCGAGAGAAGACCAAAGGAAAAAAATGTCATAGAACTAAACTGATGACAATTTATTACAGGTAAAAGGGAGGACTGAACTTGTACATGAAGTTCAAAGAGTACCCTGCAGTGGTACCTAATACACACATGTGTGAGTTGGACAGTCACCCAGAAGGGAGAAGTAATAATTCTATTTCAGTATAGATGAAATCTAGAAAGATGTAGTGATGAACCTATTTGCAGGGCAGCAATGGAAACACAGACACTGGAGACACAGTGGGGGACGGAGAGAATGGGATGAACTGGGAGAGTAGCATTGAAAGATATGTCTTTATTCTTAAAGATGCATGCTGAATTATGTAGGAACAAAATCTCATGATGACAGAAATTTTCTTCATGGTAATTTAGCAATAAAATGGATGAAGTGAATATGGCAAACTGTGAACTGTTAAATCTAAGTGATGGCTCCATAACTACTCAGCTCTGCTGCTCTATAGGGAACACAGCCATAGACAATACATAAGACAATGAGCATGGCTGTATCCCAGCTATGGGTGACATCTTTAAGAACAGAGTTCAAAATTATTTTCAAAGTTCCAACTAGCACAATACTGAATATGCAGTCATGCAGTGGATGTTCAATGAGAAATTTTTTTTTTAAGTTTGGGTCTTCCCTGGTGGTGCTGTGGATAAAGAATCTGCCTGCCAATGCAGGAGACATGGGCTCCATCCCTTGTCTGGGAAGATTCCACATGTTGCAGAGTGTCTGAACCCATATGCCACAATTACTGAAGCCTGCATGCTCTAGAGCCAGGAAGCCGCAAGTACTGCGCCCACGTGCTGCAAGTACTGAAGTCCGCACCTAAAGCTTTTGCTCCACGACAAAAGAAACTAGAAAAAACAGCAATAAAGACCCAGTAGAACCAAAAAATTTTTTAATTACTTTAATTTAAAAAAAGAATTGACAATAGCAATCTCTTCACCACTCTTGTTGTAAGATATTTCAGTAGGATCCAGTGTTTTCAGAGTCACATAGGATTCCCCTGCTAATGAATAATCTTTCCATACAGAGAAAACCACATAAAGATGTGATGATGTTGGACTCTCATTCTAGAACTGACTAGAGAAAAGTGAAAAGTCTCCTTATATCTAATTTAAAGGAAAGGAAGAAGAGTTAGACTGCAGACTATTTTGATGAATTTAAAAAGTCTTTCTGAAAATATAAAGCTAAAACTATAATTGATTATAAAGATGTATCTTTTCCTCAATGATTAATTGCTTTAATTTTGGTGGTTATTTCAATCTTCCTGATTTCTGTTCATAATCTCCAGATCAATCTTCTGAATTCTCCTAAAATCAACTAATGTATTAATGAATCATATTTTGTATTACAAAATACGATCTATCCATCTGGTGCAGAAGTCAGCAAAATTTTCTGTAAAGGGCCAGAAAAGTAATTACTTTATGCTTTGCAGGCTATACAGTCTCTGTCATAACCGCTCACCTCTGCTGTTCTAGAGGGAACATAGCCATAGACAATACGTAAACCAATGAAAATGGTTGTGTCCCAATAAAATAACAAGGTAGTGAGCCAGATTTGGCCCATGGCTATAATTTGCCAACACCTACCTATCGTTATTTTTAATTTTATTACAAAAATTCTCAACTATACAGGAAACAAAGAGAAAACCATAAGCCATCACTTAGATTTAACAGTTCACATTTTGCCATATTCCCTTCATCCATTTTATTGCTGAATTACCATGAAGAAAATTTCTGTCATCATGAGATTTTGTTCCTATATAATTCAGCATGCATCTTTAAAAAGAAAGACATACCTTTCAGTGCTACTCTCCCAATTCATCCCATCCTCTCCTTCCCCAACTGTGTCCACAATGTCTGTGCTTCTACTGCTGCCCTGCAAATAGGTTCATCAGTACCGTCTTTCTAAATTCCACATATATGCATTCATATATGATATTTGTTTTTCTCTTTCTGACTTACTTCACTGTGTATAATAGGTTTTAGGTTCATCCACTTCATTGTAGCTGACTCAGATATGTTCTTTTTATGACTGAGTAATACTCCATTGCATATAGGTAGCACAACTTCTTTACCCATTCATCTGTCGATGGGCATCTAGGCAGCTTCCATGGCTGATTCATGTTGCTGTATGGAAGAAACCAGCACAATATTGTGAAGCAATTATCCTCCAATTAAAACTAAATAAATTTAATAAAAAATAGATACATCACTAAATATATTAATACATAGAGATATAATTATAATTAGCTAATTGCTATCAATTGCATAATCAATTGTATAATTTTACATAATTACAAAATATAATCATAACAATAAATTAATATAACAAACTATTAAGATATACATGACTAATAAAATTTATGATTCCTTAACAGCCTATTTTTAAATTTTTCCAAATATCCCCAAAGTTATTTCTAGAGTCATTTTGTTCATATCAGGAATCCAGTTAAGGATCAGGCATTGCATTTGACTGTTATACACATAAAGAAAAGTCTCATTTAACCAAATGCTGCCTCCATCCCCCAGACTTTTTATGTGACTCATTGAGGAATAGTCTGATTTTAAACAACTTGAGCAAGATCTAGACTCAATACCTCTCATAGGAACACTAACATAGAGGCAAACACAAAAAGTTTTGTTTCTATTATCCTTAACATTTCTCTCAATTTCTTCTCCCTTTTTAAGATTTTTAAAAATATTTTCACCTGTTTTTTAAAACAATTTCTAGAGCTCATTAATGTAATTTAGATATATATGGCACGAGAGGCTCACATATAACATAAAAACATATTCCAAAGGGTTTCTCTGGAATGTATGAGTCCATCATGTAAATGAAGGGGGATAGAACAGTCGCTTACATGAGGCTTAAGAAATTCTAGATCAGTAGAATCCACCAGCTTCTGTGGAAGATGCTGATCACTTTGTCTTTCAGGAAGGAACTACAATAACCCAAGTTGTGAAAAAAAAATAAAGAAATGTAGACACTTGGGATGACATTCTTGGGTGTGCAATGCCTTAGAAAAGAGCAAAATCCTTTCCCCCAAGAATTTTGATCCTTGTGAGAAAATCTGTCCATTTTACCAGAAAACACCAGGAAAAAAACAAAACAGAAAAATCGCCCCAGGTGTCATTAAATTCCCGTGAAGTAAGAACTGCTGGGATGTAAGTGGAAGTGCACATACTGAACATTGTTCATAGCAGAATCAGAGTGTAACGAGACCAGGAAGATTAAGCAACCTTGTACAGCACAGTTACGTCTTGGAGGGGTGAGAGTTACAGCTAAGGGGACTGGAAGAAATGCTTGAGGAAACATGACCACAGAAATGAGAGTTGTGTGCTGTCGCCTCTGTTTTAGTTTCCTAGCTCATTGGCATTAGGAAATATGATCAGCAAGGAGTCAAATATAAGGGACTTGGCAACTGAGATAATAGGAAAAGAATCAAATGTGCTGAATGGAAAAGCAGAAAGCTAGAGTTCCCTTAGTTGAGAAAAAGAATAGGGTAGATTTCATTAGAAAGAGCTGAATTGATAAACAACAGGAATTAGGCTTAGAAGATAGAAGAAAATAAAAACAATGATGCTGTAACCTCTTTGCACTGGGGCAATATGGTAACCACTGGCTGTATGTGGCTGGGTTTCTCTGGTGGCTCAGTGGTAAAAAATTCACCTGCCAGTATAGGAGACGTGGGTTTGATCCTTGGGTTGGGAAGATCCCTTGGCGAAGGCAATGGCCACCCACTCCAGTATTCTTGCCTGGGAAATCCCATGGACAGAGAAGCCTGGCAGGCTACAGTCCATGGGGTCGTAAAAGAGTCAGACACAATTTAGGAACTAAACAAGAAAAAATGGCCTCGTGCAGTTATTTAAATTTAAAGTAAAACATTTGGTTTCTGAGTTGTTTCAATTGCTCAATAGCCACATATGGTTAGTGACTAGCATAATGGATCCACAGATCCACAATCGATTCAAGTGTTCTCCCAGATAGAGAACATTTCCACATTTCAGGAAGTTGTCTATTGAACAAAACTGCTTTAAGGACATTAAGATGAGTAGGGAAAAAAAGGTAGAGAATGAGATGAAGGAGGAGGAATGGTGATTCATAACCTCCCTTCTCCACTTGTTACCTAATGTCACTAGCTCTCATGTGACAATTAAGACAATCATTGCTCTGCAATATCCAGGTTCTCCCACACCTCCTCTCCAGAAGGCTCCTGGAGACACTGCTGCCTTACAGATGCTCCAGTTGGTCGGGATTGTGGAGCAAGTCACTGAGTTAGGGGTGGAGCCAGGGCTGGGTGTGGGGAAGAGTCATTCCATGGATGAAGAGGACCAGTGTACATCTTAGCACCATGCCCAGAATTCAAGGTGGAAAGAACATTCACTTGCCACTGGGAGGCTTGTAAATGTAGATCCTTCCATCTCCCATACCCAGTGAGTCTTCAGCCATTTGTGGTCAGACTTTCCTACTACTAATATATTGCTCAGACTAAGTCATGGGTCGATAGTTACATTATATACTACTTGACTAATGAGAAAGTTGACCCAATTATTCACATCAACCAATTCCTATCATAAGTATTCTTATTCACCTTTTTTTTTTCACCATTTATGCAAGTAAATATAGGCAGCCTATCTTCTCCTTCTAAGCTCCATGACGAACAGCATGACATTTCCAAACCATTGAGGAGTAACCTTTTTAGCCACACACCTGTAATGAAATGAAAGCATTCTGGAGAACCTCTGACCCTCAGAGATACTCTTCCTTTCTGGGATAATTTTTAACATCTTTTTGACCATAATCAACATCTTACCAGATAGATCTCTTGGTCCAGACTGCTACTTCCAGCTCCATAGACTTCCTGCCACTCACAATATTCATACTAGACATTGCCAGGTGAAGAGGAGATTACCCTTAGAACACTAAAGGCTTTCCTGCGACAGTTCACTATTTATTTTCACAGACTTCAGGGCTACATTCAGCTTCCTATTTGCATGTGTGGGCAGCTTTTTCTCCAGTGTATTCCCTGTGCTCTAATTGGCTCACTATACAGATTCTTGGCTCTGTGCTTGGGAATCATCACTGACTTTTAACCCACCTCACCTGAAGAACAGCTTTCTGTGTTTCTATTAGTATTTCAGGCTCTGACCCTCACTTTTTAAATTATCACTGAGATTTTAATTGGTGGTTTTTATTGTTTATGTTTAATCTTCCCTAGTGATATTTTACATTTTATTTTACTCCATTTGAAAAGGACAGAACCTTAAAGAGAGAGGAAATAATTGGGGAAAGAAGACATTCATTTAGAGAGACAATAGAGACGTCCCTGGACTCTTGCTGATCACTTAAAGGGAACTGTGATTTATTCCAGGAACCTTAAAATTGCAAGTATATACGTTTTGTTTGTTTGAATGAATGCTTAAAAAAAAAAAAAATCCTCACTCTTAACATTAGCAGAGTTTCTGTCTCTTAAAAATAGTTCAGAAAATGACTGTTTCCTAATGTCCACTGAAATGGAAAGTTTATAATGTTCTACTGTGACCTGAAGGTCTGGCAATGAACATGGGTCACATAATCCTCTTTGAATAGTATAAACATTCAGACTCCACTTCCCTTTTCAATATGGGAAGAAGTTGAACAACCTGTAAATAGAGCCTAGGGTGAAAAACCCCTAGCCATTGTACAGTTCTTCACACTTCTGATCGTTCTAAATGCCTGCCACTGGAAACCTTCACTAAAGGAGTGAATCTTCCATGCCCCACAGAAAGCTGCCTTTCAGCTGGAAGAGGGTGTGTCCCTAAGTTTTTACCTGCGAGCAATGATGATCCTGTTAAGCATTTCAGGGAGACCAGCCCAAGTTTTTAGGGTGGGGATCTAAACAGGTTATACGTACCTTCAGACCTGCTCCCAGAGAAGGCAGAAACACCTCAAAGCCTGCATGTAAGAACATCTACTGAGAAATTATTTTTAAGCAGACACCAGCTGAGTGGGGGAAGAGAAAGAACCGAGAAGCAAAAACAAAACTCCCTTGATCTTGGATGTAAGAGAACCCAGCAGCGATGAACTGGCCCTTCTTCGGAGCAGCTGTGGTGCTGCTCATTTTCCTGGTAAGTGAATCCTGTTAAAAACTTTCCATCATCGTTCTCATTGTAAACAAGAGAGAACTTTTAGGAAAATGTTATTTTGTGTTATTTCTAACATAAATCCATTAAAAGTTTAGGTTAATGATAAGGTGATTTTTATGGACTAGATTTTTTAATAGTGTTTCTCTCCTTAATTGAAGACTCCAAGGTCATATTAGTGCATCAGTGTCAACTCACCATATCACATCTCTGACATCGAA
The DNA here is from genome assembly GCF_963930625.1 of Muntiacus reevesi. Classification (NCBI taxonomy): domain Eukaryota; kingdom Metazoa; phylum Chordata; class Mammalia; order Artiodactyla; family Cervidae; genus Muntiacus; species Muntiacus reevesi. The sequence goes on along the minus strand of NC_089252.1, from coordinate 24,750,608 downwards.
GTCATTGCCAAGTCACCGGGGAAACACTGAACTTGGGAAAGTCAGATCACCACTAAATAGCATTCTGTTGTTCAAATTCTCTTTTGCAGGTGGGCTTTGAAAACTAATCTCACAGGTGTATTGATTTTTAATCCAGACATTTTCCCATATTTTACGTATCTTTGCTAGTAGATTCACTCTAATTTTTAAAATGTAAAAGTAGGATCCCTATAAATTAAAATCATAGCTGTTTGTAACTGGCTTCACCACCCAAACAGTCTCATCGGTTCTGTATGTGGTTGGGGATTCATATCACTAATATCAGAAGCCCCATACTTCTAAACTGTAATTTTATTTAAAACATTTATTTTAATTTCAAAAAGAATGGCAGTATGGGAGATTTATAAATGACATAGTAGGTGAGGGAATGGCTATAATTAAGGAATAAGTATAATTATTATGATAATGGTTCTTACTACTAGAAAATCAGTAATGACCACGAGACAAAAAGTTGCACATTTGATGATCAGAGAAACTATAACAAAATACTTTATTATTGCAACCCTACACTTTTTATTAGTCTTCTCACTTTAGAGACAACTTCTAAGTACAGCACTAGTGTGTTGTATCAGCTTCTCTTGTGTTGAAAAATTGAAAATTGTAGTCTGTCTCACAATAATGTTAATATAATATAAAGAGGCAAGTGCAGGTAAATCGTGTCTTCCAATTTTGGCAGGATGTAGTGCTGTGGTGAAGATTTGTCTCTACTTGCTTCGTTTTTGAACTGGATTGTTGGGTGTCTATAGTAATAAGTGATTCAACATATGCTGGTTAACTTGAATTCACTTCATTAATTGAGAGGCCATAACCAGTGGATTTATTAATAAATGAGCATCAGTAAGTGGTTGCTATATAGTTCCAAACTGCCCTTCAAACATTAGCCTTATTCCAGGGACTTGATACTGAGAATCTCAGAATTTGGGACATGGCAGGGATTAATGAGACCACACAGTATGGCATTTGAACATAGGAGTGTTTGTTAATTATGAAATAAGAAAATACTTTTTAATTTCATATAAATTTGATCTGATTCAGGTCCATTAGATTATCAGTTGATTAAGTTTATTCAGATGCTTATGTATCTTCATTGAATCTATAAGATGCCTTTTTAAATTTTTATGATTATTTCTAATTAATTACATCCTATAAAATTCCTTTAAACAGCCGTTTGTATCTAGTCATTCTTCAGTACAGCATATCATTTTATCAAAACCATGTATTTTCTTGTAACTTTCTCTTTTTGTAGAGCGAGTTCTGGGCCTTTGTCTTTTATTTTCTGAGTCTGGATAGTTTTTGCCTGTTTGCATGTGAATCATTTGTTTGTTTTTTGCCATATTTTACTTTAGAATCAATCATAAGTTCTCATACACATTAGGAAAATTATTTCTTGAAGAACTTATTTTATAAAGAATTGAAATCTTCCATTTAAAATAACCTTTTTTAAAAAAATTTCACTTTCTAAGGTCTAGAAAAATCATGTTATTTTTACTACTGATTTTACCAGATGATCTGGATAAATATCCTTTGGAGTTATCCAATCTATTTTTGCTTTAAAATACTTTTTCTGAACACGAACCAGCACGATATCAAACTTTTCTGCTAGCCTTATTCTGAATGTTTGCTTTTATCAATTTTAAAAAAAGAAAAGAAATCTATGTAAAGTCTTTATATTCTCTGCTCAAAATTGGTAAGTGAAAATTATATTAAGGAGCATATTTGGGCAATTCTGAAAACTTTTAAGACATTTAAACTGATACTATCTTTGATGCAAACCCACTGAGAACCCGACAACCATATATTTACAAGTATGCTGTGTAATCTGCTCAATGTTCCTTTAAGGTTTAAGACTGTTCAAATTAGTGGGTTCAGTCAAGGAGAATAAAGCTGAAGAAACTTCTTATGGAGGCCAAGCTTGCCACACGACTATTCCATTATCTAGGCAAGGTGCCTGAACAGACACTAGCTTACAGCTGTTATAACATTGCAGGCCAAAGAAATGTTATTAATGCTACATTTATTTTTCTTTCTTTCTTTTTGTTTCCATGAATTTGGTGTGTATATGCGTGGCTAGCAAGGGGCTGGGGGTGGTTAGAATGAATTCTACACCAGAAAACAAAGTTAACTTTAAATCAAATATAAGAAATCTCTCTGAGTGGGTGTAACTGTGGTATAAGGGATGGCACGGTGACTGTGAAAAAGCAAAGCAGAACCAGTAGAATTTTATAGTTCTGTTGATTTCTAAAACTCACTTTGCAACTTCACCAGGTCCAATCGATCAACTCAAATCAATACAGATATCAAGGTGTCTTTTTCTATAAAAGTCAACTTCTGCAGCATACACTCAAAGAACAAATAAACCCATCTTTACTACCAAGAATGATTGATTTCTTCAGTTGATCATATCACCCTCAATTCTCCTCTTTCCACAGTTAATACTTCCGTTAAAAAAAACTTCTTCTGACCACCAGATAAACTAATTCTACAGTTTGAACTTAACTGAAATTATTAAGTTGTTGAAATTATTATGCAGTTGTTTTTAGAGTATTTCTCAAGCCCAGGGCTAAAATATAATATATACTTTATTACATAGTTCATCAACTTACGTGAACCAGAATCTTAAATTTCCATAATTGTGTTTATTGATGCCTAAAGCAAGAGAAGAGTTAACGAATTAGTACAGACACAACAGAAGAGAAGCAAAAGAGAGGATTTTAGGCTTTCTTGTGCTCATATTATAGTGATACATACTACAGATATCAGAATTTCAATAAAATATTTTCTAGAAGATGGAAGCAGCATTTCTGTTTACCTGTTAATTCAAATGTATAAATTATATTTAAGCAAAATCATGATGCTCTTAAAAGCTTTGGAATTTCACAGCAGATTTAAGATCAGCCTGTTCTTTAACTTTTATGAAAATAAAGAGTATAAATTTGTCATCGTTTAATTGACTTGAGTTGCTACAGAGTAAAATTGTTTGCTGTGTCTGATTGAGGTGATAGAAAAACCTAAGGAACTAGGAAATGCTAACTGGATAAATCTGATGACTTGGCTGCTAAAGGACAAGATTCACCAACTTAACAAGGCTCATAAATCTAGAAAAAAACACTGTCTATTCCCAGAGCACTGTATTTCTGATAACTCTTCTGCTATATATTCTTCAAGGACGTTGTTGTTGGCTATCTCCGTGTCCTAACAGACACGACATTGTCCTGACACTGGAAGCAGGATGTGCACTTAGTACCGCAGTTAGACTTACCGTGCTCCCCACAGTGAGGGAGCACCCCTCCAGAGCACTGGGTCATGTCACTCTTGCTGGCTATGCTTGGCATGCAATGACCCCTAATGGACTTAGGCAAGTCAAAGTGGTTTAAATGCCACTGGTTGCTGATCTCAGTTGGTCTACAAGCACAGAGCACAGCCTTGGCTAATAAACAACGACAGCTTCACAAATTAAGCACTGCCTGCTGCTCATATAACTACCTGGCTGTAAGTTATTCGAGGGCAGATTCTGTGTCTAAGTCACTTTTGTATCCTTCATAGTACCTTGCACCGGTGTGAGATTGCTCAGTAGACATCTAATTCACAAAGAAGAGGTGTCAATAGGCAATTTTGAGGTGGTTTATATTTTCTCCCCGCCGCACACACACTCCAAATAATCATGAGGGTATTACACATGAAAACAGTCCTGATGAATTTTCCTGTTACTTTCATAATGCAGTATACATTTACATTTTATCTAAGGCTTGTCATAATATTTCTAGGGCTTAGATCCTTCAAAAGTCTTAAAAATAAAGCCTTGGTTTCACACATCTGATATGTATTTGTCAAAGAAATAAATAAACCAATCAACAAATAAGAAGAACGACCTACCAACGTGCTGTCGACTCCAGCTATGGTCGAAGTAATACAAAGGAAAGACAAAACAGGAGGTTTTTTTAAAAGAAGCAATTTATCATATTTTGGCTTTATCTCAGGTTCATTCTTATACATAACAGTTAGACACAAAATGTGATGCTTTAAAAACTGTCATATGACTGTTGAAGTTTAACACAATTATTAAATGCAAGAAGTTGTCCTTATAAAAACTACTTATTACTTTCAAGACCATTTTTACTTATGTAAAGAAATGTAAACCTCGACATCAAAAGAAAAAAAAATGAGCTTAATTAGAATAATTGAAATTAGCATGCAATTTTGCATCTTGTGGCTTTTAAATATATATATGGATGGATTGGCTCCTATAATAGAGATCAGGGAGGGTTCATTGGGGATGTGCTTTAAGTGAATTATTCACTGCTTTCTTAGAATATTTGAATTGGAAAGGGCTTTAGTCTCGTATACAGAAGAGGAAACTGAGGCACCGAATGGCTAAGTGACTCACCCCAACACCCATATCCAGTGGGCAAAAGAGCTGAGATGTACTCAGCTTGACCAGTCTTCATTACCTAAGTGCATCTCCATCATGGTCTCCACAGAACACATCCTCAACACATCTCATAAACCAAACTAGTCCCCTGCTGCTGCTGCTGAGTCGCTTCAGTCCTGTCCAACTCTGTGAGACCCCATAGACGGCAGCCCACCAGGCTCCCCCGCCCCTGGGATTCTCCAGGCAAGAACACTGCAGTGGGTTGCCATTTCCTTCTCCTAGTTTCCCCCAAATAACCTTATCCTTGTTCTAGAGACAAAGTCTAAATTATTCAGGATAGTGTCCTTCAATTTACCTCTTCAACCAAGTGACTTTCATCTCCAACATGTCTCCCTCTCCAAAACTATTTCCTTGCACACTATTAGTAATCTAATTCTACTATCACATCTTTCTGACTTTTTTTTTATCACAAAATTCCTTGGGAAAGTGATCATTTTCATATCCTTTTTCCCATCTTATTCCCCAATTTCTTTCAGTCAGAAGGAGCCTGTTCCATCCAACTGAAGCATCCTATTCAAAGTCCTAGAAAACCTCAGATTTCTTCAGGAATCACTCTGTTAAGCTATTTTATATCATCTGATATGGTTCATGCCCCATCTGTCTTTCAGTTGTCCCTTCCTTTGACATCCTTGATTTTGCATGACATTTTCTTCCTGTTTTTTCAGCCATTTCTTTTTCTCCTTTTCATTTCTTATTTTTTGTCATTGTTCCCAGTTACATAAATGTAGGAATTCCCAGGCTGTTTCTTGGCTGTGTTCTTCTTCCTGTTTTTTCTTCCTGTGTTTTCTTCCTGTTTTTTCAGCCATTTCTTTTTCTCCTTTTCATTTCTTATTTTTTGTCATTGTTCCCAGTTACATAAATGTAGGAATTCCCAGGCTGTTTCTTGGCTGTGTTCTTGAGGGATTTCAAATTCCCCCATGATTTCAACTAAGCAAACTGAGCAGTTATTCCTCCACATATCAGGCCTGAAGCACCACTGTTCACCGTGCTTATGTGCTTTTCAAATAGCTAAGCATCTTCACCCAGGCCCTTCTCCGGCATCTTAAACTTGCCGTGTTCTAACCTGCTGAATTCTGCTATGCCTGTGCTCCAGATCTGCCTGTTTAAAACTGCCATCACCTGAAATTCTTCCCTCTCTTGACTCCCATGTCCCATTGGTTCTCAAGCCCTGTCAGTTTCACCCATGCAGTATCTCTCCCTTAATCTTTTCTGGTCTGTTCCCACTGCTCCTGTTCAGCTCTGCATCTCCAGCCTAATTTGATGTAAACACTCACTGCTGGTGGCCTATAATCACTGCCTCTTCCCTGTGGTTGGAGTAATCTTTTAAACCCGCAATTTTATCATGCCTTTCCCAAGATCAAAAAATTTCAGTATTTACCTACTGCACACAGAGATTTATTGTTAAAATTGAAAAGGTAACTATATATATATATATATTTAGTCTACCCCTGTCATTTCACAAATGAGAAAACTAAGCTAAGAGAATTCAGCAAGTACACTGAATGTTCTCTGATCCTATGAAGTACTCTGTTTATTTCATTATTTTGCCTTTGAAAGTCCAAGAATGACTATTTCAGGGTTTGGGGTTTTTTTTTTTTCCTGGACTCTGAGCAAATCACAGTAAGATTATGTTAATAAAACATAATTTTAAGCAGACTTGGCAGTTTTTTAATTACTAATCCAGTTGAGAGCCTGACTCTATGGTGAAACTTGCTTGATCTTCTGCCTGAGTTGCTACTCATGGGAAAAAGAATGACCCAGCTTCATAAAGCTGGAAGGTTTCTTAGTCATCTGGCATAGTTCTCCAAAACAAACAGCAAGCACTGACACCTTGGTGTGGTAAGGGAAGCGCAAGACAGATAACTGATGCATACACAATTCTGTAACTGTGAAGAAATGGCTCCCAGACAAATAAGATACCCCCACACCCCAGTTCCACACCTACAAATTAGAGGAAAAAGTGTTCATGAGTTCACAGGTAGCAAGAAATACATACCTGTACTAACATTTCAATTTGGTGCTCAAGAGGGACTCTACAATAACAACTCAGTTACTTGTCCAAAGTAACTTGGACCATTTGGGTCATTTATTTTTCTTTCTCCTCCCACCCCATGCATAGCATTACTGTTATTGCTGTTACCATTGTATATAAGCATTCCTATTAATAATTCACAAGGATATTATGAGATTAGATTAAAATCAGAATTATTTTGAATTCTCAAAATTGTAATAATGTCAATTCTTCATACTATATTTTACTTAGAAATTTACATGGAATAGCCATCTTATATTACACATGCCACAAACACAAATTTAGGCTGAATTGTTTTGGGTTGTGAGTGTTTGCTCAGTCACTCAGTCACGTCCAACTCTCTGTGACCCAGCCAGGCTCCTCTCTCCATGGGATTTTCCAGGCAAGAATACTGAACTGGGTTGCCATTTCCTCCTCCAGGGGATCTTCCCAACCCAGGGATCAAACCCCTGTATCCTGAGTCTCCTGCATTGGCAGGCAGATGCTTTTGTATTTAGCCCTAAATTAATACCCAAACCTCAATTTCTTCATCTGTAAAATGGAAAAAATTATAGTATTAACCACATATACTACTGAAGATTGAGTGCATGGATTTCTCTAAACACATTTTCCAATATTTAGTTATCATTCAGTAAATTGTAATGGTGATTAATAATAATGATTAACATTTGACACCATGAGTATATAATTTCTATAATAAAAACATAATCTCTTTATACTACTGATATTAACCATTATGAATTACGGAAATTTTTTAAAAATATGTACTTGGAGACTAAAATTTTATTTTTATTTAAGGGTGAAATTGAAAGTGACTATAAAAAGTAATTATTATATTTTGAAATTACTATTGTTAGTATTTTTAAAAATACAAACTATAATTTTCTTTTATCAGTGGTCTAGATAAAGTCTAATTATGATAATACCTCTCATAATCAGCAATTCTGGAAAGAAAAAAACAGAAGTTAAAATTTTCTTATTTAGGGGTGAATAAAAACTAAGAGTGTATACCACCTTTAACGAATTCTAAGTTAAATTTAATAAATGTAGATAAATCCTTCAAATTCACACCTAATTTTTTGATATTTTACAATGTCTTTAGTATATTGATATAGTTGACTTAATATATAAATGTGTGTTTTTAGAAATGCCTTTGTCTTTAGAAAAAAATAATTTAAATTATATACATAATTTTACACTACAAATTATATATAAAGATCAAGGCCAGAGCTGAAACTAGGGAGAGTTCTGTTTGACTAGTTCATTTGTTTGACAGGGAAATTGTTTAATGCAGGAGAAAAGATTAATGAAAGTTGCGTACACAGCAATTTGTCCCTACAGTCTTGTAATTTATTTTCATTGCTGTGGAAGGATGCATGTATATCATCTGTTTTGTTTAATGCCAGCAATAAAACATCAAATATGAATTCATTTTTACATAAAGAAAATTGTTTTGATTTCAGCACTTTTATTCTCATATTTCAAAGCAAATTAAAGATTTATCATCTTAAGATTTTCAAGAATACTCAAAAATCTTCCATCTAGAATTGGACTGTGAAAAAGCAAACATTCCAAAGTTTTCCAGATATTTTCTACTCTATATGCTTTCTTTACTTCAGCTTTTCTTTCCTATTTGCATTTGTGGCTAGTCAGATCCCAAAACTATAGTCAAATATTTTAGTATCATTACATACTATTGAAATCACTAAATGCCATCCAAGTGCTTTCAACTCTTCAGACATAAGATTTACTAAGAGATCTTGAGTTCCCAACCCTCATTCTCCCTGGGTTCTAGTTTCAAATATCCTAGCTCATATGATTACAAGTATCTGTACAGGCTAAGAATGAAAAAGAAGTTAACAATAAAAAGCAATGAAAAGAAGAGCAAAATTGAATGGTAAAAACCAAACATAAAAGATCCTTAGTATTGTCCTCAGACCTTGAGAGAGAAACCAAATTTACCTGCTAATGACCCACAAGACTGTTTAATTTTTTTTTTTCAAGCAGTGGGATAACATGCATTGTAGAGCATTCAATTAAAAATTAACTATTATGATTATCTTATTTTTTATAGGTGGTGCTGGAAGTTAACAGTGAATTTAGAATCCAGGTAATATATAGCAAATTAATTTTTTTCCAAATTAAAAGTGAAAAATATAGTTTGGGAGAAGTAATATATTTTCCAATAAAATTTATCCTTTATAAGTAAAGTTAATGTTATGCTAAAAGTAATGGATTATCAAAATTACCAGTTATTCCAACTAAACATCCTCTCTTTCTGACACTGTTCTGATCTCTAAAATCTCCAATGGAATGTGAATTATGAATAAATTATATTTATTAATAGATACTATTACTTTGTCCTGCCCACCCAAGGTCAGAGATTATAACACTAAAAATGGCACCATCAAGTGGCTTTCCACCAGGAGGCAAAAGCGTGAGTGGATTAAGTTTGCTGCAGCCTGCCGTGAAGGTGAGGACAACTCAAAGAGGAACCCGATCGCCAAAGTAAGTATCAACCCCAAGGCAAAAAACCGAACATCAGAACGGACAGAGTTAAATTTTCAAAAGAACCTATCATTGAAATATTTTATGAGCATATCTCACTGAGAAGTTATGACACAGAACAGAACTATAGCTATTCAGATTATAAAAATTGAAGCCACCAAAAGTGTAAATTAAGAAATAGAGCCACTTGGGTAGACAGTTGAACACTGACTCATCACATTAGTGAAATTAATATACACAATCATGTGTCACCCTAAACTCTAGATGAAAAAATACAGTGATTTAAACAATGAATTTAATGTTCAGCACATTCACAGGGACCATTTAAATGTGTGCTCTTTCTGCCTCATGAACTCCTAGAATTGACTTTGTACTTTTAGCTTTCTATGAACAATCACAATGTACCCTCTTTCGCATTCTCTTTTCCCTTCATTTTCCCTTATTTTCCTTTTGTAAACACCCAGTCACATGCACACATGCACATACACACACACATGGAAACATCTCCACACACAGATTCACACATACAAACATATATGCATACATACACACAGATTTACACAGAGATTCCCCCATAAGATTGCTTACAATCATACAATTTTTAATTTCAAAGAGATCCCTGGTTTCCATAAAATTTATTTGGAATGGTCTCTTTGATTTTTCTGCTAATACAACCTCCTATTTTCAGAATTAAAACCTTCTACAATAGAGTTGGATAACTCTCTCTTGTCACCTACATAAATCCACTTAAAACTTTCTTCCAAAACTTTACATTTAAAAAAACATTTAATCAAAAGATCAAAGTTATGTAATAACATTGAGAAACTCCTAAAGAGGGTAAGGAGTTCCCTACTGGCCTCAACATTAGCACAGACATTAAAAATAATATGATCCATCTTAAATGTTGAATGAGTGAATGCATGAATGATAACTATACAGATTTAGATTTATGAGAGTGATGTTTTACTTTTTTCTTATTTGGTAGAAACTAAAATTGAATTTCTTCTATTACATTGTCATTTACTGCTGAAAATACTAGAGCTGTAATTATTCCACCTATCTAGGAAAATATTTCCTATTTCCAACATTTCTCAAAAGATAACAGGATAACTCACATTCAACAATTCTCAAGAAAAATAGTTATTACATCAAACAGTTGCACTCTTGATTTCCTCTCTGTAATGTTTTCACCTGTGCTCTCTTTGCAGATTCACTCAGATTGCGCTGCAAACCAGCAAGTTACATACCGCATCTCTGGAGTAGGAATTGATCAACCACCATATGGAATCTTTGTTATTAATCAAAAAACTGGTGAAATTAATATAACATCCATAGTTGATCGAGAGGTCACCCCTTTTTTCATTGTAAGTGCATGAATGTGTGTGTTCGGGCCTATATTACTTTTGAAATATCTTAAGTTCAGATCATATTTATTTGATTTCAAGAGTCTCAGTACTGGGCATTTTTGGTTGTCTCTTTTTTTTTTTAATATTTTATTTTATTATTTTTTTTTCTTTTCTTTCTTTTTTATTTTTTATTTTTTTATTTTTCTCTTATTTCATGGGCATTCAATGACCTGACAGAAACAAAAGGTTAAGAGAAAGAGGAGTGTTTGTTTAACAGCCTTAGCAAAAGGGCTAACCTCTCATCAGTTCCCGTGTCAAGCTAAATGTTTGTCAAGAAGGGCAAGCGCCTAACTTACTTCTTTTTCTTTAATTCAGTTGAGAATATCAGTTCCTCTTCACTCCAATGCCAAATGGTGATTTCTGGAACTCCAGATGGAGCCTTTCCTGAGTGAACGTACTTGATGATAAATTCATATTGCTCAACTCCCCTGAGCTCAGAATGTGCCTTGGAGAAACTTTAACTCACCCTTAATCTCACTCTATTCTTTACAGTCACTGTGACAAAACTTCAAACCCTCAACCTCATTTCCACTTTACGCAGTTGACCTGATGACCCGCTTCATTAAAAATTCTGAGACCTTCCATCACAAACTCCCATAATTAATTCTCTCTCCTCCAGTTCAGAAATGTTCTGAATTAAATCCAAAAAAAAAAAAAAAGGATCGATTTTCTACTTTTTCGCAATGAGTTATCCCAAGAGCTAGCTATTTTCCCATAATTATCTGTCCAAGAAACTTAATCAATCTACTTCATTTTTTCATCTCTCTTCTGACTGCTCCATTGACTGCTAATCAATTTCCATCTATCACTAGGGTCAACACTTGTTAATACTTGAAAAACAAAAATAGAGAAATTTTAATATCTTTCTTTGATTGTGTAACCTCTCCAATTCAAACCCCATAATTTTCCAGAATGCCTTCAAATAGTAATCTCTGCTTGCAGGTTTTCACTCATACTGCTTGTCTGTATGCCTCAAGCTACTTTAATTCCTTAGTCTACTATTCCATATCGGTATTCCTGCCTTGTCTCCCACAATGTTTCGCTGAAAATTCTAAATCAACATGCCAGCCTATTAGCTTCTCTTGAAACACATACCTTTTTATATGAAACACAGTAAGTTCCCTATGGGCTTCCCACATAGCGCTAGTGGTAAAGAACCACCTGCCCCAGAAGGAGATGTAAGAGAGGCAGATTCGATCCCTGGGTTGGGAAGATCCCCTGGCAGAGGGCATGGCAACCCAACTCCAGTATTCTTGCCTGGATAATCCCATGGGCAGAGGAGCCCAGTGGGCTACAGTCCATGATGTCACAAAATGCTGGACACGACTGAAGTGACTGAGCATGCATACGCACAGTAAGTTCCCTACATACCAATGAGTTTCCTTCTGGGAGTGCATTCGTAAGTCCTGCAAAGTTAGCCTAGGTACCCAGCTAATACAATTGGCTATGTAGTACTGTACTGGGATGGATTGATAATACATTTGCATCTTTGAAAGTTTGCAACTTGAAGGTTCATATGTAGGGGACTTACTATATATCACATAAGCAAAATAGTACACAATACACTTATATAACACCCAATAAGTGAAGTTAGTATGCTGCAGTCCATGGGGTCACAAAGAGTCAGACACGACTAAACGAATGAACAGCAACAACAAATAATAATATAAACACCCACATAGCCACCACTTATCCCATGAATGCTATATTTCTTTGAAGCCCCTGTGTGACTCTCCTTTGTCATAATCTCAAACTCCATAACCCCTATTCCTAATTCCAAGCAATGAGTTTTTGCCGCTTCACTTCCTTCCTCACATGAATCCTTTTTCTTGGAACACCCTGTCAATTATCTGCTTCACCTGTTGAAATTTTCTTTGAAGATCTCTCAATCATTACATCCTCCTATGAAGTCATAGCTATTTTGTTCTTCCTTTATATAACTTATCATGTTACCTTTTCTCAAATGGGATTTTGACTTTGTGTTTGGCTCCCCTTCTAAGTACTGCTTGTGCCTACCTTTGAGTAGGAAATCATATGTCTCACTGTTCTTTTAGTTTCCCACAATACCTAAGCATAATGCTCAGAGAAAGCGAGAACTTAATAATTACGGGTTGCACCATGTAATTATTCCTCTTTTCTCTCCTAGATCTATTGTCGGGCTCTGAATTCACTGGGCCAAGATTTAGAGAAACCTCTTGAGCTTAGAGTCAGGGTTTTGGATATAAATGACAACCCTCCAGTATTTTCTATGTCTACTTTTGTAGGAGAAATAGAAGAAAATTCTAATGCAAGTAAGTAGTCTACTTTGTTAAGTAAACAAGACTATTGGGTTTCCAGATCTGTTTCTTAACAGCCAGGCATCTAGAGGCTAAACTCTGTCAAGATACTACATCACGAATGTGAAAGATAAGTTTGGAGAAGCATGTAGAACAGAAAGGCATGAAGAAGGCTCCATCATGGCTTTCCCTTCAACCGTGGAAGCAGCTCCAACTGTCATACACAAGAAGCAATGCTAACGAAATGGGAGGAATTTGCTCACACACTACCTCTGTAGTAGATTCCTAAGGAAAAATTCCAAAAGTATTTTGCACAGTGATGACAGAGGCACTGGGAAGAGAATTCAGCCTCCCAGTCTGACTACTTTGAGGATGTCCATGGTGGCTCAAACGGAAAAGAATCTGCCTGCAATGCAGGAGACCTGGGTTCAGTCCCTGGGTAGGGAAGATCCCCCGGAGAAGGGGATGGCTACCCACTCCAGTATTCTTGACTGGAAAATTCCATAGACAGAGGAGCCTAGCAGGTTATAGTTCATGGGGTCGCAAAGAGTCAGATATGACTGAGTGACTAACACACACACACACACGGACTACTTGAAGGGGAATCTCATTCACTTCTATTCATACTGCTTTTTAAAAATTTTTAACTACTTTAAAGTAACTCACAGCAATCACCTCCAGACAATCTATTTGGTGTTCATAATCTTCAAGAGCTTTGTCAGCAAAGAAATACAAAACGCCTACAATGCGGGAGACCTGGGTTTGATCCCTGGGTTGGGAAGATCCCCTGGAGAAGGGAACAGCTCCCCACTCCAGTTTTCTGGCCTGGGGAATTTCATGGACAGAGGAGCCTGGAGGGCCATAGCTCATGGGGTTGCAAAAAGTCAGACATGACTAAATGACTTTCACTAAATACAAAACAAGCATTTTCCCCTTCTTATATATGATTAAATAAATATACGTTTTGTTTGCTTTTTAGTCAAGTCACCGATTTTATGTATTTGAAATGTATTTTAGACCTAATCCTGTTTGGTCCTCTATGTGGATTTAAAGGTGACCATGTCAAGGGATGCCAGTGGAAGGGCACCAGAAAATCTAGAAACTAGATCCACTATTTACTCTCAAGAGCTTGCATAATCTAAACGTGCAATTACTTCCTTATGGATTACTGTTAAAAGCAATATTTTAACTGCCAAATATTCAGTCACTTGTGCAGATAGTATATTAATTGCTTAGGGTACCACTGAAGATTGTCCTAAATATATTAAAAAACAGCAGAGCTACTGTCTCATTTAAATTTAAAACTTCAACTAACCATAGTACTTTTAAGTAGTATAATTTCTTATAAATTCAAATAATTCTTACATTTTAATTTTTATCTGTTAAAATATTATACCTATATTTTAAACTTTTAAAAATACTACTATAAGAAGATTTGCTATAAAAATTTCACAAAATATGAGTAAAAATGGAATAAAATGCATTCTTTGCTCTCCTTTGTACCATTTTTCAGAGGCAAATAGAATCACTAGTTACTTAGGTACATACTTTCTATAATCATGTAGATATATATAAACATATTTCCAAAGAAGAAACAAATGTGGCTATATTTTACATACTAATCTACAGTGTGAATTTTTAAATATATTTTGAACAAATTTTCATATTAGGAAATACAGGTTTCATCATTTCTTTTAAGAGTTTCATGAGATTTTATTATATGAATGCACCATAATTAATGAAATAACTGCCTCTTAAAAATGCTGAAATAAATCCACACAGATATTGGGAGAGAGAGAGAGAGGAACAGGAGCTGATAGTTTGTGTCTAAAGACAAATTGTGCTTGAAATAGAGTTGAGTATAGAAAAGTCTAGTTTATGAATGCTGGCAGCTCTTCACATTCTCCAGCATTCTTCATCAAAACTACCAATAAGATTATTGGAAAAGGTGAAGAACGGGTGCAGTATGTAATTAAACATGCATCTCTTTAAACCTACTAGACACCTAGTACTTTACTAGAGACCATGCAAACTAGAATAATAAAATATATTTACTGAATGTACATTATTCAATAGGAACTTCACATAATTTTATTTCATGTAGTTATTTAATTCTTTCATGAATTCAGTGAGGAAAATCCAATTTCATCCCCATTTATAGATGTAGACACTGAGGCCAAGATCACATAGCTAGAGAGTACTATAGTTGGGAGAGTTGGTCTGTCCTTATATCACTTTGTTTCACCATAGGAGCCTTTTATAAAAATAATTACACTAGAATAAGAAATGTAAAAGCAGAAGAAAATATTTCCTTGTTTTCTAAATATCAGTGATGTCTAAAGTTCCTGATAAAATGTGATCTTTTAATCAAGAC
The DNA here is from genome assembly GCF_963930625.1 of Muntiacus reevesi. Lineage (NCBI taxonomy): Eukaryota > Metazoa > Chordata > Mammalia > Artiodactyla > Cervidae > Muntiacus > Muntiacus reevesi. The sequence continues at coordinate 24,735,544 of NC_089252.1, read as the reverse complement.
AAAGGTATTGAAAGGAGCTAAGATATTGATAGAAAAGGAAAGTGGTGGAGTTCCCATTACATGGACTAACTAACCATAATACTTTGTTGGAAAAGCAATATACTATATTACAACAAAAATGCAAATTGTCCATTTGCAATCAATTTTTCTTGATTTCTAGATACACTGGTGATGGTACTCAATGCTACTGATGCAGATGAACCAAATAATTTGAACTCAAAAATAGCCTTCAAGATCATAAGACAAGAACCTTCAGATTCACCAATGTTTATCATCAACAGATACACTGGAGAAATTCGAACAATGAATAATTTTCTAGATAGAGAGGTAATTTTTTTTCTTTTGAGTGGGTTGTAGTCTCAATGGAACTGATTCTAAAAGCAAGAGTTCTAAGAAGAAGAAATGAAAAAGAAAACAATAGTTTAAAATTTTAATTACATAACCTTTTCACATAATGGGAATGACATAAGAAATATTTGTGAGATGAAAAAAATAAGAATTCCTCAAATAGATTTTATACTCATTTCTCATTTAATCTTACTGGATTTGTCTCAATTTGAGAAAACTACATTCTAAAAGTACATAAAAATACACACAAGGTAGACGTAAAAGCTCTATTTTCTCTATTTTTCTATATTTTTTCTAAGTTTGTTCTACAATGAAATAAATTTAAGAAACAATTGCTGTAATGGCCCCCATCTTGGTGAGTCACAATGGAGGTGAGCACAATAGAAGCCCCAAGAATTTTTACAGGTTAAGAAACTTGCTTATCTTTCTTTTTTTGTTTTGTTTGTTTGCTTATCTTTCTTTAATCTATCCTATGGTAGGCTCATTCGACAAGAGAATTCTTTTTTCCCTTTTCTCTTCCTATATCTCACATACTGATAGCCCACTGATTACTTTGGGAAATGACTCACAGAATCAGAAGGATGGAGAGGAATTCAGTAACATTCAGACCAGTCTATTCACTTGCAAATAAAAAAAATACTAATTACTGATTTTTACCAAGTTGAACCATGTTTTTCTCCAGATATATGCCCAGGAGTGGGATTGCTAATCATATGGCAACTCTAGTTTTAGTTTCTTAAGGAACTTCCATAATTTTTTTCATAGTAGCTGCAGCAATTTACATTCCCACCAACAATATAGGAGGGTTCCCTTTTCTCTATACCCTCTCCAGCATTTATTGTGTGTAGATTTTTTGATGACAGCTATTTTGGCTGGTGTGAGGTAATATCTCATTGTAGTTTTGATTTGCATCTCTAATGATTTGATTTGCATCTTTAAGTGATGTTAAGCATCTTTCCATGTACTTTTGGGCCATCTGATGTCTTCCTTGAAGATATGTCTACTTAGGTCTTCTGCCCATTTTTTGATTGGCTGTTGGTTTTTTCATATATGGAGCTACATGGGCTGTTTATAAATTTTAGAAACGAATCCCTTGTTGTTCAAATCGTTTGCAAATATTTTCTCCCAGTCTCTAGGTTGTCTTTTCATTTTGTTTATGGCTTCCTTAGCCATGCAAAAGCTTTTGAATTTATTTAGCTTTCACTTGTTTATTTTTTTTAATTTATTTTTCTATTGAAGGATAATTGCTTTACAGAATTTTGTTGTTTTCTGTCAAACCTCAACATGAATCAGCCACAGGTATACATATATCCCCTCCCTTCTGAATCTCCCTCCCATCTCCCTCCCCATCCCACCCCCTAGGTTGATACAGAGCCCCTGTTTGAGTTTCCTGAGCCACAAAGCAAATTCCCGTTGGCTATCTGTTTTACATATGGTAATGTAAGCTTCCATGTTACTCTTCTCATACATCTCACCCACTCCTCCTCTCTCCCCATGTCCATAAGTCTATTCTCTATGTTTTTCCATCAATGTCCTGTTATTTTTATTTCCATTACTCTAAGAGATGGCTCAGAAAAAAATATTGCCGAAATTTATATCAAAGACTGTTCTGCCTATAGTTTCCTCGAAGAGTTTTCTAGTATCCAGTCTTACATTTAAATCTTTAATCTATTTTGTGTATCACGTTATTTTTGTGTATGATGTTAACGAATGTTCTAGTTTCATTTTTTACATGTAGCTGTCCAGTTTTCTCAGCACTGATCACCTCTTAATATTGAAGAGACTGTCTTTCCTCCATTGTAAAGTCTTGCTTCTTTTGTTGTAGATTAACTGATCTTAGGTGCATGGGTTTACTTCTGGGTTTCTATATTGTTCCATTGATCTATGTTTCTATTTTTTGTATCAGTTACATACTGTTTTGATGACTGTACCTTTGTAGTATAGTCTGAGGTCAGGGAGTCTAATTTTCCTAGCTCCATTTTTGTCAAGAGAGCACTGGCTTTTCAGGATCTTTTGTGTCACCATACAACTTTTAAGATTTTTTGTTCTTGTTTTGTAAAAAACACCATTGGTAATTTGGTAGGAATTGCATTGAATTTGTAGATTCCCTTGGGTAGTGCAGTCATCTTGACAATATTGATTCTTCCAACTCAAGAACATGATATATACTTCCATCTGTTTGTGTCATCTTTGATTTCTTTCATCAGCATCTTATAGTTTTCAGAGTACAGGTCTTTTGTCTCCTTAGGTAGGTTTATCCCCAGGTATTTTATTCTTTTTGATGTAATGAGAAATAAAATTGTTTAATTTCTCTCTTTGAGCCTTTATTGTGAGAGTATAGATTTCATTATGAGAGCAACAGATTTCTGTGTATTAATTTTGTATCCTGCAACTTTACCAAATACACTGATGAGCTCTAACTTTCTGGTAGCATCTTTGGGATTTTCTATATATAGTATCATGTCATCTGCAAATAGTGATAGCTTTACTTTTTCTTTCCCAATTTGGATTTAGTTTATTTCATTTTCTCTGATTGTTGTGGCTAGGACTTCCAAAACTATGCTGAGTAAAGATAGCAAGAGTGGATATCCTTGTCTTGTTCCTTTGTTCCTGATCTTAGAGGAAATATTTTCTTGCTTTTCACCACTGAGTAGGATTTTAGTTGTAGGTTTATCATATTTGTCCTTTATTATGTTGAGGTATGTTCCTTCTATGCTCACTTTATGAAGAGTTTTATCATAAATGGGTGTTGAATTTTGTCAAAAGCTTTTCTTTTGATGATGATGACAATGAAGACGATCATATGTTTTTATTCTTCAATTTGTGGATGTGATGTATCACACTCATTGATTTGCAGGTACTGAAAAATCTTTGCATCTCTGGGATAAATCCCTCTTGATCATGGGGTATAATCTTCTTAATGTATTATTGGATTTGGATTGCTAGTATTTTGTTGAGGATTTTTGTGTCTATTTTCATCAGTGATATGGGCCTATAATTTTCTTTTTTGTGGTATCTTTGTCTGATTTTTGTAACAGGATGATGGTGGCCTCATAGAATAAGTTTGGGAATATTCCTTCCCCTGCAATTTTTTTGAATAGTTTCAAAAGAATAGGTGTTAACTCTTCTCTAAATGTTTGATAGAATTCACTGGCAAAGCCACCTGACGCTTTACTTTTTGGGAGTTTTAAAATCACAGTTTCAATTTTAGTACTTGTGACTAGTCTGTTCATATTTTCTGTTTCTTATGGTTCAGTCTTGGGAGATTGTACCTTTCTAAGAACTTGTCCATTTATTCCAGGTTGTCCATTTTATGGTGTACAGTTGCTTGTAGTAGTTTTTCATGATTTCTGTGGTGTCCATTGTTACTTCTCTTTTTTCATATCTAATCTTATTAATTTGAGGCTTCTCCCTTTTTTTCAGAGCAGATATTCTTAACCTGGGATTTGTGGAGAGCCCTCAAGACATCTCTAATTATGAATCCTCTAAAATTATATCAACTTTGAGTGAGGATATACATATACATATATTTAGAAAAGGCTTCATAACTTTTACCAGCTTCTAAAAATTGAAGCACCGTTGAATAGATTCAAGAAAATAGACCATCAGTAACTGTACTGCCACATCTTGCCACTCCCCAGAAATGCAAACATTTGCTATCTCTTTATTCTACTTGCACATTCAAGGGCTAATAATTTAGGTACAGAATTTTCATTCTATAAATTCCTGGTAAACGATCTCTCCCCTCCTAACAATTTTGGTCTGCTTCGCCCTTTATATTATTTTTCAACATATAATAAGGAATGAGGGCTTTTAAAATTTTTGCTTCTTTTAAATAATGCTGGATAGGCATTGTTGGAAATAGAAGTGGCAACTTCATATCGATTCATGTGCAATTTGTGAATTTTCAACATTCTGTGTTACTTCTATCTTCATCATAGATATATGCAAATGTTGAGCCAACATTTTAAAAGATCTTTGTACAAAACAAAATAAGAACTGTCTAAATCAACTGTGATATTGTTTGCTGTGTATTTTTAGCAATATGGCCAGTACTCTCTAGCTGTAAGAGGCTCAGACCGAGATGGTGGGGCAGATGGTATGTCAGCAGAGTGTGAATGCAACATTAAAATCCTCGATGTCAACGATAACATCCCATACATGGAACAGCCAACAGTAAGTATTAGTCCTTGAATTTTTTTTAATTATTTATTTGGCTGCGCCTGGTCTTAGTTGCAGCATGTGGGAATTAATACCCTGACCATGGATTGAACCTGGACCCCTGCATTAGAAGCTTTCAGTCTTAGCCACTGGACCACCAGGGAAGTCCCAAAGTTTGGGGTCTGTGTGTGTGTGTGTGTGTGTGGCACCATCCAGCATGTGGGGTCTTAGTTCCCCAGCCAGGGATCAAACCCCTACCCTCTGCTGGAAGACGGAGTCTCAGCCACTGGACCACCAGCAAAGTCCAGTCCTTGAATTTAATAACTTTAATTTCTTTAACTTCTAAAATTTGTCCTAACAATTCTATTTAGAGATGTACATGTTAGTTATTTTTAAGTCATAACACAAAGGTACACACATATTTCATCTCATGTTTGTTTATATAATACATGTGAAAAAACCCCCATATTTGAACAAAGAAAAGTCAGACCACAAACATGGATCCCCTTTCTATATCATGAATAACTATAAACATTCTATATAAAACTAATATAATTCTCTTTCTCACATAGTTTGTGCTAAAATATTTTTACTTCTTGTTTCAGTATTCCATAAGCATTGAAGAAAATGCTCTGAATTCAAATTTGCTCGAGATTAGAGTAATAGACTTGGATGAGGAGTTCTCAGCTAACTGGATGGCAGTCATTTTTTTCATCTCTGGAAATGAGGGGAATTGGTTTGAAATAGAAATGAATGAAAGAACAAATGTGGGAATTTTAAAGGTTGTTAAGGTATGGTATCCTATTATAGTATATCCTATCTAATATTTTGTTTTCTTGGCTCTTTTTCAAAGTGGTAATCTTAAAATGATGTTAACACTTCACAAACTTGAGTGAGCAAAAGAATAAAAATTACTGTGTTTTAGGGTTATATATGATATAGAGCCTTTTATAGAGAGTTTTTCTGCTTATATCATTTCATAAAAATAGGCACTGAAGTTTTTACTTGAAACTCTTTCCTATCAATACAATATTCCCTCATGGATCATATAAAGGGAAAGCATTTTTAAACATAAATCTTGTTTTATGCTTGCAACAATAATTAATTAATCCTTTCAGTTTGAAGAATTTTATTTTTAACCAGATTCAACATGGCCTAAAAAAAGGTGTCCCTGTCAATACTGTACATCAATTATTATTCACTAACAATATTCATCATATGAATTAAAAGTTGTTAATTTATACAGAGTTTTTTTTACAAAATTAAAATTAGACTACAGTCCATGGAATTCTCCAGGCCAGAATACTGGAGTGGGTAGCCATGCCCACCTCCAGGTGATCTTCCCAACCCAGGGATGGAACCCATATCTCCCACATTGCAGGTGGATTCTTTACCAGCCTAGCCACCAGCAAAGCCCAAGAATACTGGAAGGGGTAGCCTATCCCTTTTCCAACAGATCTTCCCAACCCAGGAATCAAACTGGGATCTCCTGCATTCCAGGCAGATTCTTTAGCAGCTGAGCTACAGGGAAGCCCACTGTACTTGTAGGATTATCAAATTCTCATCTCACATTGGCTGCTGACCCAGGCTTATTACAGGCATACCTACACTAGAGATTTGGTCCATATCATAGAAATTTGGTCCCAGTCAACAGAGTTCTTCTATGTCTCCAATACATTATTTATTCACCAATTTAACTGCAGTAGAATTTTCTCTGAGATTCAGAGGAAAAATGTCTGACTCCTTAGGGAGTTGACAGTGAAAGTTTCACCCTGTGCTGTGTTTCACCCAAAGTTTCACCTTGTCAGTCAATTTTTTAAAATCTGCAATAGCTGTGCATGGATTGTGTCTGATGCATGCAACACATATTCCTTATGGTAAAATGCAATCCTCTTTTAACTATTTCCTTCCTTCAAAATTGCCCTGGGAAATGAACTCCTGAGGAATTGCGTCCTTAAAGGAACGTGTGATCATTTGTCTCATATGCCTTCATAAATGTCACCATACCTAGAGCTTCCATTCACTTAGTCATTGTGCACATGCCTTAGCTTATGCTCTACAGTATCCCTGCAAATTAGGCTCTATGCCCAAATTACAAATAAATACACAGGTTCAGAGAGAGTTTGTAACCTACTCAGTTCTCATCTCTAGTAAGTGCGACAACTGACACTCAAACCTCGGCTTCTCTAGCTATTAAGTTCACATTCTTTTTTCCACTATCCTACTTAGACGTCTATGCTAGGAAAACTGAGTCCTAATCTATTACACCCCAAACTATGATGTTACTTTAGAAAATCGCTTTATCTATCTGGTCTCAATATCTCTATCTGTAAAATGGGAATAATCTTGATTTTTCTCCCAGATGTGTGTGACATCATGTATCAATTCTTTTTAGGATTCCATGCATGTAATAAGTGCATAGAGCTTCCCTGGTAGGTCAGTCAGTAAAGAATTTGTCTGCAGTGCAGGAGACCCAGGTTTGATCCCTAGGTCAGGCAGATCCCCCTGGAGAAGGAAATGGCAATCTACTCCAGTACTTTTTCCTGGAAAATCCTATGGACAGGGAAGCCTGGTGGGCTACATTCCATGGGGTCGCAAGAGTTGGACATGATTTAGTGACTAAACCAGCACAATAAGTGATATGATGTGTATCTATACATAATTTTATAACCATTCTTGGAGTTGCAAATTGAGATATTATTAGAGCAAAGACTGAAAATTTTAGCTAATTGGAGAGCTCAATATGTAAATTGATGGTCATCTAATCTACTCTTGTGAAAATTTAGAAAAATGTAGTTGGTATTTACGTGCATACTGCATAGCTGTGGATTATATGAGTAGTGGATTTTGACATCATCTTTCATAATGAAAATTACTATTTGATAATTTTATAATGTAAAATGAATTTTTTCCTGGATAAATTGAATAAATTATAGATTTCTTTTTATTATTTATATATTATATTCTATTATTTGATTTATTGAAAGAAATCACATATACAAAATAAAATTTCTTATAAATAGTTCTTTATGGATAAAATCAGTCAAATGATTGAGACTAGATATATTTGGCCCATTTTTTGTAATAAATAGGGCTATTTTCTGAGAAGTGTGAAATGATAGCAACTAGCATAAGCTCTCTTTGCACTACAAAATCAATGGATTTGACCATCTGTATTATTTTAAATTTTTTAATTTGGTGTTCAGTTAGAACTCACACATTTTTAACTTTGTCAACAAAGGATCTAAGACAGTTGGATTTTTTTCTTACTGTATTTCATGTGTTTGTATTGAATTGAACATAAAGTAAGAATAGATTGTGTATTTATATGTATTTATATTTTATTAGAGAAAAAGATATGAGAATTTCTTTTGTCTCTAATCAAAGAATTTCTCTTTCCTCTAGAATGCTTTTTCTCCTTCTAGTAAAACCATTTCACTTTGTATTTTCTAGCCCCTAGATTTTGAAGCTATGAATAATCTGCAACTTAGTCTTGGTGTTAGAAATAAAGCTGAATTTCATCAATCAATTATGTCTCAATATAAACTCACAGCAACTGCAGTCTCTGTGACCGTGTTAAACGTAATTGAAGGCTCAGTGTTCCGTCCAGGTTCAAAGACATTTGTAGTAAATAGTAATATGGGACAAAACTATAAAATAGGAGACTATGTAGCTTTGGATCTCGACACAGGTCGGCCTTCAACAACTGTTAGGTAAGATTGACTTTTTCCAACTAATTTTCACCACATATTAAACTGTATCTGAATTAAAATAGTTATCACTATTTTTGAAATTCAATCATATAACATACAAACTGGTGAACTGTTACTTAATTCAGAGTGTTTAAGTAAGCATAAATATCTGTGAAAAATGTAAGATGGAAAGTGTGAAGGTTTAAAATGTGAAAATAATTGTATCTTGAAAGTTTGACACTCCTGTGTTTATATATTTTATTGATCAGTTAGCTGATTTCCACATATCATGGTATTCCCCTTAGCAGATTTGATGGATTGATTTTCCCATTGCAAATCCACCCATTGAAATCAGTTAGATTCAGCTAACTCGTATCAGTTACTTTCTTACTTTAATCAGCACTTAATATTGGTCATCAATAACCTTGATACGAAAAAGTTGGTGACATTAAGGAAAAAGTCATGCTTTGTATTTTTTTTTAACTCTACATATCCAAATGTTTCTACTTGATCATGGAAAATCACTGTATTACATGTGCACATGTATTTTGAAAAGTGCCTGTAGTCAAGAATGGTGGTGTGGAAAGACCTCACAAATGAGTTTTTAAAGTTTTTGCTCTGTAGTCAACTCACTCCATACGAGTATTATAGCTCTTACCACACTGTGCCATTACTGTGTTTTTTTTTTTTTAATGTTATTGGAATATAGTTGCTTAAGGCTTCCCAGGTGGCTCAGTGGTAAAGAATCCAGTTGCCAACTCAGGAGAAGCAAGAGACGCGGGTTCAATTCCTGGGTTGGGAAGATCCCCCAGAGAAGGGCATGGCAACCCACATTCTCGCCCCAGTGGAGAATTCCATGGACAGAGGGTTCTGGTAGGCTACAGTCCATGGAGTCGTAAAGAGCTGGACACGACTGAGCGACTGAGCAGGAGCTGGAGCATGGCTGCTTTCCAGTGTTGTGTTAGCTTCTGCGGCAAAGCGACTCAGCTAAACATATACATATATCCCTTTGTTTTTGGATTTCCTCCCCACAGGTCACCACAGAGTACTGCCTAGAGTTCCCTGAGCTGCACAGTAGCTCCTCATTAGTTACGCATTTTATACATGGCATCAATAGAGGATATACGTCAGCTCCAATCTCCTGATTCACACACCCCTCCTTCCACCTTGGTATCCATACATCTGTTCTCTATATCTGTCTCTACTTCTGCTTTATAAATAAGATCATCTACACCAATTTTTTTCAGATTCCACATACAGGCATTACTATCTACGGTCTTTGCCCCACCATGGCTGATAAGCTCTCTTGTGGTCCACAGACGTGAGTTCCCTGAGGGAAGACTACACCTCTGCCTCCGACTCCTTTCTAAGTTCTATTCCTCACATTTAACACAATGCCTGACACAGAGAGTTACCGAACCAGTGTGTGTCTAACAAACGTATAAATGGAAGGAAAACTTCAAAGATGAGGAGAGGAAGAGAAAAGAGAATAGGATAGAGGTGCAAGACAAGGACGGAGTTTGGAATCCACAAGAAATTCTGTAAATTCACTGTGTATATGGGGAGGGGGTGCAAAGAGGAAAGGAGTGAAAGATAAGCTCTGAAGAAATAACTTCTTTGGTAAGAGAGAAGTTTAGAATTAGCAACAGTCCAGGAAGTTCCCCTATCTGGGTTGTCCAGGACAGTTCTGATGCTACGAAAATCAAATGAAAATGAGGCTGCAAGTATCAAGGGATTATTCAGACATCCAAGTGGGTATAATAGACATTCCATCACAAGTGGTTGCTTAATTCTTTTTCTTAAATTTAAATCTCCATCCTTTTCTGAATGTCCTCAGACAAAGTTTCTAATGATTGAAAATTATATTCAGGGGTTATATCTACTGGCAGGAAACATGTTTTAAAATCAAAACCATCACCTGACACCAATTAGAAAGGCCATCATCCAAAAATCTACAAACAATAAATGCTAGAGAGGGTATAGAGAGAAGGGAACCCTCTCACATTCCCTCCTGTTGGTGGGAATGTAAACTGATACAGACAGATGGAGAACAGTATGGAGATTTCTTTTTCAAAAAATCTAGGAATAAAGCTACCATTTGACCCAGCAGTCTCACTACTGAGACTGAGAAAACCATAATTCAAAAAGACACACGTACCCTAATGTTCACTGCAGCACTATTTACAATAACTAGGGCATGGAAGATGTCCATTGACAGATGAATGGATAAAATATGGTACATATATACAATGGAATATTCAGCTCAGTTCAGTTCAGTCGCTCAGTTGTGTCCGACTCTTTGCGACCCCATGAACTGCAGCACACCAGGCCTCCCTGTCCATCACCAACTCCCGTAGTTTACCCAAACCCATGTCTATCGAGTCAGTGATGCCATCCAACCATTTCATCCTCTGTCGTCCCCTTCTCCTCCTGCCCTCAATCTTTCCCAGCATCAGGATCTTTTCAAATGAGTCAACTCTTCGCATGAGGTGGCCAGAGTATTGGAGTTTCAGCTTCAACATCACTCCTTCCACTGAACACCCAGGACTGATCTCCTTTAGGATGGACTATTACTCATAAAAAGGAATGACTGAGTCAGTTCTAGTGAGGGTGGATGAACCTAGAGCTTATTATACAGAATGAAGTCAGAAAGGGAAAAATAAATATTGTATATTAATGCAAATCTATGGAATCTAGAAAAATGGTACTGATAAGTCAATTTGCAGGCAGGAATAGAGACACAGACATAGACAACAGACTTGTGGACACAGCAGGGGAAGGAGAGGGTGGGACGAATGGCGAGAGAAGCATTGAAACATATCCATTACCGTGTGTAAGATAGATAGCTAACACAGGGAGCTCTGTGAAAACCTAGAGGGGTGGGACGGGATGCGGGGGTGGAAGGGAAGTCTAAGAGGGAAGGAACATATGTATGCTTATGGCTGATTCACGTTGGATGGCAGCAGAAACCAGCACAACATTGGAAAGCAATTATCCTTCAAAAAAATCAAAATCAATTGCTCACTCTCTCTACATAACTAACATTAATTTGTACCACTGTCTTTCAAAAACAGATACGTAATGGGAAGAAATCCAGCTGACCTGATTGCTATTGACTCAAAAACAGCCGTAATTACTTTGAGAAATAAAGTTACTAGGGAACAATACAAAATACTTCAGGGAAAATACCAAGGAACAATTCTATCTATAGATGGTAAGAAATCAACTTATTTTTTTCCCTTCTCATGGAATTTGTGTATACAGTTATATTATATATACATGGAATTTGTATATACATATACATTCAGAAACTAAAATTTTAATTATTGTATTTTGAAGTACCCTTTTTCCAACAAAAATTATCATACTGGGCATTACAGAATCAAATCTGAATGATACAAGAGACATTATAATTTATGGTTAGGACCGTGAGCTCTGAAATGAAACTGGATTGGTATACTGTACCATCATTTACTAGCTACAGATTTTAGAGAAGTTATTTAACCCATTTATCCCTCACATTTTTCTTCCATAAAATGGGACAGTAACATTATGAATTTAGAAGTACTTAAGGAGTTATTAAGTACTTCCCTAGTGGCTCAGACAGTAAAGAATCTGCCTGCAATGTGGGAGACCTTGGTTCGCTCCTAGGGTGGGGAAGATCCCCTGGAGAAGGGCATGGCAACCCACTCCAGTATTTTTGCCAGGAGAATTCCATGGACAGAGGAGCCCAGTGAGCTATAGTCCATGGGGTTGCAAAGAGTCAGACATGACTGAGCAACTAACACTTTCACTTTCAAGGAGTTATTACAGTAAAGCGCTAGACAAGTGCTGACTTTCAATAAATGTTAGCTCCTATTAATGTCAGTAATTGAAAATTTTTAATTATATTGTAAAATTATTTTCAAATAGACACAAAGCCAAGCTAGCTTAACTTTATGTGATCCTTAGTTGTTGTACAACTTCATGTAAACAATCTGGAATTAGCAAGTTTATTACTTTTCAAGATCAACAGCTTTAAATTAGGTTAGATCCCTAGGAAGAAAGTTCCTCAAAGCTGATTCTAAGCAATGTTTGATGCATCAGCTTCTTGTTCTTCTGTCTCTTTCTTCTCTTTTTCTTACAATTGTCCTAAAATGGGATTGACAACTTCCACTTGCTTCACAGATTAAAAAGAAATAAAGGAGCATTTCTTTAAAGTCATTCATTAATTCAGAATTTTTACCAATTTATGTTGGTCTTTTCCACAATCAGTCAAAATAAATGTAGTTTTTAAAATGTGTATTACAAATAGAAATGTTTATTCCATCCACAGATAAGCTTATTTCAGTGCTGAAATTGTCTTAAGCAATTGCTAGGTTACTCCTTTTCTTACATCCAAATTCAAGCTTAATTGGACACATGAAGGAGAAATTGAAACTTAAGCTTACCAAAACTGTAGGTTTATGGCAAGTAGGGAACATTACCTTTGTCATTAAAAAATACAGTTTTCTGGGGTAAACATTGGATCTGATGATAATAATAAAAATAACAAAAACAGTAGCAATAGAATTGTTGTACTCTAACACAACAGTAACAATAGAATCAGCTTAGCTTGACTGAAATGACATGGACTTTGATATCAGAGAGATAGGATATGGGCTTCTCAGGTGGTGCAGTAGCCAAGAATCTGCTTGCCAATGCAGGAGACTCGAGAGATGTGGGTTCAATTGCTGGGTCAAGAAGATCCCCTGGAGTAGAAAATGGCAACCTGCTCCAGAATTCTTGCCTGGAAAATTCCATGGACAGAGGAGCCTGGTGGGCATTGCAAAGAATCGGATACAACAGGGTAGACACGCACACACACACAGACTAGGATGTAAGCCTATCTCTATTATCTACTTGCAAAAATTCCTTTTATTCAGAAACTAGGTATTGAATTCTAACCAAATGTTAGCCATTGTGCCAGATTCTAGAGTGACAATGATGAACAAAGTCTGACAACAAAACTTAGATCTATAAAATAGAGATAATAATCCAGCTCACAGGGTCTCAGGAGTCTGACACAGCTCAGCAACTGAACAACAATAACAATAATAGTAACTTGCTGAAACCAGCAGCAAGTGTGGAGCCATTAAGTTGAAACAAATCACAAATATCTCTCCTCTTAGGTTTAGCCAACAAAGACAATAATTTACCGAAACTTAGAAGGACAAGAAGAAAGCAAATTTAGAATACCTGATAGTGAAATAAAAGTTCTTCACTTTATTAATAATGAAAATCCATCCCCCACCTCCAATAGTGCCAAATTCTCCCTCCTATGGGTTGTTTGAACTGACAGTTGTGAGTTTGAGGATATGATGTTTTATTAGTAGGTGATTGCTATACAAATGACAGACCAAACTGCTCAAAGTCTGTTGGTTTTGTCATCCTATAAAAGGAAAAAAAACAAAAACTGAAGATGAAAGACAGTAAAACAGCAAACAAAATATGGAGAAGTGTGCAACACATAGTCTAGAAATGTCTCCACATTGACTTATAACACACTGCTGACCAACACATAATGTGATGTTAACTGTGTATGTTTCTCAACACATGGAACAGTTTTTCTCAAGCACTAATATTTACTAATGATTTGACTGAAAAACTGAGTCGCAGACAAAGGACAATATGGGGGGTTATTGAATTGGTAGGAATTAAGACACTGAAATAAGTATTTATACAAAGAGAAAATGATTTCGTATCATCCAACAATTATTAAACTAAATGTATAAAATAATTCTTTCATTTTAAACTTTGTTACAGATACTCTTCAAAGAACTTGTACTGCTACAATTATTATCGACCTTGAAAATGGTGGCTGGGAAACCGATCATCCAAATTTGAATGGAAGTACTACCAGTGAAAATGGCCTTACTTCCAGAGATGTTACCACTAATGGCAATGCAGTTAGTGTCGGTATTACCAAAAATACTTTCACTGCTGGTGGCACAAATGATTATAATGTAGGTTCACCTAATGTTTATCAGCCACTACGAGATAATGTACATTTTGGTCCTGCTGGCATTGGACTACTCATCATGGGATTCTTGGTCCTAGGATGTAAGTACTTGAACAGTCCTGTTTTTATATGTCCCTCCAAAAAAACGATTAGTTTTCTGTCCCTTTGATGAAATATATTCTATACATTCTTATTTTGTGCAATTATCAAGAAAGTTCTATGTTTGATGTTGGGTTTATGACATGAAAAAAAATCAGTTTGATTTCTTAGAGTGCAGTGGAGGATAAAAACTATTTTGCATTGAGTCTCAGTGTAATAGGGAAGTACCCTAACAGGATTCCATGGTGGCTCAGTTGGTTAAGAATTCGCCTGCAATGCAGGAGAATTTCACTGCCTGAAATGCAAGAGACTTGAGTTTGATCCCTGGGGAAGGAAAGTGAGGAAGATTCCCTGGGGAAGGAAACAGCAACCCACTCCAGGATTCTGGCTTGGGAAATCCCATGGACAGAGGAACCTGGTGGGCTATAGTCTATGGGGTTACAACAGTCGAATACAATGACTAAACCACCACCAACCACCACCATAACAGACAGATTCAAACTGCTGTTTGAGTGAAGAAGACAGTAAGAAACAATTGATTGAAACAATCAGAAAAGGCTACATAGAGCAAGCAAACTCTGAGTTGGGTTTTAACAGATGAATAGGAGCTAGCCTACTGGACAAGAAAAGGGGAACACAATACAAGAAGAAGAAGAAAAAAAAATAACATGTGCGCAATCCCAAAAGAATGAGAGTACAAGTAACCGCAATAAAGGACTCCAGCAGAGAAGAAATAAAGGGTGTGTCTGACAGTGTGCCGAGAGTTGAGACTACAAACATAGGGAGGGGTTAGCCTTGAGGGGACTTCATTTCACTTCAGTTCATTCGCTCAGTCGTGTCCAACTCTTTGCACCCCCATGAAGTGCAGCACGCCACGCTTCCCTGTCCATCACCAACTCCCACAGCTTGCTCAAACTCATGTCCTTAGAGTCGATGATGTCATCCCACCATCTCATCCTCTGTCATCCCCGTCTCCTCCTGCCTTCAATCCTTCCCAGCACCATGGTCTTTTCCAGTGAGTCAGTTCTTCGCATCAGGTGGCCAGAGTATTGGAGCTTCAGCTTCAGCATCAGGCCTTCCAATGAATATTCAGGACCAAGTTCCTTTAGGATTGACTGGTTGGATCTCTTGCTGTCCAAGGGACTCTCAAGAGTCTTCTCCAACACCACAGTTCAAAAGCTATGCTAAAGCTGCGGAGTCTAAGAAAAGGAGAACCAAAGAGAAGAAGGGGTAAATAAACTCCAGCTTCTAAATTCAATTGTCTGAGTCTTTCCAAGGTTACCCAACTTTTCTGAGCCTTGCTTTTTTTTTTAGTATCTATTTTTTAATTTTTATTTTTTTAATCATGAAGGTATAATGTCACATTTATAGGAGACTTGGAAAACACAGAACAAAGTTACACATAGTTCCACTATATATTACAATATTTTTAAATAGATAAGTTAAGATTCTTATTTGGAGTTTCAATATCGAACTCTCCAGGCCTTGCTTTTGCCTTCTGTGAAATAATAAGACTTACTTCACAACAACACTTTGATAATGAAAAAGAAGTATCACGCATGAGAGCAATTAGAAATAGACCACAGGTTTCCCTGGTGGCTCAGTGGTAAGGAATCTGCCTGCCAATGCAGAAGACATGTGTTCAAGCCCTGATCTGGGAATATCTCACATGCTCCCAAGACATGAAGCCTATGAGCCACAGCTATTGAGCCTGTTCTCCAGTGCCTGGGAGCTTCAACTACTGTGTCCACAAGCCCCAACTACTGAAGCCTGTGGGCCTAGAGCCCATATTCAACCACAAGAGAAGCCACAGCAGTGAAAAGCCCACACGCCACAGCTAAAGAGTAGCCCCCAATTGCCACAACTGGAGAAAAGCCCATGCATGCAGCAGTAAAAACCCAATAAAAAAACCAAAAATAATAAATAATTAAGCAAAAAAATTAATTAAAAAATTTTTAAAAAGAGAGACAGAGAGACCACATCCTATGGTCGCTAGAGAGGACCTAGTCAAGGATCTAGATATGAGGGCGCAATGTTCAATGGATTCTCCAAGCAGCCTTTAACATTGCTTTAGAGGATGATAGAGTGGAAATGAGCCAAATGTTACAATCTCTGAGGAATATTTCTCCTTTAATACTTTCCTAAGTAATGACAGGGGGGGGAAAAACTCATCTGTTTTAACAGTATAATACCATCTGTCATCGGAATACTCTGTAACAAGTAAATATTGACTGCAGTCTGAAGCTCATGTTGATTTTGTTATCTCACCAATATTCAGTTTGTTTTCTGAAACTTCCGTAATTATGTTAGAATCAAGCGGAGTTAAATTAGGGATTCAAATTTAATCATCAGGGTAGGTTGTTTTGTTTTAGTATGGTCCCACTGTTAATCCCAGTATTCCTGTCTTTTCCCATCAGTGGTCCCGTTCTTGCTGATCTGCTGTGACTGTGGAGGCGCCCCTAGTGGCAGGGCTGGCTTCGAGCCTGTTCCTGAATGTTCCGACGGAGCAATCCACTCGTGGGCAGTGGAAGGCGCACAGGCCGATCCTGGGGTAAGTGCTCACCAGTAACAGATGGCCCCTTCACAGCCTTCAAAACTCTTGAACCAAGACACAGGGAATCACTCACAGTCTAGACTGTTCTTTGTTCTGAGAGAGCCGAGAGGGAGAACGGAGAGAAATCAAAGGGGCGTCAAAATTGGATGACAGCAGCCAAGAAAGCCTTTCTCAATGAGGTTCACATTATTTTTAGTACCTTTTTTTAATGTCTCAGATAAGTTGAGAACAAGCCCACTGTATAACCATTGAAAGAAAAGAATCATTACAAATGGGAAAATGTTTCTTGTCCTTTAGGCTCTGACCAATATTGGTGTACCATGCATACCAGCCACTAATGCAAATGTAATTGAGTATGTTGACAACTCAGGTAAGAAAATTTTTTTTTAAGTTTTAACAATTCATTTACTAAGAAGGAACTCTGTTCTCTGTCTTTTTATACCTTACTATTTCCCAACCATCTTATCTTTACAATTGTCCCTATCATTCTTTTTTAGATGACTAATTTGCAAACTAAATGATAAAGAAAAACCTACATTAATTATTATTCTTTAAAGCTGTATTTTTTTAAATCTTCCATAATCATCAGAAAGTACACAGGAGATGACTGGGATTTCTGTAAATAGAGAAGTACAAAAGTCAATTTTGGTTGAGATTCTTTTGTTTAACAGAGCAATTGTTATTTATTAAAAACTACTCATTTGAGCTTAAAAACAACCCTATTAAATAGATGTATGCTCATTTATTGAGGCTAGCCTCTGCCTCTACAATTCACAAAATCAGTCTAATAAAAAGAGCAATTAATTTTTAAAACTCATATTTTGAAAATAATTGTACCATCTTGCTTCTTTTCAAGGTAAATAAATATTACGGATTCTGTTTTTTTCAGTCTTTTTCAAACTTGTGATCATGACCTTTCCACTTTGAACTCTTCAAAATGGAAAAGACATAGAATGTTTATAACTTACAGAACTGGACCACATTCAAAAGGAGGGAGATGATAGTGTTTAAACTTATTTCTACCCCTGAGGCATCCATTTTTGTTAATGACACCAACACCTTCCACCTCAAAAGCAGAAACTCATTGTTGACTCTCATAGCTTCCTATTCATTGACACCCAATCAGTTCTCAAGACGACAAATCTTCAAACCCACAAGGATTTATTTATGCATTTATTCCCTTATTAAATCTACAAACCTTGAGCAAAGCACAATGAACAGCACCAGAATAAGAAGTACGAAAAGCTGTACCTAAACTCAAGAGCTTTAAAATATGAAAGCCATAGGACTGTTCCATTGTCAACACTCTCTGTCCATGGCACTTGCATAGTCTAGGTCACCCTTTTATCTTATCTATCTGGAATACTATAACAGACTTCCACTCACCCCTCACATTCAAATGCAAATCCCAGAGTCTCCACGCAAACCTTTTCCCTTACCATAGCCATGTTCTCTTCTCTGAAAGCCTTGGAGTGCCTTTGCTAGAGTCTAATATATACACACTGAGTATTCTTATACTTTTTCTTTAACTTTTAGAATTTGGGTATTTTCCTCCAATTTGAAATCAAACTCTCTAAGGTATAGATAGGGTTTTGTAACCTCTAGGGAGCCCCCTTATCCCAGCACAACATGTAGTAACCTCTCAACAAATAATGGGCTTCCCTGGTGGCTCAGAGAATAAAACAATCTGCCTGCAGTGCAGGAAACCCAGGTTCTATCACTGAGTTGGGAAGATCCCCTGGAGAAGGTATGGCTACCCACTCCAGTATTCTTGCCTAGAGAATTACATGAACAGAGAAGCCTGGTGGGCTACAGTCCATGGGGTCACAAAGAGTCGGACATGACTGACATACATAACAATACAACAAATAATTACTGAATTAACAAATTGGTTAATAATATTATTTTGAACTCAATATCATATTTATTATCTCCTTTATTTATGTATTACTTCCATTTTATTTCTTTGCTCACTCACAACTGCATACCTAAATGAAGAAATTATACATTAGAGTAAGTTACTAATTTTTAGTTTATAATGCACTAGAGAAAATATAGTTTACTGGATTTAAAATATAGTTTACTGGGAAGTAAAATTTAATTTGATCAACACTTTTAGGAGTTTACACAAATGAGTATGGTGGCAGAGAAATGCAAGATCTGGGAGGAGGAGAAAGAACAACAGGATTTGAACTAACAGAAGGAGTTAAAATGTCAGGAGGACCTGAGATATGTCAAGAATATCCTGGAACACTAAGAAGAAATTCTATGAGGGAATGCAGAGAAGGAGGGCTGAATATGAACTTCATGGAAAGTTACTTCTGCCAGGTAAGCTCTCTGTCCCCGTGCCTTCTTTCCATCCTGCACCCATATCTTTGCCCCATGCTCAGTAGCTCAATCATGCCCAACTCTGGACCGTAACCCACCAGGTTCCTCTGTCCAAGGGATTTTTAAGGCAAGAATACTGGAGTGGGTTGCCATTTCCTCCTACAGGGGAACTTCCGGACCCAGGGATTGAACCCATCTCCTGTGTCTCCTCCTGAGCCATCAAGGAAGCCCCATCTCTACCCCAGACCCCTACCATTTTCAACAAGGGTATGGTGGGCATCTCCTAACTAGGTTCCCAGCCTCTGGTCTTTAGATATAGATGCTGGCAATCTATACTCCAGTTGAATAACATTTTTAAAATTCTGACTTGAGCACTTTACTCCCCTGCTTTAAAACAGCCAGTGGCTCCCACCTCTGATTTGTCTATGGAATGAAATCCAAAATTCCTTCACATAGCCGTTAACCAGCTGACCTCTGCCCTCACACCTCCAGTTACTCCTTACCAACAAACCCACTCGCCCAGCGCCTCTGCCTTATTCACACTGGCCCACTCCCCTCCATGTCTTTTTTTATACTGTGCTCGTCTTGGAATGCTTGTCTGGTCATCTCTCTTACCAGCCCCCACTCATCTTTCAATCCACTTCAAACATTTCCACCTTTCTGAAATTGTTAACTGTGTATCCTCTCATCCAAAATAGGATTGATGTTTCTGTAGGTGTATTTCTGTAGTACTTTGTCTGTACATTTTATGGAATGTTCCATTGCTAAAATCTGTTAGTCACATGCCCGTGTCCATACATGCTCTACATTATGTTGCTGGTACCTGGCTCAGTTTCAAGCACAAGGTAAAGAAGTAATGCAATAAGAGTAATGGAAATTTTAAAAAGGGGATATATATATCATATTCATATATATTAAATATATATAAATATATTATATAATATAATATTATATTATACAATATATAATAAACATATTAATTATATATTTTATATAATATTATATATTCATATTAATTAATAATTAATATAATTAATTGATAAATATTAATATAATAAATATATTATATTATATTATATATTTTTATATATAAACACATTACATATAAACACATTAGGCATATATAGTATTGTATATTATATATTATACATTAATATATTAATTAATATTAATTAATTGATAATATAATTAATATAGTAATACAATAAATATATTATATAATATAAATATACATTATACTTATATATATGTAAACACATATAACTGATTCCCTTTGCTATACAGCTGAAACTAACAAAGTACTGTAATGCAACAATACTCCAATAAAAATTTTTTTAAAAAGAAAGAGTAGGCCCAAGAGCCATAGTACACTTCTAGGACATTCTAAGAACCAGAGAGAACTAATTTTGCTATCTCCAGGTAGAGACAGAATTGCCCTTAGTTATACTTCTTAGGACACTTAAACCTTCAAAAATTTCTTACCTCTGAGATTGTCTCTCATATATTTATGTCCTTATACATCCCAGCCTGAAACACCTTCATTAACTCTCCTAATCAGAAAAACAGTGAAAAAGTCGCTCAGTCATGTCTGACTCTATGCGACCCCATGGGCTGTAGTCTGCCAGGCTCCTCTGTCCGTGGGATTTTCCAGGCAAGAATAGTGGAGTGATTGCCATTTCCTTCCCCAGAGAAGCTTCCTGACCCAGGGATCAAACCCAGTGGCTGATATTTTGAACTGAAATACCAGTAAAAATCTTTCAAATTGTAGCAAATAATAAAAGGACTGTTGCTGAAATCCATAGGCAGACTTTTTATCCATGTCCCTACACATGAATATTATTTTCATGAAAAGTACAATTTCTGCCACAAAACTTTTGCACTTGTAGCTCCTTCTGTCCAGAACCCTCTCTCTCTACCTTACTCTCCCGGTGACTTTACTCCAGTTTCTGAACAAACATCACTTTATAAGATGCTTTTCCTGACCACTCTGTCTGAAAGACAAATCCCGTCTCTTTCTATTCCTTTACTCTGCACCTTCTGACAATACCTTTATGTGTTATTTTCTGGTTCATCCTACTGAAATGTAAGCCCTATGAGAAAGTGAATTTACCTGGGTTTGCTCATTACTTTATTGCTAACTTCCTAATCAAGTGTCTGGCAAACAGTAAGGACTCGAAACATAATTTTGAATTGAAATGGCACAATGATTTGGTTTGCTAGGTGTTTCTGTTCAACCTGAAAGTTTGTAATCTAATATTGCAGACAAGAGAGATAAAATAAAAGCACACACGTCTGTGGGCTTTCACTTTGACTTGACAGAGGTTCCATTTTTAAGAATTGTCTTTGGTCACCTTCGATTTTGAACCTCAAAGTAGCATAGACCCAGAGTCAAACTCTCCTCTTACCTTGCTTTACAAACCACATGGAAATAAATCACCATATTCACTTCATCTGAAGGAGGACAAATGCAATCCCGAATGAACTCAAATCAACTATAAACTGCGTCTTTTAAGTAAATCCAAAAATACACAATTCTGGCATACTTTAAGTTCTGTGTTTTTAAGTATGTCCTTCTAACTTGGTTGCAAAAAACTTTATTCTTTTTGTGATTTTGTGTCCAAAGTGCATCAACATGAAAAAGTCCATCTAAATATCAAAATAAATTATCAAAATTACGGTTAAAGTCATTTCTAACCAAACTCTTTCAAGTAATTACATAATGACTTCTAAAAAGTCTGTGGAGAAGGAAATGGAAGCCCACTCCAGTATCCTTGCCTGGGAAATCCCATGGAGAGAGGAGCCTGGTGGGCTACAGTCCATGGGGTCGCCAAGAGTCAGACACACTTAGCAACTAAACAACAAGGGTCTCTGGAAGATGTTAGAATTTTGCTTTATGTGTAGTTTTCTGGTAAAGCCCTGGAAGAAGAAATAATGCTAAAGACCTCTATTACTGTTAAAAATGTATTCATCATTCCATTTTCTCTTTCGTCTACAAATTCAGAAAGCATATGCTTATGCGGATGAAGACGAAGGACGCCCATCCAATGACTGTCTGCTCATCTATGATATTGAAGGTGCAGGCTCCCCTGCGGGCTCTGTAGGCTGTTGCAGCTTCATTGGAGAAGACTTGGATGACAGCTTCTTGGACACACTGGGGCCGAAGTTTAAGAAGTTGGCGGACATCAGCCTGGGAAAAGACATTGAACCATTTCCAGACTCTGATCCCTCTTGGCCACCCGACAGCACTGAGCCGGTCTGCCCTCCGCAGGGAACAGAGCCCATTGGTAGTGGACACCCACCCATCTCCCCACGTTTCGGCACCACCACCGTCATCTCTGAGAACACCTACCCCTCGGGACCTGGGGTACAGCATCCTACGCCGATTCCTGATCCTCTGGGCTATGGTAATGTCACCGTGACCGAGTCTTACACCTCCTCGGGCACTCTGAAGCCCTCTGTCCACATTCATGATAACCGACACGCATCAAACGTGGTGGTGACGGAGCGGGTGGTCGGTCCAATCTCCGGTGCCGACTTGCAGGGGATGTTAGAGATGCCTGACTTGAGAGACGGGTCAAACGTGATAGTGACAGAAAGGGTCATAGCACCAAGTTCAAGTCTGCCCACCACTCTGACCATCCCTGACCCTAGGCAGTCTTCAAATGTAGTAGTGACGGAAAGAGTGATCCAGCCAACCTCCGGCATAGTGGGCAATCTGAGCATGCACCCTGAGTTATCGAACACCCACAACGTGATTGTGACAGAGAGGGTAGTTTCCGGCTCCGGCATCACGGGCAGCAGCGGCCTGCTGGGCAGTGCTGGTGGAGGAGGTGGTGGCGGCATCGGGCTGGGCAGCCTAGGAGGTGGCGGGGGCCTGAGTAGCAGCTTAGGGGGCACAGCCACCATCGGCCACTTGCGGGGTTCCTCTGAGCATCACTTTAGCAACACCCTCGGTTCCGCATCCCCTACAACAACCCGGAGTCGAATCACAAAGTACAGTACAGTTCAATACACCAAGTAGCCAGGGACCCCAGCATGCTTTTTTCGCCATCATTGTGATTTAGGTTTAATTCCCATCAGCACAATACTAACAGTGTGATTTAGGATGCAGAACACGTGCTAAGAAAATTGTGGCACACGGTGAGACACCACAGTGAGAAAAATCGATGGAAACAGTGCCGTTGGGCAAGAGCTCTCCTGAGCCTGTATAACTTTTTTTTTTTTTTTGTATATTAATACTAAGGCAATCATGACCATGAACTAAAACTTGAGACAGGGGCTTCTTTGTGCCTGTAGGGTCTTCTGTGCTTTTGTATGGCCTCTAGTGTATCTCCAGCACGTGGAACAAAACACTGACCTTAAGATGGCAATGGTCATCATTCTCCTTGCTTGGTTTTGAAATCTCATACAGCTCAGGCAATGTTTTTAAAAAACTAAACATGCAATATACACTCAACTATGTGGGAAGAATTTGAAATGTGCCCCAAATGCCTGGTCTGGTCAGTGTCACAGAGGATATAAATAAAAACTCAACCATATATTTAGACTGGGGTTAACCATTAAAGAGGGCTTCCCTCACAGCTCAGTGGGGGAAGAATCAGCCTGAAGTACAGGAGACCTGGGTTCGATCCTGGGTCAGGAAGATCCCCGGAGAAGGGAATGGCAACCCACTCCAGTATTCTTGCCTGGAAAAATCCCATGGACAGAGGAGACAGGTGTGCTACAGCCCATGGGGTCGCAAAGAATCTGATACAACTGAGCTACTAACACTTTCACTTTCACTTTAGCCATTAAAGAATAAAATCCTGGCTACACATCCAAGTCCACAAGCGGCCAACCACTCCCACCTTAATAAGGGCACTAGATGCAACAAACCTCAAATTAGGAAATGTTTCCTGGGAGGGAAATTCACTAAGAGAGTGGCAGCCGAGTGAGACTGACTAGGCACTGAACTGGCGCTGTGTGAGCCTGGATCCCGCGCTGGAACTTCAGCTGCAATTCCTATGGAGTCAAGGACTTCTCTGATTCTAGTTTGTGTTTAGTGGTAGATGCAATAGTGATGAATATTGTATACTGGTGAGGTTGCAGGGCATCACACTCATTTCTCCGTTTACCGCTGTGACTCTGACCTGATAAAGGAGAACCTACCAGGTGCTGTTCTCAGACTGAAGCAAGTAACGCTTGACACGGTTGTCATCACTAGTGGTAAATTATCTTCCAAAGAAGCAGATGGGAACCGCATTGCATTTTCAGACTGTGTTTTTAGTGTTATTCCTTTATATTTCCAGCTCTTTATTACACATTTTCTATGTTAAAATAAAGGATTTGGGAGGAGCTGTGAGAAAAAGCCTGCAGTATAGTTATGCTTTGGGGAGATTATTTGAAGGGGATCTAAAAAAATTGTTTTTAGAAAAGGTAAAATGTTTCATGGGGGGAGCTAGAATGTCTCAGTAAAGTAATACCATACTACTGGTTTTAACTGAGTTTCGTACTTTTTTAAAACAACCCTCTGCTGCTATTTTGAAGAGATCAACTAGGAACTTTTAACAGAGTTGATGATATTGTGTTAACATGAGTGAAGTTGTACTAGACAAACCATTTTCTTACTCTATTCCACCCTCAAACTGAATTTTCTCACTAGCCTAAATTTTACATTCCTGATTTGTCATAAGCTCTTGGATTATCTATGCTCCAATTTATAAATAGTTTCCAAATTATATATTATGATATATTTTTATAACTTCAAAATTTTAGTAATGTGCTATTTATGATAAGTCATTTCTGTGAATTTGCTATATATTGTTACCTGGCTAAAAATCTCTGAATAGAATCAAAGCATTCTTAGAGGTAAATTTACTGTTGTATGGTAGAGGCACTTTTTTCTCTTTTTTAAATTCAATGTTAATATGTGCTCACTAATGTGAAACTAGATATGACAAAAATCTTTTAAGGATTAGTCTGCCCCAATTACTCAATTTTCCAGAGTGTTATAAGATCAAAGAATAGTTATTGGACTTTGAACACTTGTCAAAGGGGGATTGTGAGTGAATTATTTTACCCAGAGCTATTTTGCTCTATGTTACAGCAAATGGTATCAATATTTTGAAATCCACAATATACATCTTATATTGACTCTGTAGACTATGTAAAATTTTGATAGTCTTTAGCATGCCAAAAAGCAGAGGTGTAAATAAAATCATTCACAGGGAGTCTTTCTTTTAGAGGTTCCATTAATAATGGGTAATCTTTCCAGAAATAAAGCATACTTGAGTATGCCTGGATCCAGGAGTTTGAAGAAATAAAAATAATTATTAATTAATTGCTAGTATTTGTCACTTTGATATGACATATCATACAGAAGTGTTTTCTTAAGACTCTTGATATCTTCCAGAGGCATTTTTTAGATAATCTAACAAATGCCAGGGTGACTATCCTTAATAACTTTTGTTATTAAGATTCACTAGTTACATAAAATCATGGGAGATACAAGAGAAAAATGGTAGTATTAGTCATTAATCTTCCTAGGAAGATAATTTCAAAATAAAAATTTTTTTTCAGGATTACACATTGATGTTCTAATTCTTTATCCCTAAAATTTAAAATTACCTTTTTAAGATGGCAACCATTCTAAGTCATTTAAAGGCATGTAACCTTTTTTTTAAATGATCAGCCTTTAGGAAGAATTTAATCCTTCTCTTTAGATGCTTTACTCTAATTCATATACCTTGTACCATTCCATAGATGTAAAGATATGAAAATATCTTTATAAGTGAATAGTCATATTTCAAACCCATATTGCAAGCTGAGTCTCAGATCAGCTGGCTCCTAACAAAAGAGAAGGAATAAAGAGTTATTTATATGTTATGTATATATAGTTTGAAAATAAAGTGTTTAATATTTACAAAACATCCTACTCTCCAAAGATGTAGTCCTCAGGGACTACAAAAATTAGTGTACTACAAATACTTTATTATTTAATATCAATCAAAATACCATTTTGAGCTAATTTTGACATTGAATTTCAAATATATCTGCTAGATAGTATTAGCTTGCCTGATATAACAATATTTGCACTGAAAAATTTATAGAAAAAGTATCTATTTGGGGTTATTTGTAGGCCTTCATCTGGACATCTGCTCTACATTTTTGTATAAAGTTTTTAGCCTCATAATCTTTATTCAATGTACTATTCTGACACAATTTTAACTATATAGCTTCAAAAATTACATATTCACTCTGGATGTTTCCAGTTGCTACATACACAATTCATTTCTAATTTTATACCAATATTTGAATGTAAGTCAGGGTATAACATACATGACAGCCTTTGACTTTAGCAGGAGTTTAAAGGTGTTGTAATCTTGGCTAAAATGGCCCTCACTTTTTCAGAAAAACGTATGAAACCCAGAACAAACTTTTGAAGGTATTGCCACATTTCCTCGTGCCTATTTAATATATTCTAACTTCTGAGGGACTCCTGGTGTTTGCAAGACTTATTCCACATTGTATTAGAATCCACAGGTCCATGAAAGAGAATTTGTCTTCCAGTTCTAAGTTATTCAAATCATGTTAGGATGAAAGCATAAGCAGATCAATATGTTCTCCATCAAATAATTTTAAAACAATGAATAAGCTATTGTTTAGTTGTCTATACTCCTCCACTTTGTTATATTTGAATTACTAAACACTTTATCATCAAGCTGTACTTAGTCTAACTTATTTTTCTTTTGCTATTTTACAACTAGTTTTAAACTCTAATATTCATCTTGGGTGATGTTTACAACAAGGTGCTTTTCTTCCATTTTCAGTATAAATATTTGGGGATTATTTGGGTCCTAATTCCTTGCATGGTCATCTGTTGGCTATTTTAGGTTGGTTTGTAATTTCTAAAGAGTTATGTTTACAGCAATAAAATGATTCATATGCCTTCATTATCTTTTCTGAATTGCAAGGTGGGGATGGTTTTCAACGTATAAAGAATAATTAGGAGTTATCAAATCTAGTTATTATTTGCAGTCCATATAAGGGAAGAAATCATTTTATTTTCATGCTGTTAAAATTTTTTATTTTTGATTTCCTAATTCATTTCTTCTCATGTTTACTGAGGAACCCTCTCTCTAGAATGCTACTCAGTTATGTCAGAACACAGCCTTAAGCAGCCTCATGTAAATAAGCCAATGATTAATAACTTGCATTTTAAGCTTTCATTTGATACTTTCAGCATCTTTGTTTTCACCTTTTTCTCTTTCATATTCTTCTTTTTTGGTACACCAGCATTTTATAACTTTTAAGTGGATTTTCTTATTTACTACCTTTATTATCATATCATCATCTTTATTGGGATACATCTCCTTTTCACTCTCCAGTGCCACTTTCAGAACATTATCATCTTCCCCTTTCAGACACATGGGATCTGTTTATCTCCCCCTCCCTTTCTTCTCCTTGTGCTATTTTACTGACCTCTTAATAACACTCCCACTTTTACTAAAGACTCTTGTACTCTAGCCCACTGTCTTCTATGGCTTCTCCAACTCCATGGATGAGGCACTCGGTACCCCACATCCTCAGCTCCTACACCTCATTCCCCTAGTTTCCTCAGTCATTTGCTTCCTCATCATAACCCAGCATGGCAGGACCTCAAATGCCTCTCTTTAATTTCTTCCTATCCTTGCAGCTCAGTTGCTGACAAATTCCTATTGTTGCAATTCCTCCACTTCATTACCCTTGGGACTCCCACCACTTTCTCAGCATCTGTCAACTTCACTTCCCTCCTTGTCTAAACAAACTTCTTGGGTCCAACTGCTGTCACTGCTTGGATCACACCTTTGACCACCTTGCCCTGACCCTCCTCCTTTCAAATCCCAAATCTTTCACTCCCACATGTTTGTCTGCACACAAACAGCTAAACAAATGATTCAAGTGAGTTGACTTTTTTCATTTTAAATACTCGATTTCAAATGTCATATTAACAGCAAATGTTTCCCTAGTCCTATCTGATTCTTTGGTAGACTTCCCATCTCATTATACTAGATTATTATTTCATACCTGCTCTATCCTCAACACTCTCACACCTCCTCCTCCCTCTTAATTCTCAGTTGATGAGCTAACCCTATTGTTCATGAGAAAATAAAAATCATCAATCTCAAATCCACTCATCTTTCTCTAAAAACCTGCACAGCCACTCACATTTATGCCCATATTCTCCCCTTGCTGTATTACAATGGAGTTAATGTCCTACTCATGGAAAAAGACAATTCCCCATCTGAGCTCAAGGACTTTGCTCCTTCCCTAATAGTCTTTTTCCTCTTCTCTCTCTTTCTCCCCACCCCCAGAACTTTGCCATCTGCACCCCTCCCTGTGGCTGCTGTCTCATTTTTTATCTCTTTCACCAAATTTCTCAAGACTTATATGCATGTGCTTTCCTTTCTTTCCCATGTCCCACGAGACATCGGTGCTCACCCATCAGTCCATCAGAATGGCCCTTGTCAAATCTAAGATCTATACATTGCCAAATATAAGGCCTACTTTTCTGTCCTGGTCTTTCTTAACCGTTGGAAAGAATCTGAAAAAAAAAAAAAAAGTAATTACTCTCTCTTCCTTGAAAGACTGTTCTTTTTTGGCTTATATAACACCATCCTCTAAGGAAGATACTCTTTTTTTAAAATAAATTTATTTATTTTTTAATTGATGGACAATTGCTTTACAATATTGTGTTGGTTTCTGCCATACATCAACATGAATCAGTCATAGGTATTTGTCCCCTCCCTCCTGAAAATCCCTAGGGAGGATACTGTTTTACATAAGATAATTGAAGCATGGCTAGTTATAAGACAATATTTGAGCAGACACCTGAAGAACACTCAGGGACAAGCCATATGGCTATCTAGGCATTGGGCATTTCAGGCCAAGGGGACAGCAAAGTTGCAAGCATTCTGAGGCAGGCATGTGCTTGGGGGATTCAAGGAAGAAGAAGAGACCTACATGTGGAGTGAAAGAAGGAAAACAATGAGAAATGAAGTCTGA
The DNA here is from genome assembly GCF_963930625.1 of Muntiacus reevesi. Classification (NCBI taxonomy): domain Eukaryota; kingdom Metazoa; phylum Chordata; class Mammalia; order Artiodactyla; family Cervidae; genus Muntiacus; species Muntiacus reevesi. The sequence continues at coordinate 24,706,359 of NC_089252.1, read as the reverse complement.
GAGGTACCAGGGGTGGGATGGTGTTTGACCTCACGGGCCATTGTAAGAATTCTGACTTCCTCAGTGACATGCAGAGCCACTGGAAAGCCTGGACAGAGGAGTACTCTGATCAGGCTTGTATTTTCAAAAGATCACCTGTTGCCAGCTCTTCCATGCGTACGTGTGTGCTAAGTTGCTTCAGTTGTGTCCAAGTCTTTGTGATTCCATGGAGTCCTATTACTTGGTTTGACCATACAATTTGGTAGCAATACAAGTGACAAAAAATAAACCAAAAGCCCTAAATAGTTTAACAGCAACATGCAAAAAGAAACTGGAAAAGGAGCACTGAGCAGTAAATTAAAATCCCACTATAAAGAATCTTGAAAGAACTCAAGCATAATAAATATAAATGGAGAATACTGGCCAAAAATTTTGAACAAATGCCAGTTTCTCAGCATGAACTTGGTGACTGAGTTCAAATAATACAAACTCCAGCTGACTCTGGGAGGCTTACTTTTTCTAGTTTTACAAACAAAGCTTAATTATGCCAGACTTGGGATATCGAAGTCTGTTCTGTGCCTATGTCCTAGCCATTCTTACATAAAATCTAGGGGCGAAATCCCCTGCCTCTAGAGCCTTCCTGCAACTGCTCAAAATCTCAGGCTATAATCCTTATCAAAGTTCCTATCTGGGACTTTCCTGTGGTCCAGTGGTTAAGAATCTGCCTAGTAATGCAGGGGACATGGGTTCAGTCCCTGGTTCAAGAAGATCCCACATGCCATGGTGCAAGTAGGCCAGAGAGCCACAACTACTGAAGCCCATGCACCTAGAGCCCACACTCCACAGCAAGAGAAGCCACTGCCATGAGAAGCCCAAGCACTGCAACTAGAAAATGCCTGAACTAGAGAAAGCCCATAGCAATGAAGATCCAACACAGCCACAAATATATAAATAAATAAAAGTTCCTATCCAATTGGATCCAGAATGTGATTGGTCACATTTTTCAAAGGAAAATACTTTGCTGCATTCAAATTAATAGATACTTCTTTCCAAATGTATGCTTGTTTTCTGCTTGATAAATTACTCCCCCAGGCTTCTCGGCTTATTTTGATCATGTTTTCAATTGGTTTCACCCAGAAGTAGACCCTAAGATAGGATGTGAGGGTAATCTGGAGGGAAAGGATGGAGAGAAAGGAACCACAAGTAGTAAATGGTGAGATGAAAGAGGGACGGGAAAGCAGGCAATAAAAGCCAGGGATCATCATGGACAACTGAAGCTCAGCACTTCTGGGAAGGGAAAATCCCCCCTGGGGAAAACCCTGGGAGCTGGCGTGGTACTTGCACCATAAAGATAAACTGTCCTAGGAATGAGGGCAATATATGCAGAGGGTACTGAAAAAATCTGTCACAAACACTATAGAGCACTCTCTGATAAAATATGTGACACGAAACCTCAGAATTTTCTGATTTGACAGGCCTTTCTTGAACATTCCACTGTCAATAAGAATGATCATGAGTTAATATATCAACAGAGTGGATAATGAAATCCAATGGAGTAAAATAGGAAAGTCTTCAGGTCCCCCTTGTCATTAACTTGTACCTTTATGATATTATATCATTTATATTAATTAGATGCTTGTCCCTGCAAAGTGTATAGACATATAATCATTCTCTTATAATACATGACTTAGCTTTACTGTTACCCATTTAGGAGTGACCTTGATAGATAATCAGTTTTGATGTTTACTCACTGCCAAAAACAAGGGCTATGAGTCATTTAAATTCATCATTTTCTGTGTACATAGTCCCAGCACTCTAACAACTTATTTCTAACGACAACATGACCATTTACTCTGTTTCGAAGATATATTCTTCCACTTAACTTATTGAAAAATGTACATTGAAATTTCTATTGTCATTATTTGAATATGGAAGCAATTAAATAACAAGTCTTGAATTAACGTGTGATGCAGAGAGATCAGCATAGTGACAAGCAGAAACTCAATAATAATTTTCTGGATACACGAATAAATGCAATTCATTCACACTTCAGTTTTTCTAAAATCCATTCTCGTCTTGACAGCCTGTATGAGAACTGAGACCCTAGATTACATCAAGGAGCATATCAAATTCCACTGTTCTCAACAGAAATTCTGTTTTGAAATTATTCTTTGGCATGATGATATCTCATGAGGGACAATATAATTCAATTTGTTAGATTGTAAAATGTACCTTTACCTTAAAAGGTAAGATTTGATGGAAAGATTAGATATATAAAAATTTAGACCTTACTAGCAGGTAGTTAAAATTAAGTGGTTAATGAAAGAAAAATAGTTTATTTCCAAATATAAATATTTTTCAAATATCTGAAAAATGAGTACAAAAAACTGCAATGAGAATGTTGCTTTCTTCATATGACAAAGATCATGATAACAATAGAGAAGTACTCTGAGAATCCTATGAGATCAACAAATCATATCAATGATCAACTGACAGGTGAAATCAAATATATGTAGAAGTTCATACCTTTTCATATGCTGTCCTCTGGGAGAAAAAATAAAGGTATTTCTTTCACACGGGAAGAATATTTTACTAGAGACCCCTGCTGCTTAGGTGAAGAGCATGTCAAAATATCTATCCATCTTTGCTCTCTATTAATGATCAATAAACAATTTGATGGTTGGTACCTTAAATGCTAGGACAAGTAGAGGACACCTGGAGAGAGAATATTAACTTTACAGTTATCTTACCATGGAAAAAAAATCCCCCCAGTACAAACTCATTAGTTAATATTCTACTTTATAGATTGTCTTCTATAAACATGATTATTGAACATCTATCACCAGGAAAACTGATCTATTTTCAATATAAAAACAAAAATAAATGTGACCCTAGAAAACACAGGTGTAAACTGCAATGGAGAACTCAGGCCAAGTTAGGTAATTTATAGGTCCTATTTGGGTAACTATCTGGCTTGACTTCTCTTTGTAATACTCATTATTAACAACCCAAAAGCTCTCCCTCTAAAACATTATTATTTGCAAAGTAAGAATAATGAGCCATATTTTTAAGACATAATGAATTTTTAAAATTATTAAAACCCAGATGAGGATTAAAAACTAACTATATAGAACAAAATTTTAAACACAGATACAAAATGGTTATAAATTAATGTGTTATAACCTAGAGTAGCAAGCAATAAGAAAATCATATTTAATATCTAACACTAAAAACTGAATACTAGTTTATAGAAAAAACAGTGTATACCTACACTTAATGCCAAAAATTTTAATAAATGTCAAATCCATTAAAGATATAGACACTCTATAAATTACGAAAGAAAGAATACCACTCAAAGAGAATGCACTGAGTGCTAGTGTTTCTATAAAAATATATTTAATTTAATGTCCTAAAATCTACAAGGGGAGGAAATAGGTAAGGAATCTGCTATTTACAGAGATAAATTAACTCAATCATGGAAACAAACCCAGTTTATAAAATTTCTGGAATTTGAACCATATCTAAATTTTTTACCCATTTCAAAATGCCACACTGGCATAGCACACTGACATTAACTGTAAATAGGTAATTCTATGAGCATGAAAAATAAGATGCTATAATTAGAGATAAGGTACCTGAAATAAATAAAATAAAAATATATTTTAACTTCTACGCAGTAAAAACTAACACATGTGATAAAAGTGAAGACAATGAAGATTTCCAATTAATGATAGTTGAGTCAAGATATTTTTATACTACTCAACGCTATGAAATAAAGTAACAATAAATAAAGTAATAGTTGAAAATAACAATCTACCTTCAAAAGCCTACATACACACGTGCAATGTCCACTAAGTTACACTGAAACATGGACCAAAACTAGGAAGTTCTAGTTTTGAGGTAGTAGATATTCCTCTAGGTCTCTTGTGAAGATTTCTCTAAAAATAAATGACACAGCCTTTCAAGATTTGGTGATGTAGGCAGGCTAAAGAATCATCAGAGAACATTTTTACAGGAAGCCCATTCCATATCACTGGTCAGTAGGTGAGTCAAAGCTGAAAGGCAGACTCCTTAAATATGTCACCTTTACTTTCTGACTCCATAGAAATGAGGAAGGCAGCAAGAGAACACTACAGCACATTCAAGGTAACCCAGAGACCTATCCAGCCAAACTTCATGAGAAAACTTCTTACAGCAACAATAGGGAACTAAGAGATAGCAGGATTCTTTATAACTGCCTATCAGTGTAAAAATATAATCATTTTCAATTGCAAAATTAAAACATACCCAAGAAAAACTAAAAAAAGAAAAAAATAGCTCAAAATAATTACAACACATATGACCAAGGTTAATTTTCCTTACATGTGAAGAGTGTTTATAAATCCATAATTAAGATCTCAGTGACACAATAGGAAAAAGGAAGCAAACTTTTCACAGAAAAAGAAACACTAAAAGCCAGTAGCCCTTCCCTCCCACGAAGAGGTGCTCATCTTACCATATTAGAAACATGTCCATGTTTTCCTGCTGCCATTTTGGGTTATCCATAGGCCCTGGTTAATTACCCTGGTTCAGTGACTCTTAAATTTCAGCCTGCAACTCCAGAATTACCTAGAAAGTTTGTTAAGAATAAATGATTCTAGCTTCCACCTCCAGAGATTCTGATTCAGTAAATCTGTGGTCCAGAAACCTGCATTTGTTTTGTACTGGACCAAATGATTTTGGTGCAAGTAGTTCAAGAAATATATTTATAAAAGCACTGCCTAGCTTTTGAATTTCCTGGATCTGGATTTCTTCCAAAACAACCTGAGCCCAGATCTCTTTCAGAGTCTGCGTGGTGCTGAACCAACAGCATCAAAGGTCAACTACATACACGTTACAACTTTGCCAAAGAGGGGCTCGGCCAGTGCCATCAAAGCAGCCGGAGTGACATATAAGTAACGACCACGTTGTGGGACAGCTGCCACTGCTGTAACGACCCGGAGTCAGGGGGTGAACGACAATGACATCTTGGGGAGAAGTATGCAGTAAGTATATGTCTCCTGCATTGGCAGGTGGGTTCTTTACCACCAGCGCCACCTGGGAAGCCCATGCAATAAGCATGTAAGTCATAATTAACACAGAGCCAGAAGCCACGCTATTCTTTCTGCCCTTGTTTGGAATACATCCCACACCAAGGACATGAAGTCACAGAGGACCAAGGCACTTCTGTCTGTGGCTAAGTATGATTTTAGGGTGTAAGCTAACATCATCCTTATGGTACTCACGTAACTCTTTAGGAAACTGATGTTTAACTCCGTGATGTCGAACACCCACTAAATAACCTGGTTTGCCAGCACCCTGGTTGTCATACATAAACTGGTTTTAATGAGGAGACAGGTTGTTTATCTTCAATGCCATTATCTCAAAGTGAACAGACATGTATTCAGAGTAACTGCTCTAGGTCAAAACCAAAACAGCTTTGTTTACCTTTTGCCCATCCCCCGGGGCCCATGCTAATGAAAACCCTTTTGCTTGAGTCAACTCAAGAACCTACTTGCCTCCAGCATTTGACATGGTTTGGGACCATAAATATTTTTTAAATTTCCTTTCCTTTAAAACCGGTTTTCAAGAAATCAAGCTTCCCTTAGATACTTAAATCATATCCACCAGTAATCCTAAACTGTAATTTCATGTAAAACTTTGCCCTAACATCATTTTTATAGTATCTTTGCCTGTAGAGATGTCTTTCTTTTTTGTTTCCAAAAAGAATTTGTACTGGAATGTACTGAATTAGCTGTCCTCTGTAGCATTATTTTTAAAAATCATATTAAAGTGCTCTCTATGTGTTAGGAGGGTATGACATTTGGGATGAAAATATACTATGACTTTGGAAGCAGGAAGAGACAATATTATAGAAGCACAAGAACAGTAATTAAATATCAAAAGCACCCCTGAAATTCAATGTACACTTTCATATGAGGAAATGAAATACTACCAGCTTGATTTCAAACATAAATAATAGGGCATGCTTAACTTGAAATTTCCATTTACAGAGTTAACTGGTAAACTCAATAGTTTGTTCAACTCTATAACTTAGTAAGGCTGATTCATGTTGATATATGGCAGAAACCAATACAATATTTTAAGAAATTAACCTCCAATTAAAACTAAATTTCAATTAAAAAAAAACTGACTGTGGTCAAAGTTGTACACATTGGTAAATATACAAAAAAATTTATTTACTTATACACATGAAATGACTAAATTTTTCAGTATGTGAATTATACCTCAATAAACCTCTCATTTAAAAAGAAAGGTAACATTCAATTGTCAACTTTTTTCTATTTTGCATTCACATATCTACCACTACTGAAAAGTGGCTTTAAAGTGTTAGTCACTCAGTCGTCCAACTCTTTGCAATTCCATGGACTGTAGCCCACCAGCTCCTCTGTCCATGGGATTTCCCAGGAAAAATACTGGAGTGTGTAGCTATTCTCTTCTCCAGGGGATCTTACCAACCCAGGGATCGAACCCATGTCTCCAGCATTGCAGGCAGATTCGTTACTGTCTGAGCCACAATGTAGTCCTTATTTCTATTGCTTATTGTTTCTTTTCTTTGAAATTCACCCTGTGAATAGCAATTCAGATAGAAAATTCTGTATTTCAGAAGAAATCAATCAATGGTATAAACAAAAGAAGGAAATCCTTATAAAATATCTCCATACGACACAGCAAGGGAAAAGTATAATTTTCCCCTTGTGAAAAACAATAACTCATAGGGATCTAAACTTGTTTCATTAATTTGCTTAGGCAAATTAAATTATTATGATTCAATATTAACTAAAATAAAACAAAATAAATTCCTTTAACTGGCTAAACAATGGTCAGTTTTCATATGATAATCTTAGTATAATACACCATTAGAGGTTACCTCAGAGCCTGCTTGGAAGTTGTTATAGAAATAAAACCATTATGATAGCCACTGACTTCTCCGTGATCCTTTAGTTCCTTCTTAAACTCTGACTGACCCAACGTTCAGAACCATAAATCCCTGCTGGCTTCTCCCATTCGCTACTGTTCTGTAGTGACTCCCACTGCAACCCAAGATCTCCCACATTTGTTCCTGCCTCTTGGCCCAGAGCATGGTATTGGAAGCAGTGAAGCTCCCATAACTCTCTACCATCCTTTCATAGTCTCCTTTTGATGCGGACACCAGAAAAGAAATAGTATATGGGCCATGATAAACTGGTGGCACATAGAAAGAAGGTGTCAGTCATATATTTTTTAAGCCTGAGATTCCATTTATTTGGAACACTTTATTTTCTTCTCCTATGTTTTTACAATTCAAATTTAAGCAATATTGAACATTACATTTCTACAAGACACAAACCATCTCCAGAGCTGTTGGTGGTATGTTTCTAGGGATGGAGATGATGCCACAGTTAGCCGAGGAATAACCCCACTCACTGACAGTGCAAATTCTCATTGTCCTTCTTTAGTCCAAGCTAAGTCAAATCCTTCATAAAAAAATAAAAACAAGGTCATAGTGTAATTATAGCCAATGAAAAGGTCTCTGGGAAGCTGGATTGGAGAGAACCATCTCTCACCACCCTTTCTCTTAGAAATAATCTCAAGCAGCAGCGCCATTTGTACCTTTGATACTCAGAAAAACAAGGGGAAAATGCTGTGCATTCCAAAAGCCCCAAGCTCACTGGCACCATTGAGAGAGGATTTATCTCAAAGAGTAAAAAATAATTTAATGCTGTTCTGCTATAGCTATAAAAGAAAATTTTCCTATGGTAGATACAATTGTCAGATTTCAAACCTCTGAACAAAAATTCATGCCAATGAAGAATAATGAAAGCTCAGTTGGATATAAAAACGTTATAAGAGAATGCTTTGAATGTTTATTTACTCAAGCATAGGTTTCCATAATTCTCAGTTTAAAGACTAATCTAGCATACAATTAAACAGTTGGTTAATATCCACCCCATGAAGGTATGTGCATTAGTCTTATACATTCTGAACAGCCGCTCAAAGATGTATTTTAAAACACAATCCACACGCCTGCTTTATCAGGTCATCTTATATATACTTGAATTAGGCAGATATAGGTTGTTCAGTGGTAAATTCTCACCTGCCACATGGGAGGTCCGGATTCATTTTCTGGCCCATGCAGCCACAGTGTGCCCTGTTTAGGGGCTTTCCCGGTGGCTCTGATAGTAAAGAATCTGCCCGCAATGCAGCAGACCTGAGTTTGATCCCTGGGTCTGGAAGATCCCCTGGAGAAGGCATGGCAACCCACTCCAGTATTCTTGCCTGGAGAATCCCATGTACAGAGGAGCCTGGTGGGCTACAGTCCACGGGGTCGCAAAGAGTCAGATATGACCAAGTGACTAACACACACCTAAATATATAGGTTAGCTTAGGCAGATACATCCAAATACTGTCTCTTTGTAATAATTCACTTTTTAACGTTGCTTAAGTATAATTTCCTGTTCTCTGTCTCACAAATACCTTTAACATATCACTCATTCTCTTCACTTTAGAATACTATACCAGCCCTCCAACTGCCTAGATTCTATCCTATGCTTCCAAAAATGCTAAACTAAGGTTCTCTAAGGACTAAGTGTTATTTGGAATACATTCCACGAGTAGGAATTGCTTCTTCATTGTTTCTGAAGACAAGACACAGTCTCCCTTTAAAATTCTCCAACAATACCTACTAGCAATTAGAGAACATTTAACATTTTCTTTTTATGTTGTGAAAGTTGATGCCAGCCAGCAATTTTTTATGAGAAAACTATTCCTATTCTAAACCCAGACAAAGAAAGGAGAAGAAAGAAATGAAAAAGGGAAAATGATTTTCAGAAATAACCAGATGTTGCTCTGCTCTTTTCCCCTTCAATTCTTAGATACATCTTTATGAGGACTTAAAAGGTGTTCCCCAGCCATGTTATGCACTTTTTTGATCAGCAGAAATGCCATGAGGAATAAACATGCTCTACTGTGGTTATGTTAGAACAATTTAATTAATGTTATACCACACTGATTTGACTGTATGCTAAGAAGATGCTAAAATGTGCAAACAAATATTCTAGTGAACTCAAGAGTTTCTTTGTCTTAACTTTATTTTTAGAAGATCTTTAAAATTGAAGAATGCAACTCAACAACAGGACTCTTTAAGGAGCGAGGGAAGAATCACTAAAATTAAGACATGAGAATTCCATTATTCTGTCTGTCTCTCTACTTAGGCCTGGTACCTTTTCACAATGTCCTCTGCTCAAAGTGTCAGTCCTTGAAGTTGGCTCTGTAGTGAACATGTGCATGTGTATATGTGTGTGAGTATATGTAATTTTGCTTTTACAATGTTGGCAGTAAGAAGAAGCCTACTAATTTCATTCAGCATGATGACAGGCCCTAGCATTTTAATTATTTTTCATGTTGTGAGTAATTTATTATTCACTGGGTATCTTCCCTGTAAATCTTGTCCGCACTCTGTAGGATTTTTCTTTGGTGTCCAACAAAGGGTTTCATTGCAATAAGAATCAAGGTGTGTCTATGCTGTTACCCAGAACCCAGGCAATGCCCGTCCTTCGGGCCAGCCCAGAAGTTCGGGGTGGGGAAACAGAGTCATTATAGAACATCTTCATCCCTTGGCTCAGAGAGCAGCAGAGTCATCACCCAGGCCCTCCTCGAAGGACATTTCAAAGCACATTTTCCAGAGCCGAATTCAGGACAAGGACCAGACTCAAATCAGATCTCACTGACCGTGCAAGAAAGACCCAGAGGAATGGACTGGCTCCTTTTCAGGAACATTTGCCTTTTGATCATTTTAATGGTAAGTAGAATCTAAAGGTCTGGGAAAGAAGTGCAGACCCGAGGCCTTGCCTCCTGTGTCAGCTGTTGGACTTTCTACCTGGGATTTGCTCCATTTTTAAACCTCTTCCTACCAAGGGAGTTCTGTGCGTCCAGCCTCTGGGACTTCAAAGGACTCTCCATGGTGGACAAATGCCATAGAGAAGCAGGGTGAGGATCTGGTTGAATTAGATCCAAATGACATCAGAGACAGACTCTAATTCAGATAAACTGCTGGAATATTTATATAATTTATAATCAGAAATGAAATTATTTTTCTATTTTCTTTTACTTAGACTTAAATCAGACCGATTGCTGTCAAAATTCTCAATGCATATGGGTTCTAGGGAAGTAAAGTCGATCAACCCCATTTCTTTTAAACAGTTATTTCCCTGCGAGTTTGTTTCAATGTGGAGGAATGTTAACTATGTCAGGATTGCCCTGCAATTACTTATAAAATATTTAAGTCATAGGAATTTTTTCCTCAGAAATGACTAAAGAAAAATGAATGCCATGAAGAGAAATCCTTTCTGGGATTATTAAGGCAATCCTACAGTCCAGGAAGGGAACAATTACATGATCTATGTCTTCAACATAAATATGGCATTTTGATATTATACTACTTTTCTCCAATCCTCATAACACACAGTGAGTATTCTAGCCTTCAAGGAGATTGTTGCTGTTGTCTTCTAGTCGCTAAGTTGTGTCTGACTCTTCTACAACCCTATGGATTGTAGCCCACCAGCTCCTCTGTCCATGGGATTGGCCAGACAAGCATACTGGAGTGTGTTGCCATTTCCTTCTCCAGGGGATCTTCCCAACCCAGGGATCGAACCTGCATCTCCCGCATTGGCAGCTGTATTTTTTATCACTGAACCACTAGGGAGGCCCATTTGAAAGAGATTAGGCAGCTCCTAATGCCAGATCCTTAGAGGAACAAAGATCAGGTTAGTTAATTCACCAAACAATTGTTAATTCAACTAGAAAAGTCTATTTGAGAATAAAATAAGTTAAATTAGACTAGACTTAAATCTATTAACGGTCAAGTGACAGACCAATTCGTCAAAACAGTTAAAAAATAAGTGGAAAGATAGAAGAGAATTGTTGGAAATTGTAGGGTTTTTTTCCCAAACAAATAAAGCCAAATACCTATAGTTGGCTGCACCTCAGTCTCCCAGGACTGTCAGCAGTGGTGCTGCAATATAAGCTTGCTAAATGATTTCCACCCTATTCTCAGGCAGTGGTGTTATATGAGACTCATGTGAATGTCAGCTCAAAAGGGCAGAAGGCAGCCAAGCGGGGAAGATAAGGAATCGTTGTACAGTTGGTCTGGCAGGCACTGTCCTTCCGCAGTTCATGTTTCTATGAACTTCAGAAGTGGTGCAGGAGCCCAACGCCGCCAAAGGGCACACAGTCCAAGCTTGGAAGGGAACAGTGGTAGGACATTCCATTCTCTGAGCTTGGAAGACAGAGTACGAAATGACAGTTTTTGAAAAATACGTGTAAACTGAAAAACTCCAAATAGAATTGCAATGCCCTGCTGTAATGATCACTGTTAATTTATTCCACTAAAGGAAGAGGGAACATTCTGACTTAACCTTTAACAGAAATCAAGAATCATCAGTATGACCTCTTGTTACACTTCTGTGGGTTATCTGCATATTTTGACTCAGAAAAACTTTTTGTTTCTGTAAGAAAAACTGATTGCATGTATCAAGATTTTAAAGGTGACTTTTGAGCACTAAATTTTGCCTCCTATTCCTCTATGCACAGCATGTTTTATGACAATATTATTAACTGAAGAGTTCGTTTTTCATCTCTTGATCTTGAAAGAGTATTATATTCCAGATTCTCAGGATCTCTTTTTGGTAGTATTGATTTATTATCCTTAGTAATTTTGGAGTTTTTGATACTAAATTTCTCCCGGCATGCCTGCGTGCTAAGTCACTTCAGTTATGTCCGACTCTTTGCGACCCTATGGACAGTAGCCCACCAGGCTCCTCTGTCCATGGGATTCTGCAGGCAAGAATACTGGAGTGGGTTTCCATGCCCTCCTCCAGGGGATCTTCCTGACCCAGGGATCAAATTCGCATCTTCTGTGGCTCCTGCACTAAAGGTGGATTCTTTACTATTGAACCACCAGGGACACCCAAATTTCTCCCTACTCCCCACTAAAGCATTTGTGTCTTACATTTCTTAATAATGGTGATAGACTTAAAGACTTGCATTTCTAATAGATCCCTTAACGTATCAATTAAGAACTTTTAGAATTGGGAAGTAGAAACTTCTAGCATGTTTCAACATTGGAATAAACGCAAGAAATGTTTACGGACAATCAGTACAATATTATAGATGCTGTGGGAAAAAGGCATGCCTACTTGTCTTTCGAGCTTCCCAGTGGCTCAGCGGTAAGCAAAATGAAAGTGTTAGTTGCTCATTCATTTCCGACTCTTTGCAACCCAATGAATTGTATTCAGATTCTTTATCATCTGAACCACTAGGGAAGCCCCAGTGGTAAAGCATACACTTGCAATGCAAGAGACTTGGGTTTGATCCCTGGGCCAGGAAGATTCCTTGGAGGAAGAAATGGTACCCCATTCCAGTATTCTTGCCTGGGAAATCCCATGGACAGAGGAGCCTGGTGGGTTACAGTCCATGGGGTCACAAAGAGCCGGACACGACTTAGTGACTAAACAACAACAAATTATCTTTCATTTCCTGAACCTGAACTGTGACCTTTTTTCATGAACAAAATCAAAGGCTCTCTGGAGCATCACTGCAGCTTACCCTAATGAGGGTGTGGCAGCCTCTCAGAGACGGACCTCTGTGACAACTATCCCTCAACCACAAAGAGTATGTTAAGCAAGATTTTGACTGACAACCTATAAAAGGTACCCCCAAACTCTACCCTACAAGAGGGTGTTTCATTATACCACAGGAGTCCTTTGGCATCTTCTTTCTAAGGATGCTGCTCATCATGCACTTCTACTATAAAACAAATCAGGGTGGTAAGGTGCAATCAACGCTGAACTGAGACTCAGAAGCCCCAGGGTTGAGTCACAGCTTCCCCTCAAAGGGGCTGCGTACCTTTGGCCAAGGCACCCAACCTCGCAAGGCCGCACTGTGCCCCGCATCTGGACACACAGTTAGACATGATGTCACCAAGTTTCTCCCAGTGCAGAAACTCTGCAAATCGTAACTGGCTCCTGAATATTATTTTCATAACTTTGGTTGTAGAATCTAAAGCTGGAAGTCATGCTATGAATTACATAAGTTTTTTTTAAATTTTGAATTATATGTTTTATTGGATTTCTCTGTAGCTCAGATGGGAAAGAATCTGCCTGCAATGCAGGAGGCCCAGGTTCAATCCCTGGGTCAGGAAGATCCTCTGGAGAAGGGAATGGCAACCCACTCCAGTATTCTTGCCTGGAGAATCCCATGGACAGTGGAGCCTGGTGGTTACAGTCCCTGGGGTCACAAAGAGTCAGACACGACTGAGCTAATGCTATAGGTTTTATTAGGAAGGAATCACCTTAAGGCAGGGCAGTTATTAGCTGTGAGAGGATATATTTTATCAAGTTGATAAAATCATTAAAAATAGCTACATAGCTTTTATCAGATAAGAATTATCATACACCTATGGTGATCTTTTGTGCTATATATAAGATATAAACATTACAATAAATTATTCTGCTTCTTGGAAAGTAAATAAGGTTGGTGACAAGGCATATAGATACTATCTCACTGTAAGCTGAAAACAAGCATCAAGATTTTAAAATATATTTAGAACTAACTTATCAAATCTCTCACTTAAAACAATGCTATTCAGATATGTGGAACAGAATTTTGTTTTTATTTATATAATTGACAGGAAAATTTCTAGAAGTATAGGCTAGAAGGAAAAAAAAATACCCTTATCTGATTTGGTTTTTTACTTGTATTAAACAGAATACCCTAGACAGCCTTAAATGACTGGTATTAGTACTGCTTGTTGGAGAGCATTAAAAAATGTCTTCATCACACCAAAGTTTTCATAGAAGCAAACCTCATCTTTATTATTTTTTGTTAATATAAATGGCTAAGAAATTATAAATTTTAACCCCCCCCAGTGGGAAAAAATGTATTTTTGCCTTCATATACCTACAAACTTCATGATGAACTAAAAAAAAATATGTTCCATTCTAAGATATATCAGGGCTTCCCTGGTGGTTCAGTGGTAAAGAGTCTGCCTGCAATGCAGGAGATGCACATTTTACCCTGGGTTGGGAAAATTCTGTAGAAGGGAATGGTAACCCACTCCAGCATTCTTGTCTGGGAAATCCCATGAACAGAGGAGCCTAGCAGACTACAGTTCACAGGGTCGCAAAGAGTCGGACATGACTGAGTGACTAAACAACAAGATATATCTCTATTACGCTAGCATGACCTACAATTTTAATAGCCTTCTAAATAATATCTCCCTGTAGAGTGTAGCATAAAAGTCCTGCTGTCAAAATATTTCATAGCTCTTGAGACTCTATGATGCTCTCCCTCTTTCAAAGATATTTCTCTTTTTTAAAGAACTTCTGGATCCTGAGTACACAGTTCTTATGACTCCTGTTATACTTAGGCATTCAGGGAAGAATCCTTGTAAAGCAATGAACCTGTTGTTTGAGCTGCAGTGATATTTCCTTTTCTCTCCCACTTGGGATCGAGGTTGGAACTCTTCACTCACAGAGAGCAGCTCTGATGACAGGGTTGTCAGAGGAGGGACTGAAGTGAAACCTTCAGATATTACCTGCCTGAGAAATGTTTGTCCTGCCTTTCTACACAGAAAATTATATGGCTTCCAAACGAAAATGCCACTACTTAATATACCTTCAATTACAAACAAAAGTGGTATAATTAGGCTTGAACTTGGCATCTCCCTCTGAGAACAGCAACTGCTTTCCTCTATTATTTTTACAAGTGTTATTGAGGGGAGAACTGCTTATTAATAAATTGGTCCTGGGTGTGCAAATGACTTCGAAAACTGACTTCAAAAAGATAAGTTATGCAGGTGAAAAATAGCCTTGTTCTGTGACTACGACTTAAAATACACTCAGTATGAAAGAGAGTAATATGTATTTCAACACTGCAATCCGCACGTGTAATGACTTAGATTCTCCATAGCATATATAAAATCATCATATTCCCTCTAGTAGAAAGTATTTTAAAAGAAAACTAGACCCAGAAAAAACTTCAGCAACTTGCCAAAAAGTAGATGGCTAGAGAATATTATATATCCTATTATTCTTCCTAGAATATACACATCATAAAAGGTTGGAGCTTGTACACAAAAGATAGTGCCTGTCACATAATATTTTGTCGATAAAAATTTGTGAATGAATGCATGGGTTTAATTTCTAATTTATCTTTCTTGCCAAGTCACTTTACCATATTTCCCACCTATACACAACAGGCAACTTCAATGGGGCTGTGAGTTTCAAAGTGAGTTTGAGGGTTAAACATTGAGACAACCAAGGGGTTGGTCTCTGGTATCAGCTCTGTCACTACCATCCCATTTCACCACCTTCCACTAGCAAAACATCTTACAGGTAACAAAGTTATTTCACACACATAACAAAAACCCTGAAAGATAAATAGAGATATCCTCTTTTTTTTTTTTTTTTATTTTATTAGTTGGAGGCCAATTACTTCACAACATTTCAGTGGGTTTTGTCATACATTGACACGAATCAGCCATAGAGTTACACGTATTCCCCATCCCGATCCCCCCTCCTGATATCCTCATTTTATAAATAAAATTGGGGGGCATAAATGACTCATAAATGTACCATAAGGGTTACAGTGGAATTTGAACCCAATATCACATGTCCCAAACTCAATCTACAGTTCCAAAATGGACTCCTTTCCCGAAATGAGCCGACGCTGTATCCTGCACATGCTTCTTTTACAATGTGTATGATATTTCAGTATCTTTTATCTTCTGTTTTCCTCCCTCTTTTAACCTGTGAGCTCTTTACCCCATCTGAGTCTTCATCATATTCTTGGAGACTAGCATAGGCACATATATTTTAGTTTCCTTGGCATTTTTACATTGCTAGAAAAGGTCCTACTCAGGTTGCTAAAGTTAATACCATTTATTGTAAGGACGTCCAGAGAAAAAAAGGAAGACAGGAACTCATCAACTGGGGCACAGAGACTGGGAGTGGCATTTCTGGGTCATATGATAATTCTAGTTTTGGTTTTCTGAGAAACTTCCACATTATGCTCCACTGTGGCTGAACCAGTGTACACTTCTATCAACAGTGTACTAAGGTCCCCTTTCCTCCATATCCTCATCAATATTTGTTATTTGTGGTCTTTTTAATGATAGTCATTCTGACAGGTGTTACTTGATATCTCATTATGGTCTTAATTTGCATTTCTCATTTCATCATGATTAATGATACTGCACATTTTTCAAGTACCTGTTGGCCATATGAATGTCCTTTGGATAAGAGTCTATTCAGGTCTTCTGCCATTTTTCAATTGGATTTTGGTTTTTTGTTTGTTGATGTTGCCTTGAATAAGGTATTTACATATTTTGGATCTTGACTCATTGGTCATATCATTTACAAATGTTTTCTCCCATTTTAGTACTTGTCTTTTCATTTTGCTGATGGGTTCTTTGGCATCAAATGACTACAACTTTTGGATTCTACTGGCTACATTTAAAAAGTAGTGTAACAGTTTTATTTCAAAATATCAACATTTACAATATTCTTAAATTCCATCCTTTACAGCTATCTAAACTCGTGATGAAATTTTTTAGATGTC
Organism: Muntiacus reevesi; assembly: GCF_963930625.1. Taxonomy (NCBI): domain Eukaryota; kingdom Metazoa; phylum Chordata; class Mammalia; order Artiodactyla; family Cervidae; genus Muntiacus; species Muntiacus reevesi. The sequence goes on along the minus strand of NC_089252.1, from coordinate 24,689,742 downwards.
TTAGGTTGTTTTCCACTGTATCCACCCTAGTTTCTGCCTACTTAAAAGTCTGCAAGGTTAATGCTGGATGTGTGTGGTATGAAAACACCCGCTGGAGGATGGACCCAAAGCCCTGATTTTTTTGTTTAATTAATTGCCTAATTAATTAATTTAATTATTTATTTAATAAATTAAAAGATTAGGTTAAATTTTTTAGAAAATTTTGAAGAAGCACACCATTTTTCAAAAAAACATTAGGGCCACATAAGCAAAAATTTCTGAAGATTTCTGTACGACAGTATTAGGAACAGTTCAACACAAACATCAATATTCTCCCAGTCAGAAGAAGAATTATGTGACAGCAAGGTTTACGCAAAACCAGGGCAATTTGGCAAAATAATATCAGGTGATTCAAGAGAAGTTTTAGGCATTGAGTAAATGAATTGTTAAAGATAAACTAAAACATATTAAAATTTTAGAATTTATTTGAACAAAATCTGATTCAAATCAGGCATAACCAAACTGTAAGCAGTTAGAAACACTCTGCCCACAGAGGCAGGGGGAAAGCTTTTATAGAGAAAAAGCAAAGTAAGGAAATTACTGGTGCTGCAGTCTAAAGCCTGGGATTTCCCAGGTGGCTCAGTGAGTGAAGACCTGCAATGCAGGAGATGCAAGAGGCACAGGTTCGATCCCTGGGAAGATCCCCTGGTGGAGGGCATGGCAACCCACTCCAGTAGTCTTGCCTGGAGCATCCCATGGACAAAGGAGCCTGGGGGGCTACAGACCATGGAGTTGCAATGAGCTGGACAGGACTGAAGCAACTGAGCCCACCCACAAACACGGCCTAAAGCCGAGTGGACTATTTGTGAACAGCTATCCTCGAGGCGTTTACAGGCTTAGATTTTGGTTTGCTTGCCTCAACACCAGAGCATCAGAGCCACCCCAGTTTAATAGCCTCCTGCTTAATTAATTTAACAAAAAGAGTCAGTAATTTGGATCCATCCTCCAGCGGGTGTTTCATACCACACACATCCAATATTAACCTGGCAGACTTTTAAGTAGGCAGAAACTAGGGTGGATACAGTGGGAAATTACTGCCACATCACTCACTGAGTTATGAGCAGAACCCCACTAGGACTCACTCTCACTACCTTCCAGTTAAAATTAGGTTACTGGGTTGATTATAGCTCAGAGAGGAAGCAGCATACTGAGGCTAGCATGATTCTCAGTCAAACCTAAGACAACATCAGGTAGGACGAGAGGAATAGGTGGAAGAGAATATCAAAGGAGAGAGAAAGAAGGAGGAGAAGCAGAGGAGAGAGAGAAGAGAGACAAGGGTGAAGTGAAGGTGTGGACAGAGAGCTTCTTAGTAACCGTGGGCTCACATGCTGAGCTCACCAAACATCTGACATCCACCAAGACCACCCTTAACCTCTCACTAGAGGACAGCGCTTGAGAATCGCATGTCAGTTTCATCTCCAGCTCTAAATCACAGAATCTGTCAGTTCTCTGTTATCCTAATATCCTGATACCCTGAATGGAAGATATCTACTAAAGTGGTACATAAGGCAACCTTCAAAATATACAATGTCTCTATGTATTCACTGACATGGAACTTTACCCCAATAATCAGTGCAAAAACCAAATTATCAAATGGCATGTTATAATATGATTTTTTTTTGGTTAAAAAAAATTACAACTTGTATATGTGTTTAAAAAAAAAATCCTGGAAGAATTTCTCCAAATATTAACCATGGTGATTTCCAAGTAGTGGGATACTGTGTGATTTTTTTACTTTCTTAGACCTTCCAGAATCATCTATTTTTCTAACAAAAAGAATACCTAACTCCCAAAAAGCAATATTAAAAAAAAAAAAAACCTACTTATTTATTTATTTGGCTATGTTGGGTCTGAGTTGCAATACTTTGGATCTTCGTTGTGTCCAGGGGCTTAGTTGCCCTGAAGCATGTGGGATCTTAGTTCCCTGACCAGGGATCGAACCTGCATCCTTTGCATTGGAAGGTGGATTCTTAGCCACTGGACCACCAGGGAAGTCCCCAAAAGGCAATATTAATTACAAAATAAGACATCTTATGCAACCAATTAAAACCATCTTCTGTTCAATAATAAACTTTCTTCCCGGGTCTAGATATTATACTATGTCTAATAAAAGTATACATGAGTGAGAAAGTAAGTTAAAAGGAAATACTGGGCCCTACTGTCAAATTTCTCCTCCATATTTTACCTTCTCTGGACTCAGCTGTCATCCCAAATCCCCACCCCACCCTCCCTCATACCCCCCATCTCACACCTGCAAAACCTGCTCTGCGCCCCTCCACCAGTCCCAGGCTCTCTGTCTCAGTTCACTGACTCTCTGGGGTTCACAGTCGTGTCTGATCCCCTCCCTACATCTCTGCTCTGTTCTTGACAACAAACCCCCAAACCAGAACAGCCCTCGTATTCTTTGTCCACCCACTCCCAGACTGTCAAGTACAGCTAGAAAGGCACAGAACAAATGCACAATGAGGGAATAATGCACATTTCAAGAATGGTAGGTGGGCCGGCGGCTCCTCTCTGACTTGGGCTTGTTGGGCTGGCTTCCTGTCACCTCCCCTCTGGCACTTCCAGAGGTCTTTGACAGTCTCTTCCAGCCCTCCCCATGCCTGCTCACTCCAACTGTTCAGAACTCTGAAGTAGGTATGTGTGTAATTTTCCTCCAATTACACCTCCAAATGACTTTCTCTCTTCATTGTATTCTTTTGACCCTCTGTTTCAGAAGAAGAAACAGTCTTCCTCCTATCTGGTCTCTTTCACCCACAGCTCTGATTCAGCCATTCCTATTCTCTCCATCAGGGCTTCCCGGGTGGCTCAGTGGTAAACAGTCCAACCGCCAAAGCAGGAGACATGAGTTCTATCCCTGCGTTGGAAAGATCCCATGGAGAAGGGAATGGCAACTCACTCCAGTATTCTTGCCTCGGAAATTCCGTGAATAGAGGAGCCTGCAGGGCTCCAGTCCATGGTGTCTCAAACAGTTGGACACAACTGAGTGACTAAAGAACAACAAAATTTTCTCAATCACAGTCGTAACCACCTTTGATTTCTTCCCCCTTCTCCCCCTCCATTTCCTTTCTCTTCCTATCACTCTTTCTCCACAATCCCATTTCCTCTCCCTATAGACTATATATTTGATCACAGTGTCCCAAAATATGACTTGATCTAGTTAAATCCTCACTGCATCTCACACTTTAAAATCTCTGAACTTGAAAAGGTAAACTATAATTGCTATTTCCATTTTTCTCAATAACTTATTTTTTGAATCCTATAATTTGATTTATGCCCCTGGGAAAAGTTAGCAAAGACTGACTACTTTAGATCCCATGATGTCCTCATTCCCATTCTCCTTGTCCTTGTTATGGCACATAAACCACTAAATATTCCCTCTTTGTCTAACTTAGCACCCCAGTCCGCTCACTCTGCCTGCTCTTTGGCTACTTCTCCTTCACCTACTTATCCAACTTCTTTTACTTTCTGAACTACACATCCTCTCCAGCCCTCCCCTGTAAGGACCATGACCCCTACCCCTTCTTAGCATTCTCACACTAACAGAATCTGCTGTACACCCACAGCCCTGATCCCTTGACCTCTCTTTTCTGTTAGTCTCTGGGTGCCCTCTGTTTTCAGACTTCTTCCTTCTGACCTCTGCACAATACAAGCAGTTTCCATTAGATTCCGATCCCTGTCTACTTCTTGTATCTTAACCTGTTTCAAGACATAGCCTCAATTCCTTCAACTTTAAACAGCACTCCTGTGTGGATAAATTCTACTTCTATAGGTGGCATACTTGGTAAAGAATCTGCCTGCCAATTCAGAAGATTCAAGAGATGTGGGTTCGATCCCTGGGTTGGGGAGATTCCCTGGAGAAGGGAATGGCTACCCACTCCAGTACTCTTGCCTGGAGTATCCCACAGACAGAGGAGTTTGGTGGGCTACAGTCCATGGGGTTGCAAAGTGTCAGACACAACTGAGCACACGCACACATATAGCTTTTATATCTATTCCAAATTTCAGAAACCCATTGAAAACAAATAAAACAAACTTAGGTCACCATCTCCCTGCAGTGATAATCTCCTGCTGAATTTTCTGTTTCTATTAATAGTACCTCAATTCTCCGAGAAAGCCTCGCTCACGTCACCAGAATCATGTGACTCTTCCTCTCTCCTGCCCCGCAGCCCACAAGCTTCCATCCTCTCCCCTTCCCAGTGCCACCTCAGCACCGATGTTCATGTTCTATGCCTTACTTAAGCAACTGCTATCTAAGGCTGTCAACTTCAAGTGCTTTCTCCTTGTAATCTCCTCTTTGTATCAATGACATGTTTTAAAAATCATGTTCTCGTCACTCCCAGTCTCTTACCCAATAAAGTCTAGACTCTTGAGTCTGGCATATAAAACTTCATGATCCGGCTCCAAGCTCACATCTAAGCCTTGTCACCCAACACTCCTCATCATTTCCTCTAACTCCTCAAGTCCCTTAGACTGCAAGGAGATCCAACCAGTCCATCCTAAAGGAAATCAGTCCTGGGTGTTCATTGGAAGGACTGATGTTGAAGCTGAAACTCCAATACTTTGGCCACCTGATGCAAAGAGCTGACTCATTGGAAAAGACCCTGATGCTGGGAAAGATTGAGGGCAGGAGGAGAAGGGGACGACAGAGGATGAGATGGTTGGATGGTGTCACCAACTCAATGGACATGGGTTTGGGTAGACTCCGGTAGTTGGTGATGGACAGGGAGGCCTGGCGTGCTGCAGTTCATGGGGTCGCAAAGAGTTGGACACAACTGAGTGACTGAACTGAACTGACTGAATATTATTTACCATTTCTAGAACATCCTCTAAAACTTAGTGCCTTTACAACTCTACTTGTGATTTCCTCTTGCGAAAATTTTCTTCCCCATCAATTCCTCTTATCAAAGCAGGTCCATCCTGAAGACCCTTTCAATGGCCTCCTCTCCTATGAGTCTTTCCCAGGATTCACCTTGATAACTTGAGTGGTCCACTCTGTCCTTTCACTGAGTCCATCAGTATCTATGTTGAAGTATGTATCCTAACCTGTCTTGCTTTAAGTTAAAATTTTGTCTTCCCTAAAAGTTAAGCCTTTAGAGGGCAAAAAGCCTGTATTATTCATTTTGCATTACCCATGTTTATTCCATATTATTAACAAAATAGTATTTAACAAATGAATTAATGAAAAATGCTTTTCTGGTACTGTTTCCTTTAAATTATGAAAATTTATGCTTATATTTTACCTTCCGTAACAGGTGGTGCTGGAAGTAAACAGTGAATTTGTCGTTGAGGTAATGTATAATAAAACTATTTTTCAATTTAAAATCAAAAGAAAAACTGAATTTTGTAATGCATCATATATCAAAAATCAGAAAACATAATAGTTGAGATAAAAGATAAGAGAAAGAACTTCTTCCAAGTTGAAACAGCAATGGTAAAACCTATATTCCCCAATAGCCATGCATTTAGCCATGGTTTGTGACAGCTCAGTGTAGTAACTCCTACTTATCAAACTATGCCATCAGCTTATCTATACATTTTCCAACATAAATCAAAGAAAAAGAAGCAAAGTTACATATTAGAGTGGGAAGAGGATATTTTGACAGTTACATCAGCAAGAAGATAACTGACAGTAAATCAATGAGTAAAAGATACAAAAGTAAAAAATATGTAATCACAACTAAACAAAACAACAGAGAAACTAGTGCAGATTCTTAGAGCAGGACTCAGGATATAAAGCTACTGTCCTCTGTCTCCAGCAGGACTTTATTTCAGTAGTTAAATTTCCATTTCGAGGATCTCAAACCTTTGAAAAAAAAAATAGTTTTCTAATCTCTGTTGCAAACAGGGGAACATTTGTATCAAATGGAAGTTGCATCAAAATGGGGCGAAAATAAAAAATTCTTTGATTCTTGAAAGAATTTAAGAATTCTTTGATTCTTGAAATTCACTGATTTCTTTCCCCAAAGTGGTAATTAAATAAAGTCTTGATTAAAGCAAACACACTTATCCACATCTTGATAAATATATTAGGAGTTACTGCTAAAAATCTCTACACATAAGTACACATGTATACAAACACTTAGGTAGTAATATTTCTAAATTCTTCTCTTCTTTATTTATTTTTAAGTGAAGGATAATTGTTTTATGATATTGTGTTAGTTTCTGCCATACATCAACATGAATCAGCCACAGGTACTATACATATGTCCCCTCCCTTTTTGAGCCTGCCTCTCACCTCTCACATAAATTCTTTAACTATAAAATTCTTAAATATCTTCCAACAATAGCAACATAAGACTACAGAGAAAAACATATAGCAAGCAAAGATATAAACAGACAATGCTGAGAAGCCATCTAGACATCCATGGGATTACTGCAGGTACCATCAACTCAGCTAAAATATCCCTCTAAGCCTGCGCTAATCTATTTGGATGCCTAGCCAGAGCAGTGTCCTTATTAAGAGAGGAGAAAAATCCCTTCCCTCTCTTAGCTGAGCACACTCACCAGCTCTTTTCACAGGGGATATACTCACACGGAACACTGCAGTTTTTACACTCTGGAGACCAGGAATCCTGGTCACAGCAGAGTGAAGGGTGAGGTGGGCAGGACTCCTCACTTGGCGAGGACAGATTGAGGAAAGAAAAACCACATCTGTTACCCATTAGAACATACTATAAGCTCCATACAAAGCTAAGAAAATTTGTTTCACTAGAATCCTATAGCTAGAAAGAGATCATTCCAAGAGAAGTTGCTAAGTCAAGGTGACCAGGCTGTGTCCATCCAGAGTTATGAAACAGTAAACACTTTCTTTGTTCCTCAAATTCAATACCGTTGCTTCCTCTGAGTGCACCTTACAGTGTTGAATAAATGTCCTTACTGAGTAAAACTGCTCTAACACTGTGCAAAATGGGAATGCTTTTTGCTTAAGGTGAAGGAATTGGACGCGGAAAATGGTACCGCAAAATGGCAAACAGTCAGAAGACAGAAGCGGGAGTGGATCAAGTTTGCTGCGGCCTGTCGAGAAGGAGAAGATAACTCCAAGAGGAATCCGATTGCCAGAGTAAGTGATGAAACAAACAGGAGGAGGCTGTGCTGATAACAAAAGCTTCTGGAGGCAGGAAAGGCCCCAGACATGTTGAAGACTTGCAGCCTCCAGGACACCATAGTGACTTAGGAAGATGGGTGATGTGGAGTAATTTGTTCACATTGTTGAGACACTGCTTTGAATATCACAGTCTGGGAGCTGATAATACAAAGCAGAGGGTCTTTGAGTGATCCAGGGAGATCTGGATCTCCTGCACAACTGAGCTTTATCTGTTGGTTTGCATTCTGTGTACTGTCACATGTCGTTATAGGAGGGGTATGCATGATGTATGCAATAGTCTTATATTACAAAATCAAAGGTTTTCAGTATTGATTAATTCCCTCCAAGTCAGGATAGTGTCAAAAGTTTCCACTAGATTTCCTGTGTGAAGTCACTTCCATCGTGTCTGACTCTGCGACCCTATGTGCTGTAGCCTGCCAGGCTCCTCTGTCCATGGGATTTCCCAGGCAAGAATACTGGAGTGGGTTGCCATTTGCTTCTCCAGGGGATCTTCCTGACCCAGGAAATGAACCCACGTCTCGCGTTTCCTGCACTGGGAGGCGGGTTCTTTACTACTAGCACCACCTGGGAAGGTTTACAGTATTGATTAATCCCTTCCAAGAGAGTCAGGAAAGGGTCAAAAACTTCCACTAGATTCCTACATCCAGAAATTAAGAGAGTCTTAAAAAGTACTCTAAATACTGGCAATCAGTAAGGAAGGAGAGTGAAGAAAAGAATATATAATAAATTGATTCGTGAAGGAGGGGACCTGCATTAACACCCTCATTAGCACTTTCTGGATATCTTGGCCCTGCCCTCATGGTGAAATCAACAGTACAGGATCTACCAGAATTCTCTCCTTAAATATTACATATATGCATTGCTTAAATGTATATAGAAAGTTTTACATATATAGTAAGCATCCCACTGATATCAAAGATGTAACCTCACCTCAAGAAAAGAGATTATTTTCTCTCAGAAGTTTTCAAATTCTTGGAAATTTTTGGAAAGCTTTAAATTGTTACCATTTCCATTCAACTCACAGTTACAGCTTTCTGTTATCCCATTTGTGTGACATCTTGTGTCAGTCGCTCAGTCGTGTCCGACTCTTTGTGACCCCATGGACTGTAGCTACCAGGCTCCTCTGTCCATGACATTTCCCAGGCAAGAATACTGGAGTGGATTGCCATTTCCTTTTCTTCTCTTTTTATTCACATTTGGGGAATTTCCTGGATTCTCACTTATATAAATAAGATCTTTAGATTAAGGCGAGCTAATCCAAATTGTATTTTCAGCTGTCATTGTTTAAGTGTGGATATTTGGGCAAGAAATCTTAGTATTTTACTGGGTGTTCTTATCTTCAATATACAAGTGAGATTTCAAAATTGAAATATCTTTGTTTAAATTTATGAATAGCGTATACAAAACTACTCAAACAAAACCTATATGGCAGAATATTTGTCACAAAATCTGTTTGGCAAATGAGTGATGCAGTAGGCTTCAATTGATAAAATTATTGCCAATATCTCTAAACACTGTATTTCTCTTCTGGCTTTCCTAATTTATTGGTAATTTTGATTAAATCTCTAACTAAAGTCTAGACTGTTCATATTAATGTGAAACACCTTTTTAAAAAACAGTAGAGATGGCGCTTTCTTCTCTCAAATTCTTTCTCCAGGAGCAAAGAGAACCAGAAAATTGAAGAATGTTTTCATAATAACAAGTGTAGCATCAAGCACATAAGTGCCATATGCCAGGAATTGGGGTGAAGTGAGGAGGGGTGAGGTGACGATATGCTATCTCATACAATCACCAGAGCAAACCTAGGGTATAGGTGGTATTAGCAAACCCAGGGTATAGGCGGTATTATTGATATCTCATTATCAGCTGGTGCTTGGCAAAGCTAAGTGAATTTTCTAAAGTTACACAGATGTAAGTCATGGCTCCAGGTTTTGGTTCAAAGCCCACCTGACTACAAAGTCCATTCCCTTCTCGGTCCATTACACTCGGCAGATTATGACCTGCTCTAAACTAAATCACACTTCTGGCCATTTTCTCCATAGATTCGATCAGACTGTGAAGTGAGTCAGAAGATTACATACCGCATCTCTGGGGCAGGAATCGATCGGCCGCCCTATGGAGTGTTCACCATTAACCCTCGGACGGGGGAAATTAACATCACTTCAGTGGTGGACCGAGAAATAACACCACTTTTCTTGGTGAGTCACAGCAGTGCTCTGAGTTATGCATATTTTTTTCTTTAAAAAATATCATCCCAGGACTAATGCTTACTTTTGATAAAACATAGTAGACTGAAATCAAATAAATGACTTAAATAGATGAAAAGAGTATGAAAATATAAATTTACAGTTCAGGATTCTCTCATGTGTCACATTATGTATGTGATCAAATATCTTGATAAAATTTAAATCACTAGATTGTAATACAGTCTGAATTTACTGGGAAAATCGTTGCTTTGCACACTACCTGATATATTTTCAGGCTTTTTTTGGTGAAAATAGCGTTTCGGTTTTTTTTTCCAACTTTCCACAGATTTATTGCCGGGCTCTGAATTCACGGGGTGAAGACTTAGAAAGGCCTCTTGAGCTTCGAGTCAAAGTTATGGACATAAATGATAACCCCCCAGTCTTTACACAAAATGTGTACACAGCCAGCATTGAAGAAAACAGCGATGCAAGTAAGTAGAGTGACACGCCTTCACTGCATTACACCATCTATTTGTCTTGGTCAAAAGCTTTAGTAGATTGAAATATAGGCAGTTTCAATATCAGAAAAAGCCAAATTTGTATTTGAAAATGGAAAGTAATTTTTAGAAATTGTATTAAACAATTTTTAAAATTTTTTAAAAATACATTTGCAGAAACGTGAGACAATGCCAACCATGTCACTAAATTCCATTGTGATATAGTTCATTTTTTGTTAAAAAAAAATGTGACTTATGTAAACATACTGAGTTTATTGTTGTCACTTTAAATAAATTAATAAGTACATTTTAAAACAAAGATTATTGATTTTTTAAAAAGATTCCTATATTTTGCTAATTTGCCACCTAGTCATTTAAGGAGTATAAGTACTTTATAAATGGTAAAGGATTTTATAGAAGGAAACCACCATTATCTTTATAATCAGCAGTGAAGCAGAAAGTCATGGTACTATATTCTCATGGAAAACTAGAACAAGAGAATTCAGGAGAAGGCAGACTACTCTTTCTTCCTATGCCTGATGATTTGCAGAATTGATTCTAACAGACTCCCAAACTTTCTTCGCCTCCGTCTTCATTTCTAGACACCCTGGTGGTAAAGCTAAGTGCCACAGACGCAGATGAAGACAATCATCTGAATTCTAAAATTGCCTATAAGATCGTGTCTCAGGAGCCAGCGGGCTCACCGATGTTCATCATGAACAGGTACACTGGAGAAGTGCGCACGACGTCCAATTTCCTCGACAGAGAGGTAAAGCCTGCTGTGAATGAATTTTTAAAAATAAGGAATTCAGTGTTGAAGAGACAAAGATGAAATGATTCATGTGTGCCCATGCCTTTTTCGTGTAAAGGAGAAGAATAAAAATAGTCCAGCCATTACTTTTCAATGAAAATGATGAAAAGAAAAAAATATTGTCTTAAAAGATGACAGAAAATTATAAAAGAAAATGAAATAATCAGAATGTGTTGAATTGTATTCCAAACTAGGTCAAAGTCTTAAAATTCTCTTTCATCTTAAGCAACACAGCATGTATAACCTCCTCGTGAGGGGCTCAGATCGGGATGGAGCTACAGATGGACTGTCTTCAGAGTGTGACTGCAGAATCAAGGTTTTAGACGTCAATGATAATTTCCCCACTTTGGAGAAAACTTCCGTGAGTCGTTACTCTTCTACTCCCTTTTTCCCCATAAGGGTCGATAACAGATTTACTTTCCTGCTAGTTTGTGAACCTGGTTCTATGACAGATATGCTGCTGTGCTGTGAGAAGTTGTGTCCAACTCTTTGCAATCCCGTGGACTGTAGCCCAGCAGGCTCCTCTGTCCACGGGGTTACGACACGTGTAGACGTACTCAACTTTCTCGCTGTATAAACTTTGGAACTTCTTACATATAATCATATACAAGACCCGCTGGAGAAGGAATAGACTACCCACTCCGTATCTTGGGGGCTTCCCTGGTGACTCAGTTGGTAAAGAACCCACCTGCAATGCGAGAGACCTGGGTTTGATCCTTGGGTTGGGAAGATCTCCTGGAGGAGGTAACAGCTACTCCAGTATTCTGGCCTGGAGAATTCCATGGACTGTATAGTCCATGGGATCACAAAGAGCCAGACACAACTGAGTGACTTTCACGTTCACTGAATAGTACGCATGCCTTTGAGTCACTATTCTGTGTAAATCTCTTCTTTGGCAGCAATGAACTATCTCCCCCATACTCTACTCACAGAAATGCAGAAATTTATGAACATAACTCTGGGAATCATGTAACCACGTTGATGTATTTTTCTATGCCTGATGATTTGCTGAATCAATTCCAGAAAAGTCCCAAACATCCCAAATTTCATATTCATAAAGAGGCACACAATTGAAAACAGTAGGGCCAAACCTGGCTCACTGCCTGTTTTGGTTAAAATTAAAATGTTTTATTGGGCCACAACTGTGTTGTCTGTGGCTGCTTTGATCTTAACAACAGCAGAGATGAGTAACTGACACAAACTCTCTGGTCCACAAAGTCTAATATAATTACCATCCCGCCCTTTACATAAAAGGAATAACTAACTTAAGGAAAATTTAAAATAAGCAAGAAAAATAAAATGAAGTGCCTGTTTGACCTTGATTCCACCTGCAGCACAAGAAAATCGGTTTTATTATCTTGTAATCATTTTATTCTTTTATTTCTGATAGGACAGATGGTTGATGCAAAAATCATTGGCATAGTCTGTTGTTAGCACTTCAAATAATAATTATGATAAGTCGATCTCTTTCCTTTTGAAAATGCATTGATTAGAAAATTGATCTATGCCATTTCAGTACTCAGCGAGTATCGAAGAGAACTGTTTAAGTTCGGAACTGATCCGATTTCAAGCAATTGATCTCGATGAAGAAGGCACTGACAACTGGTTGGCAAAATATTTAATTCTCTCTGGAAATGACGGAAATTGGTTTGATATTCAAACAGACCCACAAACCAACGAAGGCATTTTGAAAGTCGTCAAGGTACAGTATGGGATCTGTAATATTTGCTTTCTAAGAAGGGCTAAAATACTGAGAAAGAGAATATCTCTGTAACAAATATACCACAACTTTGCATACTACTTGTGTGGACAAGTATCCTGCCTTAGTGGACTGTGTCAGTTCAGCAATGCAGTGTTTATTACTAAGAGAAATAAGAAGTCTGTTTTGTTCTCACAGTGCCCAACATCTAGTCGAGAAAATAAGGCAGGTACTCCCAAACTAGGTAACAATATGAGTTAAAAACCAAACACATAGTAGATGCTATGGTATTAGGCATAAACTGGAGTGGGTCGCCATGCCCTCCTCCAGAGGATCTCCCCGACCCAGGGATCAAATCCGTGTCTCTTACATCTCCTGCGTTGGTAGGCAGGTTCTTTACCACTAGCACCATCTGGGAAGCCCCAGTGAATAGCCAGATGGGCGAAATATGAAATAGGTACTAACAGATAAGATCTTTCTGAGCAAGAGGTGGCTGAAAGAGTTTCAGTCATGGAATCAGGTTTAAGACTTTATAACTGAGATTGTTAACGTGGGTAACAAAATGCACAAACACACAGATGAGAAGGCATAAGGCGTGTTCAGGCATGACGAGCAGTTCTGTGGGGCTGTTGCAAAGTATTCATGGAGAAAAGTGATGAGATGCAAGAACACATGTTAAGAACTTTGAGTACTGGACTGTAGGGTTTGACTTTTTTTCTTATAGATTAATTTTTCTTGAACTACTTTTTGCTTTATGGACAACAATAAAATCTAAATATACAAATAAAACTACAGACCAATAAGATTCAAATTAGCATTAATGAAATAAGTGAAATCAATTTTTCACAAACAAAATTACCACTAACAACATAAACAGAACTTATAGCTATGAAAACATATACTAGTAGACCTATGTATGTATTTATTTTAGCATGCAGTGTGAACTGTGATTATTCAGTGTTACTACTTTTCTCTATTCCAGTTACTGTGATACTTTTTTCCAGACAGTAAATTAGGAAGCCATTTAGCCCTTATCTGATGCAAACATATTGTTTATATATTGAATTTTTTTCTGTTCTTTTTGCAACTGTTTGGAGAAATTAAAGTATTACTACTTTACCACAAAATACAACCACTAGCACAGAAATCATGCAGTGTATCAAATTACAGGCAGTCATCAAAAACATGGAAAACATCTGTATGTGCTTTTAAAATTGCCATTCAAATCAATATACAACATTTCAAAATTCCTTAAGAGAAAACAAAGCCTCCAAGAATACGCAATGAACTTCCTGTTTGAGAAACATGGCTCTGGGCCAGAGATCAGCAAATAGCAGCCAAATCTGACCAGCCACTTTTTTGCAAATAAAGTTTTACTGGAACACAACCACACACATTCATTCATATATTTCCTATGGCTGTTTCCACACTCCATTGGCTGAACTGAATGCTCAACATGGAAACTGTATCTAACCTCCAAAGCCTAAAATATTTTTATCTTCCCTTAAGCAAAAAAATTCACCAGCCCTACTTATACACCAAGAAAAGCTTTGGGGTATATTTTTAAATATCCATAACATTATAAGCTTAACTCCAGAAAGATGAAAGAAAATAATTATATATTGATGAAGTCTTGCAGCTAGGAACCTGATCTAAAGTGAATGAAGTCAAAATACAAATTAAGGAGCAAATAGGAGCCACTGTCAAATGTGACATGGATAGAAAGAGAGAGGAGGTTGCCTGTCACCTCATCAAATTCTGAATATTTAGTCACATTTCTTACCAGGGATCAGAATTTGTTCCACCTTGCATCTTAGTTAAAAATCAAGATCTAGACATGTCATGAAATTCTTACCTATCTTCTTACCACCTTTATCACTGTCTTTGCATATTACTTGCAATATATAACTTTTTTTTGCTTTTAATCTGCCTCCTAAACTTCTAAAATGAGAGCAAAAAAAAAAAAAATCTTTGAGCACAAACAACTTGACCTAAATATCTTTCCATCCCTTGAACCTGGTCCCGTGTTCAGAATATAGCAGCAGCTCACCAAACTTTGAGAGTAATGATGATGCCACTTACTGAAACTGCTGCTCTCACCGAAACAGGAGGCACTGAGCTTGAATGCAGAGTTCATCATTTCTACAAAATTAGAAAAATGAAAAAGAAAACACGTTCATCACTCAGGCAGTGCACTATCTGTGACATACATAATGTTTTCTGTGAGAGCTAAAACTTCTTAAAGATCTATTTACACTATTGCAAAAAAGAAAAAAAAACTACTGGAAATTCAATTTCATGAAAAATTGATCAAGGTAGTATTAGACATGGTGTCAACAAAGTATGTATATTTTTTCAGAATGATAACTTCCCAAGTTTCTTACAAAGAGCAGAAAACAATATGCTTTAAAACATCAAAATAATGTAGAAGGGCTAGTAAAATTTAAAATATTTATGTGTGTGCCCTGATGCTGGGAAAAGATTGAAGACAGGAGGAGAAGGGGACGACAGAGGATGAGATGGTTGAATGGCATCACCAATTCAATGGGCATGAGTTTGAGTAAGCTCTGGGAATTGGTGATGGACAGGGAAGCCTGGCGTGCTACAGTCCATGGGGTCACAAAGAGTTGGACACAACTGAGCGAGTGAACTGAACTGAACTGAATATGTGTGCTAGCACACAGCCAAAAGAGCTATGTATGTAGAGGATATATGTGCAATTTTCCAAGATTTGGCATTTGGAAAGAGGTCACTAATGTCCTCTGGGACTCTCTTCATATTCACTCAAGCTATTACTTAACCCCGTAGAAACTGACCTCTAAGTCACAAGCTTTTGACTAAGATTTCTAGAACCCTTTTCTTAGTCTGAGGACATTACAAATAATCCAGTTCAACCCAAATTTGAGAAATGAAGGGTGCCGGGAATATGGATCAGACATGGTCCCAGTTCTCCAGGAACTATCCCACTTTATAACCATCGTACTTATGAATCACTCATAAGGATTTTCTAAGCAGAAAATCCTAACAGATTCATCCTCATGGTTTTCCCTTTATTCTGGAAACCTTGTTCCTTTCAGGGCTATGGTATCCTTAGTTTAGCAAACCTTTTTCTCCTTTTCCCCACCAGCTCTCACTATTGCCCATAATTAATTAACCCCATTTCTTGGGTATGGAAGCCTGGCAGTCCTACCCTCCTTAGGATTGGCCCCTGTGGTATAGCTGAACAAGAGAAAGACCTCTAAGAAAGTGAAAATCTTTTTGTCAATAATAATTTTTTTGGTATTTATGAACACATACGTATAGATAACAATATAAATAGATGGGGGAGTATGCACACATTCACTTGAACATCAAGAAGAAAAGCAAAATACTATCCAATTGGAATTCTAACAAAGAAATACTGGTTGTGTATTTTTATAATAACTCTAATCAAGATTTATTACACACGTGCTGACCCTGTTCCCGCATGGCACATGGCAAAGAATCCACCTGCCAATATGAAAGAGGCAAGAGACGTGGGTTTGATCCCTGGTCGGGAAGATTCCCTGGAAGAAGAAATGCCAACCCACTCCAGTATTCTTGCCTGGAAAATTCCATGGACAGAGGAGCCTGGTGAGCTATAGCCCATGGGGTCACAAAGAGTCAGACACGACTGAGCATGCGAGCAAGCAGTCTCTGGACACCAGTTATTGGGCTATATTATGTGTATAAAGGCTCTATGCATATTATCTCAATCATCAGAACTAAGGGAAGAAAATATTATGATTCTTTTTTTTTATAGAAAGTGAAACAAAACCAAAGAGGAAAACTAATTTGTCTAAGTTCACCTAGGCAGCAAATGACAAATACAAGTTCCAACCAGATCTCTCTGATTCCAAACTCATACTTAACTGCCACCTCTGTGCCCTACAGTGTAATCTGGGGCCAGTAAACCAGGTTTTAGGAAAGAACAAGCATCTGAAGATTTTTCCCTCTATTGATCTCTATAAGATCTTTCCCAACTGTGTGTGCCTTGTTGGTCTCTTTCAAACACATCTGTACCAGAAAATGTCAATTCCTGGGAATTTCAGCAATTGAAATCCCAAATCTCAAGGGTTTTAGTTGAATTTTAAGTGAGGCATGTTGAGCCAGCCCCAAACAAGAACCCTAGTAAATTCCTGTGAATATTTTTATCTTATTACCTCCTGTGAAGAATTTAACCAAAATCTAGAAGAACATTCATGAAGTTATGGAATTTCCCTGAGAAGCAGAGATTCTTCTAAGGTTCTTGCTGACGGTACTTATGTCTTATCTTCTGTTATTGGTAAATGTGTTGCAATTATGTTTATCTTAGCTCCCAGAGCACTCCTAATAGCACCCAGTACTCCCTTTTCTACAACTGCTTTTTCTTTTTTTACAAATGGAGAAAATGGATCTCTTCCAGTTGAAAATTCATTTTTGAGCCCACAATTCATTTCAGCTCTGTGCTGAATCATTGTTGGTGACTTCTCATGTCACCACATCAGTCATTCTGGATCAAAAGATTCTATTCATCTTTTATCCAAAGAACCCATCTCAAAGGTGACTTTTCTCATTTGAATGTGCCCTATGAAGGAGTCTTCTTGTTCACCAGACTCAGCCCAATTAAATTATAGTTGAGGGCTCTAATAGTCTATAATAGCTATAGACTATAATAGTCACAAATTCTCCTTTAGAAGTTGTTTGCATCATTTTTCAAAATTACAGGTTCAATTACATCATATATACTGGTTTCTAGGTTCTCTGATTATACTTCCAAGATATTCTCAGATAGGCATTCTACAAGAGACATGGCTAGTATTTATTCATTTAATAACTGTGAATATTTTTATTTCATTCTAAGTTTTACATGTTATTTTTCATAAGCACCTCATTTGGAAAGAAGGATCATCTTTCATTTTAGGGTTTTATGTAGGAAGTTCGAAACTTAGAGTCCAGCTTAAAGTCACAGGCCTAAATGATCCATGTACCATGCACCTGATTATGCCAAAAGATAAAGGAAATAACATGTCTGATATACGTAAATGAAAGTGAAACTGTTAGCCGATCAATCGTGTCTAACTCTTTGAGACCCTATGGACTGTAGCCCACCAGGTGCTCTGTTCATGGAATTCTCCAGGCAAGAATACTGGAGTGAGTGGCCATGCCCTTCTCCAGGGGAGCTTCCTGACCCAGGGATCAAACCAGGGTCTCCTGCATTGCAGGCAGATTCTTTACCATCTTAGACAACAGAGAAGCCCATGATATACATAATGCGGTAACAAACAAAATTTGACCGGTTCAAGAGCAGAATTGCATAGCTCCTGGCCTAGTTATTCTAGTGTGCTGTTTTTTTTAATCTTGACTTCTAATTCTATCAAGAAAATCTTTTTGCTGTTTCAGAGTTTGTTTTGTTTTTTTTAACTTTCTATCATTTCAGACACTGGATTACGAACAAGTGCCTAATATTCATCTTAGCATTGGAGTTAAAAACCAAGCTGAGTTTCACCACTCGGTTGCCTCTCAATTCCGAATGCACTCAACCCCTGTGAGAATTCAGGTTGTTAATGTGAGAGAAGGACCCGCATTTCATCCAAATTCTATGACGTTCAGTGTGCGAGAAGGACTGAAAGGAAATTCCTTATTGAATTTCGTGCTTGGCACATACACAGCTATAGATTTGGATACAGGAAATCCTGCAACAAATGTCAGGTACTGCAGATATTTTGCTCGTGTTAAAGAGATAAGCTCAGCTCTTTCTATATTAATTCACTAGAAGGTGCTAGTGTATGTGGGTTGAAGTACTTTTGAAGTTTTGCTTTGCTTTATGTCTTCGTTTTAGAAGACAACTGCAGTATTAACTTTATTTCAGAATTTTAATAGTGCTTTAGAGGCAGTAAGGACTCCAATGGGTTAAAGGAGTAATTGCGTCCAGCAAGCAATTGTAAGATCAAAGAGCCACCTACAGATGCTCTGTGAGTCTCTCTGACCTTTTGTGCCCGGCTGTACTACCCTGGCCCCAAGATGATTAAGCTATATTATAAACAATAAGACATCATAAAAGATGAGTCACTTTTTTTTCTTCAAATCTGTGTTACCTAATGACTTTGGGGCTAATTTCAATCTCCTACTTGACCTAAAATGAAAAAATAAAAAGAAGAGGCTGAAACATAGATGTTTCAGAAATTTGATGAATCTTAAGAGAATCAGAACTGAAAAAATAGAAAGGTACGTATTAGGGTCACTAGATACACAGATTATATATGAGTTAGATCTATGTAAGATATCCTGGAAAATAACTATAGCGAAATATACAAGTATTCTCTATATCTTTTCCTTCCAATATTTTTGGAATGAACAAAGTCTACTGACCTATAAATTACTTTTGACATAAACGTTTTTTATTAATTAGCTAATAAACTGGTAGACAACAAAAATTATGAAGTCTATCAGAGGAAAGAATGTGCCAGATAAATGTCTTGGATGTTTGAATTTATTCCTGGTACAGAGAACAGATGTTCTATCAATAAGGTCAAAAGTTTTGAATCCATTATATGTAAAAAAAAAAACAAAATCCACATACACAAGCAGACTAGATGATACCACAACCCCTAACAGACCGACAATGAGGGGCTCTGAAACCAATATGCATTAAAATCTAAGAAAAAAGTATATCACATGTGAAAATGAATAAAGCACATTCTCACATTCTTTCAACAGACACTGCTATGATTTTATAAACAACCCTGAAATAATTTCATACATTCTATTAACAATTATATTAAGAGCCAGAAGAGTAAGAATTATGAGATTATAAAATTCTGTTGTGAATCTGTACATAAATATGTTCAATACTGGAATTTTATTCTCTCTATATTTTATAAAGTGACTCAGTTGTCACTATAAAGCATGCAAATACCATATAAAAGATTAACACATTGTGCAGCTTAAAATGACTAACTTCTATATAAGCAAATAATGAATGTATTTATCTAAAAACAGGTATATCATAGGACATGACGCAGGCAACTGGTTAAAAATAGACTCAAGGACTGGTGAGATACAATTTTCTAGGGAATTTGATAAGAAGTCAAAATATATTACCAATGGGATATACACAGCAGAGATCCTGGCTATAGATGGTAAGAAAATTTATTGTCAATTCTTAATAAAATTATTACTATTACATTCAGTACAAGTAATATTCTTTTTTTTCATTTATTTTTATTAGTTGGAGGCTAATTACTTTACAATAGTGTAGTGGTTTTGCCATACATTGACATGAATCAGCCATGGATTTACATGTGTTCCCCATCCTGATCCCCCCTCCCACCTCCCTACCCATCCCATCCCTCTGTGTCTTCCCAGTGCACCAGCCCTGAGCACTTGTCTCATGCATCCAACCTGGGGCAAGTAATATTCTAATGTTGATACTAGATTGACTCAAATCCAACATACAGTTTATTGGTGTCTTTAAGACTTATTGAGAGTTCTAAATACCTTAGATCAAGGACTGAGTTCAGTATCCTTATAATCATAATTTACATTTAAGTCATAATTTATTTCACCTATTTACCAAAAAAAATTGTATGTGATTTACAGTGTGAAGCATAAAAGTTAAAATATATAAATAAAATTCAGTTTCTGCTTTCGACCTCATCTCTTGAGACAATTGATCAGCTTGTAGAGTTTGTCAGAAATGTTTACTTAAGTAAGCGCTACAAAGTGTGCTCAAAATTCACCAGCAGGTAAGGCAGTGTCCCAAAGTGTACAGTTATTTCAGAACCACTAAAACTGAGCTACAATAAGGGGCCTGTGTGAGTATTGTTGTCCAAAGAAAAATGTTGAAGACCAAGAAAGCACCAGGTTATTCCACATATAAGATTCAAATTACATTCGTAAGTGCAGATGCACTGAAGTAACTTGTAATTGAGCAGTTCCTCACGTGGGAAAATCTATTAAGCATTCCTCTTGGTGAGTAGCAACAGGAATTTGTTTGTTTAGCAACAGTTAATGATTCTCCAGAGCAAAGGCTACTACTGCTATTTCCTAGCAGTAGCTAGGAAACCAGCCACTATGAAACAAAACAGCAGAGAAAGGCCAGTAACCAGGAAAGAAGGGAGACGACAGATGTCTCAAGTACATAACTAATAGAAGATAGATATTGCAGGATTGCATTGTTTATACCTGGAACTTACAGTAGCCAAACAAATAGAAAGATAAACAGTCAGTAAAGGATTGAAAGAGAAACCATGGTAATACCCAAACAATTACAGTCCATACATTCTGGTCTTCATCCTATGAGTGTCACTTTCAATATCCGCGTGAGTTATATAAATATTATAGTCCTATTTATTATCAGTATTCTGAAAATGAATTCTAGCCAGGTTGATCACAGCCAATGGGTGTGAAAATCCAATTCTAGTTCAAAAACTAGAATAAAAAATTAGTCAAGTAAATAAAAAGAAAATGACATGAAAATGTACCCACAGAAACCTAAAAACAAGGGCCATTGTTTATTCTCCTAAGCCAAGTATCTGTACTGGCACAAGTCTTCCAGATAGTTGGAATAAGTTTGCTCAAGGATGCTTGCCAGTAGGTAAAGAAGCAGAGCTCTGCCTACAGCAGACACGACAAGGAGCAGATGCTGTCAATAGTAGCTTTAGCTGTGGTTTGCCACAGAAAGTGAAAGGCGCTCAGCTGTGTCTGACTCTTTATGACCCCATGGACTATACAGTCCGTGGAATTCTCCTGGTCAGAACACTGGAGTGGGTAGCCTTTCCCTTCCCCAGGGGATCTTCCTAACCCAGAGGATGAGAGAACAATACAGCACATAATCTAATCTGCGGGATAATCTAGTGTCTCTCTAATGAACCTAAATCTAGAATAGAAAGTCAACTCCCAAATCGGGTATAAGAATACACTGTACAAAACCATATACAGTATGAATAGGCTCCTGGTTTGTTATCATTCGAGTAACTAAATGACTCTACCATTTAGGCATACAGAAGACATCTTTAGAAGACATTTATTAACTTCACAAAGAGTGACCAAGCCAAATACCTAGAGATGATAATGTTCTGACTCACAAATGAAAATACTAAGACTCTCTGCAAGTAAAAAACAAAACAATTCTTTATTCAACATAAAGTATAAAAGTAGACTAAAAGCCCAGACTCCTATTTCTTGGTCCTCTGTCCCTTTGAATAACATACTAACCCCAAATTTGTTTCAAATGGGTTAGGAAAAAAGCAAATATATTTATATTTGTTTTCAGAAGTACCATTTCAGAGAGAAACAGTGTCTATCTAATGGATGGATTTAAACAGTGAAGCAGGAAAAAAGAAATACTCAAACAATTATTTAACTTCAATTGCAGTTATTTCCACAAACACCAGATCAATAAGTACCCAGAATGAAAGGCTCTAAACTGGACTACAGGGGTCTCCTTTGGGGAGATATGGTGAACTAGAAAGCAGGAAACCTTCTCTGAGAAAGGACGCTGAATTTTGCATTCTGAGATATGTAGCTTGAATGAAACAGGGATGAAAAACATTTTAGGAAGAGTGACTAGAAGGCACAAGTGTTCGGTTTAGGGAAGAATGAGTTCAAAGAACTAAAAAGAAGCCAGTGTGTCTGGAAGGTACTGAGCAAAGACAAGAGTGGCTTCAGGAGATTCAAGCAAGTAGGATCCTATCATGCACCATCTCAGGAGTCAAGTCATACTATTCCTCCATGCTGCGGCATCATCATGGGATATGAGAAAGAATTTTCTCCCCATCACCATTCACCCCAACACCCTATATGTCTTGCTGTTTCAGATGGCTCTGTAAAAACGGCCACGGGAACCATATGCATCGAAGTTCCTGATGTCAACGATTACTGCCCAGTCATTGTTGCTGAGAGAGAAAACATCTGCATTGCCTCTCCCTCCATCCTCATCTCTGCTGCAGACGTTAACAGTCACTCTTATGGGTCTCCCTTTACCTTCTGTGTTGTTAATGAACCCCCAGGGACAGCGAACATTTGGGATATCAGATCAGTAAATGGTAAGTAGAATGCAAATTTGCTTATACTCTAAGGCCAAAAGCAAAAACAATTACCAAGTAATTAGTCAAGTCACATAATAATACTTTCTAACTCTATTTCCACCAAAAGTGTTAAGAGTCCATAATAGTATGCGTGTTTATGATAACTGTTGCTGCTTTAAAATAAAGGCCTCACATTGATAAAAATTGAGATATAATTTCAGGCATCTTAACAATTTACATACCTTGGGTTCTTTTTCCTCAGATGTTAGATGTACAATAGAAAATGAAATGTTTTGAGACAATTTCATTCTGGACATGTGCATACTAACTCACTTCAGTCTCGTCCAACTCTTTGCAACCCTATGGACTATAGAGACTGTAGCCCGCCAGGCTCCTCTTTCCATGGGATTCTCCAGGCAAGAATACTGGAGAGCGTTGCCATTTCCTCCTCCAGGAGATCTTCCCAACCCAGGGATCAAACCCGCGTCTCTTACATCTCCTGCATTGACCAGCGGGTTCTTTACTACCTGGTAAATTGCCACTTGGGAAGCCCCCATTGTGGCCACAATAGCTCCCTCGTCAGACATTCATTTGGAGAAACAGGAGAGACGGTGTGGGTAGGGTGGTAAGATGGTGGTCAGAGCTCAAGGTAAGAGGAAAAATCCACCTTTCTGAGGCCACCAAGCTTTTCCATTCATCCTAAAATGATGCCAGAAAAAAAAAATGCCACCATTAAGGACTTGGAGGAAATTAGGTAACCTGTTTTCACCATAAAACCTTTCATTAGCCCTTTTGCACAAAACCACCTTAATATTTTTAAAAGCTAAGCAATTCCATTAAAATCAAGATAACTTTAAATTCATCGTCCCCTACAAAATTCAATGTTATTCTTAAATAATTGCTAACTACTTTTTCCTCATTCATATCCTAGATTTTATGAGGAAAAACAAGAAAAAATATTCAGCATGAGATATTTATATCATAGATTTGCCAGTTAAAAATATAGTCTTATTGGAAAGAATATTCTTAGGGTCCTATTTACATGCTGGTCTTGAAGAAAAGAAAAAATCAAATTTAGCAGGTTGGGGCCATGCCTTATTTGACTCTTATTTTGAGTTCAGGTTACCCTTTGGTAGACACAGCCACTTATTACATAGCTAACTGAAAGCAATAACCCATAATAGTAATAATTAACAATAATAATAATTGAGTGTTAAGGATTCACCAGCTACTATTCATGATTTAGGAGTAAATCACTTCTAAGGCCTCCTCAGGTTGATAAATTTCAACATGTTTTAAGCAATGGTTTCTATAAAAATCAATAGATAATCTCAGCACAAAGAATTAGTAAAATAATAGTTTTGGGAATAATTTTAAATGTTAAGACAGTGATTTTGAATAAGAGATGAACAGTCTTCATGAGGGTATTTGGAAGCTGTCATCCCAAATAGAAAACTTCCAATATTTCCTTTCAGCTCAATATTCTTCATTCATTGGACAAATATCCACCGAGTGCATATTATATGCCAAGTATTGTTGCTCTGGAAATAAGCATCATAAGTGTTAATTTTTAAAAACTGACAATGTATTCTATGACGAGCATGATAAAAGGTCAGATCATAAGTTAATCGTGGGTATTAGGAAGAGTTACTCCCCAAGAAATTTTTTAATTTTTCCTGTATATTCGAGGACAGTCACTTGACAATTTCTGTGTTACTTTCAGGTATACAACAAAGTGATTCAGTTAAACATACAAATATATCCATTCTTTTCCAAATTCTTTTTCCATATGGATTTTTACAGAGGATTGAGTAGAGTTCCCTCTACTATATATTACAACCTTATTTTTTATCTATTTTATATATTTTGGTATCTATCTATTAATCCCCAATTCCTAATTTATCCCCCCCCCCATCTCCCTTTTGGTAATCAAAGTTTGTTTTCTATGTTTGTGAGTCTATTTCTGTTTTGTGAATAAATTCATCTGTATCATCTTTTTAGATTTCACATATAAGCTATATCATATGATATTTTTCTTTCTCTGTCTGACTTCACTTAGTATTATAATCTCTAGGTCTGTTCATGTTGCTGCAACATGACTTCAATTCTTTTCTATGACTGTGTAATATTCCATTATATATATATATGTACCCCATCTTTAATTTATTTTCTCTCTTGCTTTCCAGCTACCTTTGCAATCCTGAAAGCTGAGCAGACTTTATATTCTGGATATTATGAAATCCCAATCCTAGTAAAGGACAGTTTTAACAGAGCATGCGAATTGCCGCAGATCATAGAGTTAAGGGCCTGTGACTGTGACATCAACCACATGTGCTTGTACCCGGGTACCACAGACGTCAGTACCGGGGATGGTAGCTCTGTCACCAGTGTATCTGTCACTGACGACCAAACTGAGGCTTCAAATGTTGGTATGGGATCAACAGGTATTGGCATGATCACTACGGGCATCTTACTGCTGCTTCGTAAGTACTGGATTAAATCCCTCTTTTCAGCAGTTCTTCAAATTAAGAATGTAATCAGGTTCACTGGAATGGCCATTTCTTTTTGGTACCTAAGGCAATGTTTGTGGAAATCTGGAAATAAGCAATGGGACTGATATGGGCATGTTACTTGTTCAATAATTGTAAGTAAGAATATTCACTGGAAGGACTAATGCTGAAGCTGAAACTCCAATATTCTGGCCACCTGACGTGAAGAGCCAACTCACTGGAAAAGACCCTGATGCTGGGAAAGACTTAGGGTAGGAGGAGAAGGGGAAGAGAGAGGATAGATGGTTGGATGGCATCACCAACTCAGTGGACATGAGTTTGAGCAAACTCTGGGAGATAGTGAAGGACAGGCAAGCCTGGTGTGCTGCAGTCCATGGGGTCCCAAAGAGTCAGACACAACTGAGTGACTGAACAACAACAACAACAAAAAAAAGAAGTCCAGGGTTAGTGAAGATCAAAAAGACGGGAAACGTGCAAGCCCCTCAGTATAGTATTTCTGCTGCTGTTCAGTAGCTCAGTCATGTCCGGTAACAGAGCAGAGCATAAAGTAATCTCATCATGACAATTTCAGCAGAGTCCTTTAAGAGCAGAAAGGCAGAAGTAATTAAGTCTAAATGGGAAAGCTGGGGAAGTCCTGATGGAGAAAGTGACTTTGAGCTGAAGATCTTAGAAGAAGAATGGGGTGTGGGGAAATCCAGAAAAGCAGTCTAGAACATAGGAAAAGCACAGACATAAACACACATGTATAAACGTGCACACATGTACATAGGGGACTAGGAAACATAAAACTGGATTTGAATCCTGGGTCTGCCAACAACCAGTTTGGAGTCTTAGATTAGCAGGAAGAAAGAACCTTATTTGCCTAATCGGTTATTAAAGCACCCAGTTTACCTGATCTTAAGTGATTAGCGGATTTGTATTTATAAATATGGATATGTATACTCAATCCTTAATGTTACTCGATCAGTCATGTCTGACTCTTTGCAACCCCATGGACTGTAGCCTACCAAGCTCCTCGGTCCATGGGATTTCCCAGGCAAGAATACTGGAGTGAGTTGCCATTTCCTTTTCCCGGGGATCTTCCCAACCCAGGGATCGAACTTGGGTCTCCTGCACTACAGGCATATTCTTTACCATCTGAGCCACCAAGGAAGCCCCACTCAATCCTTCAGGGGAAATTAATGAATTATATTTGTATTCTTCCCTCTAGTTCTGAATATCATGCCGCATTTTCCCAAAAGTGATGCATTTGATGACTCCCTAAATTGAGCGCTACGTGTTAACCCTTCCTTCCCACTTTCTTGGGCAGTGGCACCGCTCTTGCTGCTCCTGTGCTGCTGCTGCAAACGAAAACAGCCAGAAGGGCTGGGGACAAGTTTTGCTCCTGTGCCTGAGGGGGGAGAAGGAGTGGTGCAATCCTGGAGAATAGAAGGGGCCCATCCCGAGGACAGGGTGAGTGGATTCGTCAGGTTCCACAGAAGCTTGGTGTTTCAATGGGATTCAGCGTGTCCTGTTAATTATACACTGCACAAAGTTGAAAATACATCATTTTTGAAATGTTTAACACACGCACTTCCCTGGTCCAGTGGCTAAAACTCTGTGCTCCCCATGCAGGGGGCCCGGGTTCCAATCCCTGGTCAGGGATCTAGATCCCACATGACACAACTAAAGGTCTCATGTGCTACAACTAAGACCGGTGCAGCCAAAATAAGTAATTAAATATATATTTTTAAATTTTTAACATAAAACACTTATTTAAAATCCTTTTTTCTTCTTTTCAGGATGTGTCCAACATATGTGTACCAATGACAGCCACTAATACCCAGGACCGTATGGACTCCTCTGGTCAGTGGATATCAAAATCTGTTTTCCTTTTTAAAATCTGCAAATTGTTCAACCAGACAAATCTCATGTATAAGTACCTTACCAAAAATCAGCACATCTGTCATTTTCCTTGGAGGACAGTATAAGTGGAGGGAAAGTTACATATTTGAAGTGGTGACTTTATTTTTCTGTCTTAAACTACTGGCAGTGAAGAACAATGTAGCAATTCAAAGGGCAAAGTCTGAACCAGAATGCTTAAGTTTGATTCCCAGCTCTGCCACTTGTTAGTAATTAAGTCCTTGAGTAAGACACTTCACCTCTCTGGGCCTCAATTTCCTTCTTTGAAACTGAATTTATAATAGTACCTACTTAAAAGTGTTGCTATGAGTAAATGATCATACATATATATACATATGATATATTATATGTATAGTATATATATTATATATTATATGTATGGTATATGTTATATATATTATAGGCATAGTATGCATATTATATGTGTAGTATACATATTATATATGTGTGATACATAATATGTATCATATATGTTACACATATCATATACCAATGTATGTATATGTGCTGTGTGTATATATGTATATCACAAAATATACATTAGAATAGTGCCTTGCACAGTAAGTGCTACCATTATTTGTAAAACAAGCAGTTCAGAAAAAAAGAAAAAATGAAGCAGCAAATATGTTCTCCTAAGATTACACTGAAGGGGACAATGGAGGATGAGAGGTTGGATGGCATCATGGACTTGATGGACAGGAGTTTGAGCAAGCTCTGGGAGTTGGTGATGGACAGGGAAGCCTGGCGTGCTGCAGTCCATGGAGTCGCAAAGAGCTGGACACGACTGACCGACTGAGCTGAAATAAGGAACTTTTGCCTCACCACTCTTATTCTCTCCTAATTTACCAAGTCCAAGACACACCCTAAAATACTGGAAAAATACCCAGCATTGGGCAATAGCTGAACAAGGTAGAGAGGCTGCCTGCCCAGTTCTAGAGCAGGCTTGTGATTTCTCAGTGATGGTTTCTGAGTATCCCAAGCCAGACTCTGGCTGCAAAGAGCCTAAGGGGACTGAACACTCCTATGGAAGCCCACTCCCCATACAGCACCAGGGTGAATGAGGACCCTGAGTTTCAGTTTCTGCAAATGCGTGGCTGGCCTTGCTCTGGAGGGCTCACGAGTGAGTGCAAGTCTTCTCAGCCAGGCCGGGGGAGCTTGCCAGAGGCAGCCAGAGAAGGAACTGATGTGGGCAAAACGGAGGCCCTGGTCCTCTGGCCTCTTCTGTACCTTCAAGTCTTTGGGATGGAGGTTCCCAAAAGGTGACAAAACCACGCCTGATACCTGGCTCTCTTTGTACTGTTTATTTAGTTTTATTTTTATCAGCAAGCCTGAAGATTATATAGTTGGAATTGCTCCTATACTAGTGTTCCAGAGCCTTCCCTTTGTTGGGGAGAAGGGGTGGTGGTGTTGCTGACAGTGTTTACGTGGGTAAACAATGCAGATGACTCCAGCACCGTTGAACCCCCTCTCCTTTCAGAAATCTACACTAACACCTACGCAGGTGGAGGAACAGTTGAAGGGGGTGTCTCGGGAGTGGAGCTCAATACCGGTCTGGGGGCGGCCGCTGGCCTGGCAGCGGGAGGAGCAGCGGGCACCGCGGGGAGGAGGAGCTCGGCGGTGGGCATCCAGCGGGACTTTGGGGACACCGGCCTGAACCTGGCTTTCCTGGACAGCTATTTCTCTGAGGTAACTTCCCTGCACACAGCTCCACAAAATAGTCTTGAGACTGAATAATAATAATAACAATGGCGGTAGAGTCTTCTGAAATATATTCGGGGACTCTTAACTCTACCCCAATCCTGAATAAAAAGATATTTCTCTGAGATAATTCCCCTGCATACAGTTCCACAAAATAGTCTTGAGACTGAATAATAATAATAATGGCAGCAGAGTCTTCTGAAGTATATTCAGCGACTCTTAATTCTATCCCAGTCCTGAATAAAAAAATATTTCTCTGAGGTAATTCCCCTGCACACAGTTCAACAATATTATCATTCACTCTTGAGACTGCATAATAATAATGGCAGTAGATTCTTTTCTGAGATATATTCAGTTACTTTTAACTCTATCCCAATCTTGAATAAAAAATATTTCACTTTTCCTTAAAATACAAAAAGTCAACTTACTGAAACATGTCGTATCCAATACATAATACATCTGACTACTGTGAAAAAGGCTAGTATCTCATCATTTTCCATTTCCCTTCTGCTATTTTCCTGTATTCTGTTTCTTTCTGGTGTTCCCACATTGTTTCCCACAGCAAAGAGAAAAGCAAGAGAATCCCGATCAAGAAAAACTGTGTGTTCATGTCTGTTCTTCATGGTGTCCTTTCAGTCCTGCAGATACCTCCAACAGAAAGGAGAAAAAATAAATCAAGAGCCAGAATTAGGGAAGAAAGAGAGCAGAAACTGAGGAATAGGGCCTCACCAAGATTTGATGACAGATTAGGGTCTGGAACCCAGGTCTCCTCATCTCTACCCAGGGCCCCAGGCACTGTGTCCCTCACTAGGGGCGAGGATCGTGGGTCTGTGAGCATGCCAGGAGGAAAGACGCAAGGCACTGGGATGGCCTAAGAGGGTAGCACAAAGGATAAACAGAGGATTTATTTAAATTATCTTGTGAATTCCTATTTAGTACCTTTATTTCTTTTATTTAGCAGTCCATTTTATCTCATATTCTAATTAGCCCATTTTACTCCCTATGTGGCAACAAGTGAGTTTCACCACTGCTCTTAACAAAAAATGCTAAATATGTTGTTGTATGTTGTATCTTAAAATTGGTGGTTACCAATACCACTATAGACAGGGCATGAATAGTATCAGTTATTTAAATAAGCCATCCATACCACTCCAGTACATTTGGCAAATGGGCACAAATTATATACATGTCATAGAAGTGTCCTAGAAATTATATTCAAAGAATCATTCATAAAAGTCACACTAATATTTAAGGAACTTTGTCATTCCTGTCGAAATTGCACTGGGCGTTTTTTGGGGGGTTTTTTTCCCCACTTGGTTTCAATTGGTGTTTTATTGTACAGAGAAAATCAAAGTGCATTCTTCCTTCTATGGGCAGTGAGGTCATGCCAAACATTTTAGCATTTTTTTAACACTAAAACGTGGCACTGAATTTCAAGCAGTGAGAACCAGCCTTTCCCTCTGCAAGGTAAAACCTCTGCAGAGTGGTATCCATGCTTCTTTCCAGTCACTTCTTTGCACCACCACCACCCAGCCCAGCAGCTAACTTGTGCTGCAGGCAAGAGAAGGCTGTCCCCTTCCTAGTCATGTAAAATATTCAACAGCAAAGTTTTAAGGTGATGCCAAACTCATGAGTAATTAATTTCAAGACCTAAAGTCATTTACTTCTAAAGGTAGGATTTAGGGCCTTCCCCGGTGGTCCAGTGGCTAAGACTCCTCACTCCCAGTGTGGGAGGCCCTGGGTTTGATCCCTGGTTGGGGAACTAGATCCAACATACCACAACTAAAAATCCTGCTTGCCACAACTAAGAACTGGCACAGCCAAATAAATAAATAGAAATTTTTTTTAAGAAAAGGTAGGGATGTAGACTCTGGTACAGACCGTAGGGAAAGCAGCATGATGCAGTGGAGAAAAGACAGGTGGATTTGACGTTGTGTTGGACAATTATTTACGTCTTGGGCATGACATTCACCTTCTCTGGGCTTGTGGTTACCTTATTTATAAAAGAAAGAAAGGGTCAGATTATATCAAGGGATTTTGGATGGTGTTGGGCAGGTCTTGTGGGATTTCATGGAAACCACCAAAGGCTATAGCAGTTGAGGCAAATAGGGAAGGGAACCACCAGGTCTCTGCTCCCACCCCACACCTTTAAACAAAGAAGCTCTCATTTCATCACTTCTACATGTTGGAGTCATGCCTAGGATTTCATTTAAGGGGTCTGTCATTTAAAAAAAAGTTTAAATCACAGTAGATAACTCCCTCCTGATAATATAACTCCAAAAACACCCCAGTTCTCTTCACCTAGGCCACATAAAATAAGCCTCTGAAACATACAGCTATGTACACCTCTAGATGCTTTTATTTCAAATTGATCAAATATCTCTTCTTAAATAATGTTTTGCACATAACTAAATATGTTATTATTTTAGACCACCTCAGAAACAAAAGACTATGCACATTGATCTCCTTTCAGAATTCCAATTATTTAGAAATACGGCAATCAATCAGGGTATCTCATCTTAGATCAGATGTCTTTAAGGTATTGTTGTCCTTCTCCAATTATTTTATAGAGAAAAGAAACTCTAATTGTCTGTTTTTCTTCCAATTTTAGAAAGCATATGCTTATGCAGGCGAAGACGAAGGACGCCCTGCAAACGACTGTTTGCTCATTTATGACCACGAAGGAGTAGGGTCTCCTGTGGGCTCCATTGGTTGTTGCAGTTGGATTGTGGATGATTTAGATGAAAGCTACATGGAAACTTTAGATCCAAAATTTAAGACTCTTGCTGAGATCTGCTTGAACACGGAAATTGACCCATTTCCTTCACAGCAGTCCTGTATCCCCATCAGCACTGATCTCCCTTTACTTGGACCAAACTACTTTGTTAATGAATCTTCAGGAATGACTGTCTCAGAGGCTGAATTCCAAGAAGAAATGGCAATACCTGAATCCGTGATGCACGGGGATATTGTAGTGACCGAGACCTACACTACTGCTGATCCATGTGGGCAACCCACGGCGATTGTCTTTGATCCTCAGCTTGCACCCAATGTTGTAGTAACGGAAACAGTAATGGCACCTGTCTACGAGGTTCAAGGGAATATTTGTGTCCCTGCTGAGTTAGCCAACACACACAATGTAATCTATGCTGAGAGAGTGGTGTCTAGTCCTGGTAGGCCTGACGTGAGCAGTAGTAGCATGAGTGATGGTTGTAGGGGATCTGTGATGAGTGGTGGCATTTTGGTAGGACCAGAAATTCAAGTGACACAAATGATGAGTCCAGACATTCGCATAAGCCAAACTATTGGTTCCACATCCCCAGTGACATCTCGACACAGAGTCACACGGTACAGTAACATACATTACTCCCAACAGTAAGTGTTTTATGGTCAATACTCTCTATGGAGACCATGCACCTTGTAATCACCAACATGTCCATCAAAGATGCTCAGTGTACCATATTTAACATTTTAAGAAAACAACTGTTCAAAAATTCTAAATTCAGTGAGATTCTTTGATTATATCTTTTGGGGAATAATATGGCTAAGCACTTTAGACAAGCCTTTAATTTTTTTTCTGATTTTAAATTATGTGCCAAAAAACTTAAAGAAAATGTTACATACTTTGATACTGTCTAATAAATAGCACATAATTCATACAGTGAATCTTAAGGACTTCAGGCCTATAAAACTGGTCATATAAACCAAGATGCTCTTATTCTTGAATGTTGCATAGAAAAGCCTTGTCTGCATTCATTAGCCATGTTAACTTTTAAAGACATATTTCTATTTAAAATTTTAAGTGGAAAGAATGAATTAAATGTACACTTTTGAAGTGAAATTGAAAAAGAAGACAGAGAATCTATCAATAGAGATCTAAAGTCACTCGTCTCGTCAAATGGTTTCTCAAGATATGCAATGATTGGGGCATGCTTAATATAATACAGGGAAAGAGCTTCTTAGCCGAATGTGTCACTGAAAATGGTCCATCAAAAGAAATTATATACATATATAGATATGCATATATTCATATCAATATGGATGAATTTTTATTGCACTTTATTGATTTATATCATCAACTGTAAATTAATTTAGACTAGCAGAAATACAATTATGACAACATGACAACAGAAACAGTTTCCAGGAGAAGTACTGGAGATTTTACTCAGAGAACAATTTTTTCCCTGCTTTTGTTAATTATGTCAGAAAACCATATGCAATGTGCTTTAATCAGTTTCACTGACCTGAGTCATAGACTATTCCTTTGGCAACCAGAAGCCTCTAAAAACACCTCTGTAATTATGCATACATTCAATAATATTTACTTGGAAGCTTCTCTGTGTTGAGTGCTGGTCTT
Organism: Muntiacus reevesi; assembly: GCF_963930625.1. Classification (NCBI taxonomy): domain Eukaryota; kingdom Metazoa; phylum Chordata; class Mammalia; order Artiodactyla; family Cervidae; genus Muntiacus; species Muntiacus reevesi. The sequence goes on along the minus strand of NC_089252.1, from coordinate 24,656,907 downwards.
GACTCTGAATGTTAGTTGAAGACAACTGGCAAGATTCCTGTCTTCAAAAAGCTTCTAATTCATTTCTAGACTTAAAACTCTGGGGATATGACTTTGAGTTCCTACCAAAAACAATTAACAAAATATTTAATTCCATCACCAAGTTGTGTTTCTCTTTTTAATGCTACTAGTAATGTTGAATAAATAAAATGGAAACTCATGCACAGATTGCTTATTCTTAGTAGGCATCAAGTTGTCCTGAGAAAAAGAAATTCTAGCGAGATAGTTTTATTTAATTCTGTAAAATATGTAAACTATATAGTAGTAAGTATAATGATGTGACTAGTAAGATAATATAAATGGAATAAATTTATTTTCAGGGCTTATTTTCTTCTGGAAGGAAATAACCGTAGTGCTTCTTGCTTAATATTTTTATAAGTAAAAGTGTTAAAGAATTTGGGGCATCTCACAATCTCTTGTCCAGTTCTCTCATTTCATAGAACAATTTTCTGTGATCTATCCCACTATCAATATGCAAAGATTTAATGTTGCTTTGAAAAGAGAAACCCCACTTCTGGTGGATGCATTCCCCCATACTACCTATGGAAATGAGACCAGAACCATTTCATTTTTTCTCTCAACATTATAAATGGAGAGGAAATTCTCCATCATTCTAGGTATAAATCATATGTGACTCAAGTCTCTGAAATTGGCATGTTAAAAACATCATCTCAAACAAAATAAAAGGCATAAAGCAAGATTTCTCCTGCTTAAGAGGTTACTGATATAGCTAGGAGATAAAAATGACATAGCATTTATGTTAACATTTGAAAATGAACCCAGGAGTCCATGAAATGAGATTTAATAAACAAATACAATAGAATGTAGTTTGAGTTATATCTCCTGCCCCATAGAGTGAATAAATGGGTTCTCTTAGAAACGTCTTATCAGGTGAAGGGAAAAGAAGACATTGACAAGACAGAATTTATAAACTTCTTTCAGAAAAACATTCTTTTAAAATATTCCCTCTTTTGGATTAGATCCTTCTGATTGCAATATATTACTTAATATAATAATGTTTTATATATGTCTTCAATAAAAAATATGTGATAAGAAAATATATGTTTTATTTTCTCTTTGGTGCATGCGGTATTCCATACACAAATACACATTTGGAAAACTGTTTCCCATTTTGTTACTAGGTGATTATCATCTTTATCATTATGTGCACAATACAGGAACATGAATCCACTTATAAACCAATAAGAATAATGTATTTATCAGTGGTAGAATTTCTCAATAGCATCATTATTTTACAAGTAAATGGCTCATTACAAACTAACAAATCAATTGAATAAGATCCAGAAGTTGTTCTAGACATTGTATAAATTATAAAACATCATCTCTTCTCACTGTATTTAAATGTAGCAATATAGGGCTGGCTTCCCTGGTGGTACAGTGGATAAGAGCCCCCAATGCAGGGTACACGGGTCCCACCCCTGGTCCAGGAAGACTCCCAAGCTGTGGAGCGACTAAAGCCCGTGGGCCACAACTAGAGCCCCTGTGCTGCAACTACTGAAGTTTGCACTTACAGCCTGTGATCTGCGACAAGAGAAGACACCACAAGAAGCCCTCTCACAGCCGCGAGGAGTAACCCCCGCTCGCCGCCAACTAGAGACGAGCAACAAAGACGCAGCACAACGAAGAAATGAGTAAAGATTCAGCCTCTAGAATTATTTTAAAAGTTATCAGTATTATTTCTGTACCAGAGGTATCAATTTCTGTTGAAATAAGAAAAGGATAATTAATTTCAATTATTTTTTAAAGGCTCCTTGAAGATGGTGACACCTGAGGTAGGCCAAGTAGAATTCTATCTGACAGTGGTTCCGAAAGTATCAAAGTCAGAAATACAGGATACATTCAGAAAGCAGTAACAGTAAAACATAATTTAAAATGTCTGAAGCAAAATATGAATTATCATATAGTCAGCTGTTTTATATAATGCTTGCCATAATAATTACTCGAACTTATATTTTATTGAGTTCTCTTTTTTTAAATTAATTATTTTAATTGGAGGCTAATTACTTTACAATATTGTGGTGGTTTTTGCCATACATTGACATGAATCAGCCACGGGTGTACATGTTATGTGGGCTTAAGTAAATAGCAGAGTTCAAAATCAACCACAGAACAGCCTAACCTCAAAAACCTTATTATTAGTACTCATCAAATTCTTCCAATTTAATTCTAGAAGGACATATGGGAGGCAGATGGCAGAGGATCTTGAATCCCATTACAGCTTTGGATTTAACTTTGTAGAAAGTGGCTCAGATGATTAAGAATCTGCCTGTAATGCAGAAGACCTGGGTTCAACACCTGGGTCAGGAAGAGCCCCTGGAGAAGGAAATGGCAACCCACTTCAGTATTCCTGCCTGGAGAATTCCATGGACCAAGGAATCTGGCAGGCTACAGTCCATGGTCACAAAGACTCAGACACGACTAAGCGACTAACACTTTCACTTTTCATAGAAAATGAGGGTCCCAGTGAAAATTTCTGTGCAAATGAGTGGCAAGATCCTATTTCATGAGATGACACTGGGTCAGGCCTCAGAAATCTCATGATACATTACATGCTGTGCTGTTGATCATATGACAAAGAGACACCCCCGTGGCCAGATCACTAAGGCAGAGAGCCCAGTATGGTGTCAGGATCTTCCAAAAAGCCAGCGTTCCAAGCTGAGCTTGCTGGCCCCAAAGCCTGGAGAGGGTCTGCACACTGCTGAGGTGGGCAAGTCCATGCTGCATTGTCTAAAACAACTCCAGTCAATCATTCTCTATGATAACTGAAGGTAGTGTACATTGCATGGCCCTGCCCTATTTCACTACTTCAGGTGAGAAGATGGACTATTTCAGATTCTAGAGTAGGGCATCCTTTTCATAGATGTCACTCTGCCCCACCCTGGCTCCTTAACTGGAAACCCTCTTCCCTCGCTTCATCTGCTCAACTTCTTCCTTCTCATCTCTCAACACCCACACTTCAAGCATTGTCACTTCCCAGGACTATTTCTTGATATCTTTTCCTATTCACCCAACCTACTTGCAGGGCTACTTCTCTACTCCCTTCAGCAACTAAGATACTATATTTTTCCTATACCTGCCAGTCTGTGAGCCCCCTGAGAATAAGGACAATTTTATCATTTCTGTTGGAGAAGGAACTGGCAACCCACTGCAGTATTCTTGCCTGGAGAATCCCATGGACAGAAGAGCCTGGAGGGTTAGAGTCCATGGAATCGCAAAGAGTTGGACACAACTGAGAGACTAGCACACACATCATTTCTGCATCTCCAGCATCAGCAGAATGTCTAGTCCAGCACATGCACACATTACTTCTGGAAGTGAAGAATACAGTCAAGTTCTCTCAAGCACCTAAAAGGAAGTGTCTATATTTAATCATAATATATTTCTCAAAAGTGAAACTTGCTCAGTTGTGTCCAACTCTATGTGACCCTATGGACTATACAGTCCATGGAATTCTCCAGGCCAGAATACTGGAGTGGGTAGCTTTTCCCTTCTCCAGGGGATCTTCCCAACCCAGGGATGGAACCCAGGTCTCCTGCGTTGAGGGCGGATTCTTTACCAGCTGAGCCACAAGGGAAGTCCAAGAATACTGGAGTGGGTAGCCTATCCCTTCTCCAGAAGATCTTTCTGACCTAGGAATCAAACTGGAGTCTCCTGCATTGCAGGCGAATTCTTTACCAACTGAGCTATCAAGGAAGCCCATGTTTCTCAAAACAACCATGAAAACCAAATAAATGAACCCTAAACATTACACTGACTAAACATGTTACACGAAAAAATCCCATTCCCAGAAAGCCAATACTTCTTGTTCAGCAGTGTTGCCTCTAGACAACAGCCATTTGAATGACCTTTGAAAGGTTTGTGTAAATGACACCCTTAGCAGGAAGACACAAATATAAACTCATGAAGACAATTTCATTTTGGGAGAAATTCACCATTTTACACAAGAGTAATAAAGTCATTGAAAGCAACCTCATGTGCTTTCTGAAAGAAGTTATGAGACAGATGAATAACATATTAATAAATTCTAATATGTTACAGAGAAGATGTATCTGGGAAATGTATTTCCTTGAAGACCTTAAAAGTGAGTGATGGTGAAGCAAACCTGAAAGCTGGCCATCAGGTATCCAAAACAACTGGTTTTAAAGCAATGACGGTAGACTTGTTTTTTCTAGAGTATAAAGGTATTCTAGTTTAGCACCATGATTCTGTGATTGGATTCTGAATTTTTCTATTATAGTCCTCCTCTATAATTTGATTTTCCCACATTATCATGAACATCATTCTTTCAAAATGCTGCAAAATATTCATAAATTTGTACACACACTTCTAACCATTCCCTGAATCCCAAAGAACTAAGTTGATTCCAATTTTTGCTGTTAACAAAGCTTCGATGCACAATTATATATATACACATACATACATACACACGTACATAATCACAGGAGCACATACTTATGTTGAAATATTTTTATAGACTAGACTCTTAAAAAAGAGGTTGCCATATCAAAGATACATGCAAATAATTTTTTTAGTTTTCCTAAATTTCCCTCTCAAAAAAGTGTATCAATTTACACTCCTGCCAACAGTTTTTAATAGGACTTCTTAACCACAAACTTAATAATTGTTAATCAGCTGATTTAATCAGTTTTTAAAGTTTTAATAATCCAGCAAGAATTATGATTACCTGATGTATACCCATCATCTGCACACATGCTGACAATCAATAAATATGAGTTCATTGAATCATAGAATGAGCCATTAAATTATTATAAATTACCATATGCTTAGATATATTTCTAGTCTATCCTTTATTACACTGACATATTAATCAAGTATGCTGATAATCCTGACTATTGTTACAGGTGTATGACATTGTTTTTAGTATGCTTATGATATGTAGGTGTAGTCCCCATCCATTACTTAATTTCTTTTTAATTATTTTGACACTTTTGATGCACTCAGTTTTGAAAAAAACAATAAACTTAATGGAATTTTGATTGAAAATAAAATTAAATTAAATTTATAGATGAATAACTTTGAGGCTTTCAAAATGAGCATTAATCTAATGCTTTGCCTTTTCCGGTGTGATATTTTACATAGGATGAATATTTCAGAAAAAATGTAAAACTTCTGGAAATTTGAGACTGTTAATAAGATTACTTTTCACTATAGCCTTTGATTGATTGACAGTTTTTATTTTCTTTCAAAACCATTTCTTCTATTTCTTATGTGTAAGTTCAGTAACCACAAAAAGAAAAGAAAATCACACAGTAGAGGGTAAAATAAAGTTCCCAATAGTAAGATAAAAGTTCTTTACTTGTCATCATAATATATTTCACAAAACAACTATGAAAACCAAACAAACAGACCCTAAACAATACACTGCTAAACATGTTACATGGAAATTCCCAGAAAGCTAACACTTATTGTCACTAAATATGGTAAATTTTCTTGAATGTTACCATGTGTCCATGTATAAGTGGTTGTTGCAATATTTTAAACATGGACTAAATATTAAATACAGATGATTGTAATTAATTTGCTCTTTAAATTCTATTTCAGCTTATTTGAAATAAAAATAAGAGCAAAAAAACAGAACTTGTATGAGGAAAGAATTATTGGTGGAGATCTGCCAGCGCTTTTATGGATTGTTGTGAAAAGTGAATAAGCAAGAGATTTCATCTTAACATTTTCAAAAAAATAATAAAATTAAGTGCAGAAAAAATAAAGGAAAAGACAATAAAAGCCAGTCCAATAATGATGCAAATAAATTCTTCTTTCCAGATAAAGGTTGTGATTGGTACTGAACTGTCGACATGAAGGTACCAGGTGCTGCTAACACAGAGTGCTTGTCCATTGGCTCACAGGCAGGCTGAATTGTGCAAAAGAAAGGTAATGCAAGGATACCAGTACGCAATGTGGAAAAAGTGAGTCAAACTGAGTGGGAAAAATGAAAGTCGAGGACTACCTGTATTTACTGTTGTTGACATAAAGGATCAATCTTAAGAACTGAAAATGTTTTTCTTAAACAGAAGACCACACTCTGGTTAGAAATCCTAGAGCCGAGTTTCCCTGTGATTAGTAAGATGACTGAGTTAAGGCTAAGAGAGATGCTGAATGTGTGTTTAATAGAGGCAGTGAGTGTGTGTGGTGAGTGATGATGAGGTGTTAGTACAAAAGTCACAGCGTTTACATGTGATCAGCATAAATATTGGTTGACTGGGAAGTCTTGCTTATGTATTTAACAAGGAGGTACTGATAGGGTGGAAACTTTTGTACTGGTGAGGCATAACCACCACGTATGGGAAATCTGAAACCTTTACAACTGGTAGATAAAGAGTTGTAAAGAAAGAAGAGTGAAAGAACAAATATTTATTATTATTATGCACCAAGCATCATGGTAATTACTTTTCAAAAACTTTCTCATTTAATCTCCTCTATGATCTTCCTTTTCAAGATGAGGAAAAGTAAGAAAAAGAAAAATGATATGGGAACCATTGTGACCTATTTCCAATGCTCATTCATTCATTTACTAAAAATGTCTTTTTCTTAGTTGCTCAATCCTGTTCAACTGTTTGTGACCCTATGGACTGTAGTCCACCAGGCTCCTCTATCCATGGGATTTCTCAGGCAAGAATACTGAAGTGGGTTGCCATTTCTTTCTCCAGGGGATCTTCCCGATCCAGGGATTGAATCCAGGTCTCCTGCATTGCAGGCAGATTCTTTATCATCTAAGCCACCAGGGAAGCCCTACTCAATCCTTTAGAGGAAACTAATGCTGTGCTACATTTGTATTTATCCCTCTAGTTCTAACTATAACCTGGATCTTCTACATTGCAGGCAGATATTTTACCTGCTGGGCCACCAGGGCTATGGGCTGAGTACTAGGAATAGAGAGGTTCAATTAGGGTCTTTGCCTAATGCAGGAAGTAGTAAGAGTTAAAATACAGTATGACATGGGACTTCCTTGGCCATCCAGTGATTAAGACTTTGACTTCCAATGCAAGGGGTGCAGGTTCAATTCTTGATTGAGGAGCTAAAGATTCCACATGCCTCACGGGCAAAAAAACACAACATAGAACAGAAGTAAGATGGTAAAAAATTCAATAAAGACTTTAAAAATGGTCCACATCCAAAAAAAAAAAAAAATTAAAGAAAAAAATAGTATAACAAGTGTTTCATAAGGGGTATGAATGTGAGGACTAAGGGGAAGAGAAGGGTGCCCAGCTAAAGAGTCAAGAAAGGCTTCTCCTAAGAAATGACCTTTGAGCTGAGTCTGGCAGGACCACAGGAAATAGCCAGGTAAAGAAATGGGAATGGTATTCCAGGTCAATAAAACAGAATGGGGGAGAGACACGGGGTGGTGTGGGGGTGGGGAACATGAAGAAAGAGATGTGCTTTTTCTGAAACCTGAAACTAGTTTACTAAGGCTGGGAATGAAGGAAGATGCTTGCACAAACGAGAAGTCAGAGGCCTAAATATGTACGACAGCCTGAGGAATTTTAATTTTAATCCGAAAGTCAGAGTGAAGTGAAAGTTGCTCAGTTGAGTCTGACTCTTTGCGACCCATGGACTGTAGCCCACCAGGCTCCTCTGTCCATGGGATTCTCCAGGCAAGAATACTGGAGTGGGTTGCCATTTCCTTCTCCAGGGGATCTTCCCCTCCCAGAGATCGAACCCATGTCTCCTGCATTGCAGGCAGACTCAAACGTCTGAGCCACCCAGGGCTTTTTCAAGTTAGAAAGTTAAAGAGAAACTTTCCATAAAGAAAGTTAAAAAGAACCACTAAAATATTTAAAGAACAGTGACAGTGGAATCACTTGTGAAGTTTGCACTGGAGTAGACGGGAGGACCCACTCCAGTGTTCTTGCCTGGAGAATCCCAGGGACGGCGGAGCCTGGTGGGCTGCCGTCTGTGGGGTCGCACAGAGTCGGACACGACTGAAGCGACTTAGCGGCAGCAGCGGACAGGAGGAGGAGGAGGCTGTCGGAGAGGGGATAGAGGAAGCTCCTTCAATGAAACAAGGCAGTGAGGGCCTGCTTGGACCTTCCTCTGCACATCCTGATCCTGGGGCTAGCTGAGTAATTCAAAATCCTATTTGAATTTGAGCATTTCACAACATCAGCCAGGGTGGCAACCAGTTATGCCAGCTCTCCCCCAAAGATGGCACTATAAGCTAAAGACATCGAGCCCATCAAGGCCTTGGAAATGGGGCAGCTCTCCCTGGAGGACCAACTGCAGAAGGAGCAGAACATGGACACAAGAGACTAAGCCTTTCACCTTGAGAATAACATGTTTTCTACCTTTACAAGGAATAGAAATGAAATCAAAGCAAAGTCAGTATTAGGAGTTTAAGCCTTTTTTTTTTTTTTTGCTATCAGTGCACCATTGATTACTTTCCTTACTCTTGTTGTTGTTCAGTAAGCCGTGTCGGTCTGTTTGCAACCCCATGGCCTGCAGCACTCCAGGCTTCCCTGTCCTTCACTGTCTCCTGGAGCTTGCTCAAACTCATGTCCATTGAGTCATTGATGCCATCCAACCATCTCAACCTCTGTTGCCCCCTTCTCCTGCTGTCTATAAATAATGTGTTAGCCCTGATTTATGTACGTATAACCCTACAACCAAGGTAATGGGTTACAGTTTTCTAAGAAAGTACCAAATTATCATCTAACAATTTAAACCCTGAAAAACGTCTCTTTCCACAAAAAAGTCACGAGAAAGTCTGAACCACAACGTGCACCGGCATGCCCAGGTAGCACCTGTGGGCTGACTGACAGAACTAGGTTAGCCATCCATCAGAAAGGATCCTCAGATTTATGTATGTGCTTTAGAGAGAAAAAAAGAATTCCCAATAAAAACAGGACAGACAAGACCTGACATAATGACAGTAAATCCCATCCCAGGATGGCACTTATTACTTACCTTTGTTATGAATTTCAAGAAATTTGAGATTTTTACACCACCCAGAATGCATTAAACCCTGACTAATCTTTCACAATTGGTAGATTTCAATCAAGTTCTAGCCTATTCTCTGTTACTTTCTATTTCCACAGTTTCAAAACAATGTTTTGCCCTCTCACCCTGCCTCCCTCAACTTAGAGCATTTACATCTTCTGCCTCACCTGCACTGAGATACTGAGAGAAGATACTGTGATAAATAACATTGAAAAATAAAGACAAAATGTTCAGCTCTTGAAGAGAGAGAATGGAAGACCTGGACCCGTGAGCAAACCTGGCCTCTACAGTCATTGCCTTCACAACAGTTACAGGCTGAAATGCAAACCCCAGACAAGTGTCACAGGCTAACAAGATTCACTAACTGTTTCTGACGGCTGTTTTCTATTCACACAGAGCATAATCTTCATGTTCATACAGAGCAGAATCAAGATGCTTCCAATCAACTGCTAAAATCCAGCAGTACTTTTGGACCAAACCACACAGCAAGCGCTAAAACAGTTAACTGGAATCTTAACACTTTCCCCTCCCCTTGCAGTTTCATAAAATGTATCAGTGAAAAACAACTGATTATCTATAGAAATAGAAAAAAAAAAAAAGGTTAAATCCTTTACCATATTCTGGTAATCAACTAGTTTAGGGAGTTAACGCCTTCCTCTCTGTCTTCAGATTTTCTGACGGGAGGCTCTGAGGAGTCATGTTTACTGCTAAGAGGAAGCAAGCATGCAAAACAGAGAGAGCAAGAACTAGAGAGAACAGGACACATACCCTCCACTGACTCCGGCCTCTCCCAGTCTCTCTCTCCAAGTCAACAGTTCCTTTCTGCCTGCACCACAGGCTTCCTCAGACAGGAGGATCCAGGTCAGGAGGACATCAGACTCCTCCCGAATTCCTCCCTCCATGCTTCTCCCTCCTCTAGAGAGAGAAGAAGCGAGGCAAGCAAAGACCACAGAAAATCCCACTGGTTTAGCAATTATGGTTTCTCGGGAATCGAAAGGGATGTCCTTTCTCTGAAGATAAGGGTGTGTTCAGCTCACTGCATGTTTTGGCAAAGTACTTGACAAGACAGAAAAGTATGTAGCTTAACAGGAAAAGAAGGGCTGAGAAATAGTACCTGAAATTGAAGCCACTAAGCTCCATGACAGACTGATTAGCAGGGATAACTTAGAAAACATCCATCACATTGTCAGCTGGAAAATCCGGGCAAAATGAACATTGCTTTATATTGAGTTTTGAAATCTGGAATAACTGGTGATTCTTAGGGTTGAGTACAATAATTAACAGTGACCATACCTCCTGGATTTCTAAGATGGGTTCATATTTATGACCAGTTCTTTTAGTCTTAACTTAAAATCATATGTCTGTTGCCCCCTTATGTACCCATTCTTTTTAGACTATACTGAGTTTTAGAAAATACAGTCGCTCTTGTAGGCACTCATTAAATATCTGTCAATTTCACATGACCAATTAGTCATGTAAAAACACTCACAGCATGAATTGAATTAGCTCAATTCTTTCCAAGCCTATGGATACACTTTGATCCAAGGCTCCACGATTATCTCATTAATCTTTGTATCTCAAGGCTTAAATTGTGCCTGGTACATTAGACTCTTAATAAATGTAAATAAATATATAACATATATGTGGAATGTATACTCATTGACTGAATTATCCTTATTCAGTCAATAAGGATAATTCAGTCAATTCTTAACATTGTCATCAAAATTGTCTCTTCTAGTAGCTGTAGGTTATGGGAGGATCTATGTTTCTAAAAGAAAAATCATGAAGAGATAGTATTAAATACCTACATTGCAAGGTTTGCAGCTCTCATAACAGGTCTGAGAATTCTATTCATATTTGCATTCAGTTCTTGGACAAGTCATTTAAATTTGTCAACATACTTTTCTTATTTTTAAAATTAGAAAATTGGATTAAACCAGTGTTTTTTATAGGGCTTCCCAGGTGGCACTAATGGTGAAGGATCCACCTGCCAGCGCAGGAGACACAAGAGACTCAAGTTCAAGCCCTGGATCAAGAAGATCCCCTGGAGGATAAAATGGCACCCATTCCAGTATTCCTGCCTGGAAAATTCCATGGACAAAAGAGCCTGGTGGGCTACAGTCCATGGGGTCGCAAAGAGTCAGACACGACTGAGCACTGACACCGTGTTTTTAATACTGCGGGTCACACTCCCCCAATAAGGAGTCATGACGTCAATTTAGCACACCTGTCTAGACAAATATTTTTATGGAACTAGATAGAACATAAAAGAAAAGGAAATAGGAGAGTATAACACACAGAGCCAGAGTACACATTTATATATCTATGTATTGGTTGTTGACATAACTCTATTTTTGACCATGGTTAAAAGAAGTTTGAATACCACTAGACTAGATCATCTTAAGCTTCTTTAGTTTCAAATGTTTGAATTTTAGCAATAGATTTAAGGAGAAACAAGAAGGGCTTTAGTGGGAGGAATGGGGGAGTAAGAGTGACAGATAGAGGACAGTGCCTCTTGGAGCAGAACAAAAGTTGTGCCGGTGAGAGATGCTTCAGTCCCTTTAATATTATTCACATCACCTGAAGATAAGCAGTAGGTAAATCTTTTTATAGAATACCTCTTCGTAGAGAGCACTGAGAAAATCAAGTCATCAAGTCCCTGGAGGACTAGAGTTTGTAAAATGAGGACTCAGCGATCCTCAGTGACCAAAAGCCTATTATAGTGGTTACTAAGGAAAGGTGTGTGCGTGCTGTCTCTTAGTCATCTCTGACTCTGCGACCCCATGCACTGTAGCCCATGAGTCTCCTGCATCTCCTGCATTGGCAGGCAGATTCTTTACCACTGACTGAGCCACCTGGGAAGCCGGAAGAAAGATCATGTATATTCAAAGCTATCATTTTTCCAGTAGTCATTTAAGAGTTGATCCATAAAGAAGGCTGAGCACAGAAGAACTGATACTTTTGAATTATGGCGCTGGAGAAGACTCTTGAGAGTCCCTTGAACTGCAAGATCACACCAGTAAATCCGAAAGGAAATCAGTCCTGAATATTCATTGGAAGGACTGTTGCTGAAGCTGAAGTTCCAATATTTTGGCCACCTGATGTGAAGAGCTGACTCACTGGAAAAGACCCTGATGCTGGGAAAGATCGAAGGCAAGAGATGGGAGCGATGGAGGATGAGATGGTTAGATAGCATCACCGACTCAATGGAAATGAGTTTGAGCAAACTCCAGGAGATAGTAGAGGACAGAGGAACTGGTATGTTGCAGTCCATGGGGTCACAAAGAATCGTACACAACTTAATGAATTAACAACAAGGGAAAGACAACTACATGGAAGAAAGAAAGGCTCCATGTAGGTTTTAGGTATATCCTATCTTCATTCATTTAAACTGAACCTAGCAAACCCTACTATGACCATCTTTGCTTTGATCTTCCGCTTTTGGAGTATGATATAGCTTGTCATTTGTAGATGATGAAACAGGTACCCATAAGTCCTGCCCACTGCGGTCTTGTCAACCTTACCTGGATACGGGATTGGTGCCCGGTCTTCACCACTGAGGAACCAGGAAGTGACAGGCGAGTCCCTTACCTCTCTGGGCTTCACAGACATCACCTTCAAAATGTCAATTTCCTGGACAACACATATTCTGGGTATAAAATTGCCCCGATAGCATCTGCTCTCACTTAACAAGATAATCCCTATAGATACTAAGCTCTTCCCTAAAAGGAGAGTGACCTGAGGCACTCCAGGCAGTTGTTCAAGAAGAAACCAGTTTCAGAGAATCCCCTTTGTGAGTAAAGCCCCAGGTATGCAATTTCTAGGGTGTTTTATGGTCAACTGAGAAAATTAGGAATGAAGGCTCTTGGAGAGCAATGAACTGTAGTTCCCGAGGGATAAGTTTTCTGAAAGAAACTTCAGAATTCCTTGAGATTTTGTGTTAACCCTCCCCTTTCTGCATAATCCCCTTCTTAGTGGACTGAAGCGGGGTGGTCAGACTCAGTGCATCCACTCCCACATGCTCACTCCCCCCTCCACACAACAGAAGCTTGCTTTTCCTCAAGTTCTAGCAGAATGGGGTTTAATTAAGTCCCAATAAATACTGAGCAATTTTATTAATTGGATCTTCTTTTAAGAGTGAAAAAAAAAACTGGGAGAGGGGGCAATTACATTTTAGAGTGAAAATACAGAACATAAAACTTCCTCTGGTAAACAGAGTAACACAAATTTCAGATCTACACTTTGCCCAGAGGTAGTATGAAAAGGGAAAATTAATGAAAAGAAAAGAAAGAATGGGTTGGGGGTGGGGCACTGCTGAAGGAGCAGGAAGTAAAAGGATGAGAGGGAGGGAGAGGGAATAATAATTAGGAATGGAAAGAGCAAGCTACATCCAGACAGGCAAACTGGAAGGGGGATGTGCCTTGAAAGGCAGTCAGGAGCGGATCCTGGGTTCCCTAACCCCAAGGAGCCTGCCACGCTCTGGAACACACACACACACACACACACACACACACACACACCCCTCCCACTCCTCCACCCCAACTTCTCCACCCTCTCACCCCCAGTCCAGCCACGGTGAGATCTCTGACCTCCTTGCCAGGAAGTCGACACAGGACAGAGAAGAGATAATCCTTGTTCTAGGACAGACAGTCATTTCCTGATTTGGAGCTTGTTAAACTGACTAGTTGCCTGTTCTTGTTCCTAATTTATATTCCATCTCCATTTTTGTTGTTTTTCTCATCTTAGTCAAAAATGGCAACCTCTTTGACTTTTATTATGACTGCGTCTCCCTTAGACCTGACTGCAAGCATAACAAGAACTTTTTCAGACACTGAAAGGTGCCCACAGTCTGACCAGGAATCTCTGACCCTGGTCTCAGACTTTCTCCCAGGATTCCCAGATCTGTTCTTTCAGAGTAACACTCAGAGGCATGATTCCTAATGCACGTTTTGCTCACACTTTCAATTCAACAAGCACTTATTATCTGTCATGGACAGGTGAGGCATGGGGGCTACAGAGACGTACCAGACACAGTTCCACCCTTGGAAATGCTACAGACTAGTAAGAGGGATCAACACGTAAGCAAGCATTTCAGGATAATCTTTAAGAAATTCCTACCCATGTGTTTCCCCATTGGCTCAGGGGTAAAGAATCCACTCACCAATGCAGGAGACATGGGTTTGAGCCTTAGGTCAGGCAGAGAGGAGAGATCCCCTGGAGAAGGAAATGGCAACCCAATCCAGTATTCCTGCCTGGAGAATCCCATGGAGAGAAGAGCCTGTCAGGCTACAGTCCATGGGGTCACAAAAGAGTCAGATACAACTGAGCAACTAAACAACAACAAGCCATGTGTGGAAACGCAGACCCAGAGCACAGGCTAGTTTGGGAGATAGGAGATGGTGTCTGGAGAAGATGAATCCTCAGCTATTAATATATTATATATATGCATGTATATGTGTGTGTGTATATATATATATATATATATACACACTACTCTTCTTTGTCCATTTACCTTTTTTAATATTTATTTTTATTTATTTATTTGGCCATGCCTGGTCTTAGTTGCAGCATGTGGGATCTAGTTCTCTGACCACAGATCGAACCTAGGCCCCCTGCATTAGGAGTAGAGTCTAGCCACTGGACCACCAGGTAGGTCCCTGATTCATTCATCTTTAATGGACATAGTTTGCTTCCATATGTTGGTAACTGTAAATAATGCTGCTATGTAGCTTTTTGAATCAGTGTTTTTGTTTTTGTTTTCAGATAAATACCCAGGAGTGGAATTGCTGGGTCATATGGTAGCTCTATTTTTAGTTTTTGGAGAAACCCCCATACTGTTTTTCACAGTGACTGTACCAAATTATGTTCCAATCAACAGTGTGTGAGGGTTCCCTTTTCTCCACATCCTCTCCAACATTTGTTGTGTTCTTTATGAACACAGCCATTCTGACAGGTGTGAGGTGATATTTCATTGTAATTTTGACTAGCATTTCCCTGATGACTAGTGAAATTGAATATCTTTTCACATACCTGTTGGCCATCCACATGTCCTCTTTGGAAAAATGTCTATTAACGTTTTCTGTCCATTTTTTAATTGAGTTGTTTCCTTTGATGTTTAGTTGTATGAACTGTTATATATTTTGAATATTAACCCCTTAACAAGTATTTTCAGTGGGTTGTCTTTTTGTTTTGTTGAGGGTTTCCTTTGCTATGCAAAACTTTTTAAGTCTAATGAGGTCTCATTTGTTTATTTTTATTTTATTTCCTTTGATTTAGGAGATAGACTCCCCAAAATATTGCTTGTGTCCCGGGGTGTTCTATGTTTTCTTCTAGGATCTTTATAGTTTCTGGCCCTTCTCTTAGCTCTTCAACTCATTTTTAATTTAGTTTTATATATGGGATGCAAAAATGTTCTAATTTCATTCTTTTGCATTATCGTGGTCCAGTTTTCCCACAGTATTCTTGTTGATCATTCTTAATTGGCTGGTGGGGACATATATTTTTCTTCCATACAGACCTTAAGCTTTTTTTAATCTTTCTCCACCTCCATCCTTCACATAGACTTTGGATCAAGTCTGAGAACTGCATTGAGAATTTATCTCTGAGAAATTGACATAGTAATTCATTTCATCCTGGAACACATTAATATCTTTCTATTTTCTTAAGTCTTATTTTATGCCCTTCATTAATAGTCTTCTAATCATTCATAAGAAAGTTACTGCAAATATTTTACAGTTTTTCACTGAGTCTGAATGGATTTTTATTTCACTTTCTAGGTCCTTTTTTACTACTAGGGTAAAAAAAAATGTTACTAACTTATTATATAAAAATCCACCTTAAAATTTCTAAGATAAGTGCTACATGCAAATGTGTGATAATCAAAGATGCTAGAAGATATGGATAAAATGCTAGAAGATATGGATAATTTCCTTGAAAAATATAAATCATTGAAAGGTAGCCCCCAAAACAGAAAACTTCTACAGACCAACTGACCACAATGAAACTTGGAGTAACTGGAGATAAATTTCCTAAGCTCAAAATACTTCCTTAAGATGCAGGCTGACCAATCCAAATGAGTATAAACTACATCACTTCCAAGTCTAAAGGAATAAAAAGGTGTTCTGAAAATTTGTCAAACATGACTTCATGCAAAGAACTAAAGATTAATATTGTCACCATGTTGCACAAGTTAACCAACATGTACAAACATCCATAAAATTGGCCGTGTGTCTAAGGCTTCAAAAATGAAGCCCAAACTGACTCATGAGCATGCTGTAAGAACAAGGGAGACGAGAGGTGGAGTTTTCTTGACTTTAATCTCTCTTGAGGTGTAGCCTTCCAGAAAACCAAATAGGCTCCACCTATGCCAACACTGGATCAAAAACTATAAATTACACTATAAATATTGTGCTTTGAGAAATGCTCAGCCTAAGTGAATCCACAGGAATCTTCAGAAGTTTCAATAAAGGAAAGTAAACTGAAATGATGTTCAAAAAAGTTAACATGAAATAATAGAGAACAAAATTCCATAGGCTAAGCAACATTTTCCTGTAAGACATAGATTTATTCCCTATTCAGGTACATAATGGATTCTGATCCTCTTCTTAATGTCAGCAAATAGAATAATGGTGTTTATTCAAAGGAAGGCCAATTAGACATGTCCTAAACTGCAGAAGAAACATGTTCATGTGTTTGAACAGGAAGTTAAGTGCCTTCCTAAGTCTTATGTGACTATAATACTGATCTGTACAATACGAGAATTATCGGGCCCCTGAAAAACACAAGCAAAAACACAAGCAACACTTGCAATTTTTTTCCTCTCATTAATCTTTTCAGGAGGTTTTGTCACTCCTAGTCAGGCCCCCCCAGTGCTTAAAATGCACGGGATGATCAGTTGTGCAAGTTTTACAGGTTTGCCAAACTTCCTTGCAACTTACTAATCATAAAAGTATCAGTATATGATGCCTCACTAGGTAAAATGTCAGCAACCCATGAGTCTTTGTAGAGATTAAACACGTCTGTCTTTGACCCAGAGGAATGAAGAGTGATGGACTGCTCATTTTTCAGAAATATCCTTTCTTACTTCATTAGAGCTAGTAGTTCTTAACTACAGTCGTTGCTGAAATCCTTGGAGATCATTTTCTCAAATGTTCCATGCTGTTTTCAGAGCCCATCTGAGGCAGAGCAGGGAGCAGGGAGCTGCTGGAGCAAATGATGCAGTGTATCCATTTCACCAGCAGCCCCGCCTCCTGATGTGTGGTTTGAGAAGCTGGTAGAACATTCCACATGGTATTGCTTCCCACGGGTGGAGTGGTGGCTTGAGCTTTATTTATTTATTTATTTATTTATTTGACTCTGCCGAGTCTTAGTTGCAGCATGTAGGATCTAGTTCCCTGACCAGGGATTGAACCCCCGGGCCCCCTGCATTGGGAGCATGGAACCTTTGCCACTGGACCACCAGGGAAGTCCCTGGGTTGAGCTTTAAATTCTAAAAATTATACAAAAAAATTTTTCCTTCCTTAGAAATTACCAGTAATAATACTGGTACAATTTGACTCCTAGAAAAACATAAGTCATGGCCCTCACAATGCTTAAAAATATTTGAAAACTTCTGTGAAATGTGCTCTTTATCACCAAAAGGATTATTAAAAATATACAAATATAGGGATGTAACAATAACTAAGGAGTATAGGAAATTAATACTTGACTTTGCATATTTCATTGTCCCATCTTTTCAAATCATATCATTTTATCATCTGAGACAGTGAAAAATCATATCATTTTGTCACCTCCCCTAAAAAGGTCAGGATGAGGTTAGATCAACGAGGGATGCCAGGTTCTTTGGATCGAACCAAGATCCAGAACTTACTTAGTTTTGGCTCCAGTTTCTTGGATTGCTATACTCAGAATCTTAACTTCATTTATTATAATCCAATAAATTATTATTTGAATTTACAGGAACCACATTTAAATCTCTTGAAAGTAGAAGTGAGAGTGTAGCCACTCAGTTGTGTCTGACTCGTTGGGACTCTATGGAAACCCTTCAGTCTCCTCTGTCCATGGAATTCTCCAGGCGAGAATACTGGAGTGGGTAGCCAAT
Organism: Muntiacus reevesi; assembly: GCF_963930625.1. NCBI lineage: Eukaryota > Metazoa > Chordata > Mammalia > Artiodactyla > Cervidae > Muntiacus > Muntiacus reevesi. Next base: position 24,638,792 of record NC_089252.1, on the reverse strand, counting down.
CCCTTCTCCAGAGGACGTTCCCCACCCAGGGATACAACTGAGGTCTTCTGAACTGAGGCAGATTCTTTACCACTGAGCCCTCAGGGAAGTCCCCTTTAAATCTCTTACTATAGATAACCCTTTTCTACTTCTTCTATGAGAAAATAGTACTCATATAAAAATATATATTTTAGCTCTACTAAGAGAGAGTTTAGCTCTACTAGGAGATTTAAAGCTAAAATCTCTTAGTAGAACTAAAATATATTTTTTATACCAGTACTATTTTCTCATAAAAGAAGTAGAAAATGATTACCTACAATAAATGTTATGTCTCAGGGGGAGGGGGAAGAGGAGAGACAATTTCTTACACTATCAGTGGGAACATAAATTCACAGAGACTTCTGGGATGATGAGCTATTAAAAATCTGAAGTATATGTGCCTTTTGATCTAGCAGACATACTTGCACAAAATTGTTAAAGATATGTTCATTGACTCACCCTGCAAAGTGCTGGGAATATGCTATTAAGTGAAACACACATGATCCCTTCTGATAGAGCACAAAGACAAGTGGAGAAAGGTCGTATAAGTATTTCAACTAAAAAAAAAAAAGTATTTCAACTAAGAACTAACAATGGGCACATGATACTGACCCCCGTGTGTGTGGGCATGTGTGCACTCAGCCACTCAGTCATGTTTGACTCTTTGTGACCCCATGGTCTATAGCCTGCCAGGCTCCTCTGTCCAAGAAATTGTCAAAGCAAGAATACTGGAGTGAGTTGACATTTCCTGCTCCAGGTAATCTTCCCTACCTAGGGATCAAACTGGCATCTCTTGTGTCTTCTACATTGGCAGGCAGATTCTTTACCAATGAGCCATCTGGGAAGCCCCATTATGCCCTATACAGGTGGCAAATTGGGATGATGGATAAAATAATGGAGATGAGCAGGCCCATGTTACAGAGGAGGAAGAAAGGACCCCTCTGAGAAGGCCTCAGAAGCCACCACCTGATGAATGAGAAGTAGTCAATCAGGCAGAAGAGAAACTGAGTGATGACCTGAGACAGGAAAAGAGTTGATGATTTTTGAAGAACAAAAGAAGGTGCATGTGGGAAGAAGGGAGTTTGTGATGTGGCTGGAGAGGAACACAAGGAATGAACCAGGCAGTTCCCTGGAAGCCACAACAGGCGGTTTCAATTCTCTTCCAAGCACACTGCAAGCTGCAATCCTTTTAAAAATACCAGTCAGGTTGCTGACTGAGAGGCAGACTGGGTGAGAGGCGAGAAAGAAACAGGAACTGAGTCCTTGGCCCCTTGCCTAAGCTACCTTGAGAGACTCCAGGAATCTGGCAAGTGTGGGATGAATTCAAAAATAGGTCTTATAAGTAGATTCCACCTTATGGCTTCTATGATAGCTCAGTTGGTAAAGAATCTGCCTGCAATGCAGGAGACCCTGGTTCGGTTCCTGGACTGGGAAGATCCACTGGAGAAGGGATAGGCTGCCCACTCGAGTATTCTTGGGCTTCCCTTGTGGCTCAACTGGCTATGAATCCCCTTGCAATGTGGGAGACCTGGGTTCGATCCCTGAGTTGGGAAGATCCCCTGGAGAAGGAAAAGGCTACCCCCTCCAGTATTCTGACCTAGAGAATTTTATGAACTGTATAGTACATGGGGTCGCAAAGAGTAGGACACGACTGAGTGACTTTCATTCACTCAAACACAAGAACCAAAGAAAAGTTTTTTCTAAAGAAACTGTTGAAGTGAACATGAGGTTCATTTGGAAAATTCCTCCCTTCTCATTCTTTATTACCTAACAAAAATATTTCCACGAATAAGCAATTGCCCAATCAGACTAAACAAAGCCAAAAGAAGTGGACCCTGGTCCACAACATAAGTGAAAATTTTAAAATGCAGGTTCACCTGTATTTACTCTTCTGAAGTTTGGGTTTGAATCAGTATATGATAAGAATTACACAAATCTTTTGAAAAAAAGAATTCCAGGAATCACAGAACCATGGTGACCATGTTGCATACCATCTAATAGAAAATTAGATCAAAGCTCTATTTTCACTGATTTTTACAGTTGTAGGCTGTTCTCTCCAAATGCACGATTATGATGTTCTCTGACATTTCTGGATGCCTTCAAGTGATGATCTTAATGGAAGTGGATGATTCCCATTATCTTGAATAACAAAAAGTGATGGATCACTATGGTGACAGGCCATTTTGGGATGTGTGTAACATTTTGTTAATGCATAATTTGTGGAACCCATACTTTAATTCATGAATTGGTGGACATTCAAGAACCATTAAATATCAAGAAGTAGTGATGTCTGACATGTTAGATACATTATATACATTTCCAGTCAAATCAAGCAAAAACCAGTAAAGGCTTAACAGTGAAGGCAGTCTTATTAAGATTCTCTACTTGATGAATAACAGAACTACTGTAGGAAATTAGGAACATTGGGGACATCATGGGAACCTCTGAAGCCACTGTCACTTAAATAAACACTCATTTTGCTTCACTTCTTATTTCACGTTCAGTTTTCAGCAGACTGAAGAACAGTTTCTTCTTTAACCTATGATGTATCTATTGTTCCATTCTTGTATTTTTAATACGATGCATCAAATGAAGCACAATACACACGTACAATGAAGCTTCTTTTTCATGATTATGATTATTATTGTTATGATCCTCATTTTCATTTCAGCTTCTTGAGTAAAAGCTAGCTTCAAGTTGGGGCTTATGTTTCCACAGCCATTATCTGGAGAGTAATAACATAATCTCTCCACAGAAACCACTGGAAAATCCTCCCTTCTTTCCTTTTCACAAACAAAAACAAACAAATTAGCAAGTGAAAACGCTGAGTCCAGAAGGCAAAGGCACTACCCAGCAAGGGTAACCTCAGTCTCCCTTCCTGTTGCCTTGTAAATGTGGCCCCAATACAAGGATGTTTTATTACCTTACTGAGCTCGCCAGTCCTGCAAAGAAAAAGAAGTGCTAGCTTAAAGCATTATCTAGAGCGCCTAGAAGATTAGGGGAGTCCTGTCTGCCCACCAGTGGACAATGGGATCTGTCCTTCCTTTCTACAACCCTCCTTAACTTAGCCTGCATCAGGCTATGTATGGTATATAACTCTCCTACAAGGGTGCCCATACTCTATTTTCACCACCCAACCATGAATTTAATTACTGGTATTTCAAAATACAAAAAGGAAGTACTAGTTAAATCCTTAACCTGTCTTTAGGTGAGGAAAGAGCAAAGTGATAATTAATGTTTTTAAGCCTAATTAATTAAAATTGTCAAAGAACTAGAATTTTAGGAAAGGCAAATCAGGAGGAAAAAAGATGAGCCATATCTAGAATTTAGTCCACAATGCAATTTATGGGTATTCCTAGGAATATCATAATTCACTGCTATCACTTTAAAATCTCTTTTGTCTTTAGCAGAATAATTGTTTTCTAAGTAATGTCTGACTCTTTGCAACCCCATGAACTGTAGTATAACAAGCTCCTTCATCCTCCACTAACTCTTCTTTGAAGAAATTGCAAGATATTATAGAAGAGGAAGCAACTGAAGTTCATTTCTTCTCTTTTTCCCTACCCCAAAGTTTAGAATGTTATACATAAAGACTTTCAGTGCTCATTTTATTTTTAAAGAACTTTCCTTTCTAATTGTAAAGCTAATAAGCTCTCTTTTAAAAAAATTTTTTTAACTGTATACAATCATAATGAAAAAAGTTAAATACATTCATAATCACTTCATTCAAAAATAAGTTCTAAAAAAAGAAAAAAAATAAGTTCTAGTATATTATGGTAGTCCATTCTACTTTACCCATATGCATTTCTTTTCATTATCTTATAAGAAAATGGCCCCAGTACACATACATCTAAACCCAAAACTCTTCACCAATGTTAAACAAATTCAGATGCTAAATTCACAAGTAACCAACACTTCAATTGCTGAATTCTGCATTACACAAATCAATAATAAATTCAATAAAGCTCATGTCAGCTTCTATCCTCCTAAATTTGTTAGCTAGTCCTGTCATGGAGAAACCACTTCCTAATTCAAGAAAGACTTTGCCTTGTGCTTCAGTCTTTCCATGTTAGAAAGGATTCAGTATTTGTTCACTTTATGATTCTATTCAAAAAGTGAATAAAATACACATTATGAAACTCAGAGGGAATTCTACAAAGGATATCAAACCTGATCTTTGGAAAATTTCCAAGTTTTTAAGTTTAAACGATTCATTAATTATTCCTCCATTAGCATCAACACCCAACAGATTTGCCACAAATGCTATTTAAGGTATACAATGTTAGTCATCAGTTATCAAGTGTTTTCTGAAAGTAAATAAATAAAGCCAACATTTCTTATAAATTGGTGGTGGTGGTGGAACTTCAGTCACCAAGTTGTGCCCGACTCTTTGTGACCCCATGACTATAGCCCACCAGGATTCTCTGTCCATGGAATTTTCCAGGCAAGAATACTGGAGTGGATTGCCATTACCTTCTCCAGGGGATCTTCCCAACCCAGGATCAAACCTGAGTTTCCTGCCTTGAACACAGATTCTTTACTGTCTGAGCCACCAGAGAAGCCCATCTCCTATAAGTTAGTATTGAATAGTTTTGGCTTTGCAGCCATACAGTCTGTCCAATTCTCAACTCCCCTCAACTTGGCCCTTTCACCACAAAGGCAGCCATTTACAACACATAAACAAATGGGAGTGGCTGTGTTCCAACAAAACTTCATTTACAAAAACTTTATCACAAAATCAAGATTTTTTTCTGGAAATGGGTGATAGTGGTGGATGTACAGCAATGTGAATACCTTTAATGTCACTCAGCTGTAACTTGAAAATAGTTAAAATAGTAAATTTTATTACATATACTTTACCAAAATTTTTACAAATACACACACAAAACCCCCAAATGCACAACATCTCGCCTATAAGGTGTTTTTCCCCAACTCCTTGACTATGAAGTCCTTTCTGTCTGAAATACTCTCATTAAATGGTTTTTCTGAAACGAAAAAGCTTCCAAAACCTGATGCATAAATACTTATAAAGACAATATTGTTCTTCTACCAAACTTTTAAAAAAATCTGGAATGCTGAAAGCATAAAGGCGTCCGTACTAGTGGCACACAAGCTTAGTTGCACCACAGCATGTGGGATCTTAGTTCTCCAACCTAGGATCGAACCCACGTCCCCTGCACCAGGAGATGGATTCTTAACCACTGGGCCACCAGGGAAGTCCCTGCAAACTACATTTTTTTTTAATTTAAAAATGAAAAGAAATACAGCAGAAAGATGTCAACTGAGTATTATCAGATACCTGATTTTGCAACACACGGTTTATAGATTTCAAATATCCAAGGCACCATTTGTGTTTAGTCTAATTTTATTTCTAATTGTTTTCACTCAAAACCTATTATTAATAACCGCTTGATGTGATGATTTTCTTCTTCAGATCTGCAGTTTCTTTCAAAAAATGTATATATTGCTTAACACCTAAAATATATTTTGCGTGTGTGTGCTCAATTGCCCAGCTGTGTCTAACACTTTGAGATCCCCATGGCCTGTGGCCCACTAAGCTCCTCTGTTCATTTTTCAGGCAAGAATACTGGAGTGGGTTGCCATTTCCTTCTCCAGGGGATCTTTCCAACTCAGGGATCAAACCAACGTCTCCTGCACTGGCAGACAGATTCTTTACCACTGTGCCACCTGGGAAGCCCCCAAATATATTTTGCTCAACTTTAAATCTACTCACACATACTCAAGCTAAAAATAAGTGCTCTTCCACAAGTTAGACTGGGGGAATTTTGAATGTTTTGTTTTACTTTTCAGTTTTAATTGGCACCATGAGAGCCAGCCAACTAGATCCTTTTACAGTGTAGTCAAGGCTAGCTTTTGCCCTTCCACACTGTGATTAATTTATTATTCATCTGGTACCTTCCTATTAGAACTGGTTTTTAGCCTGTGAACTTCTCTTTCAGCTTCCAACAAAGGATTTCATTGCTTCAGGAATTGAGGTGTGTCTAAGTTTTTACCTGGGAGCAAAAGTGATGCAAGCGTTTCTGGTGAGACCAATCCTTGGTTTAGGGCGGGGAGGCTCTGCATAACAGGCCATCTGCAGACTCCTGAAGACAGGAGAGACGCTGAGAAAGGGCTTTCCTGAGACATCGTATGCCGACGGTTGGAAGGACTAAAGCGGCAGCTCCCTTCGTTCACCAGGGAAATCAGAAACCATGGCTTGGCTCCCTTTCAGAACCACATGGGCTCTGGTCATCTTAATGGTAAGTTCTTTTTTTTTTCCCTAATAATTGCAAACTTTCCCTGTTTCCCTCCTTGTTAAAGAGTGTTAATTTGATTGCTGAATCCCTATTATAAATTCTAAAAAGAGTTCAGTGGAAACAAACATTTTAAAATGAAACTGCAAAGATTACCAATTTCCCCCTTTTGTTGCTTTTTATTTTAGTGCTGTATTTTCACGTGGAAAACTAAGCCAGATAGAAACAAATTTGAAAGTCGCCATTTAGCATATTTAGTTGGTGAACTAATTAATCCTGATTGCACCTTTATTTTCCACAGTATCTTCACTTTCTTTAAAGTCATACTTTTATTCTAGTACACAAAGGAAAACACATAAAAGAGAACGAGGTCTAGTTCCCAAGGTTATATATATCTCTTAAGCACATGGCTAAGAATTGTACATGCCTGGTCTTGATACCTGACATGTTTTTAACTAGTCTAAGACCATTGAATTAAAATCAAAGCAATGTTTGATTCTGGAGAAGTTGGGAGGGTTATTAAGAAAAGCACATTTATGTTTAGCCATTATGTGCAAAAGGTATCTAATCTTTAGGGAGAAAAAAATATTTTATAAGCCAGTTTTCCAGGAAAGTAGAACTTTTACTGACTGGGAAAGTTTTCTATAATATTAGATAAAAGAGTAGTGGAATCTGGAGAGCAAAGAACTAGACTAGATGTTACACTAGTGTGCTCTTTAACTGTGCTGTTTTAATGAAGAAAAAAACTGGTCACAATCAGTTCCACATAGATATAAAAATAGTGAAATATACCATAATGAATATTTTTTAAATCCCTAATACTAATTCCTCATTTTATCAACAATAAGTTGGGTTGGCCTAAGCATCAGTTTCCCTCACGTCCTTATCTAAACAATCGAGATAATTGGACTTCAAGAAGTTACAGGGAGATAGAGCTCACGAAAGAACTTTCTAAAAATTAGTCTGCTTAAAATTAGAATAGACCACCTGTTAGACAGTGTTTCTTAGCCTTCTCTGTCATGGCAATGGTCAGGCAGAAAATTGGTATCACACCCTCCTCTTCGAGTCTGTTTCTATTATGACAGTGTAACTAATGAATGGCAATCTAACGAATTTAATTGACCCAAGAATGTTGTAAAGAGCAATCTGGCAGTTGTATCACTTCCCCGCCTTTCCAGATGGTCATTTCTGAACTAAAGGAACTGCAGGTAGCCTGATAAGCCATGTGTCCCAACCAATGACCAGCCTGGGAAGCTAGGGGCTATGCGGCAGGGAATGCTGGAATAATGTTGTTGCAGAATCGGACTGCCACACGCTTAGGGGAGTTTCTTTCCCTTCTCTGACGTGTACCCCTCTCAGTTACCCTTCTGGTTCTGGAGTGGCTGTAAGATCCTTACACAGAGGGCTGTTTTATTCCTCTTTGCATCCCCAGCGCCTACCATAATATCTACCTTACAGTGGACACACAGTTGTTCAAAGAATGGGTAAATGAATGATTGAATGAGGTCTCTCTAAACTATAACCCCCACCACAGTGCCTCTATAATCCTAGTCATGGGGGAAGGTCCCTCAGGAAAATTTTACAGGCTCATATACAAAAACACACAAGTTATTTACCCAACAATATAGCATCATATATAATTATTAAACTAAGTGGTCTAGAACTGCTCTGTCCAATACAGTAGCCACTAGCCACATGTGGCTATTAACCACATGAAACGTGGTTGACCTGTATTGAGATATGCTGTTAAGCGTAAAGTACACATTTTATTCTGAAGACTCTGTATGAAAAAAAGAATATGCATGCGTATGTGCTCAACTGCATCCAACTCTTTGCGACCCTATGGACTGCAGCCTGCCAGGCTCCTCTCCAGGCAAGAATACTGGAGTGGATTGCCATGCCTTCCTCCAGGGGATCTTCCCGACCCAGGGATTGAACCTGTGTCTCCTGAACTGCAGGCAGATTCTTTACCACTGACCTACAGGGGAAGCCCAAAAAAGAACATAAAATATGTCATCAATAATCTTTATGTCAACTATATATTGAAATGACAGTATTTTGGGTACATTAAAATACTTGGGTATTCAACGTACTTTGGGTATGCTGAAAAAATTAATTTCACCTTTTTAACCTTTTTTAATATGAATATTAAAAAATTTAAAATTCGATATGTGATTCACATTCGTTACTTTATTTCAACTGGACAGGGCTGGTCTACTCTTAATCCCATTAGTGGAAGGCAGTGTCAGTCAGAAGAGAGGTAGGCAGGGACTTCCCTGGTGGTCCAGTGGTTAAGGCTTTGCCTTCCAATGCTGGGGGTATGGGTTCAATCCCTAGTTGGGGAGCTAAGATCCTTCACGCCCTGGGGCCAAAAAACCAAAACATAAAAAGTACAGAAACAGTATTGTAACAAATTCAATAAAGATTTAGAAAACAGTTCACATAAAAAAAAATTAAAAAAAAAAAAAAGTGAGGTAGGAAAACCAGGCTCCATGGACCAGGAGATATTAGGGCTGCTCTCTGATAAACATTGATGGGCCACAGGGACATGTATTTCGTCGTCAGCCCAGCGTGAGTAAAGGCAGGCACAACAGCGCTTGCCTAGGGGCGAGGGACACACTAGTTTGGCTGCATTGGAGAACCCAGATGTGAGTTAGGATGGCAGATGAGGGTCAGACAGAAAAGTGCATTCTGTGAGGGGTAGTGAAATCCTTTTAGAAGTGGGGAGCCACCCAGAATTTCGAAATGGTGTGGTGATGGGAAAAGAACAATGTTCTCAAAAGCATTGTGGAGTTGGACTGTACATCTTTTGTTATTGAAGGGTGGGGTATGAAAGTTGGAAGACCTGTTCGGAGGTTTTGAGTTAATTCCACCAACCTATGACCATACAAAGGTTGCCTAGAGAGGTAATACATAAAAGCTAAGTCACTGACTTCAATCTATGCCTGTACCACTGACTCACTCCAGGTTTTGCTTCCTCAGCTGTCAAATAAGAATAATCATATCCCCCTGACTAATGAGAATGACCATAGTAAAAATAAAACAGCAATGAATGCAAAAAAGTGTTCTGGAAAATATAAAGTGCTTTGTAAGACTCTACTTCCTATTATTTGTAATATTTTAGTAATAAAGATGAAACTTGATAACGCCTTAATATTCTGCCTTCCTATTTTAAACAACTACCAACATCAGTTTTAATGTCAAGAAATAACCTACATTTTTCTTGAGTGAAAGGGCATATCAAAAACAGTTATGAGATTAATTTTTTGAAAATTGACAGAAAAAAATTAAACCTGAATTTTAAATAACTATGATAGTGGGTGTAGGGAAATAACAAAATTTTAAACTTGGAGCATTACCCCAAATTTTAACTGTTTAGTCTTCTAGATTCATTGAGAGGGGACTGTGTGAGGAACACCAGCCTGTTGTAAAATTTAACACTTATCTGTTTCCCATGTTTGCTTGATCTGTTTTACACAATACCAAGTAAACATTTTGGGGAAAGGTTTTGTGATTGAAAAATACTTGTCTTCAAAGATTTAAACTTTTCAAAACAATGTTTGTCTTCAAAGGAGACTACTGGTCAGTATTACAAAAGTCCATTAAATCTGAAACATGGTCTGTCAAATAACACTCCTATAGCATCTGAACAACAAGCCATTTAATTTCATGTTACAGTATTATTATGTAAAGATTTACTCATTACAAAACTAATACAGGCATTTGAAATCCAAAGATGTTTAAAGCATGAGGTTTTAAACAAGTTAATGGTGTTCATGCTGGAAAAAAAAGAAAAGTTTAAATACCAAGTTCTGAGTTAGAATGTGTTCTAAATACATCAGTGGTAGTGATTTAGTTGCTAAGTCGTGTCCGACTCTTGGGATATCATGGACTGTAGCCTTCCAGGTTCCTCTGTCCATGGGATTCTCCAGGCAAGAAGACTGGAGTGGGTTGTCATTTCTTTCTCCAGAGGATCTTTCCAACCCAGGGATCGAACCAGAGTTTCCGACATTGCAGGCAGATTCTTTACTGACTGAGCTATGAGGGAAGCCCCAAATACAGCAGAACACCCTTCAACCACTTTCTCTACAGAACATCCAGAAAGCAAATTGTTAAGAAAAGAATTGTAGGCTAAGTGGCCCAGATTTTTAACAGAAGGAAAATCTTCGACATATCCTTCCTTCTCTTCATTGATGAAGCAATTCAATTTCCAATGCTGGTAAATATATGAAAATTAATTTCCTCCTGAACCTCTCCAACAGTTAAAATTCTAAAATCAGAATAACCTTGACAAGTGATTCCAGCCAGCCCTGACTGATGGGCAAACCTTAGAAAAGATGTAATTATTTACTTCCACCAATTACCACTCCCAGTTGCTTAATACTCGAAACCGGTTTTCATTTAGAACTGGAAGACTTGGTGTCCATGATGCTTCTCATAAACCTCTTAGCCTTTGGCTCTTCCTTTCCAGTTAAGAGTCAATCTGATAGCCTAAGGAGAGGGTTTGCTTTGTGAAGTTCATTACGAGAATTAGGGCAAGAGTCGGACACGATTTGGCAACTAAACCACCAAGGAGACAGCTTGCTTTATGAAGTTCATTACAAGAATTACATAGGCAACTGGTTACTATCCATAATTACACTATGAAGAATTGAATCCGTGTAATGTGCACATTTCCCTTGTATGACCCTGCACAGTTGACCAGGCTGTACACTGCACAATGCCAGACAACATATTCACATAAACTACAATGTGAACAATGTCCCCTGGAGCTGCACAGGGGGCAAATCACACAACTGGACAGTGGAACACGGGTTCTTATCTCTTTCTGAGGCTCAAGAATGAGTTCTATGTGCCTTGACATGAGTAACAATAATAAAAGATCATATCACAGTGGCTCTTTTACATTTCTTTCAAGTCCAAACAGAGGTAATTAACACTTATTAAGCAGTTACTGTAGGCTAGGGTTCATCTATGTGTTTTAGACCTGTTAATTCATTTAATCCTCACAACAAATCTACCAAGTTAGTAGAATTATTATACCTATTTTATAGATGAGGAAACTGAAAAATTAAATAATGTTCCCAAGTTTTTCAGCTAGTACATGAGGAGACTAGGATTTTAATTGAGGGATTCAGGATCCAATGTCCAGTTTTGTATTTCTACACTTAACTGCACCTTTGTTCCTGTTGTTTAGTGACTAGGTTGTGTCTGACTCTTTGTGACCCCATGGACTATGGCCCACAAGGCTCCTCTGTCCATAGGATTTCCCAGGCAAGAATATTGGAGTGGGTTGCCATTTCCTTCTCCAGAGGATCTTCCCAACCCAGGGACTGAACCCACATCTCTTACATCTCCTGCATTGGCTGGCATGTCTTTACCACTGAGCCACCTGGGAAGAAACTGTGTCTTACCCAGTACTTAAAATGAGCTCCTGAAAAATGGCTTAATTTTCTAAATTGAATTTACTCTAAACATCAGTTATTAAAGTGTTGAACTTTCCTGAATTAAATACTTCTTAAGTAATTAAAAATAAACCGTTTTCATTCAATTAAGGAATTTTCCTTGATAAACACGAAGCTTATTGAAATACTTCTGGATTTTTTAAATCTTAATTTCAAAAAGTCGATACATATCTATTGACCTCTTTAATCTAACACATAATCTTGCATCTAACCAATTATAAAAATAGTATCACCAACCTATATACATACATATATTTCATGAACTTTTCAAAAATAATTATTAATTTTAAAAATCAAGTTGAAAATTTGTAATGATTCCTTTGAGTTACCCAGCTCATTCTGCAAATTTCCCAAAGAGGAGTGGGTGTGATCTTATCCCATGCAGAGAAAAATGGTCATGCCTTATGCTGGCTAGGACTAGGTTCCTGAATCCAATGCATACTCAAACAGTCTGACCTTCCTTCCCCACGCTGAAGTTTCAGATTACTCTAAACAAAACCTTAGCCAAACTCAGTAAAAAGCAATTGTTATTATATAAGATTTTTAAAAATCCAGTCACCCACATCCTCAAAATATACTTATTACAAACCTACCATACTCAATAGGAATCTTAATGATATAACTACATACATTTTAGTTAGCAAGCAGGGCACATGAATATCAAGCCACTTTATGTCACATGCTTTTTATTAACTTAAAAATCTTATTTGCTTTTAATGAAACATTTCTAATTCTTATGTATACCAAGGCATTTAGACCATGTCGCTGCTTTATAAATCATACAGTCAAAATTATAAAACCATAACCAGGGAACACAGGGAAGAAAGAAAAATAAATTCACAAGATACAGAGTGTTTTCTCCACACTGCTATTTTCTAGACTCTAGGCCACAAAAAAGACAACTTAATTGATTTATATTGTCAAGAAGCTATGGAAATATTTATTAGATATATACGAACAATGTAACTAAAACAACTAAGTAGCTGCATATAAGTACTAATTAACTCAAATAGTAACATTTTTAAAAAAAATACTTGGGAATAATGTGAAGCTATGGCTATATGTCTAAATACATATTTTAAAAGCACTGCATTATTCAAAAGTGTCCTTAGTAACTGTCCCCATATTCCTAAAAACACAACAAAGATTATATTTTCACAACATTCCCTAAAATTGGAAAACATTCCTGGTGGTCTGACTTTGAAAGAGAGGATGGGAAAGAGTAAAGGTTTGGCTGAGCAGCTTCTTTAAGGGTTCTGAGTCAGAGAAATGACTTAACAAGTAAGAAACACCTGTCTGCAATGTTCGTTTTCCACAGTTTAGGGTTTGTCCTTCCTTCACTTCCCAGAAAAACAGAAATCTTAATGTCTATTAGAAGAATCATTCTCCACAGGGCTAGTACAAACCTGATTCATATTTTCAGGATGACTCCCGTTTTCCTGTAAAAGGGATCATACCTGGTCCATCCCTCCCCTCACGTGTGGCTGAGCTGTTCTTAGGAACTGAGAAAGGTGTACAATGACTGCATTGCCCTGGCCTTTTCTCCCACGTAATGCATGTGTGCATATGTACTCAGTCGTGTCTGCCTCTCTGCGACTCCATGGACTGCAGCCCACTGGGCTCCTCTGTCCATGGAACTTTCCAGGCAAGGATACTGAAGTGGGTTGACATTTCCTTCCTCAGGGGATCTTCCCAACCCAGGGTTCGAACCTACGTCTCTTGTCTTCTGCATTGGCAGGCGGATTCTTTACCACTAGCGCCACCTGGGAAGCCCCCAAGTAACTCTTGATACTGTTTAAAAAAAAGAGCAGCAATGCTGTTAAATCATTTTCAGACTTGTTACAACCACAAGTCATGGTTCTTTTTTTTTTTTTTTTTAGTTGGAGGCTAATTACTTCACAACATTTCAGTGGGTTTTGTCATACATTGACATGAATCAGCCATAGAGTTACACGTATTCCCCATCCCGATCCCCCCTCCCACCTCCCTCTCCACCCGACTCCTCAGGGTCCTCCCAGTGCACCAGGCCCGAGCACTTGTCTCATGCATCCCACCTGGGCTGGTGATCTGTTTCACCATAGATGATATACATGCTGTTCTTTCGAAACATCCCACCCTCACCTTCTCCCACAGAGTTCAAAAGTCTGTTCTGTACTTTTGTGTCTCTTTTTCTGTCAGTTCTAATGAAATGGATGAAACTGGAGCCCATTATACAGAGTGAAGTAAGCCAGAAAGATAAAGATCATTACAGCATACTAACACATATATATGGAATTTAGAAAAATGGTAATGATAACCCTATATGCAAGTCATGGTTCTTTTCCATGACAATTTTAACAAACATCCTTTGAAATAAAGATTTTACTGAAATTTTTAGAATGGAAGGGTCCTCGCATCCTATGTCTCATATCATTTTTCCTTTGGTTCAGACTGGGACTTGCCTCTTTATTATAGCCTTCCAAAGTAATCGATGTAATAAATCTACATTGCTTCAGGATTAACTGCAGCCTTTGCCAGGAAAAAATCTAAATTGACTACCACAAAACTTTTTTTCTATGACTCGTTTTTATTTTCTATTTATCTACACTGACTTAAGAATCTAGTGTCGTGGTGATGTGCACACTTTAGAGTCAGGCTGCAGAGATTCAAATCCAAGGCCTGTTAGTTGGGGCAAAGTACTCATTTTCTCATGAGTATTCTCTTTTCTTCATCCCTGAAGGAGGGATTACAGCATCCTTCAGATGCTGCTGTGTTAAGTGAGATAGTAAACATAAAGCTCTATGAACAGCATCTGACACATAAAACAATTTCTTTTGTCCTGATTTATTTTTCATAATCTTTTCCCTTCCAGATTGTCTTCAAATCAGTGAGTCAGTGAGTCAGAAAACAGTTTTTAAACATCTGGTAAGGGATCAGTATTGTAAGGATTGCAAAAACAATAATAATAATATAGAAGCACCGATTTGGAAAGCTTGCAATTCTCTTGGCTCAACACCATATAATGTACATAAAACCATAAGAAATAATAAATCACGGTAAACCATTATGGGCTAAATTGCACAGTACAGAATATGTGTTTTGCAAACTTAGAAAAGAAGACATCAGTAAGGACAGTTTCATGGAGACTGTTGGAGCTTAAAATGATCTTCAAGGATGAGTAATACAGTATTCAAGTGTGTGAAGGTAAGAAGAATGCATTCCAGGTAGAAAACAACACTGAAAATCACACAGATGAAGGTCCTATATACTCGAGAAGGTGAAGACCTAGCCTGGCCTGGCTTCATATTATCTTTATTTCTTTTAGATTAGTAGGAAAATTAAGCTCAAATTTAAATTAAACCAGTAGAACAGAGATGAACAAATCCACATTCCATAGCAAACAGTACTTGTGATTGGAATAGCACATTCCAATCTTTTACATTTCATTCTCTAAATTAGACTAGGTCCTTTCCAATCTCTCAACTCTTATATGACTAAGAAAATGCCTTACCCTGGAATTGTAACTAACGAAAACAGCATTGCCAAGTCAGTAGAGTAGGTCATGGCTTTTAATAACCTCCTGTGGTACTTTCTGAAGCTTATTATAATAATGCTCATCATTGTTTCCCAAAGCAGTAGCTTCCGCAGCTCCTGGTAAGTGTTTATAGAGCAGACAGATAAGAAATGTCTGGTTGTTCAACAGTTGTTAGAATTTTGAAAAGTCCAATAGATTCTCCTGAACATCATTAAAATTCTATAATCAGATTAACAACTGAAGGAACTGTTTACATGAGACTATTTTTTTTTGCTCCTCGAATACTACTTGTCCAAATCTACTTCTTTCCTGGTTTTATTATTTCTAATCGGAGGATAATGGTTTTACAATGTTGTGATGGTTTCTGCCACACATCAACATGAGTAAGCCGTAGGTATACCTGTGTTCCTTCTCTCTTGAAACAGAAACAACTACAATATGAACAGCAGAATGTAAAAATCAGAATTATTATCTTCTGTAATTACTTATTTGAGGAATTCATGTTTAATTTGACTTTATTTAAATGTCTACAGGTGGTTCTTTTGGTTCATGGAGAATTGAGAATACAGGTAAAGTATGAAAAAGTTTTTTGCAATTAAAATAGTTTAGTTAAAAAATTGTACTCAGGAAAAATAAATATTTATTTAATATTTTAAGTTACTAAATAATTTAACTGTGAAAATACAATTCTAACAACTAACCTAGTAATACTTAAATACAAGCATGAATCGATGTCATTTTTGTAATTTACCTCATGCATTCTTTTGTCTTATCTTAAAAATATCAACAGGATTTCATTAAACCAGTATTATGTGCCCAGAACAGTTACATGTTGTGTAATATATATAGGAAATATAAAATATGTTTAAATGCTAATCTTAAAAAATCAAATAGCTCTGTAGCTGTTTTAGTTATTTACTGTTTCTTCTTTGCATGATAGTGTAAGGGAGAGAAAATTGGGTATTTAACCATCTTAAATATCTTGAAACATAGGAGACTCCTCAACCTAGGTGTCTGTAATTAATACTCAAAAAAGCAAAATTTAAAGCAAATATTTCCAACAATGTGCATAATAAAATGTAACCCCTTTTTGAATAAGACAAAAGGACAATATGAAGAATATGAGACAGCAATACAACAAGGCAAAAGGAGATACAAACGTGAGTGGGTGAAATTCGCAAGACCCTGCAGAGAAGGAGAAGACAACTCGTACAGAAATCCAATTGCCAAAGTAAGTCTTATAAGCAGAAGCAATGTGAGTTTTGAGAAAAAATGCACTAGGTGTAAATTAGAATAATGCAGAAATTCCAATTAGCAAAATACAAATTGAGGAGTCCATAGAACAAATAACCTGGTATTTTCAACAACACAAAAAATACAACAATAATAGTATTAACAATATCAATATAAAAGAGAAAGATGAAGGAGTTACAGCTTCCAGAGTAATTAAAAATAATTAAGAGCCATTTCAATATATTTAATGGATATGCCTTTTGGGATTCAGATTCTAGCAAACGAATAGAAAAATGTATATGGATAAGTTCTTTGTTTGGAGCAGCAAATTTTCCTCAGAGAATGTGACTGTCTTTACCAATAATTTATTTAACATGGGTTCACTGCAGGAGTTATAACAATTTCACAAGCCAAAAACATATAGGATAATGTCTCTCAATAAACCACAAAATACCATACTCCTAAAGTGTAGATTAATCACAGTATTTTTCCAGGCAAGAGAGGTTAAAGGAATAGAGTCCAGATTAAGTTAAGGTGGACCTTTCTACCAGTTGGTTCTCAGGAGAGTCAGGTTAGTCAATCACAAGCTGAGGTCTGGCTACCAGTGCAAAAGCAAAAGTCCCTTATCCCTAGAGCACGTTGCTAGGGAACAGAGGTAGTGGCAGGCAAGATTACAGTTCTCACCACTGCCAGGCAAAAGATGCCTTGCCCAGGCAGGAGCGAATGCCCCAAGGGCTTCAGAGAGGCATTTAGATCAGCTAAGGGTTGCCTTGCCCAGACTGAACACTCTCAAGAAGTCCTCACAAACTCTTCCTATTTAAAGCTTAAATGTCTCCCAGCCATAGTGACTTCTCCACACGCTTGTATCAATAAGCCCCCAATGTTGCTCCTCAACAGCTGAGCTGAGTGGATATTGACAGCCACAGATGTCCACAACAACATTCTGACAGCTTCCTCAATGCAAACAACCACACTCTTAAAACAAAGCAACTCTATTCCTAGATAAAAACAAAAAAGGAGATTTGAAATCATAGCAAACCAATAAACAGCAACAAGACAATTAAAGATGGTTGAGAGTCAACATTGGATTGGCCATGTATTCAGAACTGTTGAAGTTGGGTGATGAGATATATCAGGTTCATTATACCTTTTAACTTTATAATATATTTGAAATTTTCCCTATTAAAAATTTCAAGATTAATAATAATAAAAGCAATTCATTCTAATATTTTTAATACTTAGTATATTATTTCCTTCCATTTTTTCTCCAGCTCCTCCTATTTAAAACTAAATGTCATTTTTTGCGTGTGTGTTATCTGCTAAGCAAGGAGGCATTCAGTAGTAGCCTTGTCAACATTAGGTGTCCTTGACTTTCTCTCAACCTTTTAACATCACTATGGTGACCACAATCTGGGCAAATATTCTAAAGCTGGAAAGGTTAATGCACATTGGTCCATACTGGCCAACAGAGGAAACAATTTGAATTTATTTCATATTCCTAGTAGCTGCTGCTGCTGCTGCTGCTAAGTCACTTCAGTCGTGTCTGACTCTGTGCGACCCCATAGATGGCAGCCCACCAGGCTCCCCCGTCCCTGGGGTTCTCCCAGGCAAGAACATGAGTGGGTTGCTGTTTCCTTCTCCAATGCATGAAAGTGAAAAGTGAAAGAGAAGTTGCTCAGTTGTGTCCGACTCTTAGCGACCCCATGGACTGCAGTCCACCAGGCTCCTCCGTCCATGGGATTTTCCAGGCTATCAAGGCAAAAAATAAACAACACAGTGTCAGAAAGCATGAATAAAATGAACAGATGACTTGAAAGTGTGGAGGACAGGGGGGAAGGAAGAGGCCTGAGTGATGATCACCTTAACATTTTGGGTATTTTGGGCTGCAGATTACTTCAGACTTCGAAGCAACCCAGAAAATTACCTACCGCATCTCTGGAATAGGAATTGATCAGCCCCCCTTTGGAATCTTTGTCATTGACAGAAACACTGGAGAAATTAACATAACGGCCATAGTTGATCGAGAAGTAACCCCAAGCTTCCAGGTAAGTGTGTCCTTGATATCAGCCACCCTTTCCCTTGTGGCAGTTGACTTTAGAAGGTTAATCTAGAAGGATATCAGTGCATGAATCCATTCACCATCAAATAACAAAGAGCCTTCCTTAGACTTCCCTAATGATCCAGTGGTCAGGACTCTGGGGTTCCACAGCAGGGGCCGCAGGTTCAACTCCTGGTTAGGAAACTAAAATCCCACAGGCTGCAATGTGCAGCGTAAAAGTAAAAAAATAAAACAAAGAGCCTCTGAAGGTTGTGCCCCTGAAGGAACAACCCAGGAGGGTGTATAAACACTGAACTCCAGCATGCTTCTGGCCAAGACCTTCTGGGTACCAGGAGACACAGTACTAGCCCCCAAGAAGGGGAAACTTGGCCAACTAGTCTACCCAGAGTAGACACTTTCCTACTTTGTCTCCTCTTTGGGAAAAATATTTTTCCTCTTTGCACAAAAGTACTATATATGCTAGGAGAGGCCTTATCTCAACAAGTTTTAATAATAAGCAAACTGATGTTGTAGAACATTCATTAACATGTCCTCTCCTTTTCTAGATTACATGTCGTGCTTTCAATGCCCTAGGACAAGAGGTAGAAAAACCACTTATACTAACGGTCAAAATTTTAGATATAAATGACAATGCTCCAGTATTTTCACAAAGCATATTCCAGGGTGAAATTGAAGAAAATAGTGCTTCAAGTAAGTCTTCTGCAGTAACTACCACTTTTAATTTTTTTTGTTTAACTTTCAGATACAAGCATCATTTATAGTACATCATTTTTACAAGCTAATTTATTCTCTTAGTTTCATCAGTAGTTTTGTAGAAAAATTCATGAAGACAGTCTGGGTCTCCCTTGCTAATATTTGTGACTGAGCTACTCATCCACTGCCATTGTATATCTAGGCTGTGGTTGTGTTATCAAGTCAAAGCTTATTCTAGTCACAAAGGTGAAGAGATAGCTTTAGACAACCCAGATGCATCAGCTGGGCTTTCTTAGATTATAAGAGACAGAGACACACTCCTTACTTGGATAAATGGGGGGAAAGCGAGAAGGGAAGCCATTCAGCAAGGGCAAAAAAATGAAGAGAAAACAGTCTCAAGCTCAACACAACCAACCAAGGCTTAGTGAGAAGTGGAGGATTTTTATGGGCGGCAACAAGGGTCACCTGATTCAGTCACCTGACTGGGTAAGAGATATTGCACGTGACATGTAGTTTTTTAGCATACAGATAGTTTTAAGATCTTAAAACACAAAGATCAAATTGAAATTGTGTTGAATATTTAACGTGAATATAATGTCAATCTTTACATTGTCTTTAATGAACTTCTGTACTCCTAGACTCACTGGTGATGATCCTAAATGCCACAGATGCAGATGAACCGAACCACTTGAACTCTAAAATTGCCTTCAAAATCATCTCTCAGGAACCTGCAGGCACACCCATGTTCCTCCTAAGCAGACACACAGGGGAAGTCCGCACTTTGACCAATTCACTTGATCGAGAGGTAAAGCAAGGCACTTGGGAGCATTCAATAACTCAGGATTTAGTTGTAAGAAACCCAAGAGAGGTGACTCCCTTCTACCTAAGAATGAAAGAGGGAAGGAAGACAGGTTCCCTGGATTCAACTGACCCAATCAAGGGAAGCTCCTTGCATTCTACTGTGCTTTTGCTGGGGTGGGCTGTGTATCTGAGACCTGCACAATCGATTGTACCTCAACAAATGAGTATCCCATATCCATGGAAGTTAAACTGAGGGAATAAGAGAAGGCATTGTATCCATAGGCAGAGACTGAACTGGGGCTAATCCCTCATGTGATGGAGGAAAAGGAAATTTCCTAGGGAGCAATTTGTATTTGGAATAAAGCCATCTCTGATGCCATGCTTTTTCTCCTGACTTCTTTCCATGTTTCTCCTGTTTCTAGAACACTAGAGAATCCCCAGGAATTACCTGATGGTCCAGTGGTAGGGCTTCATGCTCTCTCTGCTGAGCATCCCGGATTCAATCCTTGGTTAGGAAACTAAGGTCCCATAAATTACATGGAGCAGCCATAGGGGAAAAAGAAAAAAGAATCCCCTTACCCTCTCTTCTCCATTGTCCTACCAACACATCTCCAACAACACACAAGACCCCATCAGACTCTGTATTACTTTTACATAAATGATTTTCTGAACAGACCAGCAAGGAAGCTCTATAAATGAGCTTCCCTCAGATAAACAGAGTACCATCCTCATTGTCCATTTTTGCTCTTAGTGCACCTTCCTGCCCTAAGAAGCTCACAAAAGAGAAAACTTGCATCAGCCCCGTAAAGACTTTCCCCAATGTGGGGCATGTGTTCCATATGCCTCATCTATGGTGGACAATAAAAGTGCATGCAGTCCTTCTAGAGAATGAACCATGAATTTAAATATTTTCACTTCCTTCCCATAGGAAGCAAGTAGTTGTCATTTGTATCCATGACACTAGAGATTAATCATTTTTCTTTATTTTTTCCTCCAAATTTAGCAAGTTAGCAGCTATCGCCTGGTTGTGAGTGGTGCAGACAAAGATGGAGAAGGACTATCAGCTCAGTGTGAATGTAGCATTAAAGTGAAAGATGTCAATGATAATTTCCCAACATTCAGAGAATCACAGGTGTGCCTTTTATTCCTTGAAAAATAATTATTTAAAACATAATTATAAAATAATTATATATATATATATTATGTTATACCTTACCACCATAATTCAGGATTTGCTGGCTTGCTGGCTTTTAGTTACATTCTCTGCACTTTTCTTTTAAAATAAGCTATTATAAAAATAAGAATTCAGGAACCAGCAAAAAGGCTATACATAATTTGAGAATTAATGACTAATGCCATTCAGAATGAATATAATTTTTTAGATAAAACCTGACGTTGAAACTTAAATTCTGCCTCTTTTATTTTTTTAGTATTTGGCACGTATTGAAGAAAACACTTTAAGTTCTGAGTTGCTTCGATTTCAAGTAATAGATTTGGATGAAGAGTTCACTGATAATTGGCTAGCAGAGTTCTTCTTTACCTCTGGAAATGAAGGGCATTGGTTTGAAATACAAACTGATCCCAGAACTAACGAAGGTATCCTGAAAGTAGTTAAGGTAAGGTCTGATTTCCTTTCAGTGGGAAAAAGATTCTGTATTAACCAAAACTGTTACTTTATGTTAGCTGAAACTGTCATAAATAAACTTTATTCACTTACAAATAATAATACCACTTCTCTACAGAAAATATAAAAAACACACAAAAGTAGAGAGAATTTGGAAAACACAGCCCCATTTCTTAAGGAGACTTTTCTTAACACATTGATTAATAAATCCATTAATAAATCCTTCCAAACTATCATCCTTTTTACAGAAACACAAACACACTAATAAACATATATTTATCAGTGTGCCTGTTTTAAGCACAAGAAAGTAAAATATTTCTTGACTTAAACTCAGGAACAGACAAGAATACATGGAATAGTGGCTTGTGAACTTGTCAACTTCCTTTAAATGGATTAGCTACAGTCCTCAGAAGGGAAAAACTGCAACTTTTTCTAGAAAACAGGAATATATAAACTAAGTTTGCAAAATAAACAATTGAGTAAAACTTCCATTTAACAGGCTTGGTTACAACAGACTCTTCATCTGAAATAACATAAACCTATTTATGTTTGGCTATTGTATAGACTAGAAAAATATTACCACTGTTTTAGGACATTCCTTGGCACAGGACATTGGACTATATGAGCTTCTCTCTTTAGTTCCGTGAGTCCAGCAGAATGACAGACCCGTAATATTCCCTTAACAGGGCGACTGCTGCAAGTCCGGATTGCTGGCAGCCCCATAAGAGCTCCTATTACTCTGCTTTTCAGAGAGTGAGCTGCAGCCCGCCTCAGTTGCAAGGTTTCATTATAAACTCCCAAGAATACCTGGGACCAGATGTTCCCAGTCTTCTGTATTGGTATCTCCAGTCCCCCAAACTAGAAACCTGGGCCTTACCTTTCAATGGTGGCATCTCCTCACCACCTAGAGCCAGACATCAAACTTTGCCCTAGAAACCATATTTATAGTCTGCCCTGGCCTTCCTTCCTCTGGCCTGTGCTGCCTGGCAATTCCTTCTGGTAGGCTGCTCCACCCCCACCTCCTGAGTCTACCCCCCTTCATTCTCTTCTACCACATTTTTCTGAAAAACAGGTTGGACCAATTACTCTCCCTTAAAAACTTTCCTTGTTCTCATTGGCTGTGAAAATGGCGCTCAGTTAAGATCGTCCCTTTGAGTCCCCTGCAGCTCCTCCTAGCCGGTGGGAACACAGGAGCGGGTGGTCCAGTCTGTCTTCAGGGAAAGCCGAGCAGCTCCTCACAAGGCTCTAAGATGCAGCCAGGGTTGATGACCACCTGCTGGCCTTGGGGGTGACCTTCAACCCCCTCAGAGTTGTATCCCAGGCCTCTGAGGATCACCAGCTCTCGGTCACCTTCTGCTAAATCTGGCATTTACTCTGCCTGAATGACTCCTCCTCACCCTGAAACACTCACACGAAAACCTCTAGGAAGCCTTTCCTGATTTTTCTCAAGTACAAGTCTTCACTCGCCTTCACATAGAGACTCTACCATCTCTTTTGTCACTTAGCCCTTACATTATAATGACCAGTTTGAGCAGCTTTCTCTTCCTCTCCACTAGGAAACACTTGAGTCCCACAAAACCAGTCACTGCCAAATTAAAACTCAAATCTAGATCTCATACCTATCAGTTATACTCCAATATAACCAAAATGAACATTTCCTTATCCCATCACCCTTAGAAAATTTACTAGTGAATGAAACAAGCTATCCTGGGAGATATCCCTGGCCTTGACTTTTGCCACTTCAATATAAGAGTCAAACAAATAGTGGACACATAAGACCAGGTGAAAATGGTTCTATGAAGAGCTGGTGGGACACCCTCTCACGGCTTTACAGAAGCCTATGTGCCAACCAAGTTTAGTAAGATAATTTGCCATTTCTGAATTTTTTTAAGTCAGGAAAGATATTACTGCACATGAATCCACTATATCCACTGCAGAGAATTCACTATTCTGTGAGTGGATGTAGCTACTCTTTACAGGAATATATTGTGGGTTGTAATTTGTTCAGTCCTTACAACAATCTGATGAGGTAAGAGGTTTTTTTCCTTTTTCAGAAGTAAATAGTTGAGGATCAGAGATATTAAATATTGTGCCCTGAGTCACACAGCTACTAAGTAGCAGAACCAGGATTCAAACCAAGCAACAACAAATTTGGAATTCTTTCCACTGCATCACAGCCTAAAGAAACTGTAAAGGCGTTTTGTTAGTCTTAAAAGAGATAACTGTGCTTCATAAGTATCAGCCACCAAACTGAGGTTTCATAAGCGAAGAATTCTGAAGGACCCTCATCAGAGCATTATAATCATCTGTGAAACCGTTTTGCTGTATAGAAATAAAGGATTCATTCATAGAAATAAAGGAGTCATTCATAGCACATAACATAGAGTTCTCTGGTCCTCTTACCTGATCATATTTTTGTGACACCTCTTTCTTTCTATTTTTACTTTTACTCTAGTCTCTAGATTATGAACAAGTACAAAGCATGCAACTTGGTATCGCCGTCAAAAACAAAGCTGAATTTCACCAATCCGTAATCTCTCAATATCGAGTCCAGTCAACCCCACTCATAGTTCAAGTAATAAATGTGAGGGAAGGAATTACATTCCGTCCTTCTTCCAAGACATTTACTGTCCAAAAAGGCATAAGAAGAAGCCAGTTGATCAATTACATCCTGGGAACCTATCAAGCCATTGATGAAGATACTGGCGAAGCTGCTTCATTTGTCAGGTGAGAATAATTTTTTTAATCTCTCTTTATTCCTTGATGAAATTTCTTTTAATTTTATTGAAGTGTAGTTGGTTTACAATGTTGTGTTTATTTCTGATGTATAGTAAAGTGACTAAGTTATACAGACATAATCTTTTTCATATTCTTCTCCACTTCAGTTTATCACAGGATATTGAATATAATTCCCTGGGCTGGACAATAGGACCTTGCTGTTTACCTTGACTAGTTCTAATTTATAAATTATTGCAAAATAATATCTAAACTACTCTATGCCAATAATATAAAGAGATACAGTGGTAACCAACTCAAGGACCTATATAACTCAAGAAGAGATGTGCTATGAGCTAAGGTAGTATAAACATAAGTGGAAGTGGAAATGAAGAATGACAGCCTGTCTAGTGAGATCAAGAAAAAGTTTCATGGAAACTTTCAGTTGAGCCTTAAAAAAGAGTAGAATTTCACTAGAAGTGTAGTGTAGTCAGACATAGAACAGTACATACAAAGCATGGTGCCTAAAATAAAGCACCATAAAAAGTTACCGCTATAGTATAAAGAACAGGGACACAGTTATTTTACTGAGCAGAGCAGAAAATTTAAAAACCAGGCTAACATATTCTTAAGGCTTATGAAATACTCCTTGTCTAGGCCAATATGCTAATTTTCTGCTGCTTTTTAAAAAGCATGTTTCAGAGTCTTATGAAAATACATTAAATATAAGTCATTTTCATTAAATAGGTATCATCCCATGTTTGGGAAAAAAACTTACTGTTTTCTTTTACGAAACAGATATGTCTTGGGACGTAATGATGGTGGTTTGCTAATGATTGACTCAAAAACTGCTGAAATCAAATTTATCAAAAACATTGAACGAGATGTTACTTTCATAATTAACAAGACAATCACAGCTGAGGTTCTGGCCATAGATGGTAAGAAAAAATATTATTCAAATTGGCATTTCTTTATGAATAGATGCTTTTGATTACTAACATATTACCTTTATCACTGCATGTATATGTGCTAAGTCACTTCAGTCGTGTCCAACTCTTTGCAACCCCATGAACTGTAGCCCACCAGGCTCCTCTGTCCATGAGATTTCCCAGGCAAGAATCCTAGAGTGAGTTGCCATTGCCTTCTCCAAGGGATCTTCCTGACCCAGGGATCGAACCCACATCTCCTGCATTGCAGGCAGATTCTTTACCACTGAGACACTAGGGAAGAACCTTTAACTAGATATTAACTAGATAAAGAATTAACTAGATGAAGTTAATTACCTTAGGGGCCTTGGGTGTTAAGTCTGAGGTGGCTAAATCTGGGCATCCTAGCTTCTCAATGGAGTTCGTTGCACCAGTGAATTCCGGGTTTAGTCCTACTGTTTGCTGTGGTTGGAGCAAGAATTTCTTGATTTGAGAAAGTGGACAAAGATTGATACAGAAAGCCTATCAGGGAAGCTCAGCTCAAATGTGAGGTGCGTTTGTGAGTTACTTACACAGAGTGAGTTACTTATAGAGACCTATATGCTTATATCATGGAACAGTAAAAATCTTCTGAAAAATCTTCTAAATGAAGCACCTGGTCAGAGCACATTGACTATGTGCTTCTCTAAGAGTAAAATTAATTTATACTCAAGGCAATTTCAGCAAACATAAAAATAAAATAGAAAATCATATTATCTGGAAAAACAGAAAAAAGCACTAAGGGAAACAACAGAAATAATTCTTAATCTCACCACTGAGAGATCTTATATCTTGGGTAATAAAAATAAATCATAGTTTATTCCAAATACTTTGGCTCAAGCTTTAAAAGCAAAAATCTTCCACATAGTCTGGGCTCATGCAGTAGAATATATTTAAGAAAACTATTATTTTTATGTTGATTTCATTCATAATCAGTGAATTTATCACCTTAAAGGTCTTGGTTCCAATCACACTGAATTAATAGCTGATGCTACTAGTTAAGGTGGCTCAGAGGTAAAGTATCCATCTGCTAATGCAGGATTCCATCTGTGGGTTGGGAAGATCCCCTGGAGAAGGAAGTGGCAACCCACTCCAGTATTCTTGCCCAGAGAATGCCATGGATGGAGGAGACTGGCGGGCTACAGTCCATGGGGTCCCAAAGAGTCAGACATGACTCAGTGACCGAACAACAAGAAGCTACTAATTAAAGACAGCAGCCACACTGATAATCAGATTTCCTTTTAACAATGTACAGAAATTGGGTGACATCTTTTTATTTGTAGGAATAACAGACACAATTTCATGAGTACATACACTAATCTGGTGCATGTGAGATAATTTCCTCTAGTCTTTACTTATTTATTTCTTGTTGCACTGGGTCTTCTTTGCTGTATTCAGGCCTTCTCTAGTTGCAGCAAGCGGGGGCTACTCCCTAGTTGTGGTGCACAGGATTTTCATTGTGGTGGCTTCCCTTGTTGTGGAGTACAGGCTCTCAGCGTCAGTAGTTGTAGCATGTGGGCTCAGTAGTTGCAACTCACAGACACTGGAGCACAGGCTTAGTAGTTGAGGTGCATGGGCTTAGTTACTCCACAGCATGTGGTGTCTTCCCGGACCAGTGATCAAACCCATGTCCCCTGTGCTGGCAGGTGGATTTTTATCCACTGTGCCACCAGAGAAGTCCATGCATGTGAGAGAAATTTTAAGGGCTTATTTATTTGTTTCTTTATTTTGCACAACTTGCTCTGTATAGTTCTCTAACTCTAAAATGTTATTCTTATAGAAAACACCGGTAAAACTTCTACAGGCACCATATATGTCCAAGTACCTGATTTTAATGAAAATTGTCCAACAATTGCCCTGGACAAGGAAGAAGTCTGTAGTTCATCACCTTCCGTGGTTGTCAGAGCTTTACCACTGGAAAAGGATAAATATGCTGGCCCCTACCAATTTTCGGTGGAAGAGCAAAGCGTAAAACTTCCAGTTGCGTGGAGTATCACAGGAACAGATGGTGAGTAATTGTAAAGCTGCTTCCGCAAATGACAACTGCTGCTTCTTTATATTTCCAGAAAGTTAAGAGAGAGTCCATTTGGGAGCAGGTCCTTTCCAAGAGTAATTTTAAAAATTCTTTGCAATGAAGATGATGTCCTATCCTCATGAATTTCCTCTGTCTTCAGAAAATGAACAATATATTAGTACTATTTAAAATTTTCTGTTTTTCTCATGTGGACTCTAATTGGATATGTTTATTTTTTCAATTTTTTTATCTGTATCTCCTCAGTATACCAAAAATAAATAAATCATGAAAAGATCACAGTCAGGCACCTATTTTACTGCTGAGCTGTGTAGATTTCTAAATACACAAACTTCTCCTAACTAGCCAGGCTGTGAGCAGACATGAAGTACTGGAGCGGTCAGCCTACTCAAGGCTGCCCCTAGTCCGTCACTAGTCAGGAATCTTGAAAGCATGGTAGGCTGAAACTCTCATTAGCCAATGGGCAAGAGTTAATCCATCCTTACTTTTCTCCTAACTTTTATCATGCTAATTTCACATTTCCTATGTTTTCCAGGAGTCTCATAGAAAAAGGCATTAGACATAATAAGAACCTTCTCTCTTTTTGGGTTTCATAGTGACCAGCTGGGCTTCCCAGGTGGCTCAGTGGTAAAGAACCTGCCTGCCAAGCAGGAGACACAGGTTCAATCCCCGGGTCGGGAAGATCCCCTGGAGAAGGAAATGGTAACCTACTCCAGTATTCTTGCTTGGGAAATCCCATGAACTGGAGGTCGCCGGGTTCCTCTGTCCAGGCTCCTCTGTTGCAAAAGAGTTGGACATGACTTAGCGACTGAAAAACAACAAAAGTGCCCGTCAGGCCACTTCAGGTCCTTTGTAAATGCCCCCATCTCTCTCTCGCTCTTTTCTGAAATAACGTACACCCAACTGAACCCCAACAGCCCTCTTAACTTCTCCAGTCTCCCCCTGTTTGTGACAGTGATGGGGCAACTGTGGCCCTGTTCACCCAAAACAACAGGCGGCTCTAAGAGCCACAGGCACCTTGTCCCGCTGCTGATGTGCTTGCGGTCCCCCTACAGCCACGTCCGCCCGCCTCACAGCCCCGCAGCCAGTCTCTCCCGGGGTGTACAGAATCTCCGTCGTGGTCACCGACAGCGAGGGCCGGCGGTGCGAGGCACCAGAGAGCTTGACCCTGGAAGTCTGCCAGTGTGACTACAGGGACGTCTGCCGAAGTGTGTACCCGACCAGCGTCCCCGGCACCAGGATTGGAGAGCGGTCTGGGAGGATGGGGGCTGCCGCCATCGGCCTGCTGTTCCTCGGGCTTCTGCTGCTTCTGTGTGAGTACCCCAGGGCCCTCTCCGGCCGCCACCGGGATGGTGGCGTGTGCGTGGACCAAGCATCTCCGCAGTTGTTTCAGAGGCAGAGCTCACGGGGCGACGTGGGGGCGGGGGGGGGGGGGGGCGCTGACATTCTCAGGAAGGACCAGAAATGTTTCACGTTAACACGTGACTTGCCAACAATCTATGTTTATAACACAGCAGAGCAAGTCGTGTATGTCAGACATACAGAAACCATCACCAAAAAAAAAAAGAAACCATCACCAGAGAACCAAAGAAAGGCGAAAAGAAAGCATGGATAGTCTACACACTGCCTGTGATGTTCAAGGTCAAAATAATGACTTTACCCAGGATCGCAGCACTTTCTAAAATGTCTTTTCCCTCTACAAGTCTCATGAAATTCTAAAATACAATAGAGTCCTGACCGAAAAAATTTAGGAAAAATTCTAAGATAGTATAAGCTTTGAGCTTTACAATGCAGATAAATATATCGCACTCTGAGAAGTTGTTGCTTAATGCAGAATTTCCTCAAAACAGCTTTTCATCTGAAAATACACTCCTTTAAGGCTCAAACTCAATATGATGAAGTTTACTGAACACATTTAGGGAATTTACATACATGTATTTTTTTCTCTTTCTTTTTTATATTTTTAACTTATGAAAGTATGATAACACATTTACAGGAGAGAATTGGAAAATGCAAAGTTATTTACAGTTCCACTACATATGACAATTATTTTTTAAGTAGGTAAATGAAGATTTTTAGAGTTGCAATATCAAACTCTCAAAAACTAACAGAATGTACAGAAATGTAGAAGGATAGAGCAGACCTGAAAAGCACTATGAACCAATTCAACATAATTAAGATTTATGCAATTTTCACACGATAGTAGGATACAAATTCTATTCAAGTTCCCATAGACTATAAACTAGGAGACACTGGACCATACCCAGGGACATAAGTTCCATTCCGAGAGGGAAAGTTGCTGAGAATATCTGAATAAAAGACCAACATGATCTTATTTGTATTTTAGAAAGACAACACTGACAGCAGTGTGTACTGCAAATTAAAAAGGGAAGAACAGTTAGGAGGTTACTGTAATATTATAGCTCCCATGGGATGATGGAGGCCAGGTTTCGAGTCACAACATAAGACTGGAAAGGAACAAATAGGTATGGGAGGCACAGTTGGAGTAAATGGAGAAGATCTGGAGACTAATGGATAGAATGAATGGACGAAAAGTCCAGTTGAACCACTAAATTCAGTTGCTACTGAAACCATTAAATGAAATTGACAATATCAGAGAAAGTGCAGACATGTAGGGTAGCAATCATAAATCTGATTTTGTAATGTTGAATTTTGAGGTACAGATATATCCTCTAGACTACTGTGCATTTGGGATTGTGGCTCAGGATGGCAGTCAGAGAAAATATACAGTGTTATTCCCACAGTCATATTTGCTTCATGTAATCCTACCATTTTCAAAAGATCATATCTTGAATTTTGTGGACAGAACATAAATATGTTTCTGTGGAAACACAATCAACACTTTGAAAAACTTTCTCTGGATGCGTATTTAAAAATCGAATACATATTGTACATACAATGATCAACAAGATTTCTAAAAGACTGTTATACTCATCTAAAAATACTGAACGTATATATATATATATATATTCATCACTTTTCAAAACGAATTTGCCCACTTAAAATATTCAACCCTTCCCATACATTTACTTAAGTCATAGAATTGAGAATGGCAATAAAGAAAGACTTTAGAACTATCACTTATATGAACATTATGGTAAATTCTGAGAAAATGTGCTTTGTCCAACTTATTTTATTTTATATACTTGGCCTAATTTTTTCATCAAATAATTACATATGTGTGTGTGTGTGTGTGTGTGTGTGTGTGTGTGTGTGTGTGTGTGTGTGTGTAACTGACCTAATTTGTATAACTGATGTAGCTCATTCAAACAATACTGGGGAGTCCTCACGGCACTCAGTACCATCCTTTATCTCCATTAACTCATAATCCTCACAACAATCTATGATACTATATATTCTCCCATTCTTTGGATAGTTAATGGAGGCAAGAAAAGATGATGTAATTTGTTCAGCTGGTGAATGGTGAAGCCAAAATTCAAACCCTAGAAGACTGACTCCAGCGACTATGTACTCTTAAACCCCTCACTAAGCTGCCAGTAAGTGAAAGAATTCAAACTAGGATTTAGTGCCTTCCTTCCTCAGGGCAGGACTTCCCTCATAGCTCAGTAAAGAATCTGCCTGCAATGCAGGAGACATGGGTTCGATCTCTGGGACGGGAAGATTCTCTAGAGAAGGAAATGGCAACCCACTCCAGTATACTCACCTGGAGAATCCCATGGACAGAGAAGCCTAGCAGGCTACAGTCCATGGGATCACAAGAATCAGACACAAACTCAGTCGGACATGAACATCCAGCACGCAGGGCAGAGGTGGAGGTGGGATCATCGACCACCCAGCCTGGGAAGTGTTTCATTTCTCTCTTGGCCTATTAGCCTGAGAATGATGCTAATCTTTATTGCCAAGATGTGACCTATCTGCACAGAAAGAATGATAATTACCCAGGCAGGAAGGCCCCTCCAAGCTAAGGATTCCTGAGTCACCATTAAGAGTGTAATGATATTAGATCATCGGTTGCAGAGGGAGTTTGCAGGTTAATGGCTGTTCTATAAAGAGCTGTTTACCAGATTACCATATCATTATAATGCCCACCTAAAATCTTGACTATTCAGGTGTGTATTCACCCAACATCATATACTGAGCTGAAATATGTACAAATAAAAGCAATAATAATAAAAGTATATTATAGAAAATAATTGAGGAAATGAATGACCACTTTTATCATTCATCAAACAGTGCCTCTTTTAAGAAAATATATGGGTCACAAGAATAATCTGATCTGTCTCCTTCAGTTTCATAATTATGTGAAATTTTAGTATGCTTAATCAAATTTTACCTTGTAGAAATTAATTTTGCTTTCTATTAGATTTTCCATAAGCATTAAAGCTACTGTATTTCTTTGTAATGTTTCCAACAACTACCCTGTCAAATCATTTCCAAGTGATTCAAATGCTCTGATATTTTATTTTCCTTCATTCTAGTGGCCCTCCTCCTGCTTCTGACCTGTGACTGTGGGGCAGGTCCTATTGGGGGAGTGACCAGTGGATTTGTCCCAGTGCCGGATGGTTCAGAAGGAACAATTCACCCGTGGGGAATCGAAGGTGCCCAACCTGAAGACAAGGTGAGGATCCACTTTGTAAAACATTTACTTCACTCATACAGAGCAAATGCGATTTACATGCTAGATAGAAAAGGGGGTAATGGGGTATAAAAAATAAGACTCCTGACCACCAAGGACCTATGAGAGTCAGTGCTGACGTGAATGGAGCCTTTTAAGATCTTAGCTCTTCAGATGTCAAATCATAAAAATGGTTACTCCTGCAAGAATTTGAAATACTTGTAATGTCTCCATTTAAAAGGGAGCGTATTTCACTTATATTGGTGAAATCTGGTTAATTTTTAAATATATTTTTTGCATATTGTTTGTAGGAAATCACAAATATCTGTGTGCCACCTATAACTGCCAATGGAGTTGATTTCATGGAAAATTCTGGTAAGTAAACATCAAATTTATTTTTGAAAGGAATAATGGGTTAAATAAGAAATATTAAAAACTAAGAAATGTTCTAAATTCTTTTCTTAATAATTTGTGCACATACTGAGAGATGTTACCACTGAAACAGGGTTTCAGTGAATTGGTTTACTGTTAGTACAGCAGTCAATTTTGTGACCTAGTTCTGACTTCAATAAGTTCATTGTCTACTGATGTCACCATTTTTACTAGCAGAAGATTTGTTATACTTTTCCAAACTTCAGTAAACTGAAGTATAGCTCTCTGATGGTTGATTACTAATTTTTTAATAAGTTAAGGATTTTACATATATAGAAAAATGTAAAGGAAAATATAACACACACTATGTACCCACCATCCAACTCTGCCTGTTAACATTGGTAATATTTGCAGTTAAAGTGTCATGTGTGCCTATCCTAGATCTTGCTGCCCTTCTTTCTTCCCCAGAACAGGAACCTGATTTCAATTCAAATAACCAATTCCTGTATTTAATCATGGGCTTCCCTGGTGGCTCAGTGGTAAAGAATCTGCTTGCCAATGCAGGAGTTGAGGGTTGGATCCCTGGGTCAGGAAAATCCCCTAGAGCAGGAAATGGCAACCCACTCAGTATTCTTGCCTGGAAAATCCTATGGACAGAGGAGCCTGGTGGGCTACCATCCACAGATCGCAAAAGAATTGGACATGACTGAGCGACTAAACAACAACAATAATATATTTAATCATAATGGGACAAGGATCGCTTGTGTTGTCATATAGGTGAAATTATTTATTTCTGTAGTTTACCAAACGACTATTTCATTCATCTTATCTCAGTGCCACACTAAGATATAAACTAGAACACCAAGCATGCTAAGTTGCTTCAGTCGAACCCAAATCCCCATGTCTCCTGCATTGGCAGGCACATTCCTTATCACTAGCACTACCTGGGAAGCCTATAGAACAATAACATCTAATGCCTAATATTCAAATTGTTCTTAATTCCATGCTTAGCAATAAATTGTTTTTAAACGTCCAGCCTGAAACATCTACATAAGATCGCCCCCAAAATGTAACTATCTGTCTTTATCAGTTACCTTAATCCTTATTTGCTTCTCCCATCACAATTACATCCTATAGAATTTTGAATTCTCTAGGAAAAATAGCTTTCCATGAAAATGCATTGTAAAGGTAACAGGCAGAATAGTCACAGTTCATTAAATTTTCATTAGGCACTAAGACACCTAATTAGCATTTGCTAATTTGCATGATTATATTATGTATGTTTCCTCTTTGGTTTCCATATTGAGCCAATATGACAGCTAACTTACAACTTCTTTTTTCTTGAAAACAAGCATCGCATTAGCAGCTTTCTATGGCTGTGCGCTGAATATTTTGTTCATACTTTTCCATTCCTGGCTGTTGCATTGGAAATCTATTTTATTTTTTTAATTGGTAAGTTTTCAGAGCTATTTCATCTGTTAATACCCTCTGTTACTCCCTCACCTCCTCTGTTACTCTCACATTACAGACTGTGGGGTGTTCTCATCTTGAGTCATAAAACCGTATTTTCTCCCACAAGCTGGCTTTACTTGGCAGGTGCTCTCAGATATCAAAGATCAGTAAAAACCAAAACAAAACAAATCACAGCATGAGATGTCACAGCACTTTCTCCCCTGTTTTTAGAAGTCTGTACAAATACATACGCTGGAGGGACGGTGGTAGAAGGAGCGTCGGGAATGGAACTGACCACCAAGCTTGGAGCAGCTGCAGGATCTGGGGGAGCCGCTGGGTTCGCAGCAACCACTGGTCTGAGCAACTTTTCCATGGGGCAGTCCGGGACGATGAGAACAAGGCATTCCACGGGAGGAACCAACAAGGACTTTGGGGAAGGGGCAATAAACATGAAATTCCTGGACTCCTACTTTTCTCAGGTAATCTGGTGGAAAACTCTGTGGCTTTGTTATCTTGTTTACATTAGAGATCTTTCTACTTGACTGTACTTCAGTTTTACAGTTCGGTTCTTTTGCAACTTGGTAAGACAAGAAAAAAGAGGTAAAGGCTCCTTGTTAAAATAACAAGGATAACCTAAGGTGACTGCCAAAATCCGGCTACTGGTCAAAAGAAAGAAGGGATGGGTAGACACAAAATCAGAGAATATGGCACCGCCTTCCTCCCACTGGGATAACAACAGAAAGCAAAACCGTTTGCTTTTCGATCAGCGGCATCCTCTTTAGACATACAAAGCAGTTTATTTCTCATTTCCTGTACCATGAAGTATGTCAGAATACATTAGAATACATTTTTCCGAGAGGGTTATAGTATTCTTCACATTGTCAAGGAGTCCATGTCCAAAAATGCTGAAGAAACATTAATGACCCAAACATAAAAGGGGAAACAAGGATGTGGTCCAAGATGAGGTGAAGTGTCAGGAAGCAGAGAATCTACAAAGGGACAGGGATGCAAGGACAGAGAGGACGCTGGGAGGCAGGTGGCTTGCCTCCTGGTTGGTGCATCACCAGAACGGATCTCATCTACAGCTGCGCTATCAGAGCTGTAAGTGATGGCATTTGGCCTGGTGGCCACGCAGATGAAGGCTGACACGGTGTTTGAGGACAGACTGACAGGAAGGATCAGACTCCCAGTTAGGGATCAGACTCTCACGAGGGTTACAGTGTCTGGGTCAAGACCCCAGGCTGGTGAGAGCTGCCTCAGATGGTGAGGATGCCTGCACCCTGCCCCACACAATGACCCAAACACACACAGGGACCCTCACAGATGGCCCAGCAAATAACCTCCAGGCTCCGTACACATTTGCTCTGTATGGCTAAGTCCATGTCAGTGCAAGTCTTAAAACTCAAGAGTTCAAATATGAGCCTACAACGGACTCAAGTTGGAAGGAATGTCAATTGCATCATTCTCCAAACACAGATAACTTCTGTAACAAGATTGCTGGTATGGAGTATGCCCTCACTTCTACTGTTGTTGTTGCTGTTCAGTCGATAAGTCGTATTTGACTCTTTGGGACCCCGTGAATTGCAGCACGCCAGGCTTCCCTGTCCATCACTATCTCCCTGATTTTTCTCAAACTCATGTCCATTGAGTCAGTGATGCCATCCAACCATCTCATTCTCTGTCACCCGCTTCTCCTGCCCTCAATTTTTCCCAGCATCAGAGTTTTTTCCAGTGAGTTGGTTTTTGCATCATGTGGCCAAAGAGCTTCTTCTTCAGCATCAGCCCTTCCAGTGAATATCCAGGGTTGATTTCCTTTAGGGTTGACTGGTTTGATCTCCTTGCTGTGCAAGGGACTCTCAAGAGTCTTCTCTAGCACTGCAATTCAAAAGCATCAATTCTTTGGCACTCAGCCTTCCTTATGGTCCAACTCTCACATCCGAACATGACTTTGATGAATTACTTCAATCACATAGTCACGATCAAATGTTGAGTTCTAAGAAAGGTATTACATCCTTCCCCTGAGTGTCTCTTATAGTTCATTTTCTCCTCTTCTCTCCACCTTTAGAAAGCATTTGCCTGTGCAGATGAAGACGATGGCCAGGAAGCAAATGACTGCTTGCTGATCTATGATAATGAAGGAATCGATGCCCCCAGTTCTCCTGTCGGCTCCCTGGGTTGTTGCAGTTTTATTGCCGACGATTTTGACGAGAGCTTCTTGGACTCACTTGGCCCCAAATTTAAAAAGCTGGCCGAGATAAGCCTCGGGATGGATGATGAAACCAAAAGCTCTCAGCTGCCTACCAAAGACAGCAGTTCTAGGGTTGACGCCTGTGGCCAACACGTTCAAGTCCAGCAGTCAGAGTCTGTTAGGTACCAGACTTTGTCAGGCAGCCAGGGAGCATCTGCGCTGTCTGCTTCCAGCTCTGTCCTCCAGCCCGCCGTTCCCATCGCTGACCCTTTGCAGCATGATAGCTATCTGGTAACGGAGACTTACTCAGCTTCTTCTGGTTCCCTTGTGCAACCTCCCGCTGCTGCTTTTGATCCACTTCTCACGCAAAATGTGATAGTGACGGAAAGAGTGATTTGTCCGATTCCTAGTATTACTGGCAACCTACATGGCCCTACAGAGCTACGAGGATCAGGCAGTAAGATCTTTACAGAAGATCCTTGTTCCCGTCTGATCTAAGCAGGGTGAACTGGAATTACATACTGGCCAAATACGGATACTTGAACCAAATTATTCAAAATAGCACAGCAAATCTCACAGTATTGGTCTGATTTGGCACTTATTTGCTACTCTTTCATAAACTGGTCATGATTACAGTCTAAATTGTCTAGTTTATATCCCCACACTGGATGTGTGGTCACTCTTACTTCTCAAATTCAAGTCCTAGTAGATCTTAAATGTTTTCCGAAATATCTTAAGATCATATTCAGTGGGAAAATTTCCTAATAATTTTTAAACTTCAAATGCTGTGTGTTTTAGTGGATTAAGGACTTGAAGTCAAGACCCCCAGTTCTTGAATTTTTCACCTTTGCTTACATCATTAGTAATGATGTAAGAATCATAAAGTCTTTGCTAAAGCATTTTGAGCTGCTTGGGAAAAAGAAAATAGTTGCATTTAAACTTCTGCCATCTTCTTGGTGCTGGGAGACCCTAGGGACATCTTTTGCTCAAGCTAAGGGTACTGGTTTACACATTAAACTTGCTGCATCTATATTCCTCATACACTCACAATAAGACATTTTTGAAATAGAAGTATCATAGGAAATTTAGGAAAGTTCAGTATGGTGTAAATATTTTTGTGTTTTTTTAAATCACCTTGAAAGGATCTACCTAAAGAAAATATTTTACATTAAGCCCCTCCCTATACTTCTCAATAACAGCAATCCTGTGTTAATAGTCTTTGAAAATTACTCTTTATTTTTTAAATGTTAGGAGGTAGATGTAACTTACACATGACGTGTAGTGATATTTATCACGTTAACAATGTCTACAGACTTCCTAGGAATACAAAATACGGCTTGTCTCACAAGCAAAAGAGGCCTCTGACTAGAGTAACACATAGTGAAATTTGTGAATGTGTATTATATGCCGTGTTTCAGGTCAAAAAGGGATATAGAAAGAGATTATGAGTAACTTAATTTTATTAAGCCTCACTCCTTTTAAATGAAGCTGCTACCACAGTTTAATCCTTGAGTAAAACCATGTTAGGTTAGTGATGGCTTAGAATATGTCATTTCACGTGTGTTACCCTGATGACAATGTAGTTCTTCAAATCATTTCTGATAATTCAAGGTCCTCATCCTTTAGCCCATAGGCAGCACCCTACCTCTCATTAACATTATTGTCTTAGCCGAGTCTCTACAAGGTCATTGTTTGGCTCTGTTATCTCTAATTGTATATAAAATACTCTTTTCTGGTTTTTGCCATATTCAAATCTATATTTGTTTTCAGATGGAAGACAAAGTATAAAGTGTTTGTGTTTTAACCCAGAAGGGGGCACTCCTGAGGATTCCTGGTGGGGAAGAGACCCCCTAAAATGTCCTTACATCTAGAATTCTTCCCTCTCCCTGGTGGCCTGCCTACCAGGAAGCCCAAGCAGCACAGGCAACCTCTTCCTCCAAGGCAAGGTTGCTATAGCAACAAAGTCTGCAGGGTGCCATCCTGAGGCGAGAGGACCCTTTGGAGCAGCCTTGCAGTTCCTGAGGAAGTTGCCTGTTACCTCTGGGGCCTGCTCTCAACAGAAGCTTGCTCTGGGGTCTAGAACACACAGAGTTGACTTGTGACTCTGTTTATGCGTGCGAATTAAACGAATAATCAGAATAACCCTTATTCCAACTTCAGAAGTGTTTTCAGGATCCTCAAGGTCTTCTAATATTTCCTCTTAAAATCCAACTCATGAAATGGGAATTTTGCTGCACTGCCAAACTGCAGAGGAAACTATGCCACAGTAGTAAAGTCAAATAAGGGGGAAAGTGAAATTAAAGCAGTTTTGAAAGAAAAGTAGATCACTCTTATCTAAGAGGACCTGTAATTTTAATCTGCCATGTAAAATTAAATTCAAAGCAAAAATGTATCTGCATTTTTTCACTAAAAATAAAAAATGTTTTAAGCAGAAAAACTCTTTAAAAACTATCTTTTTACTTGATGTATTATAAATTTTAAACAGTATATATTTAAACTTATAGAGTGGTAACATTGTTATAATAAAACTGTTTGGCAACAAATTTATGAGTTCTTTCTTAACCATTTAGCAAAAACTGAACTACTCTCTGTGGTTAATAACTGTTAAGAAATATGATGTAAGAAAGTGATTGCATGTGTATTTTTATCAGTATTTTTCCTTTTTTTTTTTTAAAGCTGACACCTTTTCTGAATCCTCCCCAACAGGAAGTACATGGGGACTTGGGATCTCTTCCTCAGGTGGAAATACATGTTGGATGAGGTCAGGGCAGATTTTTATTAACTGAATGACTTAACTCATTTATGATCTATTGGGTAATTTGGAATGGTCTCTCAGGCAAAAATGTTGACACCCTATGAAGACTCAAGAGAAAAAAGGTGGAGAAGGAGAAGGTAAGGTTTCTAGCCTAACGTGATGACAAAAATGTACAATGACTTTGGTGACAGCCATTAGCCCCTGCAGTGAGTCTGTCTGCCAGTAAATGTGTGAGGTGGCTCAGTGGCAAAGAATCTGCCTGCCGAGCAGGAGACACAGCTTTGATCCCCGGGTTGGGAAGATCCCCTGGAAAAGGAAGTGGCAACCCACTCCAGTATTCTCACCTGGAAAATCCCATGGACAGAGGAGCTTGGCGGGCTACAGTCCACGGGGTCACAAACGATCAG
The DNA here is from genome assembly GCF_963930625.1 of Muntiacus reevesi. Lineage (NCBI taxonomy): Eukaryota > Metazoa > Chordata > Mammalia > Artiodactyla > Cervidae > Muntiacus > Muntiacus reevesi. The sequence continues at coordinate 24,599,648 of NC_089252.1, read as the reverse complement.
AAACAACTCAGTAACTGAACAACAACAACAAACGTCTGTTATTTTTGTCCTCCTTTAAGGGATACCACAACACAAGCCCCTTCAGAGCCTCACATCTTGGTTTCGCTGACCCTCCTCATTCTTAAATACAGACAATTCAACTTGGACCTGGGGTAAGGTAAGCAGAAACTGGACTCCAGTGAATGTTGAGTGAAGAAAAGTGGATGGCTTAACTCAGATGTCCTAGATCAACCCCATGAAAATGAAAACCCTGCAGGTAAATTCCAAAAATATCACCAGTTCCTCTTATTCCTAGGAAGGTGAAGGAATAAAAACGGCAAGATCAGTTTCTCTTCTCTAATTTTCAAAAGTCAAGTAAGGTGTAAATGAATACATTCAACTGACTAGCTTCGATGTAACTGGTGATTAAGAAACAACTAGCAATTAAGTAAAAGTTAAGGATCTTTCCTTCCTGTTATTGGCAATCCAGTATTTTCCCAACTGCTTTACTGAGTCTACAAGAGTAATTGTGAATCAGAGATCCCATGATTTAGCGCTTGCTCAACAACATAGTCTGAGACCTTTTTTTTACATAAGGGGGATATTTGATGAGAAAAGAAGGTAATCATTTAAATTTCAGGTGCCAGAAACAACACATCGTCCACAAAGAATACTGAGATTCCTTCTGCTTTGCCTGATCCAGAGTTCACCATGATCCCCTCCAAGACAAGACACACGCCATTCCACAGGTTGGTGTCTTTGCTTTCTTTTTCTTTTATACATTGCCTTTTTTTTTTTTTAAACAAATGCAAAACAAACAAAAAAATCTAAGTAGAGTGCAGGTATAATTAAAACTCAACATAATGATGGTCTAAAATGCAAAAGTATGCAGTTACCAAAAAAGGAAGAATGACACTTTTGAGGTCTACCAGACAGCCAAGAGAGTTATATTCTAATTTATCCCTTATGGTAACTTTGAGATTACAGCCACAAAAACAAAAACTCAGAGAATCAAAGTAACTTCCTTAAGACCAAAGAATAAGTGACACAAACGTAAAAGCTGGTCTATATCATTCAGCAATATTAATACTCATTAGTTTCTCAGAATAATCTGTTTATTTTTGGATCTAAGACTTTAAGTAGAACATGAAAAATGGGAAAGAAAACAATGAAAATTATAAAATAAAAAGATCATAAATCCAAATATAATTCTAAAGATTAAAGAAGCAGTACAATGTTGGCATATATATATATATTATGACTGAAAGATACAGAGAAATAAAAAGGTAGGGACAGATGAAAGAATGCACATACTTCATTTGCGACTATTTTGAAGACTATGTGAGTTTATTTTTCAGGTCACAGTAAGCAGCTTTCCTCCACATTTAATAACAGAAACAAGCTACCTGGAGGTCACGGAACCTCTTTCCCAGTAAACTCCTTAAAAATTACTTTGATAACATACTTTAACAGAAGAGGTAATGTGACTTGCATCTAGATATAAAAATAACTTTATATGTTAAACTTTTTATTTGATATTTATGTCTATTGCAAAATTATTATAATAGGTCTAGTTAACATCCTTCACCATACAAAAAAATCTTTTTCCTGTGATAAGGACTTTTAAGGTTTATTCTTTTAGCAACTTTTAAATATGCAGTTCAATGCTGCTAACTATATGACCCTGCTGTACCTTACATCCCCAGAAGTTATTTATTTTATAGCTAGAAGTTTGTACCTTTTGATTCCATCCATTTTGCCCATCTCCCAACCACTTCACCTCTGGCAATCACCAGTCTGTTCTCTGTATCTGTGAACTTGGTTTTTGTTTTATTTTTTTTTAATAATAACTTTAACTGAGTCTTTCCACCTCAGTGTTTCCATGATTTGTGAGAAACAACACATTTTTAACAACTACAGCAAATATTTACTACTTAAAGCCAATTCTACTTATATCTTTATTCCCATGAAGGATATGGGACCACCTTATTTTTAATTTTATGCCTCAGGATATCTCTGATGTTTTATGTGGGCTGAATTTGTCACTATTAAGTTAGCAAGCAATAAATTTTGTATAAAAACAGAGCATTGAATTATGATAAAAGCAAAATATTGATACTGAATAAGTATGTCCTCATTTCTGTAGAAGGTAGAGGAAATATTTATATTCTTTCATAATCAAAAGAGGATTGCAAAGAACTTTCTTAATTATAAAGCAGTACAGAATCAGGTAATCCTGGATTTATGTAAATGGCATAATGATATGGTTTATGCTCCTGCAAGGAGGCATTGTTACTAAACCAAAATTGGGTATTTAAACACAAAATGTGAGATTAACTAAGTCACGTCTTCCAAGTCCTGCTCACTAGTACTGATTGTTATGGTCCTAACTACAAGGAGAAACATACATACACACACACACACACACACACATATACACATGCACCACAAGCACATGGATTTGCCACCAGTAACCATGTAGCTTGGTATAGCTGAAGCAGTGTCTTTCATTCTTGGACCCATGGACCAAATACTAATGTTTAGTGGTGCTGCAGACACAAAGTTTCTCCATATAAGGAATCTGCTCTCTAGATGCATAATTAAAAAGAAAAGAATCACCTAGATTTTCCACCTAAATTTCTTTCAGTAAGACACAATGAAGAGGCCTTGTTTGACCAAACTTTTATCTTTTCTTAACTAATCTTAACTATGCTTATCCAGGGAGGACACCCACAACTTTTGATTAGTAAAAACATGTGTCATAGGAAATGAAGATATTAGTCAATGGCTACAAAGTTTCAGTTGTTGTACCAGATGAATAAGCTCTACAGACTAATGTGGAGCATAAAGCTTTTTTTTTTTTTTTGCATAAAGCTTATAGCTAACAACTCTGTATTGTATACTTAAAATTTTATTAAGAGGGTAAGTCTTACGTTAAGTATTCTTGTCTCATGCACAAAGTAACAGTAATAAAAAGAGTGTAGGAGGAAACTTTTGAAGGTGATACATAAATTTATGGTATAGATTATGATAATGGTTTCATGGGTTTATACTTATCTCAAACTCGTCAAGTTGTATATATTAATTATGTACAACTTTTTGTATGTCAAAAATTTTTAATATATAATAAACCCTTAGTCCAACATCTTTTGACAATATTTTTCTGTATCTTCCCTTTCCTCTCAGTTGTTATAAACTGCTATGGATACTTCCTCAGAAGATATTTATGGTTGCTAGTGGTTGAAATCTAAGCTGATTTTCTAACTAGCCACTCTTTCTGTACACACTTTCGTGGGCCCTCTTTGTGTTGGTCTTTGAATATTCTTTCAAATTGCAAACTAACAACAAAGGCATATGCTGTCAGGATGACATAAGACGTTCTATTCTAGGAATCAAAGATTCTCCCAGGCCTTCCAAAACAAGCCAATGCATGCTATTACCATTTTGCCAACCTTGGTTAGAGAAGGATGTCTCCACTGAAAGAACAAGTCGGGAGATGTTGTTGAATATTTTGATAGGAAACTATGAGTTGTCAAGCAAAGAAAATCTGCTAGTGGTGAAAAGTCAAAACTTATTAGGAAGGTCTAAGAGAAAATTTTAAAATTTCATTCCATCTAGTCAATCAATAGCTGGAACGTATATTTTAATAACTAACAAAAGATAAACTTAAAACGTTTTTGTTTTTGTTTTCAATTGTATGTTTAAGTTAATGGTTAAGAGTTCAGGTTTTAGAGACAAACTATTTGAGTTTAGATCCCAGCTTCATCACTTACTAGCTGTGTCTTTGGCAAGTTACTTCAACCTTTCACACCTCTCTGGACTACTCTTATGGAGAGTAGTCCATAAGACTACTCTACTTCATGAAATTTGTGTCAAGAAGTAATAAGAATGTACTTAGGTCCAGTGGCTAAGACTTCATATTCCCAATGCAGGGGGCCTGGGTTCGATCACTAGTCAGGGAAATAGATCCCCTATACCACAAACACACACACACACACACACACACACACACACACACAAAACACAGAACGGCCTTAGGACATGTTAATAGAAGTACTCATGGAGATCTGACATAAAAGAATTTTTTTTCAATCTTCAAAATGAACTGAACTCAGAAAGTTATGAGGGTGACATACAAAACCACTGAAACCAAACAAACTCAAAACTTCTAGATTACCTGATCCAAAATCCTGTTTTACAGATGCTCAAACAGGCTGAAAAGTAACCTGTTGATCAAAGGTAGAATTAGGAACTAACTAAGCCAGTTCTCTTCCTGTGACTCCAAACTGCGGGTGCACGATTTCTTTATTGCTAATCTTTCACCTTAGCCACAGAGCCTGTCCTGTCTACCCTACATGGCACTAGAAATTCCTCTGAATACACAAATAGAGATGAATTCATTCATATCAAGTTGTGATCTTGTAGTCAAACTGATGAGAATCACCAGATTATTGAAATTTTTCAGCTGGGCCTCCTTAGAAAAGGACAGAATGGAAGGCTTTTTTTCCCGTAAAAGTTCTAAGTATGTCATTTCCACCAAGTAGAACAGGGCAGCCAGGTAGCTTTAGGTGGGAAAAAAAGTAGTTATACTTGAAAATCAGCAATCAGCATAAAAAGAATGCTGCTACTGACCCAACCTCCAGTAGGAGACATGTGAGGGATGCTGGTAGAATAGTAATTACTGTATGAAGAAAATGACCTCACTTTACAGTTTTACAGGATTTATGGTGCCAGGTGAAAAGGAATTTTATTTACAAAAGCCAGTTGACTCAATATAAAATAGAAGGAAGTTAAATTGTTTTTACCTTTGCATATTTTATTACCTTATTTCCAGAATATAATATGGGAGATAGTGAAGGACAGGGAAGCCTGGCGTGCTGCAGTTCATGGGGTCACAAAGAGTCAGATATAGCAATAAAGGTTTTCATAATTACTTCCTATTTCCTTTAAAATGTGATCATAACTAGTTAATAAAGTTTTTAATTGTTTTAAAAATTAATTCACAGCAAAGTATAAATCACAGAAAATGCTTTGTTCTCCTCCTTGGAGTATGTATCTTAAATACTTAAATACCTGCTGACTTAGAAAACAAAATGAAATTTCATTATCATTAGGTCATAGGTCAGGAGGTGGAGTGTTTCCTACAGGGACATTTACCTTCCAAATCACCTATGTGGCATCTACCTGTCCATTAGGACTACCCAGGGCAAACCCAAGACTCAGGTTTCATATTCTGACCAACTGACCTAATGCATCATCTCTAGAAATAAATGTAAATAAAATGTTCCTTAGAAATCCCATCATCTTTTTATTCCTGAAAGCCTTAGAATAAAAATCTTCCTCTGTTTTTTTTCCTGTATGTATTTGGTTTTAGATGGCTTATTCACACTTCTAGAGGGAAAATCGCAGGTATAAAGAACAGTAAATCATACTCTGTGGACTTGAGATTCTAATTACTGAAATCTCAAGGTCCAAACAATGGAAACTCACAACCACACTTTATGAATCATAAAACAACTCTCCACAAGAGCTCTCATTTCAATGTTCTAATCCTAAAGTTAAGAAAGAAGTACAAGGATACACTCTCTTCTTTCATACTCACAGAAGAATTGGTCACAAGAAGTCTTTATTGGCTGACTTACCTTTATTGTAGCTGATTCTGCATGAAATGGGCGTGATTCTCTCTCCAAAGGTATGACTCATTCAGATACTGCTTCAGTAGAAATTAAGAGAAGTTCACCTAAAATAATATGTTAAAATAAATTAGCAGACAATTGCCTTGTAAAATAAGAGGTCTGCCTTCAAGGGCATACAGTAATGTTCATAATAAATATTATGTTTTTTAAAAAAATCTTTAACCACAAATGTTCTCAGACAAGCTGGTAAGGGTTACTCTAGTCATTTAAAATATCAGGAGCAAATTCTTTACTATTGCCTTTTTTGTAACTAAATTTTGCTTAACTGGTTTGATAATGTTTGAACACATTTCTATCTAATAAAATCTCTAAATGGGAGCTAGAGAAGGTGATAAAACTCAAACTAGATGAGTCACATCCTAACTCCCTGAGACCTCACAGACTATAGCCTACAAGGGTCCATGGAATTCTCCAGGCAAGAATACTGGAGTGGGTAGCCATTCCTTTCTCCAGGGGATCTTCCCAACCCAGGATTAGAACCAGGATCTCCTGCATTGCAGGCAGATTCTTTACTGTCTGAGCCACCAAGGAAGTCTGAAACTCAAACTAAGTCCACTGCAAAAACAAACAAAAAAATGTACAGTTCAAGCAAAACAGCTTTAAGAACACTTTTCTAAAATGCTCAGGCACCAGGGACATTTTTATTTTCTTCTGTTATGATAGCTAAAGGACCGCTTCAACTTTCCAATTCCCTGGGCCCATATAGATGTGAGTTAATTAAGTTATTATTTATCATATTAAGAAACTTTCAGTTATTTTTGTTATAAAGTTACTGCATAAAAACAATTTGCACTCATAATATCAAATCTGGGATTCAAGAATAACAATATCCTAACTTATGCTCTGCAGAGCAGCGGTTTACAATATTTCTTCTGTGTAAATGTGACAAATGACCTTCACAAGGTCACACCCTCCCTTGGATAAGTTCACCCTCGGGCACCGTTTGCCTCCCCCACTGGAATCAAGCCTCCTTTTCCACCTGAGGGGATGTCAAAAATGCAAGTAAATATCATCATTACTAAATAACTTTAAATCTAATCATTTTATAACACGTAAATCAATCACAGACTTAACAAGTCACACCAACAAGGTTTGGAAAGTAAATCAAAATGAGTTAATTTCTCTAAATCCTTGCTTTCTCTTTAACATGGAAATTGTTGTTTATTTTTGAAATTCTGCTCTCTGCTAAAGTATTTATAATCATCCATTGGACTGCTTTGAAAAGATCTTCAAAGCCAGTATTTTACATCCACCTTTTCCAAAGCCATTATATCACTTCCTTCTCGTTTTTTCTTGATATGCAAGAATGTTACTTGTCCACGTGTGAATGACTGAAGTAACTGCTGAGAAACCAGTATTCCTTTCTGTCTCCTGAGGGGTTTTTTTTTTGGTGGGTCTTCCTTCGGAGGCTCATTAGTCACATTTGGGTCAACATGTCTGACACTCTCAGTAAACACTCCTGTACTGCCATAAGCCCTACAGCTCGCATCTCACAGGCGATGGACACCACTTCAGTGCTGCTATTAGCAACCAAACTCTCCCCCCTTCTTCCCCAGCCACTTCCCTTATCTTTCCAAGAATTCTTATAAACAAACCTAAGGTGAAATCAAAGTTAGAGATTTATTCTGAGATTTTTTTCAGAAAACATAGGTGAGGAGATAAAATCAACATTCCCAAGTGCCAGCTCTGGAAATGAATGCTAGCTTTGTTCATCTCCAGAGGGAAAAGGGATTTTCCATGTGGTTTACGGTTTTGCACTTTGTCCCTCCTGTAAGGAAGGGAGTCTCGAAGAAGAGGAAGAACACAGAAACACTCTCCACTGGCCTCTGAACTCCTCCAACTTGACATGGTTCGAGAAGCCTTAGCAAGCTTGTCCGGGATAACTTTGCATGGTAGGGGGAGGTTGTCCATGGGACTGGAGACCTTCCAGTACACCCCCACCTCAGTTTGGTGAGATTTACATCCTTCCAGGAATATTAGTCTCTCTTCATTTTACATGTACACTCTCTCTCTCTCTCTCTCTCTCTCTCTCTCTCACACACACACACACACCCTTTCTTCCAAAATAACCTTGAAAATATATTTGCTGTTCTTTCATTCACACATTCAACTAGAATAAACCGAAGACTTATAATTGATCAAGCACTGTTTAAGTGATCTAAGTTTTGTGTGCAGTAATCACTCAGTCATGTCTGACTCTTTGCAATCCCATGGACTGTAGCCCACCAGGCTCCTAGGTCTATGGAATTCTCCAGGCAAGAATACTGGAGTGGGTGGCCATTCCCTTCTTCAGGGAATCTTCCCCAGCCGGGAATCGAACCCAGGTCTCTTGCATTGCAGGCAGATTCTTTACCATCTGGGGCACCAGAACCATCAGTTCAGTTCAGTTCAGTTGCTCAGTCATGTCTGACTCTTTGCAACCCCATGGACTGCAGCATGCCAGGCCTCCCTGTCCATCACCAACTCCCGGAGTTCACTCAAAAGTCACGTTGATTGAGTCGGTGGTGCCATCCAACCAACCCATTGATTTGGCTCTGCTGCGTCTCAGTTGCAGTTGGGCTCTGTTTCCCAACCAGGGACCGAACCCAGGCCTCCTGCATTGGGAGTAACGAGTCTTAGCCACTGGACCACCAGGGAAGTCCCCACCAGAATCCATAGCAGTTCACAGATAAAGACCTCAGCCTTCAGGAGGTTTACATTCTAATGAACGGTGACAGGTAATAAATAAGTAAATGCATAGCCTTTCAAGTTGCAATGTGCAAAGAAGAAAAATAAAGTAAGAAAGGTGGGTGGGGAGCTTTGGGGGTGGGAGTTTTATTATGATTTTTATACGGGTAGCCGAAGAAGATGTCACTGAGAAATGAATATTTGAGAAGTGAAGAGCGAGGGAGTAACCCTTGTATGTGGCTGGAACAGAACCTTCTCGAGAAAAGGAACAGAGAGGACAAGGGCTCTCAGGTGGAGCCTGCCTGGAGTGACTGTGGTGTCAGGCTGTGATGTAAATGATTGAGAAGGATCAGCATGCCACCCTCCCAGGAATATGCACAGAGCAGTCAAGGGAGCCTTCAGCTAAGGGATTTCAGATCTTAGGAGGGCGAGGCATTCTAATGGGCCATCAAGACCTTACCAAGATTTTCTAGACAATCCTTGTTTTGGACACACCTCAATTTAGGACTATTATAGTCTCATCACCTTGTAAAACTAGTGTGTGATGTATTTCGAAAAAAAAAATCTCTTATGATGTCGGTTCAGCACTCTACTTAGGCCCCAAAACAGACAACTTTGTTTTCTCTGCTGAGTCAAGTCTTCATTTTGCCACTGTTGTGTCTTCCTCTAATTCTCTGGTCCACAACACCGCTGACAATTTCCTGAAGTCATTCCAGTTCAGAACTTTGCATGCAAGGAGTCAGTCCTCATCTTCTGACTCACAGGAGGAGCCTGCGGCGAACAGCTCAGCTACAGCCCATGACTCACCACCTGCGGCTCTCTATCTCTTGGGCAGGGTGTTGGCATCTGTGGCTGTGTTCCCAGGGCTGACTGTTGCTGCCACACAGAGTGGTGACTGTTCACGAAGGACGTGCTGGTTTCTCTACAGTAGACCATGGGGCTTGCAGCCTGCTGGGCTTTGATTATTACTCTGCAAGTCCCAGCTCAGAAAGGCAGCAAAGCTTTTTCCCACCCTGTTATTAAGAGATCATCCCCCACCTGCAAGTCACCCAGTTCTCCCCTCTCACTGCCTAAGGTTCTTGGTCCAGCTAAGCCATGAAAATGTCAACACCCAGACACCTAATGTCTGTGATGTCACTCCTGCTTTGGCTTCTGGGGAAAAGGACCATACTCCTCCAGGATTAAGTGGGTGGACAATCCCTTGCCATTTCTCCACCCCCAGCTAACACATTCTCTTCTCAACCTGTGCCTAAACTCCTTCAGCTTTGCTCTATCCAAACCCCTCCTGCCACACTCAACCCTGACACTTACATCTCTATCAGTCAGGCCACTCTGAAACTCTGACTCACACCCACCATCTGCCATTCCTCTCCTGCTCCTGGACTGTAGTTTCCTTGGGGGAAACACACAAACATCCACCAACACACCTGCATGTATGTTTGCATGCCTGTATGCATGTGCGTAACTCCCGCCCACACAATCCCAGACCGTTTTCTGGCCAGATCCACTATTAATACACCTGGAGTGGATATATTCAAATACCTTCCCCTATAATGCTCCTTTTTCACTTGTAATTAGTCCCTTCCATATGGGTTTGGTTCAACAACTCTTTATTGACCATCTTATATGTGCTGGATATGGAAGTCTGGGCCCACTACGGATATGATATAGCCTCTGCTCTTAAAGAAGTAACCATCTTGGGAAAGAAGAGGCATCACAGCAGCAGACATGAATGAATTAACCATACATCACAGTGTGATGCTGCGATGCACATTGTGTGAATCATCTTGAACAGAGCCACAGAGAATGAAAGTACAGTAACTGCAAAGAGTTAGACATGAATGAGCAACTTTCACAAAGTTATGATGATAGTTTGAGATCCCTATGAGATATCCAAATTGTAATGTCCCATGTTTGAAGCTCAGGAGAGAAGGCTGTGAAGGATTTGCATAATGGGAATGGCTACAGAGTCATGCTGGGTACCAAGTAAGAAAAGATGGAAAGGAAAGAACTCAAGAGGCATAAGCATTTAGCAAGTAGGCAAAGAATAAGAAATGTATTGAGAAACAACAGCCAAAGAGAAAGAAAATTAGGCAACTTTTTCTGCCTCCTAAATCGACCTGTAGTTGTAGTCTCATTTCAAACTACTTGGGAGACTTTTCTCATTGGACACTGCTCTAATATCTCAAATTCAATTTTGTCAATGTAATAAAAAAAAAATTTTTTTTTTTTTTTCAGATAAATCTGAAACTCTTGACTCTTCACGAATCCCTGACTCTTCACCAGCAGCATTTATGCTTTGAGTGACTCTATCCTGACTGGTGTCATGTCTCCTTTACAATTATTCATCCTTTAAGAACCAACTCACCATACCACTCCACCACAACCTCACCGTCCACAGCGTGAGTTCACTACTCTCTTCCCTCTGTTTGCTTCATACCATGCAAAGAGTTCTACCACTGCATCGATAAGTTTATGTTAGTTATAGCTGCACTATTTCATAAGCGTCTATTTTTGTTTCTTGGATTACTTATTTGTATTGCCAATAAAACGCAAATTAAATGCTTGGCAAACAAACTCAGTGTTGAATAAATGAAGAAACAAATGAGTATAACTAAACCAGAAAACCATCTCCTCCTTTTTTCACCTTTCTTACTTTATTTACTTAGATGCATGTCATAAATTTTCCCTGTATCCAAGTAACCTTTTTTTTTTAAACTGAAGTACAGTTGATGTGTTATATGTTACAGGTATACCCTACAGTGATTCATAATTTTTAAAGGCTATGCTCCATTTATAGCTTTTATAAAATATTGGCTATATTCCCTGTTACACATACCCTTTATTAATCAATGTCATATGAGTAAGCCTCCCAGCCATACTAACCATTTCTTACGTTGGAACAGCCACACATTTCTGTTCTTTGCTTCTAAGGCATGTTGTAGGATAGCACCAGATTCAGCATGTACCTCTTAGACGTTAATTCTAATATATACACTCGTTGGGATTTTCAATGGAATTATATAATCAGTCATCTATCAAACCATAGCCATTTATACCATGATGATTTATAAAGTGATTTTTTTAATGCTGGAGTGGGTGGGGAGTAAGGAAGAGGTGATGGTAGAAAGGGGACATGTTAATTTTTGTTGGTCTTTATGAAGTCTTTTTTTTAAATAACATTTTTGTTTTAGATAATACTAAGAGATGATTCTAATAAGCTAATCACCTATGTGTACATGTGAGACAAAATATGCTGGGAAATATAACACAGATATTTTGAATATATATAAATGTTAAAGCCAATTATTTGCACAAGGTACAGTTTTTAACTGATGTAAGTATGTCTTAAGAAAATAAAGTCTTAAGTATATTTACCATAACGTTCAATTAATTTAGAGGAAGAAAAACCTGTAAGTAATCTTTCACATCTTGTTAATTCATTTTAAAGCAATCAGCACGTCATTGGTAATGGCATCTGATGTTGTACAAAGAGATTTATGAAATAGATTGACTCTCATGCCAGCAGAAAGAAGTCAGGAGTGAGAGAATGAGCTGTGTATGATCTAACTTTCAAGTGCCTTCAGCTCACTGAGTCACAGGTTTTAGTCATAGGTTTTTAAAGAGGAGCTAATTCAAGAACGTCATCCAATGACACTGGATTGTACATCTTCTCTCAAAGCCCTGCAATACATGTCTTACAGAGGAACATTATTCTTAAATTGCCTTTGACAGCCTCCAGCGGAGAGTAAATAATCCAACAGAAATACAATTTGCATTAGCTTTTCTCATTCTGGAAGCTACAATTATCTTCATTACTGAACAGAGATCAAATTCTAGATAATGAGGCATAAATACTTGCCTATAGGACTCAGTTACAAGAGCACTCATTTTGGGTAGGGCTTATGTATAGTTTCCAGGGATGATTTGAGAGTGTTTTGGTCAAGTCTGCCTTGTTTAATTAGGAATCCTCCCAGCAATGATGGGGAATGAGAATTATCACCAAGGTTACCATCCACAGTAATTCAGAGAAAAAGGTGTGGAAACTAGAAACATTCTTCCCTCCTGACTCAAACTACGTGACCAGTATTTATTGAGAGGCTATCATGGTACTCAGCACTGTTCTAGGCTCTGCAAACAGTGAAAAATTAAGCAGACACTCCTCGACATTCAGTCTTCTGTTTAGCTCCTGACAGTTCAGTAACACTACCAGAAAAGCTACTGGCCAGTTAATGCCTAAACAAACAAAGTAAAAGGTGGTTCTCAGCTCAAAGAGGGAGTGGTCCTCAGCAGCTGAGGAAGAAAGGGGTTAAGGCCACTGTACTGGATCTTGAAAAGTGGCCAGATGAGAAATGGAGAAAGAAGAGGAGGAGACACTGGGGAAGAGAGAGGGAGGCACATGTAATCACAAAGGGAACTCTGCCTTGTCGATCAACTTTGATGCCAAACATCTCTTTCTAGTAGCAAATCAACTCTTTTTCCTATTACAGGCTCTTCCAATAGGTCAGTGTCAATAATTAGCCTTTCTTATAAGTCTCCTAATCTGGTGCTTATTCCAGGGCTTCTGTTTTTCAAGAAGACTTCAACTTAATATTTACGCTTGCAAAAGTAATCACACTATCACTCTGAGTTGAGCCCGGTGCGCTAGGCGCTAGACACTATAGAATACATCATAAAGATTTTTCCTGATTTAATCTTCATAGCAGCCCTGTTTGCTGGTGGTCGAGTAGCCAAGTCGTGTCCAACTCTTGCGACCCCATGGGCTGTAGCCCACCAGGGTCCTCTGTCCATGAAATTTCCCAGGTAAGAATGCTGGAGTGGGTTGCCATTTCCTTCTCCAGGGGGATCTTCCCGACCCAGGGATCGAACCCAGGGCTCCTGCATTGCAGCAGATTCTTTAACCGACTGAGCTATGAGGGTAGTCCCCTCTCTGCGGTGGGTGGTATCTATTCTCCAGGTCACAGAGCTAAATAACTATGGGCTAGAGGATTCTGACCCCTAGTGACGCTTTGTCATTTTGTAAATATAGGGAAGAGTGTGTCTCTCCCTTAACCCTTCTAGACTTTTCTCCCAGTCGAGGTTAGTTAACAAGGGGTAAAAAAAAAAAAAAAGCCGTTCCTTGGGATCCTTTGTGATTCTTCTAATAACTGTTTCTCCCTGAGTCAGACAAGCGGCAAACCTGTGGGAAGGGGCCGTGGGAAGGAGGTGAGACGCCTTCACGGAGACCACCCCCGGAATCCGGCTCCAGAACCTTCGCTCCCGGGGAGCTGGCCCCGGCCAGCAGGCCGCGCGGAGGACGCGGGGAGGACACGGGTCCGCGCGTCGCTCGTCCTTCTCCTCGGCGCCACCTGGGCCCCGCGCGCGGCCACCCAGCGCACGGCCCCCGCGGCGGCCCGGGGCGCAGAGAGCCGGCCGCCCTGGGCGGAGAGGGGCTCGCGGAGGGAGGCGGCGGGGCGGGGCGGCCGCTCGGAGTCCCCAGCCCGGGGCCGTCACGGCTCCAGGTGCGCGTGCGGCGGGGGGCGGGCGTCCCCCGGGCGCCTCCCTCCTCCGCGCTATTCCCACCCCGGCCCGAGCCGCTCGGCCTGGCTCCGGGCTCCATTTTCTCGCGGAGGCCACACCTGGAGCCGCCCCTCTGGGCAGGGCCGTGCGGCCGCCGCCTGGGAGGGGACCCTCGGGGCGGGGGCGCCAGGGAGGGGCCGGCGCGCGCGCGCGGGGACGCGGGGAGCCGGCGGCGGAGGCGCGATGGCGCGGGGCGCGGAGGGCGCGCTGCTGCTTCTCCTGGTAAGTGCGGGGAGCCGGCGGCACGGAGCCCCGGGCGGGCCGGGGCGGCTGCGGGCGCCCGGCCCGCGCCTCGACCTGCCCGCTTCCGCCGGGGGAGGGCCGGCCCGCCCGGAGATCCTTCTTTGTGCCCCGAGGTGGGAGAGGGCCGGGCAGGCGGCGGCGAGCGGGGACCCTGCGGCTCCGCTGGGGCCGGGCGGCCGGTGGGAAGCGGGCTGCCGTTCCGTTTCTCTTGCGGTCGCACACAGGCCCCAGCTCGTTTCTGGGTCTGCGATCTGCGGGTGCAGGGAGCCCTGAGGCGGGGACACCTTTCCTGGAGACCCGGGCTTTGTCCCGAGTCTCCTCCGACCGCAACATGGAGGCGGCGGCCGCGCCTACCTCCCCGGGCTCCCGCCGCCCGAGCGCGGCAGTGACCTGGGGACGCACCTGTATTCTGAGACGGCAGAAGGGGGCCCAGAGAGTTTCTCTAATGTATTTTACAAAGTTTAATTTTTTTTGTTAAAGCCACGTTACGCTTCAAATCACCCACCTACAGCTCAAGCTTAAAGTTCACAAAGTTGATGTTTTAAGACATCGCCTAGTATTAAAGGTAATGAACATATGTAATCGTTTTAAGGTTTTTTTCACTTTAAAAGATTACAGAAAGGCGACGTGCAGCGCAACAGTCAAATGGGGTTTTCAGAGGTTATTAAACTGGCAAACTGTTCGCTTTCTAGATTTGCATTTCTTATGCTTTACTTCTTATACTCGGATTGGTTTTTAGATACATTTGTTTTCTGTTTGTTGAGGGAATTGCGCATAAGTAAAGGGTTTGACTTCTCTGGTGGCTTAAACGGTAAAGAATCCGCCTGCAGTTCAGGAGACCCTGGTCAGAAAGATCTCCTGGAGGAGGCATGGCAATCCACTCCAGTATTCTTGCCTGGAGAATCCCATGGATAGCGGAGCCTGGCGAACTGCAGTCCATGGGGGTCGCAGTGAGTCGGACAGGACTGATACGTACTTGAAGCTGGAAGAGGCTTGCCAAATGGGTTTTGATAAAGTGACAGTTATCCTCCTAATATAGGTTTGCCTTCAGCTTCCAGAGACTTAAATGTGTGTTCGGAGAGATTAGGTACAAAATCATATTCTGTATTCTTATATAATAGTAAAAAAAAGAAATACAGGTACATTCCCTGTAATGAAAGTTCTAACTTCCAAAAGATTGCCTTCTCTCTATCCCAGAATTACAATGAAGGGAGGACATTTTCCCCTGTGGGTTTTGTATGTATATATTCTTATAAAAGTCGGACACAACTCAGAGACTGAACAACAAAGGCACACACATATTTATCACATAAGAAGAAACATGGCTAATACAATCTAGGAATTTCAGTGAATTCTCACTTGTGAGCTGTTTAGGACCTGCAGACCTTTGTCACACCTGTTAATTTTCCTGCTTTTTATTTCACTTTGCCTAAGTCATTGAGGTCGTTGAGATGATGTTCAAGTTTATTTTGTTAGTAAAACTTTTCAAAGATAATTTTCAGTTTCCTTTCTGGCCTCCAGAATAACAGAGCATCTAGTTCCCTCCTCGTGGTATTTCCTAGCTAAAGGAGATTGTCACGCTAGCATAGCACCTGGCTCAGTTTGAAGTTTAAATATTAAATCCTAGAAAAGAAATTGCCTTTATCCTCAAGTGGTTTAACAAGCAAGCCGATTAAAGTACATTTACAGAGAAATAGGTACATAACTTCAGCATATTTTTTACTCTAGCAATTCAGTATTTTTTGTTTACTGGGCATGAACTGACCGCCTCTTTAAAAAGTGATTATAACTAATTGAATAAGCAAACTCTTGGACAGTTCTTTGTATTTTCTGTAGTACTTTAAATGATACAAATTTGAGTATGTTTATTTTTGATCAGAGAACAGTGAGCAGTTCAGCATTTTGCCCCTGATGTGTTTGAAGTTGGAATTATAGATTTCAGGGAAGAATATTTGAAAAGCTTCTCTTCTGACAGAAGTAGTTCTCCAGGACACGGATCTTTTATGGAAGGGGATATAAATTGTAGTGTCTGTGAGTCAGAGTTCAGTTGCAGATCACAGAATTCACTCTAGCTAGTTAAAGCAGGAAGGGCATTGTCTCCATTGCATCTGTGTGCCTCACTCAAAGACTGAGGAAACACTCCATTTTGAGCTGTCAGTAATGGCTTCAGAGCCATCCAGCCACGCCCAAGCACTCAGGGACCTGCTGCCTCTCCCCTGATCAGGAACCCACACTGCCACCCCACAATGTGAAAACAGACAAATCAGGTGTTACTTCTGTTGCCAGCTCCAGAAACACGCCACGTTTGCTAGGATGTATAACACTGATACGTACCGGGACCCTACATCTTGGCACTCAGGAATCTAATATGGATTTTACTAGATGGACCCTAGAGCTAGCTAGAGAAAGATGACTGCAAAGACCCAGCTCCATCCACATCTGTGCTTACCAGCAAGAAGAGCAGCCACATGGCTTCTGGTCCACTTCCTTCTTTCAAATCTCATGTAAATGCTGATTGTTAATGTTAAATCATACACTGAACCTTAGCTGCTGAGCCTGTGATATGTGGTCTCTAACTTTCTTCTGAAGTTCCAGGAGACAAACCAGAAGCAAGATGCTGAGAGGCACTCACAGACCCAGCACACAAATAGAGCCCAACTCTGTCAAATGGGAAATAGAAGCAATTTTGTAAATAAAGTCAGAGAACCTTTGCTTTTCGTGAGTTCTTTACATGGGACCTACCAACTCCCAAATGGTCGGTGGATAGAATTCAGAAGGTTCTTAGTCATGGCTGGGAATAAATTCTGTGTCCAGCCTCATTAATATCTAACTGAAATTTAGTATTTCTTTAAATTACGACTGTAGGAAAGACCCTGCAGTACCTTAGCCGTAGCATAGCTTAGGGCTTTCCCGGTGGCTCAGTGGTAAAGAGTGTGCCTGCCAATGCAGGAAAGGCGGGTTTGATCCCTGGGTGGGGAAGATCCCCTGGAGAAGGAAATGGCAACCCACTCCAGTATCCTTGCCTGAGAAATCCCGTGGACAGAGGGGCCTGGTGACCTACCGTCCATGGGGTTGCGAGAGTCAGAAACAGCTTAGCAACTAAGCGCCAGCAACAGTTATATCAGGACTCACGCTAATGGCCTCAGCTTGGTTAAACCCGCAAAGACCTTGTTTCCAAATAAAGTCACATTCTGATGTGCTGGGGTTAAGGCTTCAATACATCTTCTTTTCAGAGACATAATTTAACTCATAACAAGTAGGTGCGGCTATTTGTAAAGTTTTAGTAACACTAGAGTTGTGCTTCAGATTCTAATACGCAAGTGGATGACAGGTTTTAGAAGAAATTAAGATCTAAGTGAGATGCTAAGTATTGAAGCTTACAAGAGTGAATTATATCCAGGGACTTTTAGAGATGTGTGATTTCACATCTGTTTTTGTTCCTAAAAATTAATGGGAAATGTCAGCTCTTTAACAGAAATTTCTTTAGGTATAAAATTAGGGGAAAGTACTTTGCAAAAAGACATGAGAATTGAGTTTAAATTCTCCCTGATTATTAGAAATATCTGACGAGATATATTAAAATCCCCAAGACTAAAGTCCAGAAATATATATATCGCTAGAAAATTTCATTTAGTTGTATCTGAGTCTTTGTGACCTCATGGACTGTAGCCTGCCAGGCTCCTCTATTCATAGGATTTTTCAGGCAGGAATACTAGAGTGGGTTGCCATTTCTTCCTCCAGGGGACCTTTCTGACCCAGGGTTCAAACCCAGGTCTACTGCATTGCAGGCAGGTTCTTTACTGTCTAATCCATCAGGGAAGCCCTTAGAAACTTCCCAGTTAATTTAATTATCAGACACATATAAGAGTGAGAGTTACCAGTCTCAATTTTGAAAAATAGTTTATTGACCAGTGATGCACACAGATATTTATTTGGAAAATAAATTACACATTGAATAAGGGTTTGTATTTTTAAAACTGCAAAATTGCAGTAAAAATCAGAGACCTTATTTAAAATTATAAATGTGCCTTAGATCAGTTTTAGTATTTCTTAATAAACAGCAGCAACAAAAAAACCCCCAGCTATTTCTGTCTTTCCGTGTGCCACATATTTTAACTGATAACACTTTTCAAACATATAGCCCAAATATGATGAAAGATTATTTTCTTAGTTAAGTTTATCTTAAAGTTTCAAATGTATACCACATATGACATTGCACTATTTTGTTGATTTCAAATTATTTTTTAAATTTTTTGAGATTTTTATCTTATACAAAGCTTGGTGATTAGAATTACAGAAGCTGGAACATCAAGATTTATACCGTAGTCTAATGGTAAGATGAACAATACTCTCAAGAAAATAAACTAGCTAAGAGATAACCACAGATGACCACAGTTTAGCAATTCCCTGCTCAATCTAGACAATGTATCAGATGTTGGGAGACAATGAAAACTCCAGAAGTGTTCTGCCCTCATGATGCATCAGTTCAGTTCAGTCGCTCAGTCGTGTCCGACTCTTTGCAACCCCATGAATCGCAGCACGCCAGGCCTCCCTGACCATCACCAACTCCCGGAGTCTACTCAAACTCACGTCCATCGAGTCGGTGATGCCATCCAGCCATCTCATCCTGTGTCGTCCCCTTCTCCTCCTGCCCCCAATCCCTCTCAGCATCAGGGTCTTTTCAAATGAGTCAGCTCTTCGCATCAGGTGGCCAAAGTACTAGAGTTTCAGCTTCAGCATCAGACCTTCCAGTGAACACCCAGGACTGATCTCCTCTAGAATGGACTGGTTGGATCTCCTCGCAGTCCAAGGGACTCTCAAGAGTCTTCTCCAACACCACAGTTCAAAAGCATCAATTTTTCGGCTGTCAGCTTTCTTCACAGATGCTTACACATGATGCTTACAGTCTAGTAAAAAAGTAAATGGCAAAATCCCAGACGGGTGATGGTAGAAAGAGTAATGATAGAAGAACACACGGTGCCATGGAACCTACAGAAGGGGCTCCAGCACTGAGTGTCCCAGCAAAGACCTGAGAATAATCATAAATTATTAAGATGATACGAAGAGAAGAAGGGGAAAGAAGGTTTTAGGTAGAGAGAAGAGCATGTATGTGCAAAGGCCTGAAGACAAGGGTGCATGGTTTCTTGATCGGAGTCCATGTAGCTGGAACACAGCATGCAGGACAGAAGGACATACAGAACGATGAGCCTGCAGCCTTCTTGGTACCAAGGAAGCCTCAAAAGTGAGTGTTTTTAGGGAGGTGTTCAAATCATTAAGAAAATGAAATATTGAGTGTTAGTTGAGTTAGTCATGAAAGGGTGGAGAAAGAAGAGATTGTAGTCGACTCATTTAATAATGAGGCAAAAATAATTTTGCCTCATTATTTTAAAAAAGAGCTTTCAGAATTTGGGATGCTGTGATCTAAGACTGGCAGAAAAGCCCAACAGTACAGGGGAGGGAGTGTGCAGCGTGGCAGGAGGCTTGGTTTGGGAACAAGGGACTTCGCAGGTGGCCCAGTGGCAAAGAATCTGCCTGCTGATGCAGCAAACACAGGAGACACAGATTCGATCCCTGGGTCAGGAAGATCCCCTGGAGAAGTAAATGGCAACCCACTCCAGTATTCTTGCCTGGAAAATCCCATGGACAGAGGAGCCTGATGGGCACAGAATGCGGCTGGTATTTACTACTCCAAAGGCAGGATGCTAAACTTCCCAGCAATCCACAGAACCTTCAAGAAAAAAATTAGCCACTCAAAAAGACTTTCCCTATCAGAAATGCCAATAGCTCCCCCAGTGAGAAATGGTGATAGATTGTGAGAGATTCTCATTAGAGATTCATCTTACCTCTTTTTAAAATGCAAATATCCTCTAGGCTGATTAAGCCTTGATACATTCATTTACTCAATGGGTATTATTGAGCACTTACCTAGTCTGTGCCAAACACTTCCCTAGGTCTTGTCTCAAAATCACACCTTCATGGGAGTGCCTTTCGTCAGTCCAACAGGTGCTGTCTGGCTGATGGGGAAATGAGAAGGCAGATTTGGGTGGAGAGAAGAAGTGAGAGGTCCAATTTTCCCTATTCTAAAATAGCTCCATCCCACTATTCTTCCAAGTTCCCTACGATGCAAACTAAATCAGCTGAAATAAATGGTCCATAAACTGCCTCGTGTTAGAGATCCAGTCTCCTTAGACCCCAAGAGTGCTAACTGGGAAATGGCACCAGTGGCCTGGCTCAGTCATCTTTTTTTTTTTTTTTTTTCTTATTTTTTAAAATTTGTTTTTAACTGGAGGATAATTGCTTCACAGTGTTGTGTTGGTTTCTACCGTACAACAGTGTCGTGAACCAGCCATAGGGACACATCGGTTCCCTCCCTCCTGGACCTCCCCCCACCCCCTCTAGGCTGTCACAGAGCACCAGGTTGAGTCCCCTGTGTTATACCTGCAACCTCTCATCAGCTCTTTTGCATATGATAATGTATGTTTCATTGCTACTGTCTCAGCTCCCACCCTCCCATTCCCTCATGATATCTGCAAACCCATTCTCTTTCTGTGTCTCTATTCCTGCCCCGCAAATAGGTTCATCAGTCCCATTTTTCTCGATTCCACATGTATACACTACTATGCAATATTTGGTTTTCTGTTTCTGACTTCACTCTGTATTACAGGCTCCCAACCAATCAGCTCTTCTTTCAATTTCCTCCCTCCTTTATTTGCATAGTACGCTGCCGGGAGGCTATAGTGGTTTTCTGACCCAGCACGGAAGGACATGCTGGACCCTCGTCACCAGAAGATACAGGTGGGAGGCAGGGAGTGGGCGGCGGCCGTGGCTGCCAGGGGTGTGCCCGTGGGACCCCGCGCGTAACCCCTGCCTCCCTTTGAGCCGCAGCGCTGTATCATCCGGTGTCTGCTGTCACCTCCCTACTCAGAGGATTTCCTCAGGATGCTGCCTCAGCGTCTCTGCAACCTGGGCTCTGAGAACTGCATCCTTCTAGCTACTCACACTTAAAATGTTGACACCATCTGCCCCCTTCTGTCCTTCCCACGCAGGGTTTTGCCAGGGGTTCATGTTGTCCCCATGAAGACTCACCCCACCCATCCATCTGGGCGCCATGACCATATTCCAGGTCCTCCCTGCATCTCCCTTGGCTTACTACTTTAACCCTCAAGCTGTCTCCTGCCTCCCGCCCTGCAGTACTGCCAAAAACATCTCCTCAGCTCTGAAGGCATAGAATCCCTCTTTGGAAGTTCATCCTTATAGAATCTGTGACGATCCTTAGCACAAGGCTTTGTCCTTTTCTGCTCATATGATCTCGGTGTCAGAATCCACCCCTTCTTCTTCAGTCTCCATGTTCTGACACCTACAGTCCTTACAGCAGATCGTTTCCTTCCTCCTCCCATCTGCTCCCTCCCCTAAACCTCTCCCGAATTCTCTAGAGGAGATCCTTTCTGCCTTTTCTGAGCTCTCCAGAACCGTTTTTGCAGCTGTCATTCACACAACGAAGTTGTCCTGCCTCTTATAGTAAGTAATAAAGTTGGAGAAGGAAATGGCAACCCACTCCAGTATTCTTGCCTGGGACATCCCAGGGACAGAGGAGCCTGGCAGGCTACAGTCCACGGGATCACAAAGCAGCTAAACAACAACAACCTCTTGTAGTAATGTGTGTGTTAGTCAGTCATGTCCACCTCTTTGCGACCCTGTGGACTATAGCCCACCAGGCTCCTATGTCCGTGGGATGTCCCAGGCAAGAATACTGGAGTGGGTTGCCATTTCCTTCTCCAGGGGATCTTCCTGACTCAGGGATCCAACCCCAGTCTCCTCCATTGCAGGCAGATGCTTTACCGTCTGAGCCACTAGGGAAATGTTTATGTCCACTTTATCTCTCCTGACAAACTGAACCTCTCTGAAATAGAGTCTGTGTACCATTTATCTATAAACTAGATCAATGCCTTGGACACAGAAGAATCCTTTAAAAACCTAAGAGTTAATGTATCTTTCTATGTTTGGAAAAAGTTGAAATAATAATCTGAATTTCATTTGTTTAGAAGAAATCTTTAATGTCTGGGTGGAGTGAGGGGTAAATTTATGTTTGACTTGAACACATTCCGCAGTTACTAGCTGTGCTTCCACTATGTGCCAACCAGTCTTCTAGATGCTTGTGAGCAGTCCCACAATCATGGAGCCTGCAGTAGGGGAAAGGCAGGTGTAGGGAAAATAGTCTGACGTTTTTGGAGCAGCCACAGTGTGCCTCTTCATACTGAACACAGTGGGTGCTCCAAAAGTGCCGAATTCTTTTTGGGTGAGATGATCGGATGCCATCCCCAGCTCAATGCACGTGAGTTTGAGCAAGCTCTGGGAAATGGTGAAGGCCAGGGGAGCCTGGCGTGCTGCAGTCCATGCGGACACAGAGTCGGACACGACTTAGTGACTGAACGGCAACACCACCTCGTGCCAGTAGCTGGATTTGGTGATTGTTGTTAATGGATGAAGCTGAGGGGAGCCTGAGTACCCCCGACACCTAATGCCTCTCTGTCAATCCAAAGGCGAGACCACCACCTCCATTGTAGCAGCTTCCTATAGTTCGTTAGACCGCCACCTCCAAAATAAGCAGTTTCCTATAGTTAGTCATATGAAAGGCCTGAATTTATGGAATTACGTAATTGGTTTAGTTTCATTACAAGGTAGAATCATTCAAGAAGGGAAAAACTGGAGAAACATGCATTGAAATTTTCCTAATTTCACTGTCTTGCAGAAGTATTCTCACAGCTTTCTAAAACCATTGCTTTTCACTGTTGGGTTTTGCCAGTTTGCTTATTTGAAGTCAATTGAAAAGCCTGTTTCTCACTTTGGACCTTGGAGTCAAGTTGTTGGTCAGTTTTTGGCAATTCCTGCAGTTTGACTTACTGACAGAACAGTGCCATCTAGTGATGAAAAAGGAAAACTTGAAGCTCTTGGTTTTCTTAAGCTTCTGGGCGGGAGGGGTCGGGGGAAATCTGGTTTTCTCCATTCTATTTTTTAGTGTCATTTTCAGGAGTACATTGCAGCCTAAGGGTTGAAACAGCCTGTCACTTTTGTCTAAGAAATTGTGTATTATATAGATATATCTGAAAAGATGCATTATACAGGTTCCCTTATATTGTGCTGATGCTCAAAGCATTTGTAGCAACTATAGAAAACACCAATACAATGGTAAATAAAATATTTCAAAAATGATAAATTCTCAAGGTCAGTAAAACGTAAGCCAGAAAAAGAGGTATGAATCGGGAGAAAGGTGTGAACACCATTTAAGGCAATCTTGTAGTCTATTTGATTACTGTTTGTGAAGTGGAAAGTCTTGTGGTGGGAATAATTCAGTTGCTGAATGTCCTTATTTGGAACATATCGTTGCATGCATCTCTGTAATTAAGGGCTCCTTATCCAGACTATGAATTATGCAGGCTCTCCTCATTCCCCTGCTGCTCTGTGATTTTACACAGTTGTTTTCACAAGTGTGGTGCCTAGACCAGCAGCATCAGCATTACCTGGAAACTTGTGTAAGAAATACAGATTTTTATACCCCACTCCATACCTGGGTGTGTGCATGCTAAGTTGCTTCAGTCCTGTCCAACTCTTTGCAAACCTGTGAACCATAGCCTGCCAGGCTCTTCTGTCCATGGGATTCTCCAGGCAAGAATACTGGATTGGTTTGCGATTCCCTCCTCTGGAGGATCTTCCTGATCCAGGGATGGAACCCGAGTCTCCTATGTCTCCTGCATTGGCAGGCAGGTTCTTTACCACTGCACCACTTGGGAAGCCCCATCCCAGGCCTGCTGACTCAGAAACTCCCTGGTGGGGCCCGGAAGTCTTGTGTTTTAACAAGATGATTCACATGCCACTCATACTTGAGAATCACTGCTTATTAACATCCCTCTTGGAAAATAATTGGGAATGGAAAAGAAAGTTAAATATTAAAAAGCATATTTAGATATTTGTTAGTAACTCTTAATTTTTTTAAAGATGTTTTAGGGGCCAAGGAAATTGACACTAAATAAAATAATGGCTTTTTTGGGTCTTCAGTTTGTCTATGACAAGTTAAAAATAGGAGCTGTCCAAGATGACACAACTTCCCTTGAAATAACAGTTCACAACATGATCTAACAACTCAAGTGTAGCACAAGCATTGTTAACTCTGTGTTTTAAAATTCTCAGTGTCATAAATGTTTCCAAGGAAAATATCTTCCCCTTTAAAGCTAAGTTCAATACAACTCACTCCAAATCATATTTGTTACATTAAGATTAACCCAAACATCTAAAGAGTGGGCAAAAGATTATCATCGATCGTAGAATTTAGAAAATTCAAATTCAGAATTAAAAATTAAAGGTCAAAATATTGCTTTTCTTGGTTGCTGAGTTTTTTTAAACAGCATCCATGAAAACAAATATATGTTTAAACTAGCTATTGAGTGAAGCTGCCTTAGAAATTGTACTTACGTATGAGTTATTTTTAAGTTGGATCTTTTTACTATCTCCTGAAGTTTGCTCAGATTCATGTCCATTGAATCAGTGATGCTATCCAACCACCTCATCCTCTGTTGCCTGCTTCTCCTCTTGCCCTCAATCTCTCCCAGTATCACGGTCTTTTCCAATGATCGGCTCTTTGTATCGGGTGGCCAAATTATGGGAGCTTCGGCATCAGTCCTTTCAATAAATATCAGAGTTACAATTAGAAAATCTAGGATGTGTGATCAGAGGAACCTAGATCAGACCAACCTAGACAGCATATTAAAAAGCAGAGACATTACTTTGCCAACAAAGGTCCGTCTAGTCAAAGTTATTGTTTTCCAGTAGTCATGTATGGATGGATGTGAGAGTTGGACCATAAACAAAGCTGAGTGCCAAAGAATTGATGCTTTTGAACTGTGATGTTGGAGAACACTCTTGAACTCTCAAGGAGATCAAACCAGTCAATCCTAAAGGAACTCAGTCCTAAATATTCATTGCAAGGACTGATGCAGAAGTTAAAGCTCCAATACTTTGGCCACCTGATACAAAGAACTGACTCATTGGAAAAGACCCTGATGCTGGGAAAGATTGAACGTGGGAGGAGAAGGGGACGACAGAGGATGAGATGGTTGGACGGCATCACCGACTCAATGGACATGAGTTTAAGCAAGCTCCAGGAGTTGGTGATGGACAGAGAAGCCTGGCATGCTGCAGTCCACGGGGTCTCAAAGAGTCGGACACGACTGAGCGAGTGAACTGAACTGATCAGAGGAAACAAATATCAGACGTGGCCTTTATTTATCTCATTTTATTTCCCTTAAATTATTTTAGCCAAAGCTGAACACTCTTTAAGAACGGGTTGGGTGTAAGCCAGGGACCCTACGGGCAGTTTCTGATTCTGCCTTCTGTTCAATGAAAGGAAACAGAATTTGTAAAACACTCGCTCGGCCTGGTTGGAAGGGTGGATAAGAAAGGGAGGTAACAGGTGTTTCTGTGACTGTCGGGTGGTGGGCATGAGATGGAAGAGCTGCAGCAGGCATGTTAGGTCCCCTCTATTTGGGTCCGCAAACATCATCCACTGACCACCCTACTAAAGCAGGCTACAGTTCTTTCTGGCTGAATGGAAATAATAAGCCATTATAATGCCTCAAAGTTAAAACAATATTTTAAATTTCTTTATACTCCTCATCTTTGTACATCTTCTTTGTACATCTCATCTGCAACAAGTTATTGGTTAGTCTGAGATATTAAAGTTAAGGGGTCATTTAACAGTGGACTCAAAGACTCACAACAGAAAGCTTGAAAATCACCTGCTTAAGGCCGATAGCCTATTAGCAAGGAGCACTTGTCATCCAGTAACTTGTCAGTCTCCAGGTCTCTGTTTGTTAAACTTGTCCTCCAGGGTTCTGTTTGTTAAGCTTATCAAGGTGACTTCAGAAAAGGAAGTCTTTTCTAAAGGTGCCGACCTCGGGAATAAAGAGTCATTGATTGATTGTAAAACTGACCTTCCCTCATTCCTTTGCCCAAAAAAAAAAAAAATTATTTCCAGTTACCAAGAAGGCCAGTTTTTACAAGATTCATAGAGTCTTCTAACGATAGAATTTTTTTTTTTTTAATTTTTCTAAACCAGTAAATTGGGAATCTTTTGAAGGATTTGTCTGGTTCATCTAAAAACACTACTTCTTTGGCTACAGAAACGAGAAGCTTACTTTTCTTCTTAAGTCTTAAAGGCTGAAGGCGTGTCGTATGTGACATTTTTCAATCACCAAGTTCCTTATGAGAAAAAGTTAGAAATTTCATAGTTGAGAGAAACCATAAGGTTCGCTTTGTCCAGACTTCCTTTTAATGCTTGAAATCCTTTCATACCATCCCCACAGGCCATCACTCAAACTTACAGAACTGAAACTATTCAAAGAGAAGTGGGAAGGAGTAGAAATGTGGGACAGAAGACAGCGTGTATCAGTTACTCCATGTATATTGTCTGCACCAGTTTGGAAATTTACGTCAATTCATGGTCCTCTAGAATTTATATGACCTTCTTGACCCTAGTTATCACGGTAACTTCGAATTAGAAACATGCGGTCTAGTTAGGGTTTCTCGGCCTTGGCGCTCTGCCATTTAGAGCCAGAGAGTGCGTGTTGGCGGAGGGGCCGCCCTGTGCATCCAGGATGTTGAGCAGCTTCTCTGGTCTCTTCCCAGTAGCTGTCAGTAGCACTCACTCCCTCTACTCCCCACCCCCCCCCAACACGGAACTCCGCTTGCATAAAAATGTCTCCAGACTTTACCCATTATCCCAGGTGACCCCAGGGAGGTGGGGGCGGGTTTGGGGAGTGTGTGTGCACAAAATCTCCCCCAGCTGAGAACTATTGGAACTTAACAGTGTGGTCTGTGAGGTACACAGCCCTAAGGAAACATCCAAACCATCTTCTTGAGGAAGGAGTAGTTAAGATCTCAGCTATCTCCTTAGTCACATAAAGAGTTCCACAGTTGACAAAACGTTGGTACACGTCCCTTGGGGGTTTTGTACCATGAATGTGGAGCAAATGTTTCAGTCTGTCAGATCTTTATTAAGTATCTGTGAAAATAGGCTCCTGCAGTCGGTGCTCTAAAACGCAGACAGCAGAACTAAGGTTGATTCCAAGAAACCCTCAGTTTTAAGTGTTAGCCGTTCGGCCATGTCTGACTCTTTGTGACCCCATGGACTGTATGTAGCCCACCAGCCTCCTCTGTCCATGGCGTTCTTCAGGCAAGAATACTGGAATGGATTGCAATTTCCTTCTCCAGGGAATCTTCCCCACCCAGGGATCAAACCCGGGGTCTCCTGCTTTGCAGGCTGATTCTTTATCTTCAGAGCCCCCAGGGGCTTCAGAATCTATTTCGCTAAGTTTTTAAGGAAGCATACTGAATTACTAGATTTTCACAAATTGAGTCTACCATGTAAACAGCAGCCAGATCAAGAAATATAACCAGCACCGCGACACCGTTTCCACTGACTCCCTCCCCCAGCAGCGCCGCCTTGACCACGCTGCTCTCTCTCACACTCCTGGCCTGGCTGTTCCTTTTGCAGGAGGCTCTGTCTGACTTGCTGTCTCATCCCATTCCAGTCTCTCTAAAGATAGAACCTCTGAGAGCCTCCCTGAAGTCCTAAATCCCTCTCTACCACCCTGAACCTGCTTGAATTTTCCTTATCATTCCCTGTTTGTGTCCATCTCCCCAACATGTAAGAATCCAAGAGGACAGAAACACTTTTAACTTAGCATATGGTGGGAGCTTGGAAAATTAAAGGCCTGGGTAAATCCAAATTTCTGAAATTTTAAGGTGAGGAAAATTCATTCAAGTATTAGAAATGAGGAAATAGCGTCATAATTCTGTTCACTGAGTGCCTGCTATGTGCCAGTTGTTGCAAAATTTGTGTAATAACTCTGCAAAATAGATGTTATTAGTCTGCTTTCAGATATAAGTACCAAAAGCCAACTAAAAGATTAAATAAAAAGAATACTTACTATCTCATAAGAAATGGCCCAGAGATAGGGGCTGGTTCCATATTTGAGCAGTCCTATAACTCAAAGATGGTTTTGCTTTCAGTTTGGCTTCTCTGCCATCTTATAAGCTCTCTGCTCATGGTCACAGGTGGCCCTCGCCATTCCACATGTCACATCCTTCCTCAGCAGTCTCCAGAAGCAGGTACAAAGAGAGGCTGTGCATTTGCTTTTCTTCTTATCAGAGGGAAGAATCTTCTTCCCAGAAGCTCCTTGATATCTCATTGGCTGAATTCTCTTACACGTTGTTGTGAACAGAATGTTTGTGTCCTCACCTGAATTCACGTACGGAAGCCCTAACTTCCAATGTGATAGCATTTGAAGGTGGGGCCTTTAGGAGGTAATTAGGTTTAGATGAACCTTTTGCTACTCCAAATAATTAAAACAGCCTCTAGTAATAACAAAGTTCAGAAGAAAAGCCCTATCTTTATTCCCTCTCCTAAAAAGTGGCGAGGAGACTAGAAACAATATTGTAAGGTACTACACCTACACACCCAGGTCTTGGCTTCTGAATACCATTCAGTATCAGAAATCAAGGCTTCTTGATGAAGATGGTTCATTCTAAAGCTGGGACAGAGAAAATACAAGATGGGTCTGGAATATCTGGTAATGCTAGACAATAAGAAAGTTCAAAAACCAAAGCATGGGGATGTGTCAGAGGGACATAGAATTTAACCGTCAAGATCTTCCAGTGCCACAGCTGGAACTATTTGAACAACAAAGTAAATAAAATAGTATTGGATTATAACCCACAGAGTAAAATCAATATGTATGAGTCCAAACTGATAAAAATGATTGAATTAGTAAATGAGAGAAGAAGAGACAAATCTTTCTCACAAAAGAATTCCAAACAATAAGCATAGATGCCCCACTCCTCTGAAGCAGAGCTTAACCTCTCTCCTCCCGGCATATGCCCATTCAGCATCTCCACTCTGAGGTGAGCTTGACTTAATGACTCGCTTCAAAGAATACAGCAGGTGAAGGGAAAGTAGCAGCTTTACAGAGGAGCAACCTACAAAGGCTGCTTTAACAGATCCTGTCGCGTGGGTATCGTGTACCGCTGATATGCTGTGATGAAAAGGGCACTTCACCACCACTCTGGTATTCTTTACAAAAACACACCGCCCAGCTCTAAATGTCAGAAGAATAACAGATATATCCAAATAAGAAGATACTCTGCAGGATAATTGGCCAGTAGTCCTCGAAGCTCTCAAGGTCATAAACAAGGAAAGTTGGATAAATGGTCACAGACTAGAGTAGATTAAGGAAGCATGGCAACTTCATGCAACATGGGGCATTAATGGAGGAAATAGTGAAATCTGAATGAAGTATGGAATTTAGTTAACTGTACCAATTTTGAGCCCTTAGTTTTCACAAATGTACCACAGTTATTTAAAATGTTAACTTTAGGCAGAAATGAGTAAAAGCACTTGGCACTCTCTTTACAATATTTGTGTAAATCTACAAATACCCCTGAATTAAAAATTCAGTTAAAAAGAAATGTGTGAGGAAACCAATATTGTATGTCAGATAATACTTCAATTAAAGAATTCAGAGAAATTCTCAAAAATCAAATGCTGCAAAAGCATGTAACAACAGCCATATCTATAAGTTCTGTATCCGAAGTTCTCCATTCACAGAGTGATGAGTAAATTGCAATTTAAACGTTTTAAGCAGTTAAAAATAAGTAAATTCATGAAATAAATGATTCTCTGCTTTCAAGATAACTAGCAATCAAGAGTGACAAAGTTTCTTGTGTAAACTGCTGAGATAATAATGAATAGGTAAACTTTGTTGTCTGTATCCCTCAATGAATGAATGATGTTGCATATCACATTTATACAACTTTGCTACTTAAAGTGTGGTTCAAGAACCTGCAACTAGGCATCTGAGAGCTGGTTAGAAATGCCAAGGGTAAAGCTTAAATTCAGGCATACTGAAATGAAATCATCATTTTAACAAAAACCCCAGTGAACAAAATACAGATTAAAACTTAGAAGCACTTTATAGTCTTGTGGTTTTCTACATTTCTTAACAAGTAACATTTGAAAAGGTACACTCCAATAAAAAATGAAAATGCTTTTATAAAGAGTTTACATTTGATTGAAGACTATAAGTTGCCCCCCTTTACTTATATCCTGGAATAGATACTTGGTCATAATAGCATTTACTTAAAATTACATATACTATCACACCTTTGCTAGGCCCAATAACATTCTAAGGAAGAGTGAAAGTGGTGAATATATCACCCAGCCAACTCCTCAGGAGAGTTTGTACAGAAAAAACAATGGTTAGGAGACTGGGCCAAAAATATATCACAGTTTAAGAATGTCCCCTGATGATTTGACAATGTCCCCTGATGATGTGACAATGAGGAATCCTGAACCTCATCCCTATTCTTTCCCTTCGAAAATACCCAGGAGAGAAACATGCAGAGAGGAGTCATCCATCCAGCATTGCTTTCCCTTGTTTGTTACGTCACACCACCTTTGCAAGTGCATGATTTGGGGAGTACAACTTTGGTTAGAGATATCTCTAGCCATTGCCAGCTGGTAAACTAGTAACGGGATGAGGAAGAGATAATATTCTGACTACAAAATAGAAAATTAGCCATGGTTGTTCATCTGCACAAGGGAGACTCATACTAGAGGCTCAACAGCCACTATCCTTAAGTATCTCTTTGCCAGATCGTGGAAACAAGAACACGTACTACAAGGTAGAGGAAAAAAAGGAAGATGAAAGATCGACGTGTAGAACAGACCCTGCAAGACGCTTCAAAAGGATATAAGCAAAAGAGAGTTAGGGATTTTAGGGAAAGCCCTACTTTCCATGATTTACCAATCAAGGCTTCATGTGTCCGTGTGACCTGAGATGCCACATGAAAAAAGGCAGGAAAGACTGAGAAAAATCCAAATTTAAGACAGATGACAAAGAATACATAAATAGCAGGTGGGGAAGTAAAGGCAATAAATAGAGATTTCAGTTTGGAATTATAGTGGAATCAGGATATGGAACAGTAGATTAAATGTTAGCAGAAAGAAGAAAAAGTTTT
Organism: Muntiacus reevesi; assembly: GCF_963930625.1. NCBI lineage: Eukaryota > Metazoa > Chordata > Mammalia > Artiodactyla > Cervidae > Muntiacus > Muntiacus reevesi. The sequence goes on along the minus strand of NC_089252.1, from coordinate 24,568,434 downwards.
GATTATTTTTAAGATGGTGAAGATCTAAATATATTTGGCCACTATTCGGGAAGGAAATAAACATGTTTGATTAGCAAATGAAGTAGCAAATCCAGGTAAAAGATTAGTGGAAGGAACAAGGTTCTTGACAAGGTTAATGTGGGAGAGTAAATGGAAAAGTTGCAAATAAAGCCCACAGATGATGGTTAACCTTGAAAAGGCATTAGGACGGCTCTTCCTTGGGGAAGGGAAGGAGAGGGGAATCAGAGATACAATCCGTCAAATAAAATGTGGGGTTATTTCCTAAGAGTGAGTGGGCTCAGGAATGTGGTCAGTGTGATGGATGCAATACAAGAAGCAAAGATAAGGGGATTGTATAATTTATGGTCTGAATGAGCACACTTTAGAGAATGAAAGAGATGCTCACAGACAGCATGTCTGCACAACATGACTCTTCTGAACAAATGTAAACATACCCTGGAGACAAACATCACTACTGTGAAGGAAGCATGGATGTGTGACGGGTCCGTTCAGCCCCTCTGGCCCTCCCCAGCAATGTTGCCAATACAGAGTCAAAGAAAATCATAGTTAGGCTTCCAGAGTTGGGGAAAAAGTGAGACTGGAATATTAGAAGATCAAGAGACTGAGAATCCCTGAGCCATAGACAGCAACTTTGGAATGGCTGCAGTCTTGTGCTAGCATTGTCCAATAGAATTGTCTGCCATGACGGAAGTGTTCTTAAGCCTCTTGCCTCATGTGGCAACCGGGCAAATGAATTATTAATTAAAAATAATTAGCTTCCCTGGTGACTCAGCAGTAAAGAATTCACCTGCCAATGCAGGAGACACAGGTTTGATCCCTGGATGGGGAATACACCCTAGAGAAGGAAATGGCAACACACGCCAGCATTCTTGCCTGGGAAATCCCATGGACAGAGGAGCCCAATGGGCTACAGCCCATGGGGTTGAAAAAGAGTCAGGCCCGACTTATTAACTAAACAACAGCAACAAGCTGCATGAAGCTGCGCTACTAGAAGTGCTGGTTTATATTAAGCCAAGAAAAGAGTGAAGCCAAGAGATTAATGGACTGTAAAGAATGCAGCAGGTGTCAGAAGGCAAGATGGGAGTTTGTTGTGCAGATTGAGCGTACATGTAACTATATTTAATTGTGAATGATGATGTATTTAGTTGTGAATAGCGGTGAAGTCCCGAGTGTGCCAGTTCTTGATGAGAACCAAAGAAAACAGCTAGTGGGACTGGGGGGGTGGTGAGGAATGAAGTCTGAACATGGGCAGTCACGTGTGACCTACAGGGGATGATGGGAGTGAGTAGGGGGCAGGGCTAGGGGGGCGCATCTCACACTAAAGACCTTGAGGAAAGCTGCGTGGGTCCCCGAGAACATGAGGTGAAAACCACCGGTAAGGAGAGAAGGATCAGGGAGTGGCTAAGATTTCAAGATGAGAGTTTTGTCTTTGTTTTTCAGATGTTAGCTGTGTTCTTGAGTTTCCTGGGGGAGGCAGTAGGCATCTCAAAGAAGCTGGATTCGGGTTCTGCTCTCTGGCTCTGGTCATGGTGGGGACCAAACAGGAGAATTAAAATGTGTTTCCTTTTGGCAAAGGAGGAGAGTGGTGGTTAAACACACACATCCTTTTTTAATGTCTATAATATCTTAGGTGGTAGATTATTCATTAGCAAAATATTTAAGCTGAGTTGACTGTTGTATTAACAAATAATTTTTATTTTCTAGATCTGCTTTGACTTTGGAAATGGACTCCATTTTGAGGTAAGAAACAAAGGGGGTTATTCCTATCTTGAAGTTTATAGAAGACAGTTGTGCCTTTACCAGATTGAAAGCACACACTCCCACTGAAACCGCTAGGTGGCGTTTTGAGGGGGTGCCAAGGAGCTGCGGTCCTTTATGTCTCAGCACAGGAAAGAATTCAGCGAGAGGCATAGTGATAGGCAAGAGATTTATCAGAATAGAATGATTGTGAGGCTTCCAGGCAGGTGGTCAAGTGTTGTGCTGCCCCGAATATTTAGTGGGTTACATTTTAATAAATAAAAGGAAGAAAAGGGATGGAAAGATCACCTTGTTTTTCATTCTTTTGAGTCTTCCATCATTAACTCTTGTATGTTGGGTGGTGGAGTTACTGACCCTATGTGGTGCATCTCTCATGGCACTTTGGAAAAATTATATCAGGTCTCAGTACAGTGAGGGTCTTTCACTTTGAAATGTCACCTTCCCATAAATTGTTGTTTTTTGTGTTTGCAGAGAGTATGTCTTAGGGGTCATTAACTTGTTGATGTCACTGGGCAGGTTTCAGGTCTTATTTTCCATTATTGTTTTTTTGTTTATATGGGGACATGTCTCTTGCTTCTGTTACATGGTTTTGTTGTTAAGCAAACCCATCTAGCTTCGATGCTAAGCGACTTGTTCAGCTTTATGAATTAAGTAAGCCCACACTGATTGGGGATTTTTCCATTACTTGCTTGAGTGATTATTTATTTACTGTGGTCTCCCAAAGCCCACTAAAGTTCCCTCTCTATTAACAGTCTCCTAATAGGATTTCAGAGCTAGCTTTTGGTTATCCTACTCAATCCCTGGGGCTTCCCAGGTGGATCAGTTGTAAATTTCAGGTGGATTCAGGTAAATTTCAGGTAAATTCCCAGGTGGATCATTTCTTGCCTACCAAGCAGGAAATGTGGGTTTAATCCCTGGGTCAGGAAGATCCTTGGAGAAAGAAATGACTACCCACTCCAGTATTCTTGCCTGGGAAATCCCATGGACAGAGGAGCCCGGGGGGCTACAGTCTCGGTCAGGTCAGTCGCTCAGTCACGTCTGACCCTTTGCGACCCCATGGACTGCAGCACACTGGGCTTCCCTGTCCATCACCAACTCGACAGTCTATGCGGTGGGCTGCAGTCTGTGGGGTTGCAAAGAGTCAGACATGACTTAGCAACTAAACAACAACTCTATCCTGTCACCTCAGACTCAGCCATTCCCACTCAACCACGTGCATAGGGACCTCTACCCAGGGACGATTATGCTGCATTTTTGACAATCTAAATATCCACCAGTGAGAGAATGGTAAAACAACTCACAGTACATGGAAGAATGCCCATGATGAGGTGCTGAATGAAAAATCAAGGGGCAGAATGTGATGTATAGTGTTGGACTGGCCATGAAGTTTGTTTGAGGTTTTCCATAAGCTGTTTCAGAAAAAAACCTGAATGAACTTTTTGGCCATCCTAATATAATTCCATTTTTATGGGGGAAAAAAAAAAAAGGAGACCTTTTTACATGTGCAGCTGTATGATCATAAGAAAATATCAAAGCCATTAACAGTGCATATTCCAAAGTATGAGTGAAAAACTGGGAGGATATTTTACATTTTTGCATTATAAACTTTAATATTATTCTAATGTTTTGATACATAATTAATTTTTTAGTTATAGAAAAATTTTTCCACTGAAAACAAAGGAAAAAAATCAGTGACCTAGTGATAACCAGTGTAAATATTTTGAAATAAAATACAAGTTATATAGAGCAATAAAATGAGTAAAATGGTAAACCTAGTATAAAAATCATCTCTGATCTTAAAATACTAGGTCAACTGCATTAAAATTTTCCTTGGATAAAATATAATATTCATCTATTAAAGCCCAACTGAAAACTTATAGATTAGTTTTCTGCCTAGTTTTTGATAAACCAGAGATGGGCCATTTAATCCTTTAACCTCATTCACTAGTTTTAGTTAAGTTGATATCAACAGGTTACTGATAATTTTGCCTTAAAGCCTTAGTAATTCATTTTTAAATTATCAGCCGCCACAGAAAAATAAGACTTTATTTTAAGTTAGAAACATTTCTTGACTTGCTGTGTTAATTGTAATTTGCCCATTTGTAAGGTCACTAAATTACTCTAACCTTTTTAAGTCTTCCCTCTGGGAGTTCTTTCCTTACTGTAAAAAAAACAACAAAACAAAAATGCTTTACTGGTTTGGAAACAAGCTCTTTAGGTAGATAGTGTTTGTTCCCAGTGTATATATTTTCCCTTTGAAAATGAAACCTGTGTGTAAGTGCCAAGTCGCTTGTCATGTCCAGCTCTGTAACCGCATGGACTGTAGCCCACCAGACTCCCCTGTCCATGGGGTTCTCCAGGCAAGAATACTGGAGTGGGTTGCCATGCCCTCCTCCAGGGGATGTTCCTGACCCAGGGATTGAACCCGTATCTCTTATGTCTCCTACATTAGCAGGTGAGTTCTTTACCACTAGCACCACCTGGGAAATCCAAAGCCTATATTAAAGCCATATTAAAAAGTATGAAATAATTAATACCTTAGAATTTGCACAGCTCTCTTTCAACTTTTAGTACATTTCATGATTCCATACTAATGTTTTACTAATTTTTTGACAACATTTTATTGCTTTAGGCCTTACACTCAAGAAATGAAAGCAAGCTGTTTCTTAAACACACTCACCCAGTGAGACAGAAGCGCGCCTGGATCACCGCCCCCGTGGCCCTCCGGGAGGGAGAGGACCTGTCCAGGAAGAATCCGATCGCCAAGGTACTGTCTAAAGAGGAAAAGGAAGTACATGCACGAAATGTGGTCTGAGATCATCCATGTTCCCTGTAAAATTTTAGGAATGTCACATGATGTATTTATTCACTGAAATTTTAATATTCTAGATGCCACCTTGAAGATCCACTTTCCTATTCTAGAAGATGCAGCATTAGTGGTGAATATGTATTTAATGGAGGGCTTTGATTCAACTGGGCCTCCCTGGTAGCTCAGCTGGTGAAGAATCCATCTGCAATGCAGGAGACCCCAGTTTGATTCCTGGGTTGGAAGATCCCCTGGAGTAAGGGATAGGCTGCCCACTCCAGTATTCTTGGGCTTCCCTGGTGGCTCAGCTGGTAAAGAATCTGCCTGCAATGAGGGAGACCTGGGTTCCATCCCTGGGTTAGGAAGATCCCCTGGAGAAGGGAACAGCCACCCACTCCAGTATTCTGGCCTGGAGAAGTCCATGGAGAAGTCCATGGGGTCTCAAAGAGTTGGACATAACTGAGTGGCTTGCACTGTTTGATTCAACTAAGGGTGGACTCAGGCACTGGTTGAATCCTTTTTTAACAGAGTGTTAACAGTGCTGAAAAGGAGATCCCATCATCTGTTTTCCCTAGCACCTACCTAGGTTCTCTGGCAGGAGCCCTGTAAATTGGACTGATAGAAAACAATTAACAAGAGAAAAACAAGCTTTGGAACGTGTCTGTACGTGCTCTGTGCTCAGTCACTTCAGTCCTGTCTGACTCTTTGCTGCCCAGTGGACTGTAGCCCACCAGGCTCCTCTGTCTATGGGTGTCTCCAGGCAAGAATACTGGAGTGGGTTGCCATGCCTTCCTCCAGGGGATTTTCCAGACCCAGAGATTGAACTGCATCGCCTGTGTCTCCTACATTACAGGGAGATTCTTTACCCATTGAGCAACCTGGGAAGCCCCTAAAAACTTGTCTATCCCACATGTAACATGTGGGAGTACCCAGAGATGAGTAAATCAAAGGTTTGGTTAGGATTTGGGTTTTTATAAGCTACTTAGTTGGAGAAGGCAATGGCAACCCATTCTAGTACTCTTGTCTGGAAAATCCCATGGACAGAGGAATCTGGTAGGCTGCAGTCCCTGGAGTTGGACACGACTGAGCGATTTCACTTTCACTTTTCACTTTCATGCATTGGAGAAGGAAATGGCAACCCACTCCAGTGTTCTTGCCTGGAGAATCCTAGGGACAGCGGAGCCTGGTGGGCTGCTGTCTGCGGGGTCGCACAGAGTCAGACACGACTGAAGCGACTTAGCAGTAGCAGCAGCAGGCTACTTAGTAGAAGGACAATAAATTTTTAGAAAAATGACAAGACAGACAAGAAAGACCTTGAATCCCCAGGGGCAGCAACCTGGGAAGGCAAATAGATGGGCAACTAATAATAGAAAAAGCTAGTCAGGTTTGTTTTGTAGATTCTTCTGGTCCTGTCTCCAGGCTGATAGGAATCTAAACTCCCCTCCTTTTTGTCCTTCCTGTAGAGAGGGGTAGAAAAGGCACCTTTACAAACTTATGTCCTGCTCTTAGGCAAGTGGGGCTTCCCAGGTGGCTCAGTGGTAGGGAACCCACCTGCCAATGCAGGAGATGTAAGTGACGCGAGTTCGATCCATGAGTTGGGAAGATCCATTGGAGTATGGCATGGCAACCCACTCCAGTATTCTTACCTGGGAAATCCTATGGAAAGAGGAGCCTGGCGGGCTGCAGTCTATGGGGTCGCAAGAGTCAGACATGACTTAGTGACTAAACCACAACAGTCTTAGGCAGATAGGGGGAGGGCAGAGAGTTTTTCTGGTATCTGCTGCTTCTCAATCGCTTTCAGCTTGAAACAATTCTTATATCAGAGTCACACGTTCTGCCACCCTACCCACAAAAATAGTTTTCAAAATGAAAAGAACTGATATCTAACTCGCGGTAGGACGACCACACATCTTGCCTGAAACAGTCTGGGTTTACAGCCACTGTCCTGGGCTAATTATTAATAACTTCTTTCAGCTCTCAAAATGCATAAATTGTATGGTAGTTCCATTCATTTGTATCTGAGACTTAGCATGTGCAAAGTCTGAACCCTTGATTTTTCCAAAAGTTGTTCTCCCCAAGTTCTATCCATTTCAGTGAATGGTACTATAATTTTGTCCAGTATTTTCAAAACTGCAGCAGATACTGTCAGTTCTGTGCCAAAAGTGGATTCCGAATCTGCCCACTTCTCTCTACTGCTACCCTCCTCGTTCCCGTGAGTGTCAGCTCTGACCTGTGTTACCAAAAGCACCCTGACGTGGTCCCCCTGACTTCACTCTTTCCTGCCTCTCCCCCACCACAGTCCATTCTTCAGAAAGCAGCCAGAGTGGTCTTCTGAACCGAAATTTTCATTCCCTTCATGAGGCCCTTTCAACAGCTGCCCAGTGCAGTGGAAGAAATACACTCCTCACCTCAGCCAACAAGAGCTCTCTTAGGATTTGTTGACCTTGACCTCCTCTCTGACCCCAGCTCCTATCAGCCCTCACGCCACACTCTGCCACCTCCCTAAGCTGACACAAGCCCAAAGCCCATGCCAGCCTCCCACTCTTGCTGTTCAGTTGCTCAGTCGTGTCAGACTCTTGGCAACCCCATGGACTGCAGCACTCCGGGCTTCCCTGTCCTTCACTGTCTCCCAGAGTTTGCTCAAACTTGTGTCCATTGAGTCGGTGATGCCATCCAACCATCTCATCCTCTGTCTTCCCCTTCTCCTGCCCTCAATCTTGCCCAGCATCACGGTCTTTTCGAGTGAGTCAGCTCTTCTCATCAGGTGGCCAAAGTGTTAGAGCTTCAGCATCCATCCTTAGCACTTGCTGTTCCCGCTGCCTGGAACCCCCTCCCCATAGGTATTTGCAGTATGTCACAGCATAAAGCCTCTGGCCAAGAATTCCCTTCCCGGCCTCACCCTATCTCAATCTCTTCACTCCATTGAGCTCGGTTTATAGCTCGTTCACCTCCAGGACATTACGTCATAAGTTGCTTGCTGGTTCTCTGGTTCCCTCAGTACAGTGTAAGCTCCCTGAAGGCAGGGGCTTGGTCCTCAGGGCTCACAGCATGCACCCCCTGTGCCCCGCGCAGAGCCAGCATCCTGAGGTGCTCAGTAAACATCTGTGTGAATGAATAAGTGTTCACAGGCAAGTGGTACCTTCATCTTTCCAACCTTATAAACAGCACACTCGACAAGCCCCTTTTAACAAAGAGCAGCCAGGAACAGAAGACACTTTCCTTTTTCCAGCAATATATTATTTTGATAAAAGCCCTCTTAAATCTAAACGTTTGATTATGGCTTTACATAAAGTGAGTGAAAGTCGCTTAGTCGTGTCCGACTCTATGCGACCCCAAGGACAGTAGTCTGTCAGGCTCCTCTGTCCATAGGATTTCCCAGGCAAGAATGCTGGAGTGGGTAGTCATTCCCTTCTGCAGGGGATCTTCCCCACTCAGAGATCAAACCCGGGTTTCCTGCATTGCAAGCGGATTCTTTACAGTTTCAGCCTCCAGTGAAGCCCATGACTTTACGTAATATTTTGTATACAAGCAGTTAAGCTTTCTGGTTTGGTTAGTGCTGGTTTGATGAGATATCTGAGTCATTCACTCATTCTTTCAATAGGTTTCCCTAAAATACATGGATTCTTCGGAGTTCAGTAAGCATTAGCTATTCTTATTCATTTTAATTATAAAAGTTGTTAAGAGTAAAATTTACCTAAAAAGCAAAACATTCTGTTGTATTTCCCCAACTTTATAGATTCTCTGTCTAAAAGTAATACTGTCATACTGTCAACAGCTTCGTATCTTCCATATCTTTTGAAATACATAAGTATGTATATACTTACATATTCTTATGTGCATGCATATGTATATGCAAACCAACTGCTAGGTCCACACACAGTTTGATTTTATTTTTAACATAAGTGAAATTATATAATATATATAGTCGGCACATAAAAATCTAGAATGTTCTCTATAAATACTGATGTATGTGTATACACATACACATGGGTTGTGTGTGTACATGCATGTACTTGGCAAAAAAAAAAAGGAGACAGAAACACAAAGAAAAGGAGAGAGAGAGAGGCTCTGCCCTCTCTGCAGAAGTGATCACAGGGCTGCCCCAGGGTCCCCATTCCTCCAGGAGCAGAGCAGGTGTGGCAGGAGGCTGGAGCCGCATCTCATTCTCAGCAGCATCCTCAGCCCCAGAGCATGTTGGAAATCCTGTGGGAAGCATGTGTAGCTCATTCTGAGATTTCAGGATGAAGAACTGGCGGGGCCGAGGCGGGGTGATGGCTTCAGTGATGTCTGAAAAGAGAAATTGAGGGTCCAGTAGGGGGCGACAGAGATACACTTACTGATGAAGAATTCAAGATAACAGAAATGGCAAACAAACAAGTTAGAGATACAAATAGAGCTCTTTCTAGAGGACGAAGGTGTTAACTACAGAAGTCCCCCAGGTTAGAAACACCGATCTGCAAGGGCATTTCAAGTAGCAGAAGCACTTGACTCTTTTAACCCTCCTGTGAAAGGATGCCTTACTCACATCTTCCTGATGATAGAAGTTATAAAGGTGATTTTGAGTCTACAGATTTTACCTTACCTAAATTTAAAATCCACTCCCACCAAGATGTATCCCCCTACTGATATCTTAATTTCATAACAACCCTAAGAGGTAGGCAGAAGTGTCTCTTCATGTTACAGGTAAGAACACTGAAGGGTAGGAGGGTAAGTAACCGTTAGCATCACACCTAGTAACTAGCTGTGACACGACTAGACCCGGGTTCTCTGACACCAGCACCTCTGCTGTGGATCACCTGTGTCCTCCCACCTCCTCTCAACAGCCAACAGCTTCCGAGCGAAATTTTCAATTAAAAACAATTACCTGTAAGTTAGAGTTTAACTTGAAGCATTCCTCTCTTATTTTTATGTTAGATACACTCTGATCTTGCAGAAGAAAAAAAACTAAAAATTACCTACAAATACACTGGAAAGGGGATCACAGAGCCGCCCTTCGGCGTGTTTGTCTTTAATAAAGACACCGGAGAGCTAAACGTTACCACCATTCTAGATCGAGAAGAAACACCATTTTTTCTGGTAAGAACAATTTTACATTTATGCATTTGTAGCTTTTCTTGGGTAATAGTTACGTTTTATTATTTTTTTGAAATGATGCTACTTGAATGATCTCAGCCTAAATTCCTTCTATTATGTATGCCATGATTTCAGCTAATTGGTTACGCTTTGGATGAAAGAGGAAACAACTTAGAGAAGCCAATAGAACTCAGAATTAAAGTTCTTGACATAAATGACAACGAGCCAGTGTTCACACAGGACGTCTTTGTTGGGTCTGTTGAAGAGCTGAGCGCAGCAAGTAAGAGTTCATTATTTTTATGAGTACTCAAGATCATCGTATCCCCAGCATGTCACTGAACACTGAAACCTCTGTCTTAGTGGAGGCTGAATATTACCCACAGGAAAAATAATAATAAACTGATTGATCTAGGTTTGGAACCGATTTTTCGTTGTAAGTTTTTTACCTTCAAAACAGATATGGTAGATTGATGTGATAGGTTAGGTCTGTGCAGCAACTATTCAGTTTCACCCTGTGTCAGGAAAGCAGCTGTAGATACTGTGTAAACAAATAGGTATGGTTGTATTCCAATAAAATTTTATTCACAAAATCAGGTGGCTGGCTGGCTTGGGCCCACTGTCCATGGTTTGCTAACCTTAGACATATTATTTCTACCTCCAGGCTTCAGTGCAAGTGTTAAATGCAGCTTTCTATTTGGGTCTTGCAGGAGAAATTTCTCTTTGATCAGAATGTAAAGAATAGCTATGCTTCTCCTGAATTGCTTGTATTTTAATAAGCATGTATATGTATCTGTTCATTTTTCTTTCTTTGTATTGGTTATTAGAAATGTGATCAGCAAATCTGTGGCCCTCCTATAGCGTGTCCAGAACGTCATCTTTAAAATTGTATATACTAACCTCAGCCTCACTCTCATCTTATTTTTCCTATTCCCACCTCCATTCACACTTACCCCCAAACAATTAAATTCTTTAATCTTAGTAAACTGAATTTGATAAATACCTAAAATCCTTTCTGGAACAAGCTGATGTGATAAATAAAATAAATCACATATGTAAGTGTGCTAAAAGTTGTGTTTCATCTTGGACCCCTTCATTTCTGCTGCCAGATACACTTGTGATGAAAATCACCGCAACCGATGCAGATGAGCCCAACACTCTGAATTCCAAAATTTCCTATAGGATCGTGTCTCAGGAGCCTGCTAATTCTCCAGTGTTTTTCCTAAATAAAGATACAGGAGAGATCTACACAACCAGTATTACCTTGGACAGAGAGGTAAATTAATATTTCATGTCATTCATCCTTTCTGCTCTCCTCTCTTTCCAGTTTATTCTCTCTCTAATTTTCTGTTTTGTGTTCCTCACTCATAGGATAACTCAGAATCATCCTCCTCTAGGGCTGTGCTGTCTGGTATCACAGCCATCAGTCATATGTGGCCATTGGCCATTCGAAATGGGACTAGTCCCAGTTGAGATGTGCTGTAAGTGGAAAATACACACCAGACTGGGAATACATAATATGGAAAAAAAAAAAAAAGAATGTTAAAATATCACCTTAATAATTTTTGGTTGATCACTTGTTGAGTTGATAACATTTCGGATACCGTGGGTTAAATGAAATATCTTTGTTTGAAATTAGTATCACATGGTATTTAAACAATCCCCTGTCATTACTGTACGTAGGAATCATAGTAAAGGAACAGAAAATCCCCCAAATGTTTTTATAAATGAAAAGGCAAACCAATATACTTCTACTCTCCCAAAGCAAAAATAAAATTAGTATCAGCTGTTTCCTTTTACTTTGATTTATTTATCTGGACACACCATGTGGTTGTGGGATCTTAGTTCCCTGACCACGGATTAAACCCAGGCCCCAGTAGTGAAGTGCCAAGTCCTAACCACTGGACCACCAAGGAATTTCCTCTTTTTTTTTTTTTAATATGACTCCTGGAAATTTTTAAATTACATAAGCATTGACCTAGGGCCTCTCCAGTCAGGATCTGTTTGCTAGAGAGTTCTAAAGCAATGTTCCTTACTTTGTGGTTTTGTAATGAAACTTCAGGAATCTTTCCTACTGCTAATACAGTTTCAGAGGGAGGAAAAGAGACTGAAATAGAAGTCCTGTTTAGAGTAATAGAAGCATTTGTAAAGGAAAGAGTTACTGTGAATCCCAAATTGGAGGAAAATTTGAGTTGTTTCCTAAATGATATTTTCTCAAACATTTCATTTTTTTATTTCTAAGTCAAAAGGAACATTTTAGTTGAAAAGGGAAGACAAGATTTCGTAAATGCTACACACATAAAGATGTTAACAGCATGCATTGTAAAATGATGATCCTTGGGAGCGCTGTATTGTCATCAAATATAAATCTTCATCAGACACAATCAGCGTATTTTGTAATGCTTAAAAAAATGATTTAACTCTGGCCAGAGAAGAAGAGGATGCTGGTCAACATTCCTGTGATATCTTTGTAAAGGATAGTGAAAGTGTTAGTCACTCAGTTGTATCTGACTCTTTACAACCCCATGGACTGTAGCCAGCCAAACTTCTCTGTCCGTGTGATTCTCCAGACAAGAGTACTGAAGTGAGTTGCTATTCCCTTCTCCAGGGGATATTCCTGACCCAGGGATTGAACCCGGGTCTCCCGCATTGCAGGCACATTCTTTACCATCTGAACCCCCAGGAAAGCCCTAAAGGATATTATTACTCCTAGAATTCTACTCTACATTTTCACATAAAATGAGAATGGAAAAGTACTATTTTGAAGTAGTAGTGTGATTCTGTATCTGAAACATTTAGCAAAAAAAATACTGGCTGTCACTTGCTGGGCAAGCCACGTGCCCAGTGCTATTCCAAGTCCTTTACGTGGATTAACTCAGTTAATGAACCTGTAAACCCTGTGAAGCAGATCCAGTTATTATCCTCATTTTATGTAGAAGAAAACCAAGGGTCAAAGGGATAATGTGTGTCTGACATAGCTAGCATGTCAGAATTGGAACTCAGGCAGCTGGTCCCAGAATCTCTGCCATCCTGCCTTTCACTGAGCAGGTTTGCTCTGCGCAGGGTCCCGGGCGTGGGCACTCGCTGCCTTGCTCCATCTTAAACTTTAGCCACATTGATGGAGCCATCAGAAGGGACCATGTGGAAGAGACGGGTCCCCTTTGGAGTAACATCTGAGACGTTGTTCTCTAGGACATGTTCTCCAAGAATCTTCTCTCCCGGGGATAAAAAGTGCACCAAGTTATGCCTTTACTGACCCAGTGTTCTTGGGGGGTTAAGTCTTCACGGCTTAACTTTTAACCTAAAATGAAGTGTGGACTCGAAAAAACTAATTCCTAGAGTCTCATCACTTCCAGTGTAATGCTGACTACCTTTTGAAAGCACTTTTGTAATCAGACTATTTTTAAGGAGAGATTCATCTCCTGATAAATATCACCAGTGATGTAATTAAGAATTTGATGTCAACAACTGCTCTGGGCTTTTCTGCCCTTTTAAAAAAAGGTCTGATGGCAAACAAATAGCATCTTCACAGAATTAACAGCAGGTCATGGAACTTTTTAAAATCTTTATTTATATTTGGCTGCTCTGGGTCTCTGTTGCTGTACTGGCTTTTCTCTGGTTGTGGTGCGTAGACTGCTCGTCGCGGTGGCTTCTCTTGTTTAGCACAGAGTGTAGGGCCCTCGGGCTTCCGTAGTTGCAGCTCCTGGAGTCTAGACTGCGGACTCAGTAGTTGTGGTGTACAGGCTTACTTGCTCCGAGGTATGTGGGATCATCCCAGATCAGGGATCGAACCTGTGTGTCCTGCATTGGCAGGCAGCTTCTTCACCACTGAGCTACCAGGGAAGCCCCCATAAAACTCACTTATGAATATAATGCACTGTGGTTCATTCCCATGATGATAAAGTGAACTGAAACCAGAAAGACAGATTTCGGAGCAATTCATTTTCACCCCAGCCGGATCTTTTTCATTGCCCTGTAGGAATACAGCAGCTACACTCTGACAGTAGAAGCAAGAGATGGCAATGGACAAATAACAGATAAACCAGTAAAACAAGCTCAAGTTCAGATTCGTATTTTGGACGTCAATGACAATATACCTGTAGTCGACAGTAATGTGGTAACTACTATTTTTATAACATTTGTGCCTACTTACATGTAAGTTGTAAAAATACATCACTTATGTTTGTGTTCCATCAGATTAAAAACCTCCTGTTTGTGTTTTGCAGTATGAAGGATCAATTGAAGAAAACCAAGCCAACGTAGAGGTTTTACGCATAAAAGTGTCCGATGCAGATGAAGTAGGCTCCGATAATTGGTTAGCAAATTTTACTTTTGCATCAGGAAACGAAGGGGGTTATTTCCGCATAGAAACTGATACTCAAACTAATGAAGGAATCGTGACCCTGATTAAGGTAAGGACTTAGTGTTCAAACCTGGAATGAGAGAAGTTGGTCCAGAGGAGGATACTGATGTATTTTGAGCTCCAAATATTTATAAGTACTGGTGCCACAATGTTAGAGATAGGTGCCATCCGTATTTGCCCAAGTTCTGTGGTTGTAAGTGGTCATACTCTTTGTATTTCTAATGTCAGTGGTGTGAGGGTCACATTTTGAAACACAGTGTATAATTCTGCTTAATTGAATCAATGAAAATTCAGTAGTGTTATAAGTATATGGGTCTTAAACATGTAAAACCCTGACTCCTACAGAATTTTTTAAACAAAGTTAGAGGATGGATTTTTTTTTTTAACAAAATTAAAAAGGAAGAATACCACTATATGTTAAATGGTTCATGATAGAATGTCAAATTTTAAAATAAAATGCAAAGCTAAAGCTTTCAAAACATATCATTAAGTCACAGACAAAAATTGATTCCAGAAGCATTCACATTTTTACAAAACTTATTATACGGTAAAGTAAGTAAACCCTAATAGAGGAATAACGATAATATAATGTATAACAGAATAGAGGAAAATTAACTTGAAGTTTCATTGTGATAATTATGGATACCATTTATCAATAGACTACTGTATGTACATAGACCTCTTTTTGTAAAGCAGAGGAAAACAGAGTAAGATTAGCTCATGTTTAAAGGGAAGACAAATTTTATGATTACTGGATAAATGGATAATGGCATTAGAGACAAAATCAATTTACCTGCTTGTATAGCACTAAGCATCCTTTTTTAGTCATAGATTATAGGTGCAGCCATCCTCAGTGCTTGAGATTAAAAGCCAATACTGCACGGAAGGAGAAGCAGTCACAGTGATGAACATAGTGATGAATAATAAAAACACCCTCAGTGCACCACGGTAGCACAAAAAGGGACAGAGTTACTGTAAATTTAGTAGTAAAATGACAGCACCAGGTTAAGAAAATTATGAATTTACTTTCTCAATTGTATAAAGAATCACTTCCAAAGTATAAGGGCAACCGTCAGATTCCATTCACAGGAAGTTAGAGAAGATATACAAATAGCAAGTGTGCACATAAAGGATAGCCGGCATCATTAGACATTAGGGAAGGTGCAGATTGAGTCTATGCGGGCTACCACTGCACAGCTGGCTAGAAAGAAACTGCAATCAAACAAGACTGACACCGCCAAATATCAGCAAGCATATAGAGAAACCAGAACTCCTGTATATTGCCAGTGGAAGCATTAAATGGTAGAGCCAGTTTGGCAGTTTTGTAAAAAAATTTAAATAGAGTACTAATCCAGTGACCCAACAATTTAGTCCTAGGTGTTCACCCAAGAAAAATAAAAACATATAGTATCTAAAAAAAAAACTTGCATGCAGATGTTCAGAGCAATGTTAATTGCAAATAGTCCAAATGCCTAATAACAGAATAGCTAAGTAAATTAAGTGTATCTAAATAGTAGAACACTATAGAAATGTTTTTAAAAAGAAAATGGATAAATTGGAAAATACATAGAGAGAGTGATAAACTGATCAAATCAAATGTGATACCACACTTCGCAAAGAACAGAGTATTTGGAAGAGGGTTAATCTTTTATGGCATTAATAGCAAACCAGTTATTAATAGACATCATGGTATAAAGAAGGGGGTTAGATTCTCTGTTTAAACAAATTTGAAAACCCCTTCCCAGGTTTAATATAGTCAAATAATTTTTTTCTCGCGGAGGTCTCCTTTTATTTTTTTATACTAATATAAACAAACATAAATAGAAAATATGCAGAGAAATGGGGTACTTAAATAGTTTCAAAGTACCACCACACAAAATACACGTGAATCACAAAGGCCAAAAACTAACTTTATAGTGGGGAAGCCTCAGATCAAATGATCAAAATGAACATCATTAATAAAGAGACAAATTAATATTATGTGCTACCTAATAAGATGCAGTGAGGTCTCAGCTTTATTATATGCTATGGGACAGAGCTGGCAGTCTTCTGCTACTTATGTAGCCCTTTTTACCAGAACAAACCCATGGAACACTTTTTAAGGAATATTAACCTATATTGAATGTCCCATAACTTTTTTTAAATTAAGCGAAGAATCACTTCAGATTGCTAAAAATATATATATTTGAAGTGATTTTGATCTTAAATAAAATATAATTGGGGTGCTTCCTAAACATCCTTAGGCTTCCCAGGTGACGCTAGTGATAAAGAATCCTCCTGCAAATGCAGGAGATGCAAGACTCACAAGTTCGATTCCTGGGTCGGGACTATCCCTTGGAGAAGGAAATGGCAACCTGCTCCACTATTCTTGCCCGGGAAATCCCACGGACAGAGGAGCCTGGTGGGCTGCAGTCCCTGGGCTGCAGGTTGTTAATGACATGGTATCAATATAAGAGTGCCCTATATATGAGCCTTCAAGTAGTGAACTTACAAAAAGGATGTTTGCATGTCCAGTCACATTAAACTATGAGTGAAACTGCAGTTCGCCCTCCATCTCCTATTGCTGACGATCCTTCAGCTCTGCCACCTCCCTCCTCCTCTCCCTCCTCCACTCCATAACTCTACTTGCCTGTTCACTGGATGCCAGCCCCTGGATGCCATCTGTTGTATGGTACTACTGTACTTCTCAAGGTACTGTACTGTAAGATTAAAAGTGTTTTCTTTATTTTTTGTGTTTGTTTTTTATGTATTTGTTTGACAGTATTATAAGTCTATTACAGTACAGTACTGTATAGCCAGTTATGTTAGTTGGATACCTAGACTAACTTTGTTGGATTTAATGGACAAAGTTGGACTACGAACATGCTCTCAGAATGGAATTGATATATTGGGGATTTACTGTACTCAGTATTGCTGTATTATTCATGTTTTAAATGATGATATAATATCTGACACTGAAACCACACTCGTGTGTTCTATTGTTTTCCCTTTTAAAAGAATTCCCACTGATTTTGCCTTTCTAGGAGGTAGACTATGAAACAATGAAGAATCTTGACTTGAGCGTTATCGTCACTAACAGAGCAGCTTTTCACAAATCAGTTAAGGATAAATACAAGCCAACATCCATTCCCATCAAAGTCAAAGTGAAAAATGTGAAAGAAGGCGTTTATTTTAAAAGCAGCACTGTCCGATTTCACACGAGCGAGAGCATGGAGAAATCAAGCCAGGGCCAAATACTGGGGAAATTTCAGGCTTTTGATGAAGACACTGGGAAAGTAGCCCATGTAAGGTAAGAGATGATTGTGAATATTATTTCCTCATTCTAAGTTACTTTTAATGCCTCTTTTCAAAAATCATAATGGAATTTGGACACTTCAGTCCTTTGAACCCTGCTTGGGGGGCCTACAGACCCCAAAAGGCCTGTAAATGAAATTCCTGGAGTTGTGTTGTCACTGAGAGGCCAAGCATTTCCCCAGGAACCCCTTCCCTCCATGACCCGAGTATGAGGCAAAGGCTGGCTGGGTTCAGAAAAATGATGCAGGGGAGGAGAGGAGACGCAGATATGGAGAAGGGACTTGTGGACACAGTGGGGGAGGGAAAGAGTGAGAAGAATGGAGAAGGTGGCATCAACGTACATAGACTATCGGGTATAAGATGGATAACTGGTGAGAAGATGCATGTAGCACAGGGAGCCTAGTTTGGTGCTCCGTGATGACCTGGAGAGATGGGATTGGGGGAGGGGAGGGAGACTAGAGAGGGAGGGAATGTATGTATAATTATGACTGATTTGCATTGTTGTATGGCAGAAACCAATGCAACAATGTAAATTTTTTTTTAATTTTTTAATTAAAAAGTTCTGGGTTGAGAAGGCTAAATAGCAACAAAGAGAAAGTTCAGAAAGAAACTTTTTAAAATCTGTCTTTAGAGGTAAGAAAGTAGCAAGTAAAATTTACTGCAAGTTCACTTTACATAATTTTGATTAAGAGGGAATAAAAGCTGCATAATGCATTAAAATCTTAATAATGGGGAAACCAATTTTAATTGATCATCAGCCTTGAAAATTGATCTTCATTCAAACTAGGCTCTTTGGTCCAGGGGTTGATGAAACTTGTAATGTTTGTCTTGATCCTGGTGACCTTTATTCAAAATATATTTATGAGGAACCTACTAGATGCCTGAAAAGAAATGATACAAACAAACCTCTTCACAAAACAGAAAGAGACTCACAGACTTTGAGAACCAACTTATGGTTGCCGAGGTGAAGAATGGTGGGGACGGGATAGAGTTGGGTTCAACATGTACACACTGCTATATTTAAAGTGGATAACCAACAAGAACCTACTCTATAGCACAGGGAACTCTGTTCAATGTTATAGAGCAGCCTGGATGGGAGGGGAGTTTGGGGGAGAATGGATACATACCCATGTAAGGCTGAATCCCTTTGCTATCCACCCAAAAGGATGGCAACATTGTTAATGGGCTGTGAAAGTGAAGTCGCTGGGTCGTTTCCGACTCTTTGCGACCCCATGGACTGTAGCCTACCAGGCTCCTCTGTCCATGGAATTTTCCAGGCAAGAGTACTGGAGTGGCTTGCCATTTCCTTCTCTAGGGGATCGTCCCGACCCAAAGATTGAATTGGGATCTCCCGCATTGCAGGCAGACGCTTTACCATCTGAGCCACCAGGGAAGCCCGAAAATTAAAAAAAAAAAAAATTTTTTTTATTTTTAAAGAACCCATCATATGCCAACCCTGTATTAGACCCATTCCGTAGCAGCGCCTTAGGTTTGCATGATCCATTCACATCTGCAAAGTGAGTTTGCATCTTAGCTCTCAGAGCCTTGCCATCAAGAGATGACTCTACAGGGCTGTAATTTATGAAGCTCTGCTTACCTGTAGTTATTTGGTTGAAGTTAAGCTTCCCTGGTAGCTCAGCTGGAAAGAATCTGCCTGCAATGAAGGAGACCCTGGTTCAATTTCTGGGTTGGGGAGATTCCCTGGAGAAGGGATAGGCTACCCACTCCGGTATTCTTGAGCTTCCCTGGTGGCGCAAGACAGTAAAGAAGCCGCCTGCAATTCGGAAGACCTGGGTTTGGTCCCTGGGTTGGGAAGATCGCCTGGAGGAGGGCATGGCAGCCCACTCCAGTATTCTTGCCTGGAGAATCCCCATGACAGAGGAGCTTGGTGGGCTGCAGTCCACGGGGTCACAGAGAATCGGACACGACTGAGCGCCTAGGCACAGCACAGCACAAGGATCCTCACCTGCCACCCAAGATGACCGTCAGGGGGCGCTGCAAGCATCACGCTTGGCGTCCTTGAAGGCCTTGCAGTGGCCGACGGGAGGCAGCCGTGTGCTTCAGCACGTGCTCCTGATGTCTACGGCCTCCGTGGAATCCTGGATGTCCATCACATGGCTCCTGTTTTCCTGCTGTCAGTACCAGAGTTGTTCGGTTGCTTCACTCTGCTTGGGCCTGTGTCCCTGGGTGCCAGCACTTCATGAAACACTGCCAGCCACAGCAAGAATGGGGATATGGAGGAACCTTTTCAACAGCCTCTTTAGTTTTGGAGAATCTCATAGAATTCATCAGCCAATAGTAGCAAATGACCTTTTTCTAAAATAATATTAACAAACAGTTTCCATTGTGTTTTCTGCAATGTCTTGGTGATCCTTTTTTGTGCAGCTTACCTTCAGGCACCAGTCCAGCTCCTTTTGAGTTTGTAGCCTAATTTTTATTTCTGTGGCTCTAAAGCTGAGGATGCTCATTCCTTATGACTTCTCAGACTGTCCGCTGAGAGGCTTAAATGTTCTGATTAATTACTCTTCAATAATACTGTGGCTACCTACTGGAACTTCTGTTTCCATCTACCTATTTAATTTTGGTCGTTGTTTTCAGTAAGAGTTATGACCATATCAAAAGATGATGTGTGCTACATTGAAAACTAATGAAACATGTTTCTTGTCAAAAGTACCTTATTCTTTTTTGCATACAACTTTATAATGAGAGTGATCTTAAAGATTAACTCAAACCTTATCTGTAAAATCTTTATTTACAGATAAGGAATGAGAGGCACAGCTAAGTGAAATAATTTTCCAGTATTCACCTAATTGAAATGTTGATGAGAACAGTAGAAGAAACACTCTCAACTTTGTCATGATTTACCTTGATTATCCATGTGCATCAATTGTTACGGATATTTGACATGACATGTGAGCCACCATCCTGCCTTAAATGGTGTCTAATTTTAACAACAGAAAACAGAAAATTCCTTAAATGAGATCACACAAAGCTTTCCATTGTGAAATGTGATTCTTATCACTGTAACACTGTCTTGGTTATAAGTATAATGTGGGAAAACATTGAGCCAAGTTCAAGCTTTAAAATTCCAGCCATGAAATTCAAAAATATTTGTGAATATCCAAAGGTATCATCATTCACTGGTAAAATTATTAAAAGCCAGGAAAATTTAGTTCAAGTGTATAATTGGAACTTTTTAATAGTAACTATAAATAAATATTGCTCTATGTTAGCCACTCATTTTTATATGCCTAAACTGCCACTTAATACAAAATAATAATCTAATTGCTTGAACCAAATGCTCATATGTTTATTTAGTTTATGTTTGTATTTGAATATGTTTTAAACTCGATGGGATTAAATTAACCTACTTTTGTGAAAATATACTATGAAAGTTCTACTTGCCTTCCTGAAGCTGTCTTTCCACTCTATAATTTTCCTTTGCTTTGAGAGAAGAAAACCAGAAGTCATCTTATCAGCTTTATTTTCACTTTTAGCTGTTTCTAACCAAAAGAAGACTGTTGCTGCTAACAACCAAAAATATCCTACAAATTTATTTATTTATTTTTTAGTTGAAGGATTATTGCTTTACAGAATTTTGTTCTTTTTTGTCAGACATCAACATGAATCAGCCATAGGTGTACATGTGTCCAGCAAATTTAAAGCACTTCCATTTAAGGCATTGATTTTTTTTTTTAACTGTTATTTTAAAAAAAAAAAACTGTTATTTTAAAATATTGATAATATGCCAAGAAACAATAGGATGTAAGGTGGCTTTTCTCCACGAGTTCTTGTTGGATGACTTAAATTATCCTCAAAAGGTTAACTCCAAATTTAAGGGAAACTAGATTGAAAGCTGTAAGACAGGCTAAGAGCAACTCATAACCCTCCCAGGTGAGTAGGCAGGAGGTGGTTGCCCTTGCGCACATGTCTGAGGTATGTTACAGAAATAAGGAGGATTCCAAAGTAGGTGTGAGACAGTGATAAACAGAGGGGCTTTTAGGATAGTCTCAAGAAATTTAAAAACATTCCAAACATGCCTGTAATAAGAACATACATAATAGAGCAGAAATTAAGCTTAAAAGAGTTGTAGATATTAGTTATAAATAGTCTCAGTTTATCCAGAGTTCAGAATTAATTTTCTTTTTTCTAACAGATACGCCAAATTTGATGATATAGACAATTGGATCTCTGTGAATTCTGCCACCTCTGAAATTAAACTCGTGAAGATTCCTGATTATGAATCCAGATATGTCCAAAATGGTACATACACTGCAAAGATTTTGGCTATGACAGAAGGTAAGTTATTAAAGAAGCATCTTTTCTTGGTTATATGTATTTAGATTTTATTTTCCAACCACGGAGACCTTTGTTTTGGCTTTATAGAAAGGTCAAATGGGTAAACCCTCACATTTCTACATATTTAGTGGATTAAAAGACATTACTTGATCTGAATATGAAAAAATATCTAAGATAAGAAGTGTCCTAATTGGATACTATTTCTCCTTATGAAATTGACTAGAGAATTCAGAGTATGTCCATTTTGAGCAGTATGACCAGAATGGTGTTTTTTTTTTTTTCCTATCTTTAAGAATATCCTAGGAAAACCATCACTGGCACTGTTGTTGTCAGTGTTGAAGACATCAATGACAACTGTCCCACGCTGGTCGAGCCTGTGCGGACTGTCTGTGACGACGTGCCGTTCGTGAACGTGACCGCTCAGGACCTGGACGGGCCTCAAAACAGCTGGCCTTTCCATTTCTCGGTCATTAATAAACCAGCCGGAATGGCAGAAAGATGGAAAATAGTACGCCGAGAAGGTAAGCAGAAATCTCTAGACTATATATTTAAATGTTAAACATGATAGAATTCTATTTGCAAAGCAAATAAAATCTTCATAATACAGCTATTTATTTGCTTTGCATAAATTGTATTTCCAATACAGTCGAGTTTATAAAATGAAGTTCTGAACCTCAGGCATAGTGTGTTTGATCTGCCTAATGATAAATAATCTACCTGGAGGGAAAGAAGAAAAACAGATGTCTAATACCTCTCTCTCTCTTTTTTTTTTTTTAATTTATTTATTTGGTTGCATCAGATCTTAGTTGCAGCATGCAGGATCTTCCTTGTGGTATATCGGCTCTCTAGTTATGGTGCCAGGCTCAGCAGTAATTGTCAGGCTTCCCAGGTGGCGCTAATGGTAAAGAACCTGCCTGCCAATGCAGGAGACATCAGAGACATAGGTTTGATCCCTGGGTTTGGAAGATCCCCTGGAGGAGGGCACGGCAACCCGCTCCAGTACTCTTGCCTGGAGAATCTCATGGACAGAGGAGCCTGGTGGGCTACAGTCCATGGGGTCGCAAAGAGTTGGACTCGACTGAAGCGACATCAGGTGCACGCACACATGCACGCAGTAGTTGTGGTAGGCTGGATCCTAGTTCCCACACCAGGAATCAAACCCACGTCCCCTGCATTGCATTGTGGATTCTTAACCACTGGACTACCAGGGAAGTCCCCTCTAATATTTTAAAAGTAGCTGGTTATTCCCCAAATCACTCTTGAAGTAGTTGTCTCATAAGCTTGAGGAGTACTTTGCCTTTCTAAGCACAGTAATCCTAGTAGGTGCCTTCTAGAAATCTTGAGGTACGGTAATAATGATTCCATTAAAAATAATACTTACGGAGTATATACCATGTGCCAGACACTCTGCTAACCCTTCTTATGCTTTATCACATTTATTCCTTAGCCCATACCATCATTCCCTGATCACAGCTGAGAGAGCTTTGACTTAACTAGAGTTAGGTAGCTTGTCTGAAGTCACAAAGCTGGTGAGTGATGGATATAACATGAAAAGGAAGCTGTCTGTCCTCCTACCCCCATGCCAGAAGGACATGAGCATATATCCAAATTTTGGGACATACTCCCTTATTGACATGTTCTTTTGGATTTCAAATGCTGAAAAATAATCTCCAGAAGACTCTCATTTTAAATAGCTGGTATTCATTTCAGAAGAGTTTTAAATATAATACCCCGATTTTTCTTAACTTATAAGTTCACTGGTTTTTTAGGCTTAGCAAATTTAGGCATGCAGTAATTTTAAGAGGCTTTGATCTGTGTTTGGTCCAATTTACAAAGTAAACACCTTCAACGTTTTAATACATTTATACATTTAGTATATTTGGCTTCCTTTTTTTTTTGTATTTCAATGATCTGAATTAAATATAACTTTCTTATGATTCCAAATACTTTAAGATTCCAATAATTTTAACTTCTAAGTATATCACACCTGAAATCCTCTGTTGCGGTCCACTGCAACAAACCAGTGATATTTCCACCTAAAACCATGAATCTAAATGAGTAACATAATTACACATTTTAAACTGGACTTACAAAGCTATCATGTCAGTAGGGCTAATTTTCCTTAAAGTATTGTAAGTGTAGAAATACAATAACATATGCAAGTAATTTCTTTACAAAAATACTAAAACTTGTCTTTAGTTTGCTTAAATATTCCTATACTTGATTCTGAATCTTCTTAGGGTTTATGATTCACTTGCAAAAGATAGTTACATTGTTGATTAACTCAAGTTGTCTCCCCAGTAAGGGAAGACAGTCACAATCCTGATTAATTCAGGTTCCTTAAGATCAGGTTTTCAGCTATCATGAGCCTTGGGATGTAGACATCCAGATGATTCTTCTTAATGGTAGTTAAGTCGCAGACCCCAGGACTCAAGATAGGTTGGTCCCCTGGTTCGCATTATCTCCTTCTGTA
This sequence comes from Muntiacus reevesi, assembly GCF_963930625.1. Classification (NCBI taxonomy): domain Eukaryota; kingdom Metazoa; phylum Chordata; class Mammalia; order Artiodactyla; family Cervidae; genus Muntiacus; species Muntiacus reevesi. The sequence continues at coordinate 24,544,350 of NC_089252.1, read as the reverse complement.
CTCACAGAAGTCTGATACTCCCACCTAGGTTGACTGCTTGATTGGAGTTTGCTTTTCTTTGACTAAGTATGTAAATGTGTTTTACATTGACTCTGTGGGGATTCCAAGATGTATTTATTTTATCTAATGAACATGATGTTTTGAGATGCCAGGCACTAGTCTAAGCATTTTACTAATATTATCAGTGCTAGAAGTTTGGCATTGCTGTCATCAACATCTTACAGATGAGTAAACAAATGTACAGGAAGTTTTACTAACGTCAAAGTCACAGCTAGTTAAGAGCTGATGGAATAGGATTTGAACCCACGCAGTCTGGCTGTGGAGTCTACTCTCTACCTTTATGTTCTGTTGCCTCTCCAAATACACAATGAATTTTCTATCTAAAGATAAAAACATCTGAATTTGATGAGGTCTCGAATTTTTTCCTAGCCTGAGGAACGTAAAGCTCTTTAGGATGCACATAGGTGTTAGAGTGTTATACCAGAAAGTCACTGAGATTATACTTTATTTATCTCGGCAATTGGGAGAGACATGATGCTGTATCCCAGGCTTTTTGCCTTTTTTCTCCTTGGTTATATAATGAGTGAGTGAGCGAGTATCAGTCGCCTGGTCGTGTCCAACTTTGCGACCCCATGGACTGTATCCTGCTGGTCTCTTCTGTCCGTGGAATTCTCCAGACAAGAATACTGGAGTAGGTAGCCATTCCCTTCTCCAGGGAATCTGCTCAACCCAGTGGTTGAACCCAGGTCGCCTGCATTGCAGGCGGATTCTTTACCATCTAAGCCACCAGGGAAGCCCTATATAATGAGATGTGTGACCACCTGTCATGATAATAGATGTTGTTGTTGTTGTTCAGTCATGCAGTCATGTCCCACCCTCTGCGACCCAATGGACCACAGCACACCAGGCTTCCTTGCCTTTCACTATCTCTCGGGATTTGCTCAAACTCATTCCCTTGAGTCGATGATGCCATCCAACCATTGCATCCTCTGTCGCCCCCTTCTCCTCTCCTCAATCTTTCTCAGCATCAGGGTCTTTTTCCAATGAGTTGGCTCTTCTTATCAGATGGCCAAAGTATTGGAGCTTCAGCATCAGTCCTTCCAGTGAATAGTCAGGGTTCATTTCCTTTAGGATTGACTAGTAACTATTTTATTTACTTGAGAAGTTTTTTAAGTACAGACAGTTACAAAGGGCTTCCCTGGTAGCTCAGATGGTAAAGCCTCTGTCTACAATGCAGGAGACCCCGAGTTCAATCCCTGGGTTGGGAAGATCCCCTGGAGAAGGAAATGGCAACCCACTCCAGTATTCATGCCTGGAAAATCCCATGGACCGAGGAGCCTGGTGGGCTACAGTCCATGGAGTCGCAAAGAGTTAGACACGACTGAGTGACTTCACTAATAAGGCAGACACCTTTGTACTTCCCACTTAGAATTAAAAAATATTAACAATTTGTCATATTTGAATCAGGCTTTTATTTTTTAATGATCGCTGATAAAGTGGACGACCCCTCTGTACCCTTCCTACCGCCTCCACCTTCCCTAACCCTCAGAGCCAATTGTGAATTTAGTTGTATTCTTCACCCATGTTTTCCTAGATTGCTTTTAACCAGCTCATATTCCTCAAATGAATGACTCGATGCTTTCCTCACTTCTACAGAACTATAGGGATTATCTAATAAGTAAATTTCTAGCTATGGTTATCAGATTTCGTAACATTTGCACCTTAAGATGTAGAGAGGCTATCTCTTACTTCCAAAAATAAATAAATTTGAAAAACCCCAAATACCTCATTTTTATTTTGGTATTTATCCATCTTTACATGTCTTGCAAGTAAACTTTTTAAATATTTGTTTATTGATTTGTCTGCGTCGGGTGTTAGCGGGGCACACAGGATCTTCATTTTCGTGCACAGACACTCTAGTTGTGGCCTGCGGGCTTCAGTAGTTGTGGTAAGTGGGCTTGGTAGTTGGGGTGCATGGCCTTAGTTTCTCTGAGGCGTGTGAGATCTTAGTTCAATAAGCAGGAATCGCTATCCTGTGTTGCAGGGCATATTCTTAACTGCTGGACTGCCATGGCAGTCCCCAAGTAAACTACTTTTTAGTGAGTTAAACATATATCAGGAAAAGTTTTAAGCTATTTTAATTGATCAGTCCTTTTACTCGTGAAAACTGGTCATGATTTTTATTCATGTTGAAAGAAAAAATTTTAAATAATCAGTCACATTTTTTAAATATATGATTAAAGGTCATTTGCACAACACTTTCTGTGTAATATTCTTGCCAAGAATGTATAACCTGAATCCAATCATGAGGAAACAGATTCAAACTGTGGAGCATCCTTTAAAATAAGTGGGCTTCAACAAGGTCAAGATCTTAAAGGGCCAAAAGGAAGGTGGTACTCTTGTAGATTATTAACAGAGACTGGGGTGACAACTAATTGCAGGGCATAATCTTCAGCTGAATCCAGGATTACCAAAAAAAGAAAAGCCATAGAGAGAGAATTACGCAGGATGTTTTTATAACAGTTGAAAAGTTTGAATATGAGTTATATGTTAGATTTTTATATCAATAATAAATTCTTAGAAGGACTTAATATCCTTTGGTGTTAGAAGGTATATGCTGAAGAAGGTCATGAGATCTGCAACTTACCTTAAAATAGAGGAGTGGGATGGGGAGGGAGATGGGAAGGAGGTTCAAAAGGGAGGGGATATATATATATACCTATGGCTGATTCATGTTGAGGTTTGACAGAAAACAACAAAATTCTATAGAGCAATTATCCTTCAGTTTAAAAAAAAGTGTGCATGTAGAGAGATAATATTGTTATAAAATGTAAACAATTCATGAAGAGTATATCAAAACTCATTGTATCAGTCATAAGTCTTTCAAGTTTTCTGTAGATTTGAAATTTTTCAAAATTTCAAACATACCATGTTGGGAACAAAAAGGATGGAACTGGATGAAATAAGATTGGCCCATTGTTGAAAATTATTAAAGCTGGAGATGAGTACCATGAGGGTTAATTATGTTCTTTCCTTGATTACCCTCTGTTTGAAATTTACCTTAATAAAATTCTTTTAAGAAATAGTAGGATAGGAACTTCCCTGCTGGTCCAGTGGCTAAGACTCTGAGCTCCTGATGCAGGGAGGCTGGGTTCGATCCCTGCTCAAGGGAACTAGGCCCCACAGGTCACAACTAAGAGTTCACATGAAACACTAAGATCCCAAATTCCACAGTGAAGTTCAGAGATCTTGCAACTAAGACCCAGTGCAGCCAAATAAATAAGTAGTTATTTTAAACAGGAAAAACTAAATTTTAAAAAAATGGTCATTCGATGGAAATATCGGTTAACTCACCACTTGTTTGTCACTGTATCCCAGTAATGGAAAGAGTTCCTAGCATCAGGCGGATCACGCACATTGGTTAGCATTAGTCATCATAAAAGGAAGGTGTGTTCAGAAACGATGCTGTGATCTTTACCTGCATATTTGAACTAATCTCATCAAGCACACTGTGAATTCAACAGAGAAGTTATGGAATAATAAAACTAACTGGAGCTAAATATGATAAGCAATTAAAGAATGTTTCTGTAGACTCAGAGATGCAGTGAACAGACTGATGGTTACCACTGGGGGAGGCAAGTGAGGAGGGACCAGACAGGGGTACAGGATTAAGAGGTACAATCTACTATGTTAACATAAATAAGCTGCAAGGATATATTGTATGTCACAGGGGTTATAGCCAATATTTTACAATAACTATAAATGGAGTATAACCTTTAAAAAGTGTGAATTGCAGTGTTGTATACCTGAAACTTATATAATACTGTAAATTAAATATACCTCAATAAATTGGAGGAAAAAAAAAAGAATGTTTCTGTAATTTAATCTTGCCCCTTTCTCGGTAACCACTCACTTTATTTTCTTGTCCCTTACAGACACCAGTGTGCTACTGCAACAAACCAAAAGACAGCATGGGAGAAGTGAAGTGCGCTTCCGGATCGCAGATAGTCAAGGCTTCAGCTGTCCTGAAGAGCAGATCCTTAAACTCACAGTTTGCAAGTGTGTGGAAGGCAGTGGCTGTGTAGAAATGTGGGCTGACTCCTACGTTGGCCTGGGACCTGCCGCAATTGCACTCATAATTCTTGCCCTTCTGCTCTTGCTACGTAAGTACTTTAAAAGCTGTACGTTCCCTTTTGGGGGCCTTCCCAGGTGGCTCAGTGGTCAAGAATCTGCCTGCCAAGCAGGAGGGTCAGGTTCGATTCCTGAGTCAGAAGGATCCCCTGGAGGAAGAAATGACAACACACTCCAGTATTCTTGCCTGGAAAATCCCATGGACAGAGGAGCCTGGTGGGCTGCACAGTCCATGGGGCTGCGAAGAGCTGGACATCACTGAGTACTTCCTCTTTTAGTAATTTCTAGTGTCTTTTTAGTATTTTGTTACTATAGTACTCATTGATTTCTTTAGTTATTCTGTAATCACACTAGAATGCTATTGAGGGTGAGAACACCAAAAGCTATCAGAGCTCTCTTCAGAATTTTGTTTTATAAAAATGTATCATTTCCTGATTTCAGTAACCAAGATTATTAGACGTACGTTTCAACCTTGTGGGTGTCCCCATTTTGTTAAGCTCTGTGAGGGAGGTGAGTTATCTGTTCTTCCCCACACAGTGCCTTGTGCGTGGAAAACTCTCAGAAAAGACTTGTTGCATGGTACAAGGTTATTTTACAAACTCATCTGATTCCCATCAGGTCTTGCTTTTTGCACACTTGACTTGTCAGAGCTCCACCTCCCCCCAGGCTCTGCTTGGCTTGCCCCTCCCCCTGCACCAACAGGAGCCAGACCCTCTGAGCACTCACATGTTCCCCAGCAGGGACAACTGGCCGTCCCTTCCTGCCTGCCCTCCAGTGCCCTCCATTGACTGTGGGTTTCCTTTCATGGAAGAACAAGACTGCAGCCCGGGGGCACGTGGAGCCACTCCACTTGCCCACTGCTCATGGGCAGACCCCCGCCTCCAAGGCAGCCTCTGCTATTTCTCTGTCAGAAGAGGGGTGCATCCAAGCCATTAGCATATGTGCAGTTGAATACACAGCACTCAACAGTTTGCAGTGCACTTTTATATCATCATCTCCATTTAATGGGTTAAATTACTGACTTGATGATAATAACTTGTTTCAGCTGACCCACCTGGGATTCCTTGCGCTACCGTTTCACCTCACATTTCCCCAGGTTTAAGGGGGGTGCTTAGCACATGGCAGACACTTGATAAACGTTTGCTGTCTTCAGTCTTTTTATTACACACAATAACCATAGTCTGTGAAAGTATTAGTCACTCAGTCGTGTCTGACTCTTTGCAACCCCACGGACGGTAGCCCGTCAGGGTCCTCTGCCCATAGAATTCTCCAGGCAAGAATGGGTAGCCATTCCCTTCTCCAGGGGATCTTCCCGACCCAGGGATCAAACTCGGGTCTCCTGCATTGCAGGCAGATTCTTTACCTTTTGAGCCACCACAGAAGCACATGTTAAAAATTAAAGTGGTTGTAAAAAAATTAAGCTATTCCATTGGTTTTGGTGATGTGGATAGTGTCAAATCCAGTCTTGATGTGCCACTGAGTGACCACAGGCAGTGACCACAGTCTTAGTGATGGACAGGAACTCTGAGTCTGTAAGACTCCTTCATCCTGCCTTTCGGCTTTGGTATGACTCACCCAAAACAGACTTGTTGAGTTTGGATCAGGGGAAGAAAAGAAAAACAGAAAAATAGGGCTATGAGTAAGTGAAGACCGAACTTTAGAAAGTGATATGCAAATTCCAAGACTATGCAAAATAAATTTGAAAATCTGTCAAGACTAACCTTCTCTGTACTGGATTTTGTTTCTGTTCAGTTATACCACTTCTACTGCTGGTGTGCCATTGTGGAAAGGGCGCCAAAGGCTTTACCCCCATCCCGGGCACCATAGAGATGCTGCATCCGTGGAACAACGAGGGGGCGCCACCTGAAGACAAGGTCAGATAATCCAGTGTCTTCTTTGCTACTTTAAAGGAATCTTAGGAAGTGTCTCTGACATCATAGGTCATGAGAGTAAACCGGTTCCTACAGATTTCATTCATATGCCTTCGTTAAATACCACCTACTTTGTTGCCAGGGCCAAGTTGGGGTGGTTTTGCTCTACTGCCACAGGTCCTGAGTTACAGAGAACGTAGACAGAGCGTCAGGTAGTGACACCGGGAACGTCAAACAAAGGCTAAATAGAGCAAGAGTGTGTAGGGGTTTAGGTAGGATGGTTCGTCCCAGTATTTACATGGGCAGCCTTTCACAACCAGGTGCTTCTCCATTTCCAGTCCACACGATACATAAGGTCTGCAGAGGTGCACCCACAGCCCCCGTGACACTTGTAAAATGTCGCAAAATCCCCTTCCCTACCCACTTACTGGGCGTCCCAGGTGGCACTAGTGGTGAAGAACCTGCCTGCCTGTGCAGGAGACATAAGAGACCCAGGTTCGATCCTAGGGTGGGGAAGATCCCCTGGAGAAAGAAAAGGCAACCCACTCCAGTATTCTGGCCTGGAGAATTCCATGGACAGAGGAACATGGCGGGCTACCATGCATGGGGTTGCAAAGAGGCAAACATGACTGAAGTGACTTAGCACACAAGAGAATGAAGAAGATAGAGCAGAGATCTTCAGAAGACTCAAAGAGAAGTCATTCAAAGTTTTTGCTAAGTTGCCTTGGGCAAATATCTTACTCCCCTCATGAGCTTGGGCTTCCCTGGTGGCTGAGATGGTAAAGAATCTACCTGCAATGCAGGAGACCCAGGTTTGATCCCTGGTCAGGAAGATCCCCTAGAGAAGGGAATGGCAACCCACTCCAGTATTCTGGCCTGGAGAATTCCATGGACAGAGGAGCCTGGCGGGCTACAGTCTATGGGGTCACAAAAAGTGAGCGCCTAGCACTCTCACGGGCTCACTTAGCTCAGACCCTCCGCCAGGCGTACTGACCGTCCACGGCTCGGGTGTGTGCTCCCGCAGGTGGTGCTGCCTCTTCTGGGGGCGGATCTCAGAGACGGTGCCGCGGCAGGCGCTGGGGCAGGCGGAGGTGTGACGGCCAAGGAAGCTCTCGTGAAAGGAGGCAGCTCCGCCTCCTTCACCAAAGCGCAGCAGGAGATGTCCGAGGCGGAAGGCCGCTGGGAAGAATACAGAAGCCTCGTCTCGGGCGGAGCCACCCAGGTCACTGGGACGGCCGGGGCCATGGTGACCTCGGACGCCTTCAGGACCACGAGAGCCGCGGGGGCGGGCAGAGAAGTGGCCGGGGCTCGAGCAGGCGCCGTGGCGGTGAGCGAGGAGTTCCTGAGGAGTTACTTCACTGAGGTAGGCGCTGGTTCCTCTGTGTGGGGGAAGTTGCATTTATATGTGAACGTGATGTTATCAGGGAAGTCATGTTCTTGGATCTGAATGGGACTGTGTTCCTTTGAAGGTGCTCACAGGCAGTGAGGAAGGAGAGATGGGACCAAATCAGCTCAGTGTGTGGTGGTGACAGGTGACCTCACAGCCCTACTTCTCACCAGGGCGTATTTCTCACAGTCATGCTCTTGCCATTCAGCGCAGCTCTGCTCAGGTTTTGCCCAGGAAGCGCCCGTCCTTGGGGTGCAGAGAACAGAGCAGTGAGACCCCTAAAGCCACTGCCTTTCCCCACTCGCGTGATTGGCCAGAGCTTGTCACGTAGTCAGGCTGATGTGGGTGGGTCAGAAAGTGCGGTCCTCTGCAGAGCCGGTAGGGTGGGAGGGGAGAGACTATGTGACCTAAAAAACACAATCTGCTATGCCTGTTTAAGTGTTTTCTTTTGAAGGCAAGTACTTGGTTCACCTCTGAGGCAGTTCACATAAAATTAGGAGGAAAGTTGCAGGAAGGATGATGCAATGCAGTCAGGAAGTTGATTCCTGGAATTAGGAATTAGAAGCCTTTCTGGAGAACACGATCATGCCTGGGCATGGGATGGGCAGAGTCAGATTGCTGGGGACCCGATGGGCTTCCATAGAGGCGACTTTATTCCTGCCACCTCATTTCTACATGGCCACAAAGTAGCTGAGTGCTTCCCTGCTTTCTGCTTTCACCCCAGCTGCCCACCCCCAAGGACCAGCTAGACCCCAGGGAGATGGTGGTTTGCTCAGTGTCAAGGAAAAGTGCTTCTCATCCTTTTTCTGTCTCATGGCCAGGCTCCATTCTGCTACCCTGTTTGTTTTATTTCAGTATCTTTTCCCACTCTGCTCTAATCCTGCATGAGTCAGTCTTGATGATGTATGTGTGTGCAGCTTTTAATTGGGAAATAATTTCAAACTCATCTGGAAATTTGCAAGAATAATATAAAGTTTGAACTCCTATGTACGCTTTCCTCGGGGCTTCCCAGGTGGTGCTAGTGGTAAAGAACCTGTCTGCCAATGCAAGAGACATAGAGATGCAAGTATGATCCCTGGGTTGGCAAGATCCCCTGGAGGAGGGCACGGCAACCCACTCCAGTTTTCTTGCCTGGAGAATCCCATGGACAGAAGACCCTGGTGGGCTACAGTCTATAGGGTCACAAACAAACAGACACAACTGAAGCGACTTAGCATGCACACACACACCGTTTATTCAGATTACCCAAATATTAACATTTTGCCACGTTTGCTTTTGCTTGCTTTCTCTCTCACACATGCGCACACATCCTCTTATGTCACCATGGTACAGAGACTTTATAACACAGTCCATGTCTCAGTTTAGCCGGTTATCCCAATAATGTCTTTTATAGCATTGTTTTTCCCATCTCAGACCCACTCTAGGGTGCTGCTTTCCATTTACTTGTCATGACCCTTGTGTCTCCTCTTAATCCGAAACTGTTCCCTCTGCCTTTCTCATTTATTAATACTATTTTAAGAATACAGGCCAGTCGTGTGGTAGGATGTCCTTCAATTTGTGTTTCTCTGATGTTTCCTTATAATTAGAGGTTTCACATTTTGAGCAGGAATCAAGAGCATTGTCCTTAAACGAAGTGTGTCACTGGCTATATGCCTGTTTCCTTTTCTGTTTCAGAAAGTGGCCTCTTACACTGAGGAAGATGACATCCACACAGCCAAAGATTGCCTTCTAGTTTATTCTCAGGAAGAAACCGAGTCTCTCCGGGGTTCCATCGGCTGCTGCAGTTTCATCGAAGGAGAGCTAGATGACCACTTCTTAGATGACTTAGGATTGAAATTCAAGACACTCGCTGAAGTTTGCTTGGGTCGAAAAATAGAGATGGATGCAGAAACTCAGCAGAGGGCAAAACCCATGAGAGAAGCAGATGAGAAGGTAGTTTCACGGTCCCTCTATGAGCAAACCAGGCTTAACTCCAAGAACGCTTATGCCTCAGGTGGCAGCTTTCAGGGTCCCAAGCCTTTGCATGAGGCAGACACAGAGAAGGTAACTCAGGAAATAGTTACTGAAAAGTCTGTTGTATCTGCTAGGCAGGCTCAAAAGGTCGCTGCACCACTTCCTGATACACTGGCATCCGGCAGCATGATAGTGACCGAAACGTCCTATGCCACGGGCGCCACGGGGCCCCCAAGCACAGTGGTCCCGGGCCCCCAACAGTCCCAGGGCCTGATCGTGACCGAGCGGGTCTACGCCCCGGCGTCCACCCTAGGGAACCAGCAGTACGCTAGCGAGGGGCACATGGTGGTCACCGAGAGGGTCATCCAACCCCACGGGGGCACGTCTGGCCCCCTGGAAGACACCCCGCCTCTGCCCGACGCTCACTATGTCATGGTGCAGGAAAGAGAGCGCTTCCTCACCCCCAGCTCCAGCCTGCAGCCCCCGCTGGCCGCGCCCAGTGTAGCCTCAGGTCAGAACGTGGCAGTGACCGAAAGAAGTGTAGCCTCAGGTCAGAACGTGACAGTGACCGAAAGAGTGCTGACGCCAGCCTCCGCGCTGCAATCTAGTTACCAGATCCCTGCCGAAACCTCGGTAATGGCCAAAAAGACTGTGGTTTCTGCAGCTGGAGTCCCGGGTCCCCTGCCAGACTCAGGCTTAGAGGAGTCTGGTCATTCTAATTACACAGTAACCACATCTTCCACCAGGGTCTCCAAGCAGAGCGCCATGCAGCAGTCCTTCTCCTAAGCAGCCATCAGCCACACAGAGTTTAGCCAGCAGTGACTCATGTCATGTTCTCAAAGGACCTGGCTTTTCAAGAGCCTTGTAGGTGTAAGAGGCACATATCCTATGGGCCTCAAATTTTTCTCAGTCACTACTATGCAAAGAGCTTCATGTCTCAGCTTCTAGGATTGCACTTCAGAGATACCCTGGGACTTCCTGAAGGGACAGAATGATGAAGCTGGTCTTAGGTGCCTTTGAGTGACTTATGGCCAAATAATACTCAGAGGAAAAGTTAAGTAGAGAGTAAATCTGGCTTCTGATTGATCAGATTAGCAGTGTCTCTAGTGCATGAGCCTTCTGGTAGAGCCATCCATGAAACCGAGTGGGTTCTTGGCCTGCCGTGTTAATATTTAACTTTGCTGTTCTGTGTTCCGTACTTCTTACACCTAGCAGATTACCAACAGCTTTTTATTCCAAAGATACTTGTACAGTCTGAATGACCTGTTTTGCTTGTTTGGATTCTTTAAAACTAGATGCCCTTCAACCCATGTAAGGTTAATTGAATTTTGGAACATGATATGGTAAAACATTATGTGTTCTGTGCATGTAAGAGTGTGTGTGTGTGTTGTATGACCTTAAAAATAGCATCATTCCTTCCCTTTGTCTCTCAGTAATCATGAAAATATTAAATACTTCAAGTTCAGTAGAATAATTCAGCGTGAAATTCATAAATATAAAATCACTTTATTTTTATAGCAATAATAGACTATTAGAAAAACTCAGGATACATTATCTTCTAATTTAGTAAAACACAGTAAACCATATGCACTGTGCTAAGAGCCCTTTTCACTGCTGTATATTCTCAAGTGCCTACCGTGGGTGCCAAGTCAATATGTGTACAATTAGGCAAATTTTAGAATCCACTCTCTTTTATCTACGACTGCAAAACAAATATTGGAAGACCTTATAATTGCTGTAATTTTGAGTTTGAAATTATAATTTATTCCATGTCTCAAAGTCATTGGCTAGTTGGCCATGGCTGACTACATGGACTATTGAATATTGTAGAGCTGACCTGAATTTCTACAGCATCTTGCCTTTCTTTCTGAAAAGTGATCTGGATGTTTTGGCCAAATAAATAGGTTGTATTTTTATTCCTCCTTGAAGAAGTGATCCATTTCAAGTTTCAAAGTGTAAGTGCCTATCAGTCATCAGTTATATAAATATTCTCCACAACAAAATAATTTCCATAAGCTTTAAAGGCTGTTAATTTTGTGAATTTTGAGTATGTTTTACTAGGAAAATGAAATCTCAAAAAACTCATTTTGTAGCACATTTTAAAAAAAATATTGATGACCTGTGTTATGCAAAAGATTTATACTTTTCTACTCCCACTAATGTGTACGAAGAAAAAGGAAGTATCTTTAGACTCCTTAAACCTGTGGCCAAAATGAAGGTCTCTCTTTGATACTCTAAATTTTGTACTCTCTACTTGTAATTGTTGCTTTTGTCTTTGCATTATAGACTTAGTAGTTATTGTTTGCCAAGTCTGCAACAAGACTATCACTACTGTGTGAACTTGTGAATGTGACCTGCATACTCCAAGCAAAACCTGGTCTTAAACTTCCTCTACATAAAGTCATCACATTCTCTAGATGATTTTCTTTGTTCCTGAAAGGGTGATAATTTGTATTAGTTTTTACATTTGTTCTACAGAAGAAACATTATATTTGTATGTATATCATCAAAATATTTAAATAAAAAGATGATCTTTGTGCAGCCCTCTGCCTATATCTTTTTATTGCCCCCATCATATTTTACAAGGAATACAGTCCGTCGTTAGGGAGGAGGCAGATGTTTGTGGACCTTGGTGTTTTAATTATTAACAGAACTGCTTACATCCTGCTCAGCCAGACTCCTTGAAAGAATATATTTCCCTTCCTAAGTAGGGTAGAACACAGAAGGCCTGTCTGAAACTTGAGTTTCAGATCAATAATGAATAGTATTTTTAGTGTAAATTATGTCCCATAGTAAAAAATTATGTTTTATCTGAAATTCAGATTTAACAGGGAGCTCTGTATTTCTATTTGCCAGGTGTGGGAACCTTGTTCTAAGGGGCCGAGGTTTGCTCTCTGCCCAGAAAGTAACAGTGCAGGAACCAGTGGATTTGGCTGAAGAAGTCTTGCATATTTGACTCCAGGAGATGCAATCATTCAACTGTTGTAGAGAGGCTGTTTTAATTGCTTATAGCTTACAAGAGAAAAGATGAGTTTCTGCCTATACTGAAGTGTCACATCAGTAAGCATTTCATAACACAGGTGCGTCAACACATCCTAAAGTGTGAAGCCTGCTCTGCTGTAACCCCTAGACTCCTATTCCAAGTGATACATGGGAGCAATTCATGAAACACTACAGACATATGCCAATCACCATGACATCAAAATTTATACAGTAAACATTGCTTATCAAGTGTCATCTAGAAATGAGGGGTTTTCACATAACAACTATCAGTTAAATATTCCTTAACACAAATTTCTCACTTTCACTGTATTGGTGTATCTAAAATCCTCTGTATGATTATTGATTTTTTTGGTCTACTTTTTCCATTAATTGTTGAGAGAGGAAAGTTACAGTCACCAATTGATTGTGGTTTTCCCTGTTTCCTCTTTATTTCTTTCTGTTTATTTCATACAATACCTTGAAACTTGTTACACCTGTGTTATTAGATACAAATACATTTAGAATTATTGTCTTTCCAAAGAACTGACTCATAGAAAGCCTTTTCTCTGGTTATATTTTTTGTCTTGAATCGACTTTTCCTAATATTAATGTCACCACACCCACTTTCTGATGCCTACTGTCAGCATGGTACATTTTTTTTACCCTTCTACTCTCAGCCTGCCTATGCCTTTATATTTCTAATGTGTGATTCTTGTAAATATACAGGTAGATCTTGCTTTCTTAGGGGAAATTTTAATCTACTTAACAGCAGTTATTCACATGGATGACTTTAAACCTTCCATCGTGGTCTTTGTTTTCCCTTGGTCCCGTCTGTCCTTACATTTCTTTGCCCCTTTTCTGCCTTTTGTGTGCTATGTGTTCTAGAATTCCACTCATGGTTCTACTCACCTTTCAACTATACTTCTTTGTGTTTATTTAATAACCGGTTGCTCTTGTGGAAATCTAATTAAAGCCAAAATCTCCTGCCCACCTAGAAAAACTGTCACAAAAATAGAAAAGAGTTTTATGATTGAATAAGCGCCAAGTCAGAATGTGATGAGCGTCATAGGCAACCCATAAGGAAACTGCAAAGATGGAAAGAAATCTTCACCAGGCAGATACAACTGATTACATACTTGTTCACAAAATAAACGATAGGTTGTCCTCAAGCAAGGCTTACCAGCACCGTTTTCATACACAGCTCATCTTACATTCAACTGATAACTGAGGCGACCATTGTGTTTGTTGATGAACTTTATCCAAAGAAATAAAACTTCTAATATCTATGACAGGTAGTTAGTTACACTTTGGAGCCAGGCACCAGGTGGTGATAAAAAGTGATAAAAAGAATCCACAATGCAAACTAGTACAGCCACTATGGAAAACAGTGTGGAGATTTCTTAAAAAACTGGAAATAGAACTGCCATATGACCCAGCAATACCACTTCTGGGCATACACACTGAGGAATCCAGATCTGAAAGAGACACGTGCACCCCAATGTTCATTGCAGCACTGTTTATAATAGCCAGGACATGGAAGCAACCCAGATGCCCATCAACAGATGAATGGATAAGGAAGCTGTGGTACATCTACACCATGGAATATTACTCAGCCGTTAAAAAGAATTCATTTGAATCAGTTCTAATGAGATGGATGAAACTGGAGCCCATTATACAGAGTGAAGTAAGCCAGAAAGATAAAGAACATTACAGTATACTAACACATATATACGGAATTTAGATAGATGGTAGCGATAACCCTATATGCAAAACAGAAAAAGAGACACAGAAGTACAGAACAGACTTTTGAACTCTGGGGGAGAACGTGAGGGTGGGATGTTTTGAAAGAACAGCATGTATATTATCTATGGTAAAACAGACCACCAGCCCAGGTGGGATGCATGAGTCAAGTGCTCGGGCCTGGTGCACTGGGAGGACCCTGAGGAGTCGGGAGGAGAAGGAGGTGGGAGGGGGGATCGGGATGGGGAATACGTGTAACTCTATGGCTGATTCATGTCAATGTATGACAAAACCCACTGAAATGTTGTGAAGTGATTGGCCTCCAACTAATAATATTTAAAAAAAAAAAAAAAAGAATCCACCTGCGAGTACAGGTAGATGGCGGAGACAAGGGTTTGACCCCTGGATCGGGAAGATGCCCTAGAGGAGGGCATGGCAATCCACTTCAGTATTATTGCCTGGAGAATCCCATGGACAGAGAAGCCTGGTGGGCTACAGTCCACGGGGTCACAAAAAGTCAGACAGGACTGAAGTGACAGCACACACGCATGCACACACCCATAGAGAAAAGGGTCCTTACTTCCTTGATGTTCAGAGACATGGCTCCCGAGTCCTTGAGAAAGATATCCCTGCTTGTAAAGCTGGCAAGAGGCTCATTTAGTTTTTAAAAGATCAATTTAACAATGACAAGTTTTCTAAAGAGGTCAGGGAGGGTACATTTCCTTTTCGCATCAGGAAAATTCCAGACACACATATAGACCATTTTTTATCTTTGTGGGAAGGTTTTTGTCACCATAGTTCTAGAATTACAGTGTGCATCTTTATTGTAGTCTGCCTTCAGATATTCTACTTCACGATGTACATAAGCTTTGAACTTTCACTTTGTGGATTTTGAAAGCCACTAGTCTCTGACCTTTACACCCATACTATCATTCAGAGACCCTCAAACATGGTCTTCTGTCCCCCACCCCTTCCTTGATACACCTCAGTGACTGTTATGTGTTATTGGCGTGAAGATTCTGAAACTCCATCAAGCGCATTTATGAGTGGAAATGGACTCAAAAGTTCACAGATTACAGACGCTCCACACACCCAGGAATCAAGTGGAGAAAATGAGTTGAGGAATGTGTACCTCTTATAAATCCACACACAGCTGGAGTTGTCGATTCTTCAGATGTCCCTTCATGTTGTTCTCCACCCTTCCTTCCTCGTCTGTTTTACCAACAGGTGCTTCACCGGGCATCCTTGCCCCCTGATTTGTAAATGAGTTTGGCCAGTGCGAGGCATTGGCTGGGATTGGAGAAGAAGAAAGATAAGATGCGGGCATTTCTTCCCCATCTCCTACTTCCTGCACCAGCCAGGCGTCTCTAGCACAGCAACTCCGTCTGACTTCCCTTCTGCATCTGGAGGCCTGCTGGTGTGATCGTCTCCTCCTCAAATGTCGCCAGACTTGTTGAAGTACTGGACCATTCCATGAGGATTCCCCCACCTGCCCACCTTTTGTATCTGATGCATTAAACCCCGTCACGTCTGCCTGCTTCCCAAGGGGACTCTCACTGACTCAGGCATTCAGCAACTAAATGATGATTCATTTATAAAGTCATAAGAGGGACTTCCCTGGTGGTCTGGTGGTTAAGAATCAGCCTTTGGATGCAGAGGACACTCGGGTTTGATCCCTGGGCAGAGAACTAAGATCCCACTTGCCGCAGAGCTACTGGGCCTGCGGCCAAAACTGGAGAGTCTGCACGTGCCAAAATGGGAAGATCCCACACACAAAGACACAGAACAGCCAAACTAATTAACAAAAGACCATAAGAACCCCTGTTTCTAACACTATTATATCAGTCGTCTTGGACTGCCAATACCAGCACCTCAGACTGGGGGGCTTAAACCATAGACATTTATCTTCTCACACATCTAGAGGCCAGAAGGCTAATGTCAAGGTGTCAGCAGGGCTGGTTTCCTCCGAGGCCTCTTTTCTTGGTTGTAAACAGCTGCCTTCCCCTATATCGTCACATGATCTTCCCTCTGTACGTGTCTATGTCCAAATTTTTCTTATAAGGACACAGGTTATACTGAATTAGGCCCATCTTGATGACCTCATTTTAACTACCCCATTTTAACTTAACTACCCCATTTTAACTTAGCTCCACATGTAGTCACATTCTGGGCTTCTAAGAAGCAGGATTTCAACAGATGAACTTTGAGGGAACAGAACTCAGCTGGTAACACCCAGTAAACAAAGAGCGTGCACGCATGCTCAGTCGCTTTAGTCATGTCACCCCATGGACGGTAGCCCGCCAGACTCCTCCATCCGTGGGATTTTCCAAGCAGGAATAGTGAAGTGGGCTGCCACGTCCTCCTCCAAGGGATCTTACCGACCCAGGGATCAAGCCCATGTCTCCTGTGACTCCTGAGTTGGAGGCGGAATCTTTACCTGCGGAGCCATCAGGGAAGCAGTAGACAAACAGACTTAGCTTGAAAAGCTGCACTGTTTTTCTTCCCATGTAATCCAGGAGTTTCTTCATCCAACTATTTGGTTAATAATTAACACAGATTGCTTGAAACAGTAATAAAATTTAAAGCTGGCTTGAAAGTAGCCTGAATGAAGAAACTGCAGAGTATCTATTGAATCTTTAGAGAAAACTTCAAAGGCAATCAAAGCAAATGTACACTTGTGATATGTACAGGTTCCAGAGTCCAAGACCCACAATTGTTGACACCACAGTTCAGTGGCATCAGACACGGGCTCTATGTAGAAAATTTCTGCTTCCTCAGAGGCTGTCACAGCACCACAAGTGATTCTTCAGCTAATCGAGGGGAAGCACAATGATCCTCTCCCATGGAACTCATTCTAAGGATTAATTTTTTTTTTTTACTTGCTTCTAGGGCTTCTATACATAGCCCATGGGGCCTTTTTATCTTGTAGTCTAAATTTAGGTCAGTACAAATTATTCTCCCTCTATCTTGCCTTCTAGTTTTACAAAATGATGTGTGCTCAGTCACTCAATCATGTGTTCTTTGTGAGCCCCTGGACTGTAGCCCAACAGTCTCCTCTCTGTCCATGGGATTCTCCAGGCAAGAATACTGGAGTGGGTTGCCATTTCCTTCTCCAAGGGACCTTCCCAACCCAGGGATCAAACGCCGGGTCTCCGGCTTGGTATGTGGATTCTACACCACTGCACTAACTGGGAATCCCACTATAGTCACTATACTGTGATAAGTCATAATGGAAAAGAATATCTAAAAAGAATGTGTGTATATATATATGTGTGTGTGTGTGTGTATAACTGAATCCGTACAGCAGTAATCAACACATTGTAAACCAATTATACTTCAATTAAAAATATATTTTAAAAAATCCACATTGGAAGATTTGCTAATTAGTACAAGGGATAAAAGTTCGTTAATTGGTGAAATAAGTAGTAACTCAATCTTAAGAGAGATCAACCCTGAATATTCACTGGAAGGACTGACGCTGAAGCTGAAGCTCCAGTATTTTGGTTATCTGACTGTGAACAGATGATTCATTGGAAAAGTCCCTGATGCTGGGAAAGATTGAAAGCAGAAAGAGAAGAGGGCGTCAGAGGATGAGATGGCTAGATGGCATCACCGACGCCATGAACATGAACTTGAGCGAACTCCGGGAGACGGTGAGGGACAGGGAGGCCTGGTGTGCTACAGTCCATGGGGTCGCAAAGAGTCGGACACTACTGAGCGACTGAACAACCTCAAGTGGTTTTGAGACCGGCGATTGTCAAGACATTGGGTACATCACCCCCCAACATGCGAGATCCATGAAGGAAGCATGAGAATACGGCAGCCCCAAGACTCTGATGGGTCCACTGAAGCACTGGAGTTTCACCAGCCGTGTGTTCCTCTTCTGGGAGATTCCCGCCATCTAGCCAAACAATGCTGGCTCGTCTTCTCATCTGAACACAATTCCGTCCACCTCTCATCAACTGCTAGTCAGAAGGGTTAGGACAGAGAGTAGAAATGCCCTGAGTTACAAAATCAGGTTGTTTGACTTTCTGTGCTTGTCTGCTAATAAATATTTGTACATTTTGTCGACTTGGTTTAATATTTACTTGCTTTGTAATAAACCCTTGGTATGGCCCCCTAATTACCTCCAACTAGCAGAAATATCAATATTTAAAATCTTAAACAGTTGTCATTTGCTAAACAGAATATTCATTTAATCCAATTATTTTTCTTTGAAGATGTACTACTGCCTGGGTTCAACCTCTTTTCTCTGTCACTCCAATTTTCTCACTTTTAAAGTATCATTTTACCAAAATGTTTTATTGTATTATATATACTTTGTTGGGGAATGAAAGGCAAAATACAGATTAAAGAAGCCAAAGACAAACTATTTTGTGTATATTATTCTTGTTTCTTCTCTCTATCCGCCCTAGAAATTGAGATCACTGAAGGCAGAAATGGGCCTTTTTGATGTGTCTTCTCGTGATGCACTCAAACAACTGTGAATTTTGAAAATCCAACAAAATTTTGAAAGTGAATTTCCTAAATCTGTTTGTTCCATGATCTCACTGTCTCATCTGTCGATCCTTCATTTAACTTGCAGTCTCTAACTTGCTGCATCACTGTAGAGTCTTATAAGTAAATTCTGAGAAGGCACCAAGGGGTTTTGATATAAAGAGAACTATGCAGGCTTCCCTGGCAGTCCAGTAGTTAAGACTTCACCTTCCAATGCAGGAGGTGCAGGTCTAGGTTAGGGCAAAGAGTAGAAATGCTGGTGCTGGTCGGGGAGCTACGATCCCACTTGGGGCCAAAAAATCAAAACATAAAACACAAGCAATATTACAATGAATAAAAACTTTTAAAACGGTTCATATAAAAAAATCTTTTTAAAAAAACTATAAAGGTTTCAGTGCACAGTGGGAACTGTTTGCAATGACTCAACAAGTCTGTTTATTTCAGAGTTTCTTTCTATAATCTGGTTGCTTAGATGGTCAAGACATTTTACTCACTATATTAAAGACTCGTTTCATTGTTCTGTCCTCTTACCCACAGCTGACGTTGCGATGGAACCCAGATGTTCTGTTTCCCTTTATCTACTGCATTCAGCTTCTTCTAGCAGGAAGTGGTTTCACAACCCTCTTTGAGTTGGACCCAGTCAGAGTATTCTCCAGCTTTGTTATTCCCAATCCCTCCAAGGACCACACCTACCATTGGCCCAATTTTACAGGACTCTTTCTCAGAGGAAAACTACTGGGGTGAGAAGCGAAAAACATGCCTTGGAGCACTGCTATGAAATGGTGAGAAAACACATGAAGTACAAACCCCATAAATCCTTCTAAAACTACTTTCATTAGATGAAGCAAGCTGAGTTGGCTTAGCACTCAATTATGTGTACATTCCTAGTGGTAGATCACACGTTTCTCTGTTTGTAGATCCTCTGGACCACAGAAAGAGATGGAATAGCAGAGCATAGAGTCGTGTCCAACTCTTTGCAACCCCATGAACCGCAGCACGCCAGGCCTCCCTGTCCATCACCAAGTCCCAGTTTACCCAAACTCACGTCCATTGAGCCGGTGATGCCATCTAACCACCTCATACTCTGTCGTCCCCTTCTCCTCCTGCCTTAAATCTTTCCCAACATCAGGATCTTTTCAAATGAGTCAGCTTACCACTGTATTTATTGAAATAAATGGGTGTTATATGCATCTTGGCCACAGGATGGCACTATGCATGCAGCAAAGGAGGCAAAGTCAATCAGTCTCAAAATTAGGCTGGGGAAAAAAATTAAGCAATATGTATGGATGCAATCTCAAAAACGACAGAATGATCTCTGTTCATTTCCAAGGCGAACCATTCAATATTACAGTAATCCAAGTCTATGCGCCGACCAGTAATGCTGAAGAAGCTGAAGTTGAATGGTTCTATGAAGATCTACAAGACCTTCTAGAACACCCAAAAAGATATCCTTTCTATTATGGGGACTGGATTGCAAAAGTAATCAAGAAGTCAAGAAATACCTGGAATAACAGGTAAATTTGGCCTTGGAGTACAAAACGAAGCAGGTCAAAGGCTAACAGAGTTTTGCCAAGAGAACACACTGGTCATAGCAAACACCCTCTTCCAAAAACACAAGAGAAGACTCTACATATGGACATCACCAGATGCTCAATACCAAAATCATATTGGTTACATTCTTTGCAGCCAAAGATGGAGATGTTCTATACAGTCAGCAAAAATAAGACTGGGAGCTGACTGTGGCTCACATCAGAAACTCCTTGTTGCCAAATTCAGCCTGAAATTGAAGAAAGTAGGGGAAACCACATTCAGGTATGACCTAAATCAAATCCCTTACGATTATACAGTGGAAGTGACAAATAGATTCAAGGGATTAGATCTGATAGACAGAGTGCCTGAAGAACTATGGATGGAGGTTCATGACATCGTACAGGAGGCAGTGATCAAGACCATCCCCAAGAAAAAGAAATGCAAAAAGGCAGAATGGTTGTCTGAGGAAGCCTTACAAATAGTTGAGAAAAGACACAAAAGGCAAAAGAGAAAAGGAAAGATACACCCACTTGAATGCAAAGTTCCAAAGAATAGCAAAGAGAGATAAGAAAGCCTTCCTCAGTGATCAATGTGAAGAAATAGAGGGAAACAATAGATGAGGAAGACTAGAGATCTCTTCAAGAAAATTAGAGATACCAAGGGAACATGTCATGCAAAGATGGGCACAATTAAGGACAGAAATGGTATGGACCTAACAGAAGCAGAAGATATTAAGAAGAGGTGGCAAGAATACACAGAAGAACTGTACAAAAAAAGATCTTCATGACCCAGATAACCATGATGGTGTGATCACTCACCTAGAGTCAGACATCCTGGAATTCGAAATCAAGTGGGCCTTAGAAAGCATCACTATGAACAAAGCTAGTGGAGGTGATGGAATTCCAGTTCAGCTATTTCAAATCCTAAAAGATGATGCTGTGAAAGTGCTGCACTCAATATGCCAGCAAATTTGGAAAATTTAGCAGTGGCTGCAGAACTGGAAAAGGTCAGTTTTCATTCCAGTCCCAAAGAAAGGCAATGCTAAAAGTATGTTCAAACTACTGCACAATTGCACTCATCTCACACGCTAGCAAAGTAATGCTCAAAATTCTCCAAGCCAGGCTTCAATAGAACATGAACCATGAATTTCCATATGTTCAAGCTGGATTTAGAAAAGGCAGAGGAACCAGAGATCAAATTGCCAACATCCGCTGGATAATCGAAAAAGCAAGAGTTCCAGAAAAATATCTACTTCTGTTTTACTGACTATGCCAAAGCCTTTGACTGTATGGATCACAACAAACTGTGGAAAATTCTTAAAGAGATGGGAATTACCAGAGCACCTGACCTGCCTCCTGAGAAACCTGTATGCAGGTCAGGAAGCATCAGTTAGATCTGCACACAGAACAACAGACTGGTTCCAAATCTGGAAAGGAGTACATCAAGGCTGTATATTGTCACCCTGCTTATTTAGCTTATATTCCGGGTACATCATGCAAAATGCTAGGCTGGATGAAGCACAAGCTGGAATCAAGATTGTCAGGAAAAATATCAATAACCTCAGATATGCAGATGACACCACTCTTATGGCAGAAAGAGAAGAACTAAAGAGCCTCTTGATAAAAGTGAAAGAGGGGAGTGAAAAAGTTGGCTTAAAACTCAACATTCAGAAAATGAAGGGCATGGCATCTGGTCCCATCCCTTCTTGGCAAATAGATGAGGAAACAATGGAAACAGTGACAGACTTTATTTTCTTAGGCTGCAAAATCACTTGCAGATGGTGACTGCAGCCATGAAATTAAAAGACACTTGCTCCTTGGAAGAAAAGCTATGACCAACCTAGACAGCATATTAAAAAGCAGAGACATTACTTTGCCAACAAAGGCCCGTCTAGTCAAAGCTATGGTTTTTCCAGTAGTCATGTATGGATGTGAGAGTTAGACTATAAAGAAAGCTGAGTGCCGAAGAATTGATGCTTTTGAACTGTGGTGTTGGAGAAGACTCTTGAGAGTCCCTTGGACTGCAAGGAGATCCAACCAGTCCATCCTAAAGGAAATCATTCCTGAATATTCATTGGAAGGACTGATGCTAAAACTGAAACTCCAATACTTTGGCCACCTGATGGGAAGAACTGACTCGTTTGAAAAGACTCTGATCCTAGGAAAGGTTGAAGGCGGAAGAAGAAGGGGACAACAGAGGATAAGATTGTTGGATGACATCACCGACCTGATGGATATGAGTTTGAGTAGGCTCAAGGAGTTGGTGATGGACAGGGAAGCCTGGCGTACTGCAGTCCATAGTATCACAAAAAGTTAGACATGACTGATTGACTGAACAGAACTTAATAAGCTCATTAGTGATGCAGACTCACAAATGCCCATACCTGCCTTTGCTTGCTAACTGTGCTCCTCCCAGGTAAAGTGTGCTCTCCTTCAGAAGTGCCTGGGAAACAAGGTCCAGTTTATGGAAGTCTGACGAAATCTGTAGGCTCCTTTGGTGTCGAAATACAAAACTCCATTCAGAAGATCAGTCATGGGATTTTGGCTCTGTTAAAAACGCTACACTTTGGAGGAAGGATTGGCCAATGGATTTACAAATAACACAGCCTGGTGTGGGCTGATTTTAAGAAGAGATGTTGACTTTTTCTGCAAAACAGGATTCAATTAAACCAACATTTGTCATCTTCTCACGACGTGCAGAGCATTGTTAGGTGACTTCAAGTTTATTCAAAGGTGAGTAAGGCCCAGACTTTGCCCTTCAGGGGCCCACACAGTAGTGGAGGTGCTGGTTACAAACACCTTATTCTGAAAACCAAGACGGTCTGTAACAAACAAGACTTCAAAGATCGAAAGCCCCAAAGCTGCTGGGCAAGATTAATTCTTCTATGAGTTCGGGGATGGGAATATTTAAAAAGCCTTCTGAGAGAGGAGGGCTTTTCATGAAAAGTAAGGATTGAGTAACAGGGATCAGCTGGACCAGAGGCTCATCTCACAGAGCTGTGGGTGGTTAGTGTTTGGGAAATACCATACAGAGGATGCACTGGGCTTCCGTGGTGGTTCAGTGGTAAAGAATTCGTCTGCCAATGCAGGAGATGCAGGTTCGATCCCTGGGTCGGGAAGATCCCCTGGAGGAGGAAATGGCAACCCACTCCAGTATTCTTGTCTGTAGAATCCCATGGACAGAGGAGCCTGGGGGGCTACAGTCCATGGAGTTGCAAAGAGTCGAACACAACTCAGCGACTAAACAACATGCAGAGGACTCAGCAGAAGGTGTGAATGAAGGAATCCATATAGAACACAGGTGAAGACCATGGGATCAGACTCTGTAATTGAAAGCCACAAGAAATTTCTGAGCAGGAAAATCTTATGATCGGGGTTTAGAAAGAGCCCTAGGTTGTTGTGGCGGCTGGGCTGCAGGTGGGAAATCCTAAAGCAAGAGAGTGGGGGAAAGTTGAAAATAACTCCAACCCGAGTGAACCTTAAATAGTAACCTTATTTTTCTCTGACGTTCATTGATTTTTCCATGTATTCCGGTGCCTGTTTCCTTGGTGTAAAGTAAATTTTAAATGTCATGTCAACAAGGTCCCTGAACCAACAGAGAGGCCAGATACAATTATAGCAAAAAACTTTTTCCTAAACAAAATCAGCAGACAGCACTTGACAAAAGATTTTTTCCTGACTTCTGAATTTGTTTATATACAAAGTCTTCAAAGTTAAGCAATCAAAAGAACACCGAGTTATTTATTAACGAATCCCTTATATTTAAAAAATAATGAAAGTACTTGCAATTAGACTATTCCAGAAAGTCACTGACCTGTGTTTGTACCCATGACAGTTTGGGTTGGGTTTGGTCTGCCTTATGAAATTTCACTGGAAGGACTGATGCTGAAACTGAAGCTCCAATACTTTGGCCACCTGAAGGGAAAAACTGACTCAATGAAAAAGACCCTGATGCTGCAAAAGATTGAGAGCAGGAGGAGAAGAGGGAGACAGAGGATGAGGTGGTTGGATGGCATCCCTGAATCAATGGACATGAGTTTGAACCAACTCCAGGAGAAGGTGAGGGATAGGGAAGCCTGGCGTACTGCAGTCCATGGGGTCAAAAAGAGTCAGGCATGACTTAGCAACTGAACAACAACAAAAATGAAATTGTAAGCGTTCTGAGCCAAGTACTTTGTCTTTACTCTTGTATTCTTAGTATAATACATAACACTGCTTTATAGATGACAGGTGCTCAGTTATTTTTTGTTGTTATTGAATTCACCTTAAACTGAGGACTAATGAAATTATTTGAAAGGCATTATTTATGAGATATTTCCCTTATATTTTATTGAGAAATTTTATACATGCAGTGAATTTGAAAGCATTTTCAGAGAATACTCAAAATCCCATCACCAAACTCCACCACTAATATTTCATTATTCTTTCTTTATCACATAGCTATTTACCCACCCATTTCTCTTTCCATCCATCAATCCATCTTATTTTTTAGTCAATTTCAAATTACAATATAGCCATAAGTAAACTTCTGCCTATATATGTCAGTGTGTGTATCTTTAACTAGAGTTCAAGATTTGCTTACATTTTCCCCCCTCAGCTGTAAAATTACAGATAATGTATCAATTTTAAGTGTACATTTGCTAAGTTTTGACAAATGCTTATACCTGTGCTACTCAAACCCCTTTCAAGATGTAGAAATTATCATCACAACAGAAAATACTAATGCCTCTTCCTGCCAAAGCCCCACTCCCTAACATTTTTTAAAATCTTTTTTTTTTCATTTTATCACCTTCTTTAATCATTTAAAAACTTTTTAGTTTTGCCTCTTTATGACTTCACAATGGAGTCATATAGCATGTGTGTTTGGGAGTCTTTTTTTCTTTCAGAATAATGTTTTTGAGATTCCCTTGTGTTGTGTGTATCAGTAATATATTTCTTTTTGTTAGCAGTAGTATTCTATGTTTAAATATGTCAAAGTTGGTTACCCATTCTCATTTTTATGGACAGCTGGGGGGTTTTCCAATTTTGTGTTATCAAGAATAAAGATACTACGAACATTCCTTTTCAGGTATTTGCAGCCATATATTTTCATTTCTCCTGGGCAAGTAACTAAGACTGCGATTGCTGGGCCCAGTGTAAATGGTTAGATATTTTCAGGAGTTCCTTTTTATAAAATGTTTGGTAATTCACAGTCTACTTTATCTCCCCTGGCTTGACAATCCAAGAGAAACCTGGAGTGTGAGCATCCACACAGGTCCACTGAATGCTGTATACCTCACTCAGAACTCCAGAACTTCAGAGGAGTCTTCCCACTCCATGTGATACACACCCACTATAGAAAAAATACCTGTGTCCCCCACAATTCAAACTAACTTCCAGTGTGATGGCATTAGGAGGTGGGGCCTTTGGGAGGTGATTAAGTTGTGAAGATGAAGCCCTCGTGAACAGGATTAGTGCCCTTGAGACCCCAGAGAACTAACTCCCTCACCCCTTCCACCCTGGGAAGACACTTCCTGGTCTGTGAACCAGGAAGTGGATTCTCACCAGACACTGAATATGTTCTTGTCCTTGGATTTCTGAGCCTCCAGAACTGTGAGAAATTAACTTGTTGTTATAATTTGTTTTTTAGCCTCCCAGTCTATTATAGCAGCTCAAACAGAGTGGCAATCCCCCCCCCCCCCCCACACACACACTGAACTGAAAGCTGATTAGATGAGAGAGGAATGTTTAACCCAAGAGTGGTCATCTGCGGGATGTCTAGAAGCCAAAAAGACTGATTCAAAGATCTGCTCACGGCTCACTGATGGTGAGTAACTGGTCCAGTTAATTCATTTCTCTGAGAATTTGAAATGGAGACACTGGAAGGAAGCATTTAGTTAAAAGTGGACACAGAAGAAAAAGAAACTAATCACTCTTCTGATTTCTTTGAGAACAGTTAAAGCTGGTAGTTAAAGAGACAAATAGGGATTCTTGCTTTTCTAAAGAATGAGCTTTTTCATCCAGGATCTTCCCTTGCAAATGAAGAGAAATAATCTAGAGCATTCTCAGAAAAGGTGGTATAATCCACCTTATTATTGTTCATGCAAGATTTCAGTTCTTAAAAATTAGAAAAAAATTGGTTTAGGGACCCATATCCACAGACAATCGCCTGGTTGAAATAGATATAAAGGCAACAATCAAGAGGAATATTTTCTCTCTCTCTCTTCTGTCTTTCTGTCTGTCTGTCTGTCTCCAGTAATGTTTGATCCTAAGTACAAATCAGGATGTTTGAAAAAAGGGGCAGAGAAACATGCAAAGAAGGGGGAGAAATGCAGAGGGAAACAAATTCTCCAGGTCTTCCCCACTGCCCCCTGCCCCCAGCTCTGACACAGCTCTAACAACAGAACTGAGGGACCTCTGCTTCCAGCTGGGGGCTTCCTGTGATACTGCTAGCTAGTTAGCTAGTGTTAGTCACTCGGTAGTGTCTGACTCTTTGCAACACTGTGGACTGTAGCCCACCAGCCTCCTCTGTCCATGGGATTCTCCAGGCAGGAATACTGGAGTGGGCTGCCACTTCCTTCTCCAGGGGATCTCCCCGACCCAGGGATGGAGCCCGGGTCTCTTGCTTTTACCGTGTGAGCCAGCAGGGAAGCCCCAAGAACACTGATGACATTTCTTAAATTACTTTCAGAAACTCCAAGGATGGGGCTTCTGAGATAGCTCAGTGGTAAAGAACCCATCAGCCAATGTAGGAGACATAAGAGCCTTGGGTTCCATCCCTGGGTTGGGAAGATCCCCTGGAGAAGGAAATGGCAACCCACTCCAGTACTCTTGCCTGGAGAATCCCATGGACAGAAGAGCCTGGCGGGCTACAGTCCATAGGGTTGCAAAGAGTTGGACACGACTGAAGTGACTTAGCACACACACACGTACAACTCCAAGGATAAAAGGGGACATGGAATCCATATTTCTACTGCTCCATCCGACCTTCATGACAGCGTGTGTCAGTTATAGTGGGCTTAAAAACTCACTTTGCAGACAAGCAAACCAAAGTATGTGGCCCCGTGTACATGCTGCTGGGCAAAGTTGTTGCGCTCGGTGACCCTTGTCCCTGGGTGGTCCTCACCCTGGTCAAAACTTGTTGTAACTGCAGTCAGTCTTTAAGACAGGAAAATAAATGCACATTTCACTTTGAAATAATAATACTCTAAGACCAGAGAAAACTTATGCCTGACAATAGCAGTGGTACTAATAACAGCATTCAGTATTTACTGGGTACTTTCTATGGGCAAATACAATGCTAATTAAACGTTTCTCATACTAATCTATTTTTATCCTCTCAACAATCCTAGAAATACCTCCTATCATTTTCGCTCATTTTATGGATGAGTAAGTTGAGGGTTAGCACAGTTAAACAAATATAAATCTAGAGGATCTGTCTCAGGCCTTCTGCATCATCAGACATTTAGTCCAAGCTAAAGAAATAATGATGGAAGAAGAAAAAACTAAGTTTAAGAGGCACTGCAGGTCTGCAGAAATCTGAATTCCATCTTCCATCTTTGGATTTGTTGGGGCAGAGAGCAGTTCTTTAAAAACAATTCAAGAGCCAAAGACACAGGAAAAGATTTTTTTCTTCAAATGATCTAAACTATTTTTCATCACTACAAACAAAAGCAGAGGGCAGAAATTTCCATGCACCTGTGATCTATGATGGCTAATCCTCTTTAGCTATCACTTAGCAACCGGGTAACAAATGGAAGTTGGCCTCCCCGGACTGATCAGCATTCTTTTTTAGTCAAAAGATCAGAGTTATTGCAAAATACAGCCAACAGCCCTGAGGCTTACAGGGGTTTTAAAAGGTCAGGCAAAGTTGTTTTCAGTTTGGTTTGGTTTTTTTCTTCGGTGCAAAGCAAGTCTTCATCACTTGTTGAGCTTACAAACTGCATGTAGTCTTTGAAAGAGACCAGATTCTGGGCTGTGGGGAGGGTCTCCAGCTCACTCAGTCTCCCTCCACCCAGGTGGGCTTTGCACTCATTACTCAGTCTCTGAAACTTCTCAAACTTTCTACATCCATAGAAATCCACTCCAGCCCATGACAGTTAAGATTAGCAGTCAAGTGCTCTGAAGTCTCCAAAAAATTTGTCAAGGCAGCAGAGAAAGCAGCAACAATTTGCAGTAAGTGAAGAAAACACATTCAGAGTCTCAGAGCTAAAAAGGAGCTTGGAATATAGCTAGAAGCATCCTCCCATTCAGAAGCACCTCCTGAACAACGAAAGGAAAGCGGCATATGGGTGGTCATCATTGTTTTTCGTTATCCACTACCATTCACAGCTTCTATATCAGGAAGTTCTTCCCTAGGTCTCACTGGAATCCCTCATGCTGCTGTTCTAAGCCAATCTCTTCCTTTATTGTTCGTAACAGAGGAATCTATTTTTCTTAAGATTTTCCTTAGTCTCTTATTAAGTTGACAGGCATCATAAATTCACATGGACCTTTCTCTTCTCCAGGTTCAAATTTTCAATCACTCATTAGAAAGACATTTACTGGGCCTGGTTCTAGGCTAAGTCCTGGACATACAAAGATTCTTAAGACATGGTCCTCGCTGGCAAGGAGCTTGTGGTCTCCTGCGGTGACACAGATATTTAATGAAATAATGGCAGCAGACTAGCTGTGTGAATTTCAGGAGTGCTCTTTTTTTTTTTTTTTTTTAATTTTTTAATCGTTTTGGCCTCGCCATGTGGCATATGGGACTCCAGTTTCCAGACAGGGACCGAACCTGCACTCCTTGGAAGTGGAAGTGAGGAGTTTTAACCGCTGGACCACCAGGGAAGTCCCAGGAGTGCTCTCTCTTGAAATTTTGCATTTTGATGAGCTACCAACCAAAACTACCTTAAATTTTCCATTTCAAAGTTTCAGCTCTGTTTTTACACTAAAACCCAATCATTTCTTAATTTCCTCTGGGAGAGAGAGGCGCAGAGCCAGGAAGGGGTGTGGCAGAAAGAGCAGGTGGGTACGCTCTCTACTGATGCAAAGAACTGACTCCCTGGAAAGGACCCTGATGCTGGGAAAGACTGAAGGCAGGAGAAGGGGATGACAAAGGATGAGATGGCTGGATGGCATCACCGATTCAGTGGACATAAGTTTGAGCAAGCTCCAGGAATTGGTGATGGACAGGGAGGCCTGGCGTGCTGCAGTCCACGGGGCTGCAAAGAATACCAACTGAGCGACTGAACTGACTGACGCCCTCTAGTCGCAAAATGGGATAAAAGGAACATCAAATCCTGTCCTGTTCCCAGGCATTACATGGAGTGGCAGTAAATTCATATCTTTCCTGGTCTTATCCATAATTATAAGATGGACCCACTGCTTTACTAAGAGGACAGAAGTGGGAGTGAGTACAACAAACACCCATGCCCTCTGGATTCTAGAAATCCAAGGGAGGTGCAAGGGGCCAGTCCATGGAAATATGGTAGTGCGTTTTTATTATTTTCCTTTCTGGCTGTTGCTGGCTAATGATGAGTGATGAATGCAACTAATGACGGATTGCAAAGCGCCAAGTACCCACTGACTATTTCGGTCATCCCGTAGTAGGACCATCAAGGCCCCTGTTTAACACTGGGCAAAGCGAGGCTCAAAGAGAGTGAAACAGAGCAGGACCCTAGGGGCCTTCCCCGCCCATGTTCTCTGCCTGCCTCCTGTTGGTGGAAAAACTTCAGCCAAAGAATAAGTTTCATCAGAGAAATGAGAAAATGCAGAAGCAAATAAAAGCAGTCAAACAGGACAAAACAAGACTAGTTTAGTGAGTAGGCAAAGTCAAGGACCTTCAATTCCTTCTCAAGACCTATAGACAATATTCTGAACAATACCCTGTGAAGACTTCCCTAATGGCTCAGACGGTAAAGTGTCTGCCCATAATCCAGGTAGACCTGGGTTTGATCCCTGGGTTGGGAAGATTCCCTGGAGAAGGAAATGGCAGCCCACTCCAATACCCTTGCCTGGAAAATCCCATGGACGGGGGAGCCTGGTAGGTCCATGGGGTTGCAAAGAGTTGGATACAACTGAGTGACTTCACTTCACTATACCCTGTGAGCTGTCTTACAGATACTGAAATGCACACTGGATGGAAGAAGGTAACTACACAAGGACTGTAGCCATGACATGAAAGTGAAAGTGAAGTCGCTCAGTCGTGTCCGACTCTTTGTGACCCCGTGGACTGTAGCCCACCAGGCTCCTCCGTCCCTGGGATTCTCCAGGCAAGAATACTGGAGTGGGTTGCCATTTCCTTCCCCAGGGGATCTTCCCGACCCAGGGATTGAATGAACCCAGGTCTCCCGCATTGCAGGCAGATGCTTTAACCTCTGAGCCACCAGGATAGCCATGACATAAGCTGCCACAATTCTGAGAACTCGCCTCCAGAAAATGGGAACAAACCAACCCCAGAACTGAAGATTCAGTTCAGTCAGTTAGTTCAGTCGCTCAGTCGTGTCCGACTCTTTGCGACCCCATGAATCACAACACGCCAGATAAACTGTACTTAATCAAGATGACGTCAGTCAGGCCCCCGATGACCAGTTTCAGGATGAGCACCTGAGCTGACTGTGCTGTTTCTGGGCGTAGCCCCCTCCCTCTGTCTATAAAAGCTCTCGCCCACTGCTTGTCGGGGTGGGGGGGAGTCGACATTGGACAGGAGCCCACCCTCTCTCCCCTCCCCCTCGCCAGCTTCCAGAATAAAGCAAACTTTCCTTTCCACCAACCTGGCCTCTTTACTGGCTTTTGAACAGTGAGCAGCTGGATCCCACCTTTGGTTACCAAAGGATTTACCTCAACCTTAGACCCAGGATTTAAACTCAGGAAGTTGACTTACAGAGTCCGCCATCATTCCAGTCTCCTAAGCTGCCTCCTTAGGCGTTCTGCTGCTCTCCTTGGAGCCTCTCCCCAGCACGTTCACAGGTGAGTTTCCACTCAGGAAGGTAACTTGGCAATGTGCTCCATTTCTGGCCCATTTCACTCCATCCCCACTTCTGAGGAATATCCTTGGATCCGTCAGCTCCAGGAAACTCCTCCACCTTGAATACTTCAGTCTCAAGTCCCACTTTCCCAGGCGGGTCTCCATTCCCACTGCATCTACTCTTCAATCTTCTGGAGACTTCTGGAAACCCTCTCCCCTCCTCGTGGATTCTAAACACTCCCTAAATGGTTCTGACCATGCCCTAGTTCCCACACAGCCTGGGCATTCAGGAATTCAGGAAACTATGTCCACGCTGGGGACATGGAGATACTGAGAAGACAGGTGAGCCGGGGGAGACCCGGGGTCAGGAGGTGAGCGCAGAGAGGGCTGCCACCTCAGCTGCCCAAGCAAATGTCAAGGCCTTTGGGGGACTTCCCTGGTGGTCTAGTGGTTGACTCCACGCTTCCAACGCAGGGGACACAGGTTTGATCCCTGGTTGGGGAACTAGGATCCCACATGCCATGCAGCACAGCCCAAAAAAAATGTCAGAGATCTTGGAATCCAGTAGAAGTGTCCAGCACCTTTACTGGAAGACCATGTGGAATTAGCCCTGTCTCAAGGGAGAGCAGTCCAGGGCCTCCAGGGGGTGACTTGATTGGACCAAGCGGAGATCCACACGCCAAGAGAGGGTTGTCCCATCAGGAATATGGGTCTTTCTCCTGCCTCCCAGGGACAGGGCACCCAGCGAACAGAGGAGGGAGGGGGATGCAAAGCAGCTTAAGTGAACCCAGAAATCAGTTAAACTCTAAGAGACAGAATTTCCTTAATTTGGCAAGTTTAAGTAGCACCCCACCCTTAGCAGAGATGGGGGCTCCAAACATGGTGTAGAGAAGATGAATGGAGGCTAGCTTTATGCACATTGGAGCAGTATGTGTCTCAGGCAGGCTGCCTGCTTTCCTCAGCCAGCTCAGGAAAGGAGAGCTGCCATGTATGTTATGGGGTAAGATTTAGTCTAGGAAGTGGACCTGGCCCAACTGTGGGAGGAGCTCGGGAAGCAAAAAATCTGGACGGAGAAGCGAGACAATCAGAGAAAACTCACTATCCAGACCTCCTGAAGTGGTGGCTGGGTGGGCTGATCAGAGCTGGCCAAGCGCTGGCTAGTCACTAGGAGAACAGCAGTAGTCGCTTGTATGGGGTGGAGGTGGGGCGGGGGGGTGCATTACAGATCCACAGCCACGTGGCTGGTGCTAGATTGTCATTCAGATGGGCCAACAATCAGGAAAAGGAGCTTGACACCGGAGGGATGCAGCGAGGATAGGCTGAAGCCACTGGACACCTCCTTCCAGCTGCCACCATATCAGCCTGCAAAGAGCTTTAGAGCCTACAGGTCACTACTTCACTACAGGTCACTATCTGCCTCTCAAATCTCACGCAGGTGTCTCTGATAGCCAACTCTCACTCAGACATAGAGGGAAGGGGGCCCTGGAACACATCAGAACCAAGATCTCTGACTGTTTTTATTTTGGCTGTGCTGCGTGGTATGTGGGATCCTAGTCCCCAACCAGGGATCGAAACTGTGTCCCCTGCATTGGAAGCGTGGAGTCAACCACTAGCCCACCAGGGAAGTCCCCTAGAGGCCTAGACATTTGCTTGGGCTGCTGAGGCAGCCGCACTCTCTGCCCTCACCTCCTGATCCCAGGTCTCCCCCGGCTCACCTGTCTTTTCAGTATCTCCATGTCCCCAACGTGGACCCTCCTGGTTTCCTGAATTCCTGGATCGTTAACCCTCTGTTCCTTAAAAGTGGCTACAGAACATACCAGGGACTTCCCTGGTGGTCCAGTGGTTAAAACTCTGTCTGCCAATGCAGGGGGCATGGGTTCAATCCCTGGCCTTGGAAGATCCCACGTGCCATGGGGCAACTAAGCCCATGCATCACAACTACTGAGCCTGTGAGCCGAGAGCCTGTGCTGCATGGCAAAAGAAGCCCCCACAATGAGAAGCCCTCAACCCCAGCTAGAGAGTAGCCCCCACTCACCACAAACAGAGAAAGCCCACGCAGCAATGAAAACCCAGCACAGCCAAAGATAAATAAATAAATATATTAAACAACAACAACAACACAGCACGTAGTGTCTACATTTCCCTCCTGCTCAGAACAGCTCGAAGCTTACTAGACACATGGACACAGAGCAATGTCAAAGTCGGTTGAATTCAGAGAAAGCCAGGACAAAAGCTGACTCGAAGAGCAGATCTAAAATTCTTGTTACAGAGGAAGTGTTTGTCACGTGGTAGTCGGCATGGAACAGATTCTCTGATGAGCAACATAGTTCATGACCTGCACACGTTCCATCCCTGATACTTGCACTTCCGCCCAAACGCTCACTCCTCCTCAGCAGAGAGCTCTTGACCAGGTCCTTCCGTCTCCAGTGACTCCACAAACAACAGCAGGATATGGGAAACAAGAGGGTAGGAAATACCACTTCCTGTTTGGCTCAGACTTAGCTTCTCAAGAACACTTGGCACGTCTATAACTCTTCTTTCAACCAGGATGGAGCACAGTCAAATGAGCTGGCTGAGTTGTGAAAGAGTAACATCATTGAACTTTATATTTTCTGAGCAAGACTTAAAAGAGCCCCAACGTATGTACACACTGCAGCCAGCACTGTCTGCAGAATCACAATTGCTGTTCCTTGGACTGGCTTCTTTTCTGGCTGATTCAAGGCGAAAATGCCAGACACCAGCTTTACAGTCCACCCTGGTGCCAGGTCCTGGGTTTACGGCCTCATCCTGGCTAACAGGCTCAGAGGGAAAGTCGTGGGAAAGGCTTTTCTTTCTAATAAACAGAAATGCCCTTCTTCTGTTCAGGTTGCTGTTGTTTGAAGATGCAATGCGGGGGACTTCCCTGGTGGTCCAGTGGTTAGGATTCAGTGCCTCCACTGCAGGGAACATGGTTCCATCCCTTGTCAGGGAACTAAGATCCCACATAACATGTGATGCGGGGAAAAAAATAATAATGAAGACACATGGGGCAACCATGTTGGTTGTCGACAGCCCTCAGGAAAGTCAAGCAAGTCACAGAGAAGCTGGGCTCAGAGCAGTGACACCATAGGTTGAGACTCCTGACGCATCTATGTCTCGACCACTCATAACTGAGCAGAGAAGCACGTGTTCCAGGCACTCTTCCTCCACATAGACTCACCTCCAAGCTTTATACCATCTCAGTATTCCCAGTTTTGCAAGGAATCCGCTGCCCTAGGACATTCAATCCACTGAAGCCCCCAGCGGTCTGCCCTGGACCTCCAGGCTTTCCTTTCGTTCTCCTGGTCAGATTCTGCTGACTCTTGGCTTTGCGACTTTCTCTTGTCAAAGATTTGCGGGCCAGGTAGTCTTTTTCATTCATTGTAGGCTTTGGAGGTATTAACACATGTTGACCTTTGCTCTCTTTCTGAATATGACTTCCAGTTCTTGCCCAGAGCATCTTTGTATCCCCGGTAACCTCATGCTCCAACCTGACACTGTCAGCCAGGACCACCGCACACCCACCGAACCTGTCCCACTGCTCCTCCTACAGGCCTCAGAAGGATAAATGGAGACCATGAGGTCTGGCCCAGAAGACTGCAGGACAGCCTCATGGGATTTTTCTAGATTTACAATATATGCTCCTTTATGTGATTCCTTAGAGTTGAATGTATGTCCACCACAAAAGAAGGAACTGTGAAAATCAGATATAATGCCTAGAGGAGGAATAATATCAAGTTCACTAGAGACTTAAGACATTCTCGTGTATCAACCCTAATCAAGTATTTGTTTGCTTGGCAGTCTTCTGCAATAATAATGGCAGCAATACTGATACTATTGATGGATAATTCATTGAACAAATAATTCTTATCATACTTCATGGAAGAGGCTGTCTTTATTAACATAAAGAATGTAATCAAATTTTCACTGTAGGCACAGGTAAGAATTGTACTGCCATCTATTTCAAAGTTAAACACTAATTTCAATAATTATTTATGTTATAATCAAGGCATCCCATCGGCCTTGAGTTTGTGCATACTTCATAGTGGGCTTCCCACATGGCACTAGTGGTAAAGAACTCTCCTGCCAATGAAGGAGATGCAGGAGACACGGGTTTGATCCCTGCACCAGGAAGATCCCCTGGAGAAGGGTATGGCAACCCACTCCAGTATTCTTGCCTGGAGAATCCCATGGACAGAGGAGCCTGGTGGGCTACAGTCCATGGGGTCGCAAGAGTCAGACTCACTGAAGTGACTTGCTTCATAATAAAAGCACATATACTTCATAATAAAAGCACGTATACTTCATCATAAAAAGTAAGCAGGATCTTCGGCATGAATTTTGTTAATCACCCTTCTTGGTCGAAGACTTCAGTCTTGGCTCAGCTCTAAATTAAATACACTTGAACACACATTATTCTGACATCCTTATCTAGACAGAGAACAGGGCCAGGCCATCAAACATTTTCCCATCACACGTACTGAGCCTGTTCCTGACATAGGGCGGCAACTTCAGCCTCTGGGTCTACCACAGGTTAAATGCTGCCTCTTGGCCCCACGAATCGATATCAAACTGTTCCAAATGTTGCCTGTTTGCTCAGGCCCACCTACCACTCCCCTTAACTCTATCCCTTCCCTCTACTCCACCTTCAATTGGGGTCCTTTGTGTATTTATTTCTAAGTGTCAAACTACCTGGACACCCGGTTTAAAAACATAATATGAGTGTACTTGCACATGTGGTTTATTGGAATATGTGTCCCCAGGGCTCTTTCATTAATAACAGTCAGCTTCTGTACTGTTTACAATAGCCAAGACATGGAAGCAACCTAAATGTCCATCAGCAGAAGTATGGATAAAGAAGATGTGGTACATATATACAATGGAATATTAGTCAGCCATAAAAAGAACAAAATAATGCCATTTGCAGCAATATAGATGGACCTAGAGATTATCAAACTAAGCAAAGTAAGCCAGGCAAAGACAAATATCATATGATATCACTTCTATGTGGAATCTTAAAAAATGATACAAATGAATTTATTTGCAAAACAGAAAGAGACTCACAGATCTCGAAATCAAACTTATGGTTACCAAAGGCAAAACGTGGGGGGAAGTGAAAAATTAGGAGATTAGGATTAACATATACACACTACTATATATAAAATAGATAACTATTATAATAAGGACCTACTGTATAGCAGAGGGAACTCTACTCAATATTCTATGTGGGAAAAGAATCTGAAAAAGAATATACATATTATATATATGTAATCAGATATTTATATAACTGATTCACTTTGCTGTACGCCTGAAACTATCACAACACTGTAGTTCAACTATACTCCAACAAAAATTTTTGAAAAATATAAAGACATCTCTGACATGAAAAAAAAAGGGTGTCTGTCTCATTTTATTTTTGCCTTCTCTCACCTCAGTTCCTTCCTTTTTTCAACATTAGCAACTAAAAAGGGGATGTTTAAATTCCATCACCCCAACAAATCATCCCCAAACGACTGCAAGAACATATTTTTATTTTCATATCAGGTTTTGACCAAGGTTACCAAAAAGAACAGGGAGTAATAATCAAATGAAAATCCTAATGACTTGAACTAAAACATGACACCATTATCACTAGAAGAGTTCTCCCTAGCAGGGTTCTTTTTCATGGAGGTAAATAAAGGTGAGAGGAAAAGAAATGCGTCTGTAAAAATATTAGCAGAAGCAAACTGAACACGAGAATTTTGCAAGTCTCAGCCCACGAGCAAAAGGAAGGACGGGGCTGAGTCAGCAGGGTGATTGGGAAATGTGTGATTGTGGAGACAACCACTTTGCCTAAATAGTAACAGGGCAACATTAAAATTTGGCCTTTCCCCCTTGGTATACATGTGGTCTAATGGCTCTCACATCCGCTCTCCTAAACCTGAGTGGTGCTCTGGAGAACATTAGCTGTTGAGAAATCATTCTTTCCTGAGGCAACTTTAGAAGGAACAATGAGACTGAAATTCAAGAAGAATCTTGCCTGTGACCAAGGTGTCAAAAATTGCCTGCAATATTCCAGAATCCTTCATGTGAAATTCGCATGGGTTAAGACTCCTCGGTTGTTGATTGTTTCTGAGAGTGAGAAGTTCCCTTAAGTCTAATCAAATCTGGGGGCCAGGGGGACATCAGTCTGAGAACTTCCCAAGCTTCAGAGTTCTGTTATATGGTATAGACTGTTCCTCTTTAAAGAAGAGAGCATGGGCTTGGGGAACCAAGGAATCTCCATGTGTATTAGACGAAGTAAACCAGACTAGAATAAGTGTAGCTGGAGAAGTTGAGAGTATTCTTAAAGCTCAGCCAGTCATTTTAGCTGCCAATCAAAAACCATTTCTACTACACAACAGCCTGCACATGGACGTGTATAGTGACTTTGCTCATAATTGTCAAAATGTGAAAGCAACCACGAAGCCCCCAGGTGGTGAATGGATAAACCAACTGTGGTACATTCATACAATGAAATGTCATTCAGCCATAAAGTAAAATGAACTATGAAGTCATGAAAAGACATGGAGAAACTTTAAACACATGTTACTAAGTGAAAGAAGCCAATTCAAAAGGCTATGTATTGTATGTATGTTTAGTTGCTCAGTCGTGTCTGACTCTTTGCGACCCCATGGACTACAGCCTGCCAGGTTCCTCTGCCCATGGGATTCTCCAGGCAAGGATACTGAGTGTGTTGCCATTTCCTTCCCCAGCAGATCTTCCTGACCCAGGGATCAAACCAGGGTCTCCTGCACTGTCAGGCAGATTCTTTACCATCTGAGCCACCAGGGAAGTGATATATTGTATGGCTCCCACTAGATGACATTCCAGAAAAAACAAAACTGTGAGGAGTAAAAAGATCAGTGATTATGCAAGACAGGGGGAAAAGGGATGAATAGGAGAAACAGAGAGGATTTTTAGGGCAATGTAACTAGTCTGTGTAACAGGACAGCGGTGAATACATGTCACTGCATTTGTTAAAACCATGGAATGTATGGTTTTGGGATCAAAATCACTGCAGATGATGATTGCAGCCATGAAATTAAAAGACGCTTACTCCTTGGAAGGAAAGTTATGACCAACCCAGATAGCATATTAAAAAGCAGAGACATTACTTTGCCAACAAAGGTCTGTCTAGTCAAAGGTATGGTTTTTCCAGTGGTCATGTATGGATGTGAGAGTTGGACTGTGAAGAAAGCTGAGTGTCGAAAAATTGATGCTTTTGAACTGTGGTGTTGGAGAAGACTCTTGAGAGTCCCTTGGCTTGCAAGGAGATCCAACCAGTCCATCCTAAAGGAGATCAGTCCTGGATGTTCATTGGAAGGACTGATGCTGAAGCTGAAACTCCAATACATTGGCCACCTCATGCGAAGAGTTGACTCATTGGAAAAGATCCTGATGCTGGGAGGGATTGGGGGCAGGAAGAGAAGGGGACGACAGAGGATGAGATGGGTGAATGGCATCACCGACTCGATGGACATGAGTTTGAGTAAACTCCAGGAGTTGGTGATGGATAGGGAGGCCTGGTGTGCTGCGATTCATGGGGTCGCAAAGAGCCGGAGACAACTGAGCAAGTGAACTGAACTGAACTGAAATAGAATGTATAACACAAACAGTCAGTGGTAATCAAACTACCAATTTAGTTAATAATAATGTATTGAATTTTCCCCATCAATTGTAACAAATATGCCAGGTTAATGCAAGATGTTGCTAATAGGCGAAATTGTAGCGGGGGTGGGGTGAGGGGGCCGCGTTTGAGGGGGTGTGTGGGACCCTCTGAACTCTGTACTCATTTTTGGTAAACCTAAAACTGCTCTAAGAATACTCTCTATTTAAAAAACATTTCTAGGTGTTTCCCTATAGATAATGCTCTCGTAGATGTTGCTAAAGACCTTTCTTTATCTCAAAGAACACATAGCATCCTTGAGGCAGAGTGTCCCATTCAGGGCCTTTTGGAAAGGTATTCTCAGGCAGGAAAAAGGTGGAACCTATTTTAGTATCAGCTCTAGTTTCCTCACTGAAGAGATGTATGGCCTTGAGTGGTCCGGTACAGGTCAACCTTGCCCAAATATTTCTCAGTTTCTCGTCTATAAAACATAGGTTTGGGGCTTCCCTGGTGGCTCAAAGGTAGAGAATCTGCCTGCCAGCACAGGAGACACAGGTTCGATCCCTGATCTGGACAGACCCCACATGCTGCAGAGCAAATAAGCCCGTGTATCACAGCTATTGCTCTAGAGCCGGGGAGCTTCGTCTACTGAAGCCCTGGAGCCCTAGAGCCTGTGTTCCACGAGAGAAGCTAATGCAGTGAGGAAGTCCACACACAGCAACTAGAGAGTAGCCCCTCCTCACCACTAGAGGAAAACCCATGCAGCAACGAAGACCAGACCAGCCAAAAAGAAATAAAATTATTTAAAAAAAGATAAATTCCAATTGGTCATGATGTATTTGCCTGTAGAAAGTGTAGATTTTTAAAAAGTACGGCCTTTCCTGGTGGTCCAGTGGTTAAGACTCCAGCCCTCTACTGCCAGGGGGCATGGGTTCAACCCCAGGTCAGGGAACTAAATCCCACCTGCCGCAAGGCGCAGCCAAAAATAAATAAATGAATAAAATAAAACAACTACTGAGCCCGAGCTCTGAAGCCAGTATTCCACACAAGAGAAGCCACTGTGATGAGAAGTCCATATACCACAACTAGAGAAAAGCCATGCGCAGCAGCAAAGACCCAGGGCAACCAAAAATAAACAAAAAAATAAATTAACTTTAAAAACAATGCAATGCAATTGCCTAGGGAGATTTTTCTCTGCAAGAACAGAACATACTGAATCCTGCTAACAAATGAGAGAAATCCCAGAGAGATACAGAGATGAATATCTCAGAAGGTTCACAGTCACAGTGATGCCCCAGCAAGACGGCATTGAATGAGTCTGTCCTGTCTCTTTTAAGAACAGGAGTGTTTTCTGAGTGCCTCTCAGCCCTGATTTCCTGCTGATCCAGTGGCTCCAGCCCTAGAGCGAAGAGGAAACAGTGATGAGATGACCAATTTTCCTGTGTTCTAGTGGCGAGACATGTGTCCTTTGTGGAGACATCATTTCCCTCTTATTCACCGGCTTTCACTCACCCAGTCTGGCCCCCTGCAGGCTGTGTAAGACTTGAAATTGCAGCCCTTACACATTCAAGTCCAGATTATCCTTCTTAAAGGGAATCAACCATTGTTGAAATCCCCAGATAATCCCCCAACCTCATTTGTGCCGTTTTTTTTTTAATACTGCTTTCCCAGAAAGCCCAAGGTCTAAATGGAAAAAACAAGCAAAGAAGGGTTGATGGCTTTGAATGTCAAGTCTAATCCAAGAATCCAACCAAACATGGCACCAGGGCCCCAAGGAGCTTCCAGCTCTCAAGCCCATTCCTCTCAGAAAGTCCCGGACCTGCGCTTACAGCCTCAGAAGAAGCAAGGAGGCCACTTCTAGGCTGGAGGAAGCACGTGCAGAGCAGCCCGTTGCCCTCAGCCTAGGTCGGAGCACAGGCTGGCTGCCTCTGAGTTTGGGATCTTAAACTCTGATTTGGCTCTAAAAGCCTCCAGTGGGCAAAACCAGGAAATAATTAACAAGAAAGCCAGAGTGGTTTCCAGAGCAATTGTGCCCAAGGGTCCTTAACACTGAGCAGAAAGTCTGAGGACCTTGGTCCCAGGATGGTCTACCGCCACCCTCTTCCCAGGATGCCATCTTTACCTGATCGCCCAGGTAAAGCCGAAGGTACCTCACCACTGACTCAATATAGCCTTCCGTGGGAGAGTTACCTGCCTTGTGCTTCTCCTGACTCTCCTCTAGAGGTGCTATGATGAATGAAAGTCGCTTAGTCATGTCCAACTCTTTGTGACCCCATGGACTATACAGTCCATAGAATTCTCCAGGCAAGAGTATTGGAGTGGGTTGCCATTCCCTTCTCCAGCGGATCTTCCTGACCCAGGAATCAAACCAGGGTCTCCCGCACTGCAGGCAGATTCTTTACCAACTGAGCTATCAGGGAAGCCCATAAACCAGTATACTGGAGTGGGTAGCCTTTCCCTTCTCCAGGGGATCTTCCCAACCCAGGGATCGAACCCAGGTCTCCCACATTGCAGGCGGATTCTTTACCAGCTAAGCCACAAGGGAAGCCCCTAGAGGTGCTAGCTGGCCACAAAACAAAGACACTACGCTAGCAGGATGGACAAAAGGAGGGTATGAGAGACTAGGAAACTGTGAGGAGCGGGGGAGGCAGGACAGCTGGGGAAATGAAGATGGGGTCTAGACTGGCAAAGAGTCGTGGAAATGTCAGGATGCAAAACCCACCTCCCTTCCCTCTCCCTCTTCTTTTCTGGTTCTTTGAATCTCATATTTTGTTCTAGCCCTGCCCCCCTCTTCAAAACTCCCCTCCATTGAGTCTTCTTCAGTGTCACCTGACTCTGGCAACCTCTCTTTCCCCCAAGCTTGTTGGGCAATTTCAGTCTAAACTGCCAGCCAAGTGCTGGATGACATGCCTCTGGTTTCAAGTGTATGAACCTGGTTCCTCTTCTAGCAAGAGGTCTCAGTTGTTTGAGGACAAGATTATGCTTGAAACGTCCCTTGCAGCTAAGACCTAGTATAGCAGTTAAGACCTTCAGCACAACCCATGTGTTGACTCTCTAATTGGACTTCCTCCCGCCAGGCATTGGCAGAAGAACACTCGAGGGCTCCCCCTACAGGACAAACTGCAGGTTCGGGGGCCTCCTAGATGAAGGCACTAGATGGGGCCTGCCAGCCCAGCCACAGAAGGTGATTGAAGTTGGCATTTCATCCAGAAATCGATGACTGCTTTTCAAACACACACACACTCGATTTATAAAACACAGAGTCATTTCAAGGCAATGATGACCTCTTATTAACTTTTTGTCATAGGGTGTTTTCAGGTAGATATTAGAAGTTTGGGTCCAAGACATTTTTTCACCTTAGAAAAAGAATTTCTACATCATATTAGAAGGGGTTGGAACGCTTGAGCCACACACCGAATGCAGGCAACATGCTGCTCACCGGAGCCCAGGGCCTTGAGTCCCCATTTATGACCTCAACCTGCTGCAGAGTCAGTGCCTCCGAGTGAATATATTTTGGAACCTGCCAAAGATGTCGTTCTGAATGCACAGAAGCTCAAAGCCCAGGACAAAGTGTAGATACTACTGATGCAATCGTCACCCTTGACCTCTGCAGTCAGACACAATCTAGAAGTGTGATTGGAGCAGTTCTAGTTCAGCTGACAATCAACAAGATTCAGCTCCAACCCTTCCTCCCCAGGGCAGATTATTCAGAGTCCCATCCTTGAATGGCCAGGAGGAAGAGACCTCCCAGCAGTAATGGAGACAGCAGAGGTCCTCCTGCTCCTTGACCTAATGTACTACCTTTATTTTCACAAACTGGTGTGACAGCCATACCAAATAGAGCAGTGGTCCCCAACCTTTTAGGCACCAGGGACTGGTTTCATGGCTGACAATTTTTAATGGACCAGGGGCATGGAAGGGGT
Organism: Muntiacus reevesi; assembly: GCF_963930625.1. NCBI lineage: Eukaryota > Metazoa > Chordata > Mammalia > Artiodactyla > Cervidae > Muntiacus > Muntiacus reevesi. The sequence goes on along the minus strand of NC_089252.1, from coordinate 24,501,765 downwards.
GGTTTGGGGATGATTCAAGGACATCACATTTATTGTGCACTTTATTTCTAATACTATTATAACATCAGTTCTACCTCAGCTGCACCTCTGATTATCAGGCATTAGATCCTGGAGGTTGGGGACCCCTGGACATAGTGAATTTCACTGAAATAAACAGACATCACTCGAATGTTATGATTATTACTTCCACTGCATTTCTACGTGCTTCATAATCCAAGAAACAACTGCCAAGTTAACTAACAGATACCCTAATTCTGACAGGGCTCCC